>NC_090650.1:327929314-328632523 GCF_040937935.1 Hyperolius riggenbachi
ATAGATGTATTGCCTCCGTCATAACCCCTGATCCCCCTTGCTAACTTTATTGCAACCTGATAGCGCTGATTTTCTTATAGCCATAATGTATACGCATCCTGATGCGGAGAACCTTGTTTACATCTTATGTGGGCAGTGCGCCGATGTCCGGACGCACAGCTCACAGATTGGTCGGCATTACATGTGGGTGGGGATTGCGGCAGATGACGCCGCATCCTCCTCACGTGATCCTGATGTTCCCCATCTGGTCCGCCGGTGACGGCGGTGCAGTGGGTGGAGACGACGGGAACATGCGACCGTTTTTCCACATTAGGATGCGGACCAATAGATTCAAAGGATATGAGAGGTGGTCCCAATGCTGCGATCCAATCAGTGAGTACCTGTATAGTTCCCCATCAGGTCCGCCGTTAGGGTGGGCCTCTCTGATAGGTTGTTTGAAACTGGGCAATATGATTGGATACTCATTGAGCCATGAGAGTATATAAAGAAGCTTGTTGAGTATGTTTATGTATTTGTCTTGCAGCTTAGCTTGAAAAAGGAGCGTTGCAGCTCTGAAACGTTGCTATGATGGCTGACAAGCAACTTTAATAAATAAAAGAGCATTTAATACATTTGGTGCCGGCTTCATCACTACACAATGAATACTGATCTGGGGTGCTGCCAGATCCAGCCGAGGCACATATAAAGGCAAGCAGAGGAGGTGCTACACTACTTCGACTATAATTAGAACACTAGTAAAAAGGCCCGCCCATTAAAAAACAGACAGACAACTGCCAGGTTTGGAAGCACGGAAACAGGGACATACAGGAACACAGGGGTTTTATTATATAGGATGGTATGTGATGATTATCATAGCTTTCAATTTATGTTCTACTTCTGCTTTCTCTGAAAGTTCAGTGATTTCATCAACATACCACCTACTTAAAAATCAAATAAAAGATAAAAAAAAAGAAAAGAAAAGAAAATGGTCCATACAATTATGGACTATTTTCTTTTCTTTTTTTGTCTTTTATTTGGTTTTTAAAGAGACACTGAAGCGAAAAAAAAATATATGATATAATGAATTGGTTGTGTACTATGAATAATTACTAGAAGATTAGCAGCAAAGAAAATATTCTCATATTTTTATTTTCAGGTATATAGTGTTTTTTCTAACATTGCACCACTCTATAATATGTGCAGATTACGCAACACTCAGCATTTAAAATGATTATTTCAGAGCAGTCTGTGAAGTAATGAACTCTCCTCTAGCAGAGGAAAAGTAAACAGTTCAATTACAGTTGAGATAATAAAAGTCAGATAACAGCCCTCTCCACGACTAAGTTAGTAGGAGAGCTTAATAGCTTTTTTGCATAGAGATAACAACTGGAGTTTCTCAACTCTTCCTGTACTGGAAACAATTACACCGATGTATCTGATCTTAATGTTTTTTTTCTTAGCTGTACTACACATACAAATCATAATATCATCATTTTTTTTTTCGCTTCAGTGTCTCTTTAAGTAGGTGGTATCTTTGGACAGTCTTGAAGGAGGCAATGGCCTCAATTCACTAAGATCATGCTAGAGATAATAATGCAAGAGAAAACTTACCTCCACACGTGAGAGAGTTATCTTACCTCTTCAT
This sequence comes from Hyperolius riggenbachi, assembly GCF_040937935.1. Lineage (NCBI taxonomy): Eukaryota > Metazoa > Chordata > Amphibia > Anura > Hyperoliidae > Hyperolius > Hyperolius riggenbachi. The sequence continues at coordinate 327,930,939 of NC_090650.1, forward strand.
TCCTTAAGTTACCTCTCCTGTAGTTAATTTACCTCCTCTGTAGTTAATGTACCTCCTCTGTAGTTATTTTCACATGCAGCTAATTAACAGCTTGTCTTTAACTCTGGAGTTATTTTAAGGATTGGAGAGTTAATTTAAAGACAGAAGAGTTAACTTTAGGCTTGCCTGAGGTAAAATGTTTCCTGAATACTACATGCCTTATCACCATGGTAACAACTCTAGAAGAGTTATTAAAGACAGGAGATAAGTTTAGTGAATTGAGGCCATTGTAGGCAATCCCTAGTTCTGTCTTTTTTTTATTTTATTGCTCCTCTAGTGGATGATTTGGATATGGACTGCAGCTGTCTATATATGGTAGCTGTTCTATATTTGGCAGTTTGTTCCTGGTAGTGACCGCATGGTTGCCAGGATCCTTGATGCATCGCCTCCATCTTGTCCATGATGGTTTATTAGGAATGCGGTACTTTGGTGCTTACACATTACATGGTTGAGGTACTGTGGTTGGCAGATTGCCAGTTTAAAGGCACACAGCATCTAAAGTTTGCTCTCCCCTTTTTCACTATGGACCATTTGTGGTGCACCCCGGCCCCAGCTCCGTGAGCTTGTGGCAGTTTTTGTTTCTTTTTATGTATTTATGAGGATGTGATACGGTTTTGGCAAGTGTTGGCTCATTTTTCTGTAATCAGACAGATTTCTGCATCTGGCTTATATTTCCGCAATTAAGTGGATTTCCACACACGCTATGCAGCAATTCCTTTTCTGGAATCACGTTATTGCTAGACAACCAACATCAAGCAGGCATGCCTTGCTGCACATGTTTGCAAATGTCCCACCTCCCAGAAATATGCTACAGTCACGTTTTTGGAGATGGCCCTGATCCATGCAGGACATGACCTGTCCCACCAGAAACCTGAACACTCTTGATCACTTTTACACGGTACTGAAAGATGCCTACAAAGCCATACCATGCACAGTGCTAGGTTTCTCCGACCACTCTCTTATCCACTTGATCCCCCCCTATAGGAGGCACCTGGAGTCAGCAAAGCCTGTTCTCAAGTCCACTAAAGTGTGATCAAGTGAGACCAAGCTCCAACTCCAGGCCTGCTTTGACTGCACTGACTGGGAGGCCTTGGAAGCTCCAGATCTAGATGAGTGGGCGGACAACATCTTCTTATACATTAGATTCTGCGAGGACTCCTGTATTCCAACCAAGTACTTCAAAGTCTATCCGAACAATAAACCGTGGTTCTCCAACAAACTACGGCAACTGAGGAGATGCAAGGAAGCTGCGCACAAGGTTGGCAACCAGGAGGACTTTAACACGGCAAGGAACAACCTGAAGAGAGAAATGAGGGCTGCAAAGAGGGAGTATGCGGGAAGGTTGAGGCACAATCTCTGTTCAAATAACCCACACGCTGTCTGGAAAGGGCTGAAAGCTGCCACAAACTATAAACCCCCTCCCCAGCATGCTACACCTTGCACTGAGCTAGCTGAGGACCTCAGCAACTTCTACTACAGGTTTGAAAAACTGACAGCTCTGGGGGAGCCGGCTGCAGCATCCATCCACCTCTTAGCCATTGAAGACTCTGCCCCAGGCTTGCACCCACCACCTCCAGCTGTGAGCGAGGCTGATGTCCTTTTCCACCTGTCAGAACTGAACCCCAGGAAAGCCTCTGGTCCTGATGGTGTGTCACCAGCCTGCCTGAAAACCTGCTCACGGCAGCTGGCTCCCATCCTCACCTCCATCTACGCCAAATCACTCCAGGAAGGCAGAGTCCCCACGTGCTTTAAAAAGTCTACTATCATTCCTGTGCCCAAAAAGCAGGGAATCTCCGACCTTAATAATTAAAGGCCCATGGCCCTAACATCTAGCATCATGAAAGCCCTTGAAAGAGATGTCCTGTCCCACATTAGGCTATACCTCACCCCTACTAGATCCGCTCCAGTTTGCGTACAGAACAAACAGATCCACCAACGATGCAATCAACATCTGCCTGGAGCTCACAAATGAGCATCTGGGCAAACCGAACACGTACATCAAGATCCTTCTGCTGGACTTCAGCTCAGCCTATAACACCATTTGCCCACGCATACGGCAGGCCAATCTCACAGAGTTGAATATCCATCCCACCTTGCCCCGGTGGATCACAGACTTCCTGACCAACAGGTCTCAAGTTGTGAAGCTAGGAGATATCACCTCTCAGCCAAGAGTAACAAATACGGGGGCCTCACAAGCCTGTGTCCTGTCGCTGATCCTGTTCTCCCTCTATACAAACAACTGCAGATCCATGGCCAATTCTGTAAAGGTCATCATGTTTGCAGATGACACAACCATTGTTGGCCTGGTAACCAACAACGATGAGCGGGCCTACCGTCAGGAGGTTGACAGAATCTGCCAGTGGTGTAGAGTGAGTAGGCTGGTCCTCAATACAGCAAAAACTGTGGAGCTGATAGTAGACTTCAGGAATCATGCCCCCACCCCTCCACCAATTAACATTGACAGCAACAAGGTGGAAAGAGTGGACAGCGTCCGGCTCTTGAGCACTACCATTTCCAAAGACCTGAGCTGGAAGGCAAACACTGCCTCAACCCAGAAGAAAGTCCAGAATAGGCTTTTCTTCCTCCGCCAACTGAAGAGGTTTGGCACGCCTCCCCCTACAACCACAAGCTTGTCTGCAGAAGACTTTGCAGCATATTTTGTGAGCAAAATTGAAACACTACAGAACAGCTTTCTAAAGCAACCCTCTTCACCGGTCCAATCACCTCTTCCTTTTTCCTCTCTGTCCGGCAGCTCCCCTACTATCAACTATCCCTCTCCACATAACCACTCACGCACTCATACCTCCTCCCCGCTAACAATCTTCTCAGCCTTAACTGAACAGCGTCTTTCTTCACTAATCTCTAAAGCTCATCTTACTACATGCGCCTCAGACCCTATTCCCTCTCATCTTATGCCCCAGGTCTCCTCCCCCCTCATTCCTGCTTTAACAACACTGTTTAACCTTTCCATCTCAACTGGCACTTTCCCTTCTTCATTTAAACAAGCTATCATAACACCACTAATCAAAAAACCCTCTTTAGACTCTACGGCCCTTTCTAATTACCGTCCGGTCTCTCTCCTTCCCTTTGCCTCCAAACTGCTGGAACGCCACATTTACTCAGAGTTGTCTAACTTTCTCTCTGCTAATTCCCTGTTGGACCCCTTCCAGTCTGGCTTCCGCCCTCAACACTCTACGGAAACCGTTCTCACTAAGGTTGCCAATGACCTCCTAGCTGCTTAAGCCAAAGGCAGATTTTCGGTACTAATACTCCTAGATCTGTCCTCTGCCTTCGACACTGTTGATCATACCCTACTTCTCCAGACCCTCTCAACACTGGGAATCAAGGGCCTAGCACACTACTGGCTCAACTCCTACCTGTCTGGACGTTCTTTCATGGTCTCCTATGCCAATACCAACTCCTCTCCACGCCCACTGTCTGTGGGAGTACCACAAGGGTCCGTCCTTGAACCCCTCCTCTTTTCCATTTACACCCATGGCCTGGGACAGATAATAAGCTCTTTTGGGTTTCAATATCACCTCTATGCTGATGACACCCAAATTTATTGTTCTGCCCCAGACCTCTCCACACTACTATCAAAAGTTCCCGAATGTCTATCCGCTGTATCTACATTTATGTCATCCTGCTTCCTTAAACTCAATATGAGCAAAACGGAGATTGTGATATTTCCACCTTCGCTCTCTGTTCCACCTCCCATTGTCACAATCAATGTAGATAACACCCCAATAGCATCAACCCCCAAAGCTCGTTGCCTAGGGGTAACTCTGGACTCTGAGCTCTCCTTTAAACCACATATTAACACTTTAACTACCTCCTGCTACTTCCATCTCAAAAACATTTCCAGAATCCGTCCCTTCCTTTCACAAGAAGCAACTAAAATGCTTGTACATGCCCTAATCATCTCCCGCCTTGACTACTGCAACACCCTACTCTGTGGTCTACCAAAAAGCAGACTGGCACCTCTCCAATCCCTACTAAACTCTGCGGCCCGTCTCATCCACCTCTCTTCTAGATCCTCTGAGGCAGCCCCTCTCTGCCAATCCCTCCATTGGCTACCTGTTGCCCAAAGGATCCAGTTTAAACTTCTCACACTTGCATACAAAGCTCTATACAAGCTATCGCCTCCATACATTTCCTCTTTAATCTCCAGATACCTCCCTGCCCGGACCCTCCATTCCTCACAGGAGACCCTTTTGTCCTCCAGCCTAGTCACCTCGTCTCACTCTCGCATCCAAGACTTCTCACGGGCTGTCCCTCTCCTTTGGAACTCTCTCCCTCAGCCGGTTCGTCATGCCTCAAGTCTGGAAACCTTCAAACGTACTCTGAAAACACACCTGTTCAGACAAGCCTATAATTTGCTATAGGCAGCACTGAAGGCACACTGGCTCACCCACTAATCCTTGTGTTTCCTTCCCTTTTGTTTCCTCCCCACTACCCTCTAGATTTTAAGCCCGCAAGGGCAGGGACCTCCTCCTAGTATTTCTCATACTTTCATACAGTTAAGAGACATCTGCAGAAGTTGTGCAACTTTTCAGCCCCTACTAGTTTTTTATCGACCTAGGAAGGATTTTCACATTGTAATGAATTTCAAAGCAGTTAAATTGTCTTGAAATGAAAAGTACCCTTTTTAAAAATAAAATTTTGAAGGGAAAAAATGAAATATACAAATAAAAATGTGTGTGTATGTGTATATATATATATATATATATATATATATATATATATATATATATATATATATATTTATTTATATTATATATATATTAAAATATAATATATATACACACATACACATACACACACCATGCTTTGGTTTAGCAACTAAGTGTGAGTCTGTTTATAGAATAGCTTGGGAGGGATTTTTCATTATGTCTCTTATCATTATCTTGACACTGCTGGATTTGTAGATATCAAAATAAATGCTATTGCCTTTGTACTTTCCTTATGTACTATATGTTACACTGCACTCCTGTAAAGCAGTGGTCAGAAATGCCAATATTATCCTATAAAGATTAATGGGGTTTCACGACAAGAACATAAAGTTGAATTATTTCAAGACTTTCTGAGTCACAAGAAAATCTATTTTGTTGAAAATGCCCTTGCTAATTTTACTGATATACGTGACACTTCAAGCCTTAATGTCAGATGTGAGCTAGGATTCCACTCCAATGCATTTATTTAAGTTTGCAAATGTTTAGAGCCAATGTTTTTATATCTGTTGTTGTACAGGGAATAGGAGGATTGTTGAATGATTAATTAATGTCACTGAATGCTATTTTGGTAAACTAAACTAATGAACCCAATAGTGCAATGCACAGCTCTTGAGAATTGTGTACAGAAATATGACAGCAAGAGTGTGGATTAAATGTACAATTAAAAGCAGTTAAAATTCACTGGCTCACTTCAAACATTGAGACAAGAGTATTAAAAAGAAAAAAATATGGTGTGTGCATATGATTGGAAGTGAGCACGGTGAAACTGCATATAATTCTAAAAAATAAGTTCTTTATGACATGTGTTGGTTAGTAAATCAAATAAATGGTAAAATGTAATATATTTAACTGTACTTGTTAAAATGTGTCTCTGGGTATAAAACTAAAATAATTCAGTAGAGGGTATTTATGTATATACTGTAAAGTATGCATGTGCTGGTCGTACCAATCCAGCATCTAACAAGTCATGGACAGCTCACTTTCTTGGTTCCTGCCCTATCTGATCTATAAGTACGGTATAAACTCAATTGTTCAATGGTGTTGAGTCAAGTATCAGAGAGTCTTCTGGTCACTGATCAGGCAGCCAGGGAGAGGGTGGCGTACAACAATGCAAATACAAGTAAAGAGCCTCTCTCTGCAGTCCCTGTGCCTCTGAATATACTGCAATTAAACAATGTACAGGTCAATGGTCAGTTTTAAATTCATATAGAATTTCCTGGTCAAAAACAGATATTGTAAGGGAAAAGGTACATTGTAAATCCCTTATGTACAGTACAGTTCTGGTTTTCCATAACTCAATTAACCAGCAGTCTCAACCAACCAGCACAAATCAACGGCAGTACTCACAGCGGTGAAGGCCAACTTATTAGGCTGTTTGTAGACTCTGTTGTGTTTAAAGAGGGGGTTCCATTGCTCCCCCAATATTTATATACTTGCAATTACTGTACTCTAACATTTAATACAGAGTTTATGGTATGTATAGAAATTGGGGAATAGTACTGTATGGTACTATTAACATTGAGCCTCAAGCAACCAGGAAGCACACTTATCCAGCATCAGCCAATCCCTATGATGCTGTATAGCAGAGAATCTCATAATGCATGCAACACACACACACACACACACACACACATGCACGCACGCACGCACACACACACACACACGTGCCAGGCAGCGCTGAGGGGTGGATCGGGACTCCCTCTGACGCTAGGCTAGCTACATGATTAAAAAAAAAAAGTGCTGCGCCGCCCCCTGGCGATTTTATTAGAGTCTTGTAACTGCCAGCATCACAGCTAACATTCCCATTCTCTAGATTTCCGCAGTGATGTATATGCATATATATTGAGTGTACTTGTAGCATATACAGTATACTGTATGCTGAATGAATCCCACATTGGGAATTGATGGATAAAACACAGTTGAACTTGTTATGGAGTGAACTCTATAAAACAAATTTCATAATTCTTTCCCCACAAAGTTTATATTAACAAATTATAAATTGATAAATTGAGCAAATGGTTTCTGACATCTGCTTTATGGAGGCAAAAGTATTTTTTCATAAATGTTAATAGACAGATTATTTTAATTTGTATTGATGATATTACAATTCTAGTAGGTTTACATAGATTTAAGAAAAGGCCAAAAAATATATTGTTATTTTCTAATTAGTATTGGTAACATTGCATTTAAAAGGAACGGAGGTGAATGACTTACGGAAGGCTTCCATATTTATTTCCTTTTAAACAATATTCATTGCTTAGCAGTCCTGCTCATTTTTCTGGTCAGTAGTGTCTGAATCACACACCTGAAACAGGCATGGAGCTCATTCGGTCAGATTTGAGTCATTTACATATGATATGCTTGCTTGCGTTTAGGGTCTACGGCTAAGAGTATTAGAGGCAGTAGATCGCTAGCACAGCCAGGCAATACTCATTGTATAAAAGGAAATACATGTCAGCCTCCATATGCCTCTCACCTCAGGTTCCCTTGAAATGTTTGACTTGACACAAACATTTTGGGTACCCTCCCACAATCTGCTTACAAGTTTCTTGAATTCTGGCCCATTCCTTCAGACAGAGCTGATATAACTGAAATCCTTTCATAGGTCTCCTCAATGGCAAAGATTTTTTTTTTTCGTACCATCCACACATTATTGATTGACGTTATTGATTGGGGATTTGTGATGGCCAAACTGCTTCTGTTGTCAAACTATTTTGCAGAAAAAGAATTGAAATACCAGTATCCTATTTACTTTGTTAATTGTTAATATTGAAAAAAACCTAAAGTGCTTTTTAAAGACTTGACCTTAACAGTAGTTAAAGAGACTCTGTAACATGAAAAAGATCCCCTGGGGGGTACTCACCTCGGGTGGGGGAAGCCTCCGGATCCTAATGAGGCTTCCCACGCCGTCCTCTGTCCCACGGGGGTCTCGCTGCAGCCCTCCGAACAGCCGGCGACTGTGCCGACTGTCAGTTCAATATTTACCTTTGCTGGCTCCAGCGGGGGCGCTGTGGCGGCTTTCCGTTCCGAACTACACGGACGGAAATACCCGATCTCATTCGGGTCCGCTCTACTGCGCAGGCGCAGGAAACTTGCGCCTGCGCAGTAGAGCATATCCGACGGCGATCGGGTATTTCCGTGTAGTTCGGAGCCGACAGCCGTCAGAGCGCCTGCGCAGGAGCCAGGAAGGTAAATATTGACGTCACCACTGCACGGACTCCACGGAGGGCTGCAGCGAGACCCCTGACGGAGGGAGGACGGCGTGGGAAGCCTCATTAGGATCCGGAGGCTTCCCCCACCCGAGGTGAGTACCCCCCAGGGGATCTTTTCATGTTACAGATCCTCTTTAAAGAGACTCTGTACCAAAAATTACAACATTTTTTCTACCATCCTACAAGTTCATAAAGCTGTTCTAATGTGCTCTGCCTTACAGCAGCACTTTCTACTATAACTGTCTCTGTAATAAATCAATGTATCTTTCCCCTGTCAGACTTGTCGGCCTGTGTCTGGAAGGCTGCCAACTCTTCTGTGCTGGTCTGTTTATGCACACCACTTTCCAGGCCACTCTATGCACACTCCAGTGTGTGTGTATTTACATAAGCCAGCAGCGTCTCTGCTATCGTATCAGTGATAGAAGAGAGCTGGATAAAAATCCTCCTCTGTAAGGCTGTGAAAGTAGCTGGCTGACACATACTGAGGAATTACAAACACAGGCACAGGCAGAGCTGTCTGCAGGAAGCCTGTAATGTTCAGTGCATGAGAGAAGAAGGGGACAGAAGGTAAACACACAAATGATCTTTTGAGATTCAAAAGGAAAGCTGTATACAGCCTGCTTGTGTATGGATGTATTTTCTATGTGTGGACATACTGTACATCAATCTACTTCCTGTTTTGGTGGCCATTTTGTTTGTTTATAAACAAACTTTTTAAAACTGTTTTTGACTACTTTTAATGCAGCGAGGAGCGGCGAAATTGTGACAGAGGGGAATAGGAGATGTCCCCTAACACACTGGTATGTTTACTTTTGTGCGATTTTAACAATACAGATTCTCTTTAAGGGTTACAACATTCTGATTTTTACCATAATCATGATTCATTGCTGATCTGAGATTTGAAGACCCTGTGATTGCTTATTGTCCAAAGAACATTTTCCCATTACCGGGAGTCACAAAATATACAGGTGTTTGCTTCTTCCAGCTTTCACTTCTCTCTCTCTGACCTCAATATTCCTCAGTATTATTTACCTTTCTGTAACCTATTTGTGATTATCTGTTATTTGCCTATCAGAAGGAACAGTACACCAGGGATGAGCAGAAACTACGCCAGTGCGAATTTACGCATCGTAGTTCGCATCTACGCATCGTAGTTCATAGGTGAAGTTTCAAAACTACGCTTACGAATTTACGCATAGCGAAGTACCGCTACGCGTAGCTTACGCCCACTATGCGTAGTTAACATGTGTATTGCGTAGTGAACTACGAATGCGTTACTCGCGTCTAATTTTCCGCATGCGATTGTATGCATACAAATTTACGCATTGGAAAGGGGAATGTACGCATAGAAGGGTTCCCAGTATATGCATTTAGAAAGAAATTAATGCGTACAATTTTCTGCATATGGGCATAAGTATCCGCATACACTACGCTTCGCACTACGCGTAATTGCGTATTTTAACGCGCATTCTACGAAATGCATACGAAGCGAATATTTGTTTTCGAAGCCATAGTTTGGCGAAGCGTAATTGCGTAAAACTACGCGTATTTCCAGCGTAGCGAAGTTGGCTGACTACGACCATCCCTGCAGTACACCCCACAACCCAATTCCTTCCATTTAATGTCTAGACTAGTCATAATTACGGATGAGCAATGACACCTGTGGAAGTCTTGCAAAAATTTCTTTGGACTTCAGGTGGTTCTGTGAATTGTTACCAAAACACTTTTGCGAATTGCATTGCCAAATTAAGCATATTATGATGGCACATCCCTCATACTTGCTACGATCACCAAATGTGAGAGTAAGGGGAAAACATTTTCAAAAAGACATTGTATTTTTTGAGAAAATCAATTTTTAGTTATGATAGGAATTTTTTAAAATTTGTTTAAATAACAGATACTGTATCTATCAGTATTAAAATGTACATATATCCCCAGTAACCGCAATGGATTTTCCTAACGGAGGCAATTAAGTAGAAATGTTTTTTGCTGGGGATAGCTGTACAGCTGCAGTATTGCTGTATTAGGATCCCTGGAAAATATACTTGCAAAAAAATCACATGGGTTAACCCTCCCAAGCCTTTTTAACTCCTTGTCACCCATGCAGACTGGTATCGCCAGAAATTGGATCCCGGACAACTAGGGTCTCTGCATCCTGACATGGGAGCTCTGGAAGAGAGGGTCAGTGAATATTCTCCATCTCTCCAAAATCTCTTGTCCAGTCCATGGACAAAGGGCTCATCCCCATCTCTGGTGACCAGGAAGAGGGTGAGGGTAACTGCCCCAATGCCTGCTGCCAGATCTCCCATGGTCCTTTAACAGACCAATGAGAATCCCCCCTGCGGTGCACCCTACAACACCACACAGCTGAGACCTGTGCTCCTTCCCGCTCCCCACTGCTGCACTAGTAGGGAACTTCAGCAAATGCATCATTGAATTTTCCACTAGGGTTTCCCTTCATTTTAAGGGATTCCATTGGTCAGTGCAATAACCTATGGGTAACCCCAGTGGCAAATTAAAATAGACCATGTGGACTTGTATACCTCAGGTTATCCCACGTAATTTGAGCTCTGAATTCTGGCTATACCAACCTACATGTGTGACAAGAAGTTAAAGCGGGATTAAACTCTGACATAACATTCAATAAAAATCTGTTTTCATACTTTTTATTACCCATACAATTACCATATTTGCTTTTGTGCACAAGTAATATTGTCTGTTTACAAATTACAAGTTTCCAAAGTACAGTTTGTCTGCTCTGAAAGCTACCATTGCATTTTATTGCATAGCTGCTGTATTTATATATTAAAATCTATCTAGTTACCACTTCTCACTCAGCTCTCTCTGCTTATACTATGTGGGCAGCTCAGTTTCAGCACTGCTGCTAATGTTTGCTAATTGTAGCTGATAAAAGAATGTAAACTAAAGACAATGGGCTCGATTCACTAAAGGGTGCTAAGTGTTAGCACGGTAGTGAAAAGCTGCTTTGCACATGCAAACTACTTAGCACCTAAGTTTGCATGTGCAAAGCTTTAACACTCGAGTTAGCACATGCAAAGCCTTTACACTCGAGTTTCCACGTGCAAAGCCTTTACACGTGATAACTGAGTTATCACGCTTTAGTGAATTGAGCCCAATGTAATTACCTCTTTGGATTTGGCAATAAGCTTCCAACTGAAGAGGAAAGTGCTGTGTTTAACTGTTTAATGCTGCTATACTACTATTTTTCATGGTAATAGGTTTTATACTGTAAATAATCTTTTAGAGCAAAAGAAAATGCTGAGTTTGATAACCCTTTAAGCAGTCTTGGGAGGGGGGACCCCATTCTGTCTTTTTTTTTTTTAATTTATAAAATATATATGAAATGCGTAAATAAATATATATACACACACACACAATCAACAAGAAACCCATTTCGGTTCTCAAATACAGTACATTGGAATTTTGGGAACACATGGTTGCAGAGCGCGTGCTCTGCAACCATGTATTCATGTACACACAGAGTGAAAGTAGATATGTTTCATGGCACCATTTAGTACTTTCCATAATGCACCACTGTTTTATTGGAGTTTTACTGCCAACAGTTTTTCTTTATAATGAAGCCAATAATATATACGCAAAAAAAATAAATAAAATAAAAATAACAATCCAATAATTTGCCAAAAATGCCAGGAAGGAAAAAAAACAGCTTTTTGGTTAAGTAAGATGCAAAGTTGTCTGTGTTTTCATTTACTGTAAAATTTCAGACAGCTTGTGTAGTTAAAGTAGGATCTCTCATCCTGCTTTGAACAACAGATAAAAAAACAGGATATGATTCTACATTATTCTGATTTTCACTTCCCATAGAGAGACGCAAATTAGGAAACTTATCATGTAGATTAAAATTTCAAAACTGCTGTTGCTTAATAGAGTTCATACACATAATCAGCAGTAGCAACTATGAGAATATATCTCCTATTTAATTTTCACTGCCTAATACAACACACACCTGCTTATGTCTTCCTATCCTTAGTGACAGTGTAACAATATGACTGCCGACACCATGATTTATTGTACATTTAATTGTGATATAGAAGCCAATTTTCCTCAGATGTTCTTTTAAAAGGGTATCTGAAGGGAAAAAGGTGCCTCTAGGAGGTACTTACCCTGGGAAGGTGAAGCCTCTGGATCCTAAAGAGGCTTTCCCTGTTCTCCTTACCAGATGGGATCTAGCACTGTGACCCCTGTAGATCCATGGACAAAGGCTTGTCAGTGGTGGGCGCAGTGGCTTCCCAATGGTCCCCAATGGAAGTAATTGAGCCTGATCAGGTTGCCTTGTGCCTGCACAGTGGAGCGGACCAAATCGGCCTCTGCTATTTTCGCGGGAGCCCGAGTGGAAAGCCGTTACTGTGCAATGCCTTTCCACCATATTCCACCACATTCAATCCAAGGTGATTTCCAAACCAGGCTAGTTTGGTGGAAGACCCATAATGGGGAAGATGTTTTCTTCAGTCTCCACAAATCTCTAAAACAGAGACAACAACACACCAGGAGATGCTAAGCAAAGTATTTTTCTAATAGGAGAGCTTCCAGTAGAGCAAGATGTTCTCACAAAATGTAGGTTATAGTAAAGGCAACAATTGAGAAGGCTAGTAAACAATTCACACATCTCTACTTGTGAATGAGTCTTTTTTGGTTGCACTTCCAAAAACATTGTAAAAAAAAAAAGTGATCAAAAACCAGTAACTGGCTTTATCTGAGAAAAATGGAAATTGATTAGGTACCAGGTTATTAAAGATAATATATTTGAAAAGGGTGTTTGTAGATGGGGCTTCAACAAACACATGGTTAACTCTCTTAGGATCAATGCTAACAATAGTACTAAAGGTCAATGGGCTTGATTCATGAAGCTGGGCTGCTATAACAGTGCTAGCTTAATGGCAAGCAGTGTGACCTAAATCCAGGGAAGCACGCTATGCTCACTTTTGCAGCGTAGCGTTCCTTCCATAGCTATGTAACCAATGCACGCTCCTTTAAGTGCCGCCTGCTGCTGTGAAGCATTGCGACCGCAATACTTCCTTAGCACGGCTGTTACTATGTTAATTAACCACATCCCGACCGCCCACTACACAGGGGCGGCGGGGAAGTGGAGCCCTGCAGGACGGCCTCACCCACAGAGGCGGCGGTCCATTTAAGGGCATGGGCGGAGCGATCGCGTCATCCGTGACGCGATCCTCCGCCGGCGCCTGTCACCGCTCGCTCGCCGCAACATCCCGCCGGCTATACGGAAGCGCCGGCGGGATGTTAACCCCGCGATCGCCGCATACAAAGTGTATAATACACTTTGTAATGTTTACAAAGTGTATTATACAGGCTGCCTCCTGCCCTGGTGGTCCCAGTGTCCGAGGGACCACCAGGGCAGGCTGCAGCCACCCTAGTCTGCACCCAAGCACACTGATTTCTCCCTCCTCTGCCCCAGATCGCCCACAGCACCCATCAGACCCCCCCTGCCCACCCCCCAGACCCCTGTTTGCACCCAATCACCCCCCTAATCACCCATCAATCACTCCCTGTCACTATCTGTCAACGCTATTTTTTTTTTTATCCCCCCCCTGCTCCCTGCCCCCTCCTGATCACCCCCCACCCCTCAGATTCTCCCCAGACCCCCCCCCCCCAGACCACCCCCCCCTGTTTACTGTATGCATCTATCCCCCTGATCACCTGTCAATCACCTGTCAATCACCCGTCAATCACCCGTCAATCACCCGTCAATCACCCCCTGTCACTGCCACCCATCAATCAGCCCCTAACCTGCCCCTTGCGGGCAATCTGATCACCCCCCCACACCAATAGATCGCCCACAGATCCGACATCAGATCACCTCCCAAATCCATTGTTTACATCTATTCTCTCCTCTAAACACCCACTAATTACCCATAAATCACCCATCAATCACCCCCTATCACCACCTGTCACTGTTACCTATCAGATCAGACCCTAATCTGCCCCTTGCGGGCACCCAATCACCTGCCTACACGCTCAGATTGCCCTCAGACCCCCCCTTATCAATTCGCCAGTACATTAATTACATCTGTTCTTCCCTGTAATAACCCACTGATCACCTGTCAATCACCTGCCAATCACCTATCACCCATCAATCACCCCCTGTCACTGCCACCCATCAATCAGCCCCTAACCTGCCCCTTGCGGGCAATCTGATCACCCACCCACACCATTAGATCGCCCGCAAACCCGCCGTCAGATTACCTCCCAAATGTATCGTTTACATCTGTTATCTTCTCTAAACACCCACTAATTACCCATCAATCACCCATCAATCACCCCCTATCACCACCTGTCACTTTTACCTATCAGATCAGACCCTAATCTGCCCCTTGCGGGCACCCAATCACCCGCCCACACGCTCAGATTGCCCTCTGACCCCCCCCCCCCCCCCTTATCAATTCGCCAGTGCATTAATTACATCTGTCCTTCCCTGTAATAACCCACTGATCACCTGTCAATCACCTGCCAATCACCTATCACCCATCAATCACCCCCTGTCACTGCCACCCAACAATCAGCCCCTAACCTGCCCCTTGCGGGCAAACTGATCACCCACCCACACCAATAGATCGCCCGCAGATCCGACATCAGATCACCACCCAAGCGCAGTGTTTCCATCTATTCTCTCCTCTAAACACCCACTAATTACCCATCAATCACCCATCAATCACCCCCTATCACTACCTGTCACTGTTACCCATCAGATCAGACCCTAATCTGCCCCTTGCGGGCACCCAATCGCCCGCCTACAATCTCAGATTGCCCTCAGACCCCCCCTTATCAATTCGCCAGTGCAATATTTACATCTGTTCTCCCCTGTAATAACCCACTGATTACCTGTCAATCACCTATCAATCACCCATCAATCACCCCCTGTCACTGACACCCATCAATCACCCGCTGTCACTGACACCCATCAATCAGCCCCTAACCTGCCCCTTGTGGGCAAACTGATCACCCACCCACACCAATAGATCGCCCGCAGATCCGACAACAGATCACCACCCAAGCGCAGTGTTTCCATCTATTCTCTACCCTAAACACCCACTAATTACCCATCAATCACCCCCTGTCACTGCTACCTATCAGATTAGACCCCTATCTGCCCCTAGGGCACTCAATCACCCGCCCACACCCTCAGAATGCCCTCAGACCCCAGCCCTGATCACCTCGCCAGTGCATTGCTTGCATCTATTCTCCCCTCTAATCACACCTTGAGACACCCATCAATCACCTCCTGTCACCCCCTAGCACACCTACCCATCAGATCAGGCCCCAATTTGCCCCGTGTGGGCTCCTGATCACTCGGCCAAACCCTCAGACCCCCTTCCGATCACCTCCCCAGTGCATTGATTGCATCTATTTTCCCCTCTAACCACCCCCTGAGACACCCATCAATCACCTCCTGTCACCCCCCTAGCACTCCTATCCATCAGATCAGGCCCAATACAACCTGTCATCTAAAAGGCCACCCTGCTTATGACCGGTTCCACAAAATTCACCCCCTCATAGACCACCTGTCATCAAAATTTGCAGATGCTTATACCCCTGAACAGTCATTTTGAGACATTTGGTTTCCAGACTACTCACGGTTTTGGGCCTGTAAAATGCCAGGGCGGTATAGGAACCCCACAAGTGACCCCATTTTAGAAAAAAAAGACACCCCAAGGTATTATGTTAGGTGTATGACGAGTTCATAGAAGATTTTATTTTTTGTCAAAAGTTAGCGGAAAATAATTTTTATTGGTTTTTTTTCACAAAGTGTCATTTTTCACTAACTTGTGACAAAAAATAAAATCTTCTATGAACTTGCCATACACCTAACGGAATACCTTGGGGTGTCTTCTTTCTAAAATGGGGTCACTTGTGGGGTTCCTATACTGCCCTGGCATTTTAGGGGCCCTAAACCGCGAGGAGTAGTCTAGAAAACAAATGCTTCAAAATGACCTGTGAATAGGACGTTGGGCCCCTTAGCGCACCTAGGCTGCAAAAAAGTGTCACACATGTGGTACCGCCGTACTCAGGAAAAGTAGTATAATGTGTTTTGGGGTGTATTTTTACACATAGCCATGCTGGGTGGGAGAAATTTCTATGTAAATGGACAATTGTGTGTAAAAAAATCAAACAATTGTCATTTACAGAGATATTTCTCCCACTTAGCATGGGTATGTGTAAAAATACACCCCAAAACGCATTATACTACTTCTCCTGAGTACAGCGGTACCACATGTGTGGCACTTTTTTACACCCTAAGTACGCTAAGGGGCCCAAAGTCCAATGAGTACCTTTAGGATTTCACAGGTCATTTTGCGACATTTGGTTTCAAGACTACTCCTCACGGTTTAGGGCCCCTAAAATGCCAGGGCAGTATAGGAACCCCACAAATGACCCCATTCTAGAAAGAAGACACCCAAAGGTATTCCGTACGGAGTATGGTGAGTTCATAGAAGATTTTATTTTTTGTCACAAGTTAGCGGAAAATGACACTTTGTGAAAAAAAACTATTAAAATCAATTTCCGCTAACTTGTGACAAAAAAATAAAAACTTCTATGAACTCACCATACTCCTAACGGAATACCTTGGGGTGTCTTCTTTCTAAAATGGGGTCATTAGTGGGGTTCCTATACTGCCCTGGCATTTTAGGGGCCCTAAACCGTGAGGAGTAGTCTTGAAACAAAAATGACCTGTGAAATCCTAAAGGTACTCATTGGACTTTATGCCCCTTAGTGCAGTTAGGGTGCAAAAAAGTGCCACACATGTGGTATCGCCGTACTCGGGAGAAGTAGTACAATGTGTTTTGAGGTGTATTTTTACACATACCCATGCTGGGTGGGAGAAATACCTCTGTAAATGACAATCTTTTGATTTTTTTACACACAATTGTCCATTTACAGAGGTATTTCTCCCACCCAGCATGGGTATGTGTAAAAATACACCTCAAAACACATTGTACTGCTTCTCCCGAGTATGGCGATACCACATGTGTGGCACTTTTTTGCACCCTAACTGCGCTAAAGGGCCCAAAGTCCAATGAGTACCTTTAGGATTTCACAGGTCATTTTGAGAAATTTCGTTTCAAGACTACTCCTCACGGTTTAGGGCCCCTAAAATGCCAGGGCAGTATAGGAACCCCACAAATGACCCCATTTTAGAAAGAAGACACCCCAAGGTATTCCGTTAGGAGTATGGTGAGTTCATAGAAGTTTTTATTTTTTGTCAAAAGTTAGCGGAAATTGATTTTAATTGTGTTTTTTCACAAAGTGTCATTTTCCGCTAACTTGTGACAAAAAATAAAATCTTCTATGAACTCGCCATACTACTAACGGAATACCTTGGGGTGTCTTCTTTCTAAAATGGGGTCATTTGTGGGGTTCCTATACTGCCCTGGCATTTTAGGGGCCCTAAACCGTGAGGAGTAGTCTTGAAACGAAATTTCTCAAAATGACCTGTGAAATCTTAAAGGTACTCATTGGACTTTGGGCCCTTTAGCGCAGTTAGGGTGCAAAAAAGTGCCACACATGTGGTATCGCCGTACTCAGGAGAAGTAGTATAATGTGTTTTGTGGTGTATTTTTACACATACCCATGCTGAGTGGGAGAAATATCTCTGTAAATGGACAATTGTGTGTAAAAAAAATTAACAAATTGTCATTTACAGAGATATTTCTCCCACCCAGAATGGGTATGTGTAAAAATACACCCCAAAACACATTATACTACTTCTCCTGAGTATGGCAATACCACATGTGTGGCACTTTTTTGCAGCCTAACTGCGCTAAGGGGTCCAAAGTCCAATGAGCACCTTTAGGCTTTACAGGGGTGCTTACAATTTAGCACCCCCCAAAATGTCAGGACAGTAAACACACCCCACAAATGATCCCATTTTGGAAAGTAGACCCTTCAAGGTATTCAGAGAGGGGCATGGTGAGTCCGTGGCAGATTTCATTTTTTTTTGTCGTAAGTTAGAAGAAATGGAAACTTTTTTTTTTTTTTTTTTTTCTCACAAAGTGTCATTTTCCGCTTACTTGTGACAAAAAATAATATCTTCTATGAACTCACTATGCCTCTCAGTGAATACTTTGGGATGTCTTCTTTCCAAAATGGGGTCATTTGGGGGGTATTTATACTATCCTGGAATTCTAGCCCCTCATGAAACATGACAGGGGGTCAGAAAAGTCAGAGATGCTTGAAAATGGGAAAATTCACTTTTTGCACCATACTTTGTAAACGCTATAACTTTTACCCAAACCAATAAATATACACTGAATGGGTTTTTTTTTATCAAAAACATGTTTGTCCACATTTTTCGCGCTGCATGTATACAGAAATTTTACTTTATTTGAAAAATGTCAGCACAGAAAGTTAAAAAAATCATTTTTTTGCCAAAATTCATGTCTTTTTTGATGAATATAATAAAAAGTAAAAATCGCAGGAGCAATCAAATAGCCCCAAAAGAAAGCTGTATTAGTGACAAGAAAAGGAGCCAAAATTCATTTAGGTGGTAGGTTGTATGAGCGAGCAATAAACCGTGAAAGCTGCAGTGGTCTGAATGGAAAAAAAGTGGCCGGTCCTTAAGGGGTAGAAAGCCCTAGGTCCTCAAGTGGTTAACATAGTAGCAGCCGTGCTAAAGAAATGGGATCATTCTCTAATCATCTAAGTCATGCATTCAACTGAATCTAACAAAAGCCAATCTAGCATGTGACTGATTGATACTGCTAATTATTACTGTTCATTGAAAAAATATATTCTCATTTTGAATATGATGTGATTACATCTGAAAAAGGTTGGGACAGGGTCATGTTTATCACATTGACTTGTTCTTTTAATAATGCTGTGTTAACATTATGTAACTGGGGATTTCAGCTGGAGTAGTTTTGAAAGTGAATTGTTGTCCTGTTCTTGTGTAATATAGGATTTCAGCACCTCCACAGTTCAGAGTCCCCTTTGTCATATATTCCATTTCACAATGTTCCAAATGGCTTTAATAAATATTGGGACTATTCTGCAGATAGGCCAGTTTAGTATCCAGATTTCGACTATTGAGACATGCTGTTGTACTATATGTAAAATGTGGTTTGGAATTATTTTCTTGAAGTATGCAAAGCCATTGTTGAAACACATCATCTGGATGCTAGCATATGTGGCTTCAAAACCTTATCATTCATCAGCATTAATGGTCCTCTCCCATAAGTGTGATGTACACATGCCTTGTGTACTAATGCACCCCATAATGTCACAGATGTTGGCTTCTGAGCTGTATGCTGAGAAGAACCAGATGTTGCTTTTCCTGTTTCAGGGGCGTAGCAATAGGAGGTGCAGAGGATGCAACCGCATCGGGGCCCTTGGGCCAGAGGGGCCCCGGGGGCCCTACCTCAACTTCAGTATTAGCTCTCTATTGGTCCTGTGCTCATAATAATCACTTCTATAGAGACTTTGAATAATGAGAATCATTAACAAGCTGCTCCCCATTCCCTTTTTGCACCTCTGACACTGTAATTGCCATTGACAGGTTTTGGTGCACTGTATCAATTGTTATATAGAGAGTGCTTGGGGGGCCCCAATGTAAAACTTGCCTCGGGGCCCACAGCTCCTTAGCTATGCCAGAGATCCATAATGTTCCTAAGTTTGATTCTTTAGACCACAGGGCAGTGTTACACATTGCCTTGTTAATGGGCTTGAGTGCTGGGTGGTTGCAGTGTTTCTTTGCCATGTTTATGCATGATTATTTCTTTGCATTAAATTGTTTCAGATTGCAATAGTGAATGCAGCAATGAACTTACACAGTACACAGTATTTTGAAACTTTTCCTGTTTCCAGTGAGTTTCACTACAGAATCATGTCTGTTTTTAACTGCTTCCGGACCATGGTAGTTAAAATGTACATTTTGTTTGGGACCTGTTATCCCAACCAGGGCATACATTTCAATTACCATGCCGCATGCTCCTGCCGATTGTGCCGCTCTCCCATTGCTGCAGCCCATTTGCTCTGCTGTTGGTATGACAGCAGAGCTCAGTGAGCTGGTCTGGAGCTGATTTCATTTGCTCCTTACCCTGTGATTACTGTGTTTGGCTGTGATTGGCTCACAGAGAGCACAGGGTCTGAAGCCAATGATATCAGTTCCTTACTGGCTCATGGAGGTCTGCCATCATACTGACAGCAGAGCAAGTGGGGTGCAGTGCTGGGAGAGCGGCGCAAACAGCCAGAGAGATGGGTCCATTGGGTGTGACATCAATGAGCCCCATTTTTTACGAAGAAGTCTCTGATCCTTAAGGTGCCAGAGACTGGTATGTAAGTGGTTAATGTAGTGCAGCCTGAGGGCCCATAGATCATAACCATCAAATACTGGCTTTTGGTCTTGGGTGCAGAGATTTCACTGGCTTGTTTCAATCTGCTAATGATATTATGTAATGTAATCTCCAAATATTTAACACATTTACATTTTGGATTTGCTTGATTCTCATTATAGCAGTCTTAGAACCTTGATCGAGTCCCCTGCAATGTCTTCTCATTGCTGTTGTAGTTCTTAGACTGGCAGTCAATTTCAAAGTCGGAAGCACTGTAATGTCACACACTAAACACACAAAGAACAAACACCCTGCCAGATTGGTGACCACCAGAACAAAATACTATGATTCCCTGCACTGCTCAGCTTACAGAAGGAGGAATATTAACAGCAGAGTAACAGCAAGGGTAATAGCAGCAATTGTGCTGTAAGAAATCTAGATGCATATTTAAATTGATCCAAGTACTGTATATACTGAGATCTTATTCTCAGTGTCATTTGGGTAAGAGATAATTCTCTATATTTGTGTATGCACATGCATTGCATTACAATGGTTTATCTACCCTTGTACTTGGTGTTTTATTTTAATATCACAAAAAAAAAAAAAATTTGCCATGTATACTCAGAAATTCAGATTCTAATGTAAAATACATTTAGCCAAAGCATTTTATTGCTCTTTCAGCAAATGTATTTTCTCCTGTTCCTTAGGAGCACACCAGTGATATGATCTGCTCTTTTATAAGCTGACAGCTGTCACTGAGCATGTGTAGTGTCATTTTTGTTTCTGTTCCATTATGTCTATAAAATAATCTGAACTTGTCTCTCATGTCAAGAAGAAAGCAGACGAGCATGTCATTGAATCAGAGAAGTTGTGAATATTCTAGCTACTATCACACTGCATTCCCATTATTTGCCTAATGTCAGCATCTGTGATAAATGTTTTAAAAATGGCATTTGTGATGACAGTAGGAAAAATCTCTTAAGTAGCACTTCCTAAAGCTCACTTCAGAAATTCTGCTGTCAATCACCTTGCAAGTAACTCAGAAGGGAAATATAAAAGATCTATATGTTCCAAAGTTATATTAGAAAGTCTAAGGATGTGAAGAAAGCAGGATTGACATAACTGACTGCGTTTTCAAAAGCAGCTTAACACTCAATTGAAGAATCAAAAAGAAAACCTAAAATGTAAATGTGAGAGCAAGTGAAAGAGCTACTAATTCTATTCAAAGCTACATTGTAAAAGCATCTACACCTGTACAGAATGTGGGATATCTAACATTTAGGTGTCTTACAGCACAGTCTACATTATCATTTATTAATGAAAAACCACAAAAGCAATTCTCAGAGGTACGCTTCTTTGCCACAGAGTCCTGCGGTTTCTGCAATTTCTTGCTCTACGCAGCAGATTTCTGATCATCCAGGTTCCAGGAGCTTTACAGTATAATAATCACAGATTTCCTCAAATACAACCAGAAACTCGTATGATTTCACTGTGAAAGGCTCACCACATAGAAAGACCCACAAAGTGAACTGGGTCTGATGTCACTTTGAGGAATACCAGGTCTAGAAATGTATATGTTACGGCCAGAACCCGAAGTTTGGCCACTTCTAGTTCTGGCCGGCCACTTCGGGTTCTGGCCGGCCAATGCGCGAACTGGCCGCTGCGCTGCGGCCAATGTGAGAAATGGAATAATTCCTGTAATGTCAATGTATCTTCTGACCGCAGCGCAGCATGCAAATGTATCACATCTTAGTTAATATAATGAAATTAAGCCGGCGGCAATGTAACAGATGAAGCCGCCAGCTTTTGCTCTGCCTATCTCTCTTCCCCCCTCCTCTCTCTCCTTCTCTTATGGGCAGCCGAGGGGGGACACGCGTGTCCCCCAGAGTCGTTCATCGCGGCAGGAGAGCAGAGCGGGGAGACTGCTGACATTGCTTCTGCCAGCACCCGCTCTGCAAAAACGACAGGATTCCCTGCCGCGACAAATGACTCTGGGGACGCACACGTGTCCCCCCCCGGCTGCCCATAAGAGAAGGAGAGAGAGGCGGAGGGAGGAGAGAGAGGCAGAGAAAAAGC
Source organism: Hyperolius riggenbachi (assembly GCF_040937935.1). Classification (NCBI taxonomy): domain Eukaryota; kingdom Metazoa; phylum Chordata; class Amphibia; order Anura; family Hyperoliidae; genus Hyperolius; species Hyperolius riggenbachi. The sequence goes on from NC_090650.1 coordinate 327,953,328, forward strand.
CGGCGGCTCCATCTGTTACATTGCCGCCGGCTTAATTTCATGAAATTAACTAAGATGTGATACATTTGCCCGTTGCACTGCGGCCAGAAGATACATTAACGTTACAGGAATTATTTCATTTCTCACATTGGCCGCAGCGCAGTGGTCAGTTCGCACAGTTCGCCAGAACTAGAAGTGGCTAAACTTCGGGTTCTGGCCGTAACATATATATATATAGGGAATAGCATATTGGTAATATTATGATGATGAGTGATGACAGTGTTCACTTCCTGCTGTAGCAGTTTTGGATGCTATTCAGTGTAGTTAGAGGGGCACATTAGTTTGTGGTCTACTTATGTCTTCCCCTTGGGAGTCTTTTGCCCAAAAATAACCTAAATGGGCTGAGTATAATTTCCAGCTATCATTTAAATAGAGAATTATTTTAGTGGTCTTATACATTCCACATATTTCTTTTCACTCATTAATTTAAGGCCCTACATGAAAGCTTTTGTTGAAAGTGACTTCAATTTCTCCATCCTCTTTACTTTGGGCCGGCTACACCACCATGGGCAGCACAGTGGCATAGTGGATAATGGCACTCTTGCCTTTCTGGGTCCCTGGCTTGAATCGCAGTCAGGGCACTACCTGCACAGACTTTGTATGTTCTCCCTGTGTCTGCATGGGTTTCCCTCCAGGCACTCTGGTTTCCTTCCACATCACAAAAAAACATACAGATAAGTGAATTGGTTTCACCCTAGAAATTGGTCCTAGGCTATGATGGACAGATGACCATTGTTTAGTCCTTTTATTTTTTGTGTTTTTGTAACTTTTAAAATGATGTTGACAAGACCACCAAAGTGTGTCACCTTTCTTAATTCCAGTATTCTTATCTTATCATTTATACGTAATGTCTCTAAGATTTTTTTGTATTCACATGGCAGTTTTAGATCTAGCAAGGGTAGTTATTTAGTTAGCAAATATTGCATGCAATAATAAGGTTATAAGGTCTGTAACAATAACAATAGCATTTATATAGCACTTTTTTCCCATAGGACTCAAAGCTCTTGCGGATCGCTCAGAAACAGCCGTATCAGTCTGCAGACAGACTGTCACACGCCGGACTGTTGCTGGAACGCCCACCCAGCGGGAGGTGACGACGGACCCGTTCTTGCCTGCAGTCCGGCGTGTGTACTCATTAAGGATCACTCATATGTATATGACAAAAAACTGGGGGATAAGGTACAACTATGAAATCAACGATTTAATAGGAAAACAAAAGTGTAGTATGGTTTATCAGCTCACATTAAATCCATTGGTTATGGTTAGGACAAGTCGAAAGCAGCATCATTGCTGAAATGATGAACTAGAGGCTAAGCTTAGGATCATCAACATGCAGTGAGTAGCTACCAAAGACCATAACTGGTGGAAAACTATCATTAGCAAGACCAAGGCCCCTGGGATTTTTATGCTGGAAGAAGATGATATTGCAAGCATTTTATAAATTAAATGAGATACAGTAATTATATATGTAACCTTCAGTAATATAATACTAGTTAGGTAATTCTTTGAATTAAACACAGATGATTTAATCAAAACGGTCAAACTGTATACACAATCATCAAAGATTGATCAACAAAAAATGTGTAGTAAAGTATATAGTAAATATATTCTCAAGTACAATATTTTCTCTCCTTGTAGGGGAAAGGAAAGGAAATGAGGGTTTTTCTCATAAAGAGTGGTGTATAACAGATTACAGGCTCTAGAGATGTGACCCCTTGTTTACATGTTTTTATATTATACACTTTTTCATAGGTTTATTGTGGCTTGTTATAACCATGTAAATTGCAAAGGTAAATGTAGATAGTTGGGTGGTAATGTTCCTTGGTGATACCTTTTTTTTGGGTTTTAATCCATTCATTAATAAAGTAATATCCCTGTGATTAATTCTTCCACCTCTCAGATACAAGCACATAGTCTTTCTGTTTACATTCACCGCCACTATATAAAAACCATGGCCTATACGCAATTCCACTTTTCTCCTGCGTTTTCTCCAAAGTGATCATTTTTCATCTTCTTTTTAACCAGTTCACCCCCAAGGGTTTTTATCCTAACGGACCAGAGCAATTTTCAGTTGTCAGCGCTCCTCCCTTTTATTCCCTAATAACTTTATTACTACTTATCACAAGAAAATGATCTATACCTCGTTTTTTTCGCCACCAATTAGGCTTTCTGTGGATAGTACATTTTGCTAAGAATTTTTTTATTCTAAATGCATTTTAATGAGAAAAACAGAAAAAAAAAAGAAAAAAATCATTATTTCTCAGTGTTCAGCCTTTATAGTTTTAAAATTAAACATTCTCCTGTGGATAAAACAAACACGTTTTATTTGCCCAGTGGTCCCGATAATTAAACCGTTTAGATTATGTCCCTACCACAATGTATGGCGACAGTATATTATTTTGAAATATAAGTGGTTATTTTTCTGTTTGTTCTGGCCATAATTACAAGCCCCTATGTAATAAATTAAAATTAATTTTCCCCCATAAAATATAGAATAAAAAAAGCTGAGTCCCTAAGGCAACTATTTATTTATTTTTTTAAGCTGATTTTTTTTTTTTTACAAGTGTTTTTTTTGGGGGGGAGGGTTGGAAGTGTAATTTTATTAATGATGTGTATATACTTGAAAATGTGTGTGTTTTGTAGGTGTAATATACTTTTTGGCCACAAGATGGCGCTGGTGAACACTCATAGGACGTGTTCACTTTTTTTTTTTTTTTTTTACACACTTTATTAAACTGTTACATTTCCTGTTTATGTGAATGGACGTAGCCGCTGTTCGCGGTCACGTCCATTCACTCCAGGCACTGCGATTGGGTAGAGGACTGTTCAGTCCTCTTCCCCAATCGCCCAGCACGGGATCCCGACGGTAATGGCGGCGGTAGCGGCGGACACACGGCGGTAGCAGCGGCGGGAATGCGCGACGTATTAAAACGTCATGTTGCTGTTAATAGCGGTAAGCATGACGTTTTAATACGTTAGGATGGCGGTAAATGGTTAAAATAACTTTCCAGCACTTTTCAACTGAAAAAGTACTGAGAAGTAAGTACAAAAGTACTATCAAAATTATTTTAAGTATTTTCTTGCTTGCTGGTGGCTTAGCAGGCATTTTATTGACAAATTTAAAAATATCACCCAGGAGAAAACTCAGGTGAAAAAGTGAATTGCATCTGGGCCCATGTGCCTTTGTGAATGACTTAATGAGTAAAACAGGTGCTATGATTCTAAGGTTGTTCAGTGAGGCTAATACAACAAGTCCTTTAATATTGTTCATATTTATGGAGGCTATAAACATCTTGGTATGTTTCGTTTTAACCAATCTTAGCATCTTGAAATCAATATGATAAGACAATCATTAAAGGGACTCCGAGCAGTGCAGAAACTATGGAAAGATGCATATCATTTTAAAGCTCTCTTTCTCCTCTTTCCAATGATATATAAACCACCACCCTACGCCTTTTAGTTTTCGCTATTTTCGCGATTGAAATTACGACAATGGGCATGTGATTGTGCTGGGTGCACGCCGCATGTGCAAGTGCAGCCAAAGTAGCCGGGTTAACAGAGCTGCCAGCAGGACCACAGGGGGGCCCAGAGGATGGGAAGGGACCTCATGAGCTATGGGGAAATGGAGGAAACCCCAGGTAAGTCCAGATTTACTTTTTTTTTAGCTCTGCTCTTTAAAAGTTTTACCCTAAACCCTTAACAGTTAAAATCTGGGTGAGCAATGCTGCCAAAAATGTTTGTCTCTGCAATTCTCAGGATTTAGGACTTCTTAGTTATAAGAGAGAATTAAACCACAGATTTCAGGATGCTGTTATATGTCACACTGTTATATGTCACACTGGTTTATTGACCCTTGGTGGGTAAAAAAAGAAAAGAAAAAGGAAACATGCACGTTCTAAATAGCTCTGAAAATAAATATATATTTTTTTAATTATGCTACATTTCACTACAGCATAGCATACAATTATGCTAGATGTCAGGTACTCTTTAAGGTTTAGGTGAGCTTTATTTCTGAATGAAATTGCAGGGCATCTTTACTCCAAAGCATAAAATGCTGACCTGTGTCCTGTTATTTATTTGAAGTGTGACTCTAACTTGATAAGTTTTCTGAAAAAAAATATTTATTTTGTGATAACAAGCTTATGGATTCCGTTTAACAGTACTGACTACATTTTCTTGGCATAAGCAAAATTGAACATATAATCTTATGGGCACATAAATTAAATACACATGGAACACATATGGAACTAGATTCAAAACATATGGAAACATAAAAAGTGTAGTTATTATGTGCTAATTCTTAAATATACAGTACCTGAAAAAATATATATATTTAACATGACAATTCACAAGTGTACAATTATTTCTTTGTTTGTTAAGAATTAGACTTTTAATTAATGAAAATATTTTCTTCAACAAAACTTTAAATTCCAGCTTAACCACTTCCGGGTTTCAGGTGGTTTGGATGATCTGTGGTGCGGGGGCTCTTCAGTCATTTTGACTGCATAGCATAATGCAGAGGAGAATTATAATCATATGTGTCTGTGGATGTCAGTTTGTATGTATATGTGTCAATGTGTGTTAGTGTGTTTGTCAGTGTGTTTGTTAACATTTTTTCTTTTTTGTTTAACAGGCTGGGAAAATACAATTTAGGTACTGTAAAATTAGGACACTGGGGCTACTAGAAAGCTGGAACATACTGAGGGGGGGGGGGGGGTGCTTTATTAAGGACCTGGCACACGAAACACTTGGAAACTGGAAAACACTGTATGTCCATTGTAAACTTGGAAAAAAAACTATATAGGATGTTGGAACCTATTACATACTAAGCAGGAGGGGGGAGGGGTCACTGGAAACCTTGCTTGGATGGGACTATGGGGAACATAGGAAGGCTTAGACAAAAAGGTAGGTACACTAGGACATACTAGTGGTGCTCAGCAGAGCTCGAATATTCGAGTAGCTCGAATATTCGAGCTCTTTTTCAGCTATCCGAGCTCGGTATTCGAGCTCCGAATAGCTGTAGCTATTCGAATGGGCTATCCGAGTACACTCGAATAGCCCATTCACTATTCGAGCTATTCGAGCAAACGGCGCTATTCGAGCTCGGTACCGAGCTCGAATAGCGTCATAGCCCAGATTGATGTCCTTAGAGCCAATCAGAGGGCTCCCAGGCCCTCTGACGGCAGCCAATCACAGAGGGGGACCCTGGCCAGCCCCTACCCTATAAATAGCGGCCGCCATGTTCCGTTTCTCCATGCTTGCCTGAGACTTGTACAGAGAGAGAGTTGCTCCTTTGTGCTTTGGCTTAGCAAGTGCTCTATTGTGATCATTTACCTAGCGTTTTTGCTCACCTACACCTGCCATATACACCTATATTGTTGTTAGTTAGATAGACATTGTATTTTAGTTAGTAGCTTGTGTGTTACATTAGAGACAGGCAGCTGCTGCAAGCTTACAGGTTTAGGCCTCAGGGGGGCCTTGCCTCTGTGGGCAGCTGTCCTCTGTTTATTTCTCTCATCTATACCAGTATTTCTGCTGTCCTTTACTAATAGTATTGTAGTTATACTGTACTAGGAGTAGGACACTCACTGACTGTCACTGTTTATAGGCTACTAGCTAGCTCCTGCGTTTGTGCACTCACTCACTGTGTGTACATACTACACACACTCTATTTCCTTCTGATTACTGATAGATTATTGTTAGTTAGTTGTACTTACTGTTACTACTTACTCTTACTGTACTAGGAGTCTAGGACACTCAGTCAGACAGTCACTGTGTTCATAGGCTACTAGCTCCTGCGTGCGGTCACTCACTGTCTGAGTGTACACACACCACCCACACTCCATTTCCTTCTGATCGCTGATTGATTATTGTAATTAGTTAGTTCTACTTACTGTTACTACTTACTCTTACTGTACTAGGAGTCTAGGACACTCAGTCACTGTGTGTTCATAGGCTACTAGCTCCTGCGTGCGGTCACTCACTGTCTGAGTGTACACACACCACCCACACTCCATTTCCTTCTGATCGCTGATTGATTATTGTAATTAGTTAGTTCTACTTACTGTTACTACTTACTCTTACTGTACTAGGAGTCTAGGACACTCAGTCACTGTGTTCATAGGCTACTAGCTCCTGCGTGCGGGCACTCACTGTCTGAGTGTACACACACCACCCACACTCCATTTCCTTCTGATCGCTGATTGATTATTGTAATTAGTTAGTTCTACTTACTGTTACTACTTACTCTTACTGTACTAGGAGTCTAGGACACTCAGTCACTGTGTGTTCATAGGCTACTAGCTCCTGCGTGCGGTCACTCACTGTCTGAGTGTACACACACCACCCACACTCCATTTCCTTCTGATCGCTGATTGATTATTGTAATTAGTTAGTTCTACTTACTGTTACTACTTACTCTTACTGTACTAGGAGTCTAGGACACTCAGTCACTGTGTTCATAGGCTACTAGCTCCTGCGTGCGGGCACTCACTGTCTGAGTGTACACACACCACCCACACTCCATTTCCTTCTGATCGCTGATTGATTATTGTAATTAGTTAGTTCTACTTACTGTTACTACTTACTCTTACTGTACTAGGAGTCTAGGACACTCAGTCACTGTGTGTTCATAGGCTACTAGCTCCTGCGTGCGGTCACTCACTGTCTGAGTGTACACACACCACCCACACTCCATTTCCTTCTGATCGCTGATTGATTATTGTAATTAGTTAGTTCTACTTACTGTTACTACTTACTCTTACTGTACTAGGAGTCTAGGACACTCAGTCACTGTGTTCATAGGCTACTAGCTCCTGCGTGCGGGCACTCACTGTCTGAGTGTACACACACCACCCACACTCCATTTCCTTCTGATCGCTGATTGATTATTGTAATTAGTTAGTTCTACTTACTGTTACTACTTACGCTTACTGTACTAGGAGTCTAGGACACTCAGTCACTGTGTGTTCATAGGCTACTAGCTCCTGCGTGCGGGCACTCACTGTCTGAGTGTACACACACCACCCACACTCCATTTCCTTCTGATCGCTGATTGATTATTGTAATTAGTTAGTTCTACTTACTGTTACTACTTACTCTTACTGTACTAGGAGTCTAGGACACTCAGTCACTGTGTGTTCATAGGCTACTAGCTCCTGCGTGCGGTCACTCACTGTCTGAGTGTACACACACCACCCACACTCCATTTCCTTCTGATCGCTGATTGATTATTGTAATTAGTTAGTTCTACTTACTGTTACTACTTACTCTTACTGTACTAGGAGTCTAGGACACTCAGTCACTGTGTTCATAGGCTACTAGCTTCTGCGTGCGGGCACTCACTGTCTGAGTGTACACACACCACCCACACTCCATTTCCTTCTGATCGCTGATTGATTATTGTAATTAGTTAGTTCTACTTACTGTTACTACTTACTCTTACTGTACTAGGAGTCTATTACACTCAGTCACTGTGTGTTCATAGGCTACTAGCTCCTGCGTGCGGTCACTCACTGTCTGAGTGTACACACACCACCCACACTCCATTTCCTTCTGATCGCTGATTGATTATTGTAATTAGTTAGTTCTACTTACTGTTAATACTTACTCTTACTGTACTAGGAGTCTAGGACACTCAGTCACTGTGTTCATAGGCTACTAGCTCCTGCGTGCGGGCACTCACTGTCTGAGTGTACACACACCACCCACACTCCATTTCCTTCTGATCGCTGATTGATTATTGTAATTAGTTAGTTCTACTTACTGTTACTACTTACTCTTACTGTACTAGGAGTCTAGGACACTCAGTCACTGTGTGTTCATAGGCTACTAGCTCCTGCGTGCGGTCACTCACTGTCTGAGTGTACACACACCACCCACACTCCATTTCCTTCTGATCGCTGATTGATTATTGTAATTAGTTAGTTCTACTTACTGTTACTACTTACTCTTACTGTACTAGGAGTCTAGGACACTCAGTCACTGTGTGTTCATAGGCTACTAGCTCCTGCGTGCGGTCACTCACTGTCTGAGTGTACACACACCACCCACACTCCATTTCCTTCTGATCGCTGATTGATTATTGTAATTAGTTAGTTCTACTTACTGTTACTACTTACTCTTACTGTACTAGGAGTCTAGGACACTCAGTCACTGTGTTCATAGGCTACTAGCTCCTGCGTGCGGGCACTCACTGTCTGAGTGTACACACACCACCCACACTCCATTTCCTTCTGATCGCTGATTGATTATTGTAATTAGTTAGTTCTACTTACTGTTACTACTTACTCTTACTGTACTAGGAGTCTAGGACACTCAGTCACTGTGTGTTCATAGGCTACTAGCTCCTGCGTGCGGTCACTCACTGTCTGAGTGTACACACACCACCCACACTCCATTTCCTTCTGATCGCTGATTGATTATTGTAATTAGTTAGTTCTACTTACTGTTACTACTTACTCTTACTGTACTAGGAGTCTAGGACACTCAGTCACTGTGTTCATAGGCTACTAGCTCCTGCGTGCGGGCACTCACTGTCTGAGTGTACACACACCACCCACACTCCATTTCCTTCTGATCGCTGATTGATTATTGTAATTAGTTAGTTCTACTTACTGTTAATACTTACTCTTACTGTACTAGGAGTCTAGGACACTCAGTCACTGTGTGTTCATAGGCTACTAGCTCCTGCGTGCGGTCACTCACTGTCTGAGTGTACACACACCACCCACACTCCATTTCCTTCTGATCGCTGATTGATTATTGTAATTAGTTAGTTCTACTTACTGTTACTACTTACTCTTACTGTACTAGGAGTCTAGGACACTCAGTCACTGTGTTCATAGGCTACTAGCTCCTGCGTGCGGGCACTCACTGTCTGAGTGTACACACACCACCCACACTCCATTTCCTTCTGATCGCTGATTGATTATTGTAATTAGTTAGTTCTACTTACTGTTACTACTTACTCTTACTGTACTAGGAGTCTAGGACACTCAGTCACTGTGTTCATAGGCTACTAGCTCCTGCGTGCGGGCACTCACTGTCTGAGTGTACACACACTAAATTTACTTGTGATTACTACTGATTATTGTAACTGCTAGTTGTACTTCCTGACTGTTACTACTTACTTACTGTACTAGGGGACACTCACTCAGTCACCTCACCAACCAACCCACTCCATTAAAGTACCCCACTTTTCACCCGCCCTTTTAAAAAACTTTTGTCTATACGCCCAAAACATTGAAGATGTCTGGAAGTGGCAGCCAGCGCGGTTTGGGCAAGGGGAAGGGCAGCAAGGGAATCAGGAGGAGAGGGAGCAGCATTGTGGCAAGCCGCGGCCGCGGGCGCGCCACCATGCACAGTTCCGCAGCAGCAGCAGCAGCGTCAGTGGCTAACATTCCTCCCATAGCCACTGGCCGTGGACGCCTTGGGCGCCGCCCAGCAGGAGCATCTGCAACTCACGCTGCAGAGACACAGCAGCAGCAGCGTGTAGCACCTGCTCCCATTTTCCTCCAGCCGGGTCGGAAACGTCCCATTGAGGAAAAGGATGCAGACACTGTGGTGCAACTCATGACGGAGGATGAGCAGCCCGCCATCAGCTCTGCATCCGAGGCCTCCACCCTCACCACCACCACCACCCCTGTTCGCAGCAGCCGCCCAGCAGGGTCTGGGGAGGAGGCCAGTTCACCGTCACTCGCCGACCTGTCATTCAGCAGTCTTTTGACCCCAGGCATCATGAGTAAATTGTCTGCTGTTGTTGGCGATCTTGAGGAGGAGATGCTGATGGGCACTTTGGGGGATGAGGGATTGGACAGCAAGACTGTGGCGACAGTCAAGCAGCCCATCCATGCATCAGGAGAGGAGTTTGGGGGGTCCTCATCCCAGCAGGACATGTTTCAGGAGGGGGAGGATGATGATGACCCGGTGACAGACAGAGACTGGGTGCCACCACCTCCAGGGGATGTCGTCCTCAGCAGCTCTGAGGAGGAGGAGGAGGATGCGCTTGTGGGCCTTGCAAGGAGGCGCATCATTGCAAGCATTGGCAGCGTCCCACACCCTGCTGGTGTCTCAGGCTCAGCAGCAGCAGCATCAGCCAGTACCACCACCAGCCGCACCCAAGCCCCCCCCCCCAACCACCACAGGGAGACAGGCAGCAGCGCTTCCATGCCGTAGGGGGATGTTTAAGTCACCAATCTGGCGATATTTCACCATGCCCACTGTGTACAGCAAGTACGCCACTTGCAACCACTGTCAGCGGAAGTTGAGCAGAGGTGCAGACCCCTTAAAGTTCTGCACCAGCTCGCTCATCAACCACCTTGCGGCTAAACATTTCCACCAGCATGAGGAGTTCCAGAGGCTGAAGGCATCTGGTGCTGGCAGTGGCACCACACCCATCACTGCACAGCCTTCAGCAGCAGCAGCAGCAACAGCAGCCACCCGCCCTCCTGCTCCTCCAGCAGCACCAGCAGGAGTGCGGAAACGCACTGCTCCTCCCCCCTCTGCAACTCCTGCCGCCGACACTGAGGCCTGTTCTGGCAGCCAGTCCTCAGTGGCCTCCTCTGCTGTGTCTGCTGATTCCCGTGTCAGCAAAAGGCCACGCCAGAGCCTTTTGAGCGAGTCCTTCCAGGGGGTGGTTAGGGCTCTGCCTCCCAGCAGCCGTCGCGTGCGGCAGCTGAACGGCTTGCTGGCACGGGCCATGTGCTCCCAACTCCTGCCGTACACGCTCGTGCAGGAGGGGAGCGACATTCGTGCGCTGCTTGCTTGCGCAGCCCCAGACTGGCAGCTCCCCAGCAGACACTTTTTCTCCCGCAAGGCCATTCCTGCACTGCACCGCTTTGTGATGGCCAATGTGGAGCGAGGGCTGGAGCACGCGGTTGGTGAAAGGGTCCACGTCACCATGGACTCCTGGAGCAGCCGCTTCGGGACAGGCCGCTACCTGTCCTTCACTGTCCACTGGGTCAGCTTGGTGGAAGGGGGTGAGGATGGGAGAGCAGCAGCGGGCACAGCAGCAGCAGCAACACAGTGGGTGGTGCCACCCCGCAGGCTCAGGGGAACTGCAGCAGGTTCCTCCGATCCTCTGCCATCCTCCGGCACACCTGGCCAAACCCCCCGCCTCAGCAGCAGCGTGAAGGCCCGCCACTGCCAAGCGCTGCTGCACTTGGTCAGCCTTGGGAAGACCAAGCTGACGGCAACCCATGTGTTGGCCAAACTCCAGGAGCAGGAGAGGATTTGGCTGACCCCCAGAGGCCTCAGAGTCGGAGAGGTGGTGGCCGACAATGGGGCCAATCTGGTTGCCGCAATACACAGGGGAAACCTGACCCACATCCCCTGTCTTGCCCACGTGCTGAACCTGGTGGTGCAGAAGTTCCTGCGCACCTACCAGGGGATGGGCGAACTGCTGGAAACGGCAAGGAATGTTGTGCGTCACTTCCGGCGCTCGGCTGCAGCCTGTGCGAGCCTGGAAGACGTGCAAAAGGAGCTGGATCTGCCACGCCATCGGCTGATCCTTGACGTTCCGACTCGCTGGAACTCCACCCTGGCGATGTTGGAGCGTCTGGTTGAACAGAGGCACGCTGTCAAACAGTACCTTGCCCTGGCCACTGTTTCCGCAGCTCTGAGAAGGGACAAGACCAGCAACTTCCCGTCCATCGTCCCCGATGATGACTGGAGGCACATGCAGCAGGTGTGCTTAGTGCTGGCTCCCTTCCTGCAGGCCACAAACATGGTGAGCAGGGACCATGCTATGGTCTGCGAGTGGGTGCCCCTGGTTTCTCTGCTGAACAGGGTCCTCGATGCTTTGCTGGAACAGGGAGCGGCAGCCTTGGACCAGCAGGAGCGGCATCCAGCTGCGCAGTCCACCTCTGAGGGGGAGGAGGAGGAGGACTTGGTGGAGGTCCCTGACCTGGCTGCTGATGAGGGGGATCAGCACAGCGCAGCTGAGTTGGTGCGGGGGTGGAGAGAGGATGAGGCGGCAGAGGAGGAGGATGAGGACAGCACTGACGTCGATGTGCCAGCAGACGTGGCCCGCCTCTTCCCAATGGCAGCGCACATGCTGACGTGCCTGCGCAGGGACCCCAGGGTGATCCAGATGAAGCAGAGGGAGGACATCTGGATCAGCATGATGTTGGACCCACGCCTCAAGGGGAAGTTGAGCCAGTTCCTGCCGCCTGCAGGAGGAGACCCAGCGCAACAAATAAGGAGCTTGCAGCAGGCCCTTGTTGAGCGCTTGGAGGAAGCCTTCCCCCAGCCTTCCACCCCCACTGTCCAGCAGCCAGCACAGAGGCAGCAGCAGGTGCCTGCATCCAGCAGCAGCAAGCGCCCCACAGACCTGCTGTCTCTCAGCCACGAGCTCTACAGGACTGTAGAGGCTCCGGCAGCAGTGACTAGAGAGGAGATGCATGCAGCAGCATCCTCCTCCGGTCACAGCCAGCGCCTGACCCGCATGGTGGCTGACTACATGGGGTCGTACAGCGGGCTTGACAGCGATGCCCCTGTTGATCCCATGGAGTATTGGGTCAAGCGCATGGAGATCTGGAGCGAGCTGGCGCAGTACGCCCTGGAAGTGCTGTCCTGCCCCCCTTCCAGCGTGCTGTCCGAGCGCTGCTTCAGTGCAGCTGGTGGCGTGGTCACCGAGAAACGCTCACGTCTGTCTCACAAGTCTGTGGACAGACTGACGTTTCTCAAGATGAACCAGGCGTGGGTGGAAGGCGAGTTCCTGGCCCCTGTTGTCGGCGAGAGGGGGACATGAACTGGCTGCCAGAACCATCGTTAATGTGCCTTACCACCCTTTACCACCTCCTGGCTCCTGCTCACTAAGCCAGCCTGGTTCACTTTGACTATTACGTCGCCTGCAGCCACACATTTTACACCTACAGTGGGCTGCTGTGTACTGCCCTTCTGCTGTCTGTCTGTGTTTCCCACTGCCAGGGTACACAGATGATTTACCTTCTGCTGCCACTCTGCCACCAGCTATTACGTCAAACAATAGCTATATTGGTTGCAAAACCAAAAACCAAAAAACCATAAAAAAAAAAAAAAGGTTTAATTTTTCTGAGGTGCCCGGGTTGAAAACTGTGTTGTCCCAGTTGTGTATTGGACACAATGTGGGCTGCACGACCGCTGTCTGGGACCTCCTGTTGTGTTTATTTACAGCCCTGGTATCACCGCTAGGTACCAGGGCTATTATGTCACGCTGCCTACCTGCTGCCACACTCACACTGCTCCTCCATACCTCCTCCTGCTGCTGCTGCTGCTGTCTGTCTGTGTTTCCCACTGCCAGGGTACACAGATGATTTACCTTCTGCTGCCACTCTGCCACCAGCTATTACGTCAAACAATAGCTGCTCGCCTACTCCTCCATTCCTCCTCCTGCTGCTGCTGTCTGTCTGTGTTTCCCACTGCCAGGGTACACAGATGATTTACCTTCTGCTGCCACTCTGCCACCAGCTATTACGTCAAACAATAGCTATATTGGTTGCAAAACCAAAAACCAAAAAACCATAAAAAAAAAAAAAGGTTTAATTTTTCTGAGGTGCCCGGGTTGAAAACTGTGTTGTCCCAGTTGTGTATTGGACACAATGTGGGCTGCACGACCGCTGTCTGGGACCTCCTGTTGTGTTTATTTACAGCCCTGGTATCACCGCTAGGTACCAGGGCTATTATGTCACGCTGCCTACCTGCTGCCACACTCACACTGCTCCTCCATACCTCCTCCTGCTGCTGCTGCTGCTGTCTGTCTGTGTTTCCCACTGCCAGGGTACACAGATGATTTACCTTCTGCTGCCACTCTGCCACCAGCTATTACGTCAAACAATAGCTGCTCGCCTACTCCTCCATTCCTCCTCCTGCTGCTGCTGTCTGTCTGTGTTTCCCACTGCCAGGGTACACAGATGATTTACCTTCTGCTGCCACTCTGCCACCAGCTATTACGTCAAACAATAGCTATATTGGTTGCAAAACCAAAAACCAAAAAACCATAAAAAAAAAAAAAAGGTTTAATTTTTCTGAGGTGCCCGGGTTGAAAACTGTGTTGTCCCAGTTGTGTATTGGACACAATGTGGGCTGCACGACCGCTGTCTGGGACCTCCTGTTGTGTTTATTTACAGCCCTGGTATCACCGCTAGGTACCAGGGCTATTATGTCACGCTGCCTACCTGCTGCCACACTCACACTGCTCCTCCATACCTCCTCCTGCTGCTGCTGCTGCTGTCTGTCTGTGTTTCCCACTGCCAGGGTACACAGATGATTTACCTTCTGCTGCCACTCTGCCACCAGCTATTACGTCAAACAATAGCTGCTCGCCTACTCCTCCATTCCTCCTCCTGCTGCTGCTGTCTGTCTGTGTTTCCCACTGCCAGGGTACACAGATGATTTACCTTCTGCTGCCACTCTGCCACCAGCTATTACGTCAAACAATAGCTATATTGGTTGCAAAACCAAAAACCAAAAAACCATAAAAAAAAAAAAAGGTTTAATTTTTCTGAGGTGCCCGGGTTGAAAACTGTGTTGTCCCAGTTGTGTATTGGACACAATGTGGGCTGCACGACCGCTGTCTGGGACCTCCTGTTGTGTTTATTTACAGCCCTGGTATCACCGCTAGGTACCAGGGCTATTATGTCACGCTGCCTACCTGCTGCCACACTCACACTGCTCCTCCATACCTCCTCCTGCTGCTGCTGCTGCTGTCTGTCTGTGTTTCCCACTGCCAGGGTACACAGATGATTTACCTTCTGCTGCCACTCTGCCACCAGCTATTACGTCAAACAATAGCTGCTCGCCTACTCCTCCATTCCTCCTCCTGCTGCTGCTGTCTGTCTGTGTTTCCCACTGCCAGGGTACACAGATGATTTACCTTCTGCTGCCACTCTGCCACCAGCTATTACGTCAAACAATAGCTATATTGGTTGCAAAACCAAAAACCAAAAAACCATAAAAAAAAAAAAAAAGGTTTAATTTTTCTGAGGTGCCCGGGTTGAAAACTGTGTTGTCCCAGTTGTGTATTGGACACAATGTGGGCTGCACGACCGCTGTCTGGGACCTCCTGTTGTGTTTATTTACAGCCCTGGTATCACCGCTAGGTACCAGGGCTATTATGTCACGGCGAGCTGCCTGCCTCATTGACTGCCTGCTGCCACACACTCATCCTCCTCCTCCTGCTGCTGAATTTACCTCCTGCTGTCTTTGTGTTTCCACTGCCAGGGAGCACATACAATGGCGCTTCCAACATGCGTGCGCCCAACAGCTATTTGTTACGCTCAAAAATAGATGCATTTCTTTAAAAAAAAATTGAAAAGAGAAATACGTGAAGAAGAATAAGACTATATTGAAAAGGAAGGAGAAGAAGAAGAAGAAGAAGAAGAAGAAGAAGAAGAAGAAGAAGAAGAAGAAGAAGAAGAAGAAGAAGAAGAAGAAAGATAAAGAAGAAGAAGAACAAGTATATACAGTAACACTACTGAACAAAATTAAGGACACAACTTCTCTTTCCACATTTTTTTTTAAAGGAACATCCCCACATAATCACTTGCTGTTGTTACTTGGAAAAAAAAAGGTTTCTTGCATCATTCACCCTCAAAACAAGTGTTGGAAGCTATTTAAGGCCAATTCGAATAGTCAGCTCGAATAGTTAGCTCGAATACCGACTCGAATAGTGAGCTCGAAGTCCGAGGTCGAATCGAATAGTAAAAATTATTCGACTCGAATATTCGAATGACCTCGAATAATTTACTATTCGAATTCGACCAAACTCGAATTTTAAAAAGGGGTATTTGAGCACCACTGGGACATACTATGTGGAATACTGGGAAGTTAAGTACCACTATGGAAACAATGGAAGGTTGTGACAACTTGTCATGAACTATGTCCTGCCATTTCCTGCCTGCTGCTGGTGGTTTTAACTTGGACTGCCCTAGAATTTCATTGTTCCACCAGCAGAGGGCTCTAAGGACTTTACAACATTCTGAACCTCCACCATCCACCAGCAGGTGTCCTGTTACTGTCACTGCAAAGACTTGCAGTTCCCTGTTTGTCCTCTGGATGGCTTTATGGGAACTCTCATTGAGACTGCTCACTATCAGCTGCATACTGTGGTTACTAATGACATGGTCTATGTAAGAACTGCCTCTTCCCCCAGCCAGTTGCCAAAACTTTGTATTATCTTGCAGACCTGAGTCTCTGAACAAATCCTTGTACTTGTAACCTTATCTGTTCTAGTTCCTTGCCCTGAGATCTGTATTTGCCTTCCTATTAGAGATGGCCCGAACGGTTCCCCGCGAATGGTTCCAGGCGAACTTTGGGTGGTTCGTGGACGAACTTTTGCGGAAGTTCAGTTCGCCCCCATAATGCTCCATTAGGGTCAACTTTGACCCTCTACATCACAGTCAGCAGGCACATTGTCGCCAATCAGACTACACTCACTCCTGGAGCCCCACCCCCCTTATAAAAGGCAAGGTTCTCCGTCCGGTTTACTCACTCGTCTGCCTACAGTAATTAGTGAAGGGACAGCTGCTGACAGACTCTGATAGGGAATCCTTAGTTAGGCTCTTGTAGGCTTGTTAGCTTGCTCCTGGCTGATTGTTATTCCTTAAATAGCACCCCACAACAGCTTTCTCCTCCTTCCTTCTTCCTCCTCCTCCAGAGGAGGATCTTGTCTTCCAGGGTTTTGTAGGATGTCAAAAGCACGCTCACATACATTGGCCAGGAATCAAACCCAGGTCAACTGCTTGGAGGGCAGCTATGCTCACCACTATACCCCCAACACTACAGGCTGAAGCCAGCCTAGCTGGCCTGGGAAGGATGAAAAGCTAGGTGTCCATGCAACCATTCCTGCTAACCTAAAGCTTACTTGTGTCTTACAACACATTGGCTTAAGACTTAAAGGGGAACTGAAGAGAGAGGTATATGGAGGCTGTCATGTTTATTTCCTTTTAGACAATACCAGTTGCCTGGCAGCCCTGCTGATCCTCTGCCTCTAATACTATTAGCCATAGCCCCTGAACAAGCATGCAGCAGATCAGGTGTTTCAGTGGTTCAGACTTATAAGTCTGATCTGACAAGACTAGCTGCATGCTTGTTTCTGGTTTTAATTAGATACTACTGCAGAGAAATAGACCAGCAGGGCTGCCAGGCAACTGGTATTGATTAAAAGGAAATAAACATGACAGCCTCCATATACCTCTCTCTTCAGTTCCCCTTTAAGACTTTGCCAAATCCAATGCTCCAATATGGGGATCTATGTTACGGCAGGGCCCTTATTACACTTTCTCTTACAGGGCTATGGAAACCATTTTGCCCATGCGATAAAGCGAGGTGCAAAAATGAAATCATGCCTAGCAGAGGATGGTTTCAATCCATCAACCTCTGGGTTATGGGCCCAGCACACTTCCACTGCGCCACTCTGCTTACATTTGTATACAATCTTCAAGTTTAAGAAGGGTACATTAGTTGAAATAGTTACACTACAATCTATGTTACTAATGGCCCTAATGGCACTTTCTCTTAAGGGGCTTTGACCGCCGATTGGCCCATGTGGTAAAGCAAGGTGTAAAAAAATAAAGTACACCTACTAGAGGATGGTTTCGATTCATCAACCTCTGGGTTATGGGCCCAGTACACTTCTGCTGCATGCACTCTGCAGTCTGCTTACATTTGTATGCAATCTTCAAGTTCAAGAAGGGTACATTAGTTGAAATAGTTACACTAAAATCTATGTTACAGCAAGGCCCTAATGACACTTTCTCTTAAGGGGCTATGGCGGCCATAGCCCCTTAAGAGAAAGTATCATTAGGGCCTTGCTGTAACATAGATTGTAGTGTAACTATTTCAACTAATGTACCCTTCTTAAACTTGAAGATTGTATACAAATGTAAGCGAGTATTATAGTGGCCACTGCTAGCAGCGGCCTTAAAAATTCAGGAATCCGCCTGGAGTCCTGGACCCTGTTGGTGGTGGCGGAGAAGGCAGTCAAGCAGCCTGCAGGCAGATATGCTGTGTGGGGAGCGACTTAGTCTTGGGATAGGCAGTCACACGGGGTGCAGGCAGAGATGCTCTGTGTGGGGACTGACTTAGTTTTCGGACAGGCCTGACCATGCTTTGCAGATCACGTGGTCAGATACAATAAATAATACAATACAATAACATTTCTATAGCGCTTTTCTCCCATAGGACTCAAAGCGTTTAGGCTCTCTCAGATTCAGTAATTAGTAGGATGAAGTATTCACACAACAAAAGTTATATTTCTGCAAATGCCAGACTGAACAGGTGGGTTTTCAGTCTGGATTTAAACACGTCCAGGGATGGGGCTGTCCTGATCTGTTGAGGTAAGGAGTTCCAAAACGTAGGGGCAGCATGACAGAAGGCTCTGGGACCAAAAGTTTCTAAGTGGACTCTGGGTATGACTAGATTATTAGAACCTGTGGATCTGAGAATGCGGGGATTGCTACGCAGCTGTAACATATCTTTCATGTATCCAGGGCCTAGATTATTCAGGGATTTAAATGTCAGTAGGCCGATCTTGAATAGGACCCTCCATTCTATAGGTAGCCAGTGAAGGGAATGCAGGACTGGCGTTATGTGGCAGTGACGGGGTTGGTTGGTTAGCAGTCTGGCAGCAGTATTCTGTATCAGCTGTAGGCGGTACAAGGCCTTTTTTGGAAGGCCAGTGTAGAGAGCATTGCAGTAGTCCAGTCGGTATGTGATGAAGGCGTGGACTAAGGTTGGCAGATCTTCTGGGGGTATGAGGTGCTTGATTTTTGCAATGTTCTTCAGGTGAAAATAGGATGATTTTACCACAGCAGAGATTTGAGTTCTGAAGTTTAAATCCCCATCAATTAGAACTCCCAGGCTACGCACATGATCAGAGCTGCGTAGATCCGTGCCTCCTATTCCCAGTGGTGAAGACTGCAAGTTAAGTTGTTTTGTTATCATGCTCTGCCCTCCAATCAGAAGGACTTCAGTTTTGTCTGCATTTAGTTTCAGCCAGTTGTCATTCATCCATTGCTGTAGTTCACGTAAGCAGGCGTTTATAGTTAGAGTTGGGTCTGTCACACCAGGCTTGAAGGAAAGATATAGTTGGGTGTCGTCTGCATAGCAGTGGTATGTCAGGCCATGTTTTTGGATTAGTTTTCCCAACGGTAGCATGTAAATCGTGAAAAGCAGGGGAGAGAGGATTGAGCCCTGGGGCACCCCATACTTAAGTGTTACAGGGGTGGACAGGAAGGGCCCCATAGACACTTTGTGGGTTCTGCCACTCAAGAAGGATTGGAACCACTGAAGTACTATGCCATCAATGCCGCAGTATTCCTGTAGCCTGTTTATCAAGATGCCATGGTCAACTGTGTCAAAGGCTGCAGAAAGGTCTAGCAGTATGAGGATCGAGCACTCTCCTCTGTCTCTTGCCATGAGCAGATGGTCCCTTGACCCAACGCTGTGTGTCAGAGATTACACCACTTGCCTTTCAACATCACGGTACAGTTTGGGTATCGCCTTTTTTGACAAATAATTGCATATCTTCCACTGCGGTGTGTGGATTTGATTTTATGTGCTGCTTTCTCTCAGGTTGTCATCCCATTGCAGTTTGTGCTTTGTAATCATGTGCCATCTTAAGGTAGTTGTCCCTACGCAGGTCTTAGTCTTTCCATGGCTCAATTTTTGGTGGCAGAGAGTACAGATGGCAGGTACCGGATAGGCACAGTGACACTGCGCGCGCTCATGTAGGTAGGTGGGTACACTGAAGTGAACAACAGGTAGTAGGTATATGCAGTGATGGGTATTACATATGCACCTGTCACACACAGACAGGCACAGTGACACTGACTGACAGGGCTGTATATAATGCAAGTGGGCCACACACACAAAAAATATAGATCACAAGAACAAGATTAGCTCTCAAAAGAGCTGTTGAGGGGTGCTTTTTTTAGCAATAACAATCAGCCAGGAGCAAGCTAACAAGCCTACAAGAGCCTAACTAAGCTTTCCCTACGAGAGTCTGCAGCAGCTATCCCTTCACTAACTACTGCAGGCACACGAGTGAGTCCACTGCCTGACGCTGCCTGCCTTTTATAAGGGGAGATGGGGCTCCAGAAGGGAGTGTAGTCTAATTGGCTACAATGTGCAAAGTTGACTCTCATGATGCACTATGGGTGCGAACCGAACTTCCGGAAAAGTTCCCGGTTCACCATGATCGCGAACCTCGGAAGTTCGTCGGGAACCGTTCACCGGCAAAACGGGCGGGCCATCTCTACTGGGGGAGAGGGCAGTACTAGTAACCTGAGACACACTATAGGAGCAAAGGAAAGGGAAGTGTAACGATCGGTGTAACACAGAGAGGGTCTGATTACCGGTGATCTGCAGTATCACTGAGAATGCAGATATATACCCGATTATTGATGATCTGCAGTATTATTATTATTATTATTATTATTATTTAGTATTTATATAGCGCCGACATATTACGCAGCGCTGTACAGTGTATACATATATCTTGTCACTAACTGTCCCTCAAAGGAGCTCACAATCTAATCCCTACCATTGCCATATGTCAATATTATGTAGTGTAAGTACTGTAGTCTAGGGCCAATTTTTTTTTTTTTTTTTTTTTAGAGGGAGCCAATTAACTTATCTGTATGTTTTTGGAATGTGGGAGGAAACCGGAGTGCCCGGAGGAAACCCACGCAGACACGGAGAGAACATACAAACTCTTTGCAGATAGTGCCCTGGCTGGGATTCGAACCGGGGACCCAGCGCTGCAAGGCGAGTGAGCTAACCTCTACGCCACCGTGCTGCCCAGTATCACCAATAATCAGATATATCACTAACCTCTGGACACCTGAGACAAGAGAGTGTTAGATGCAACAGTAATACTTTGAGGACTGTACCTCAGAAGTAGGTACAGAAGCAGTAAGGGATACTGCACAGAGGTACGTTCCTTCCGTTAGCCTAGACTCTCCCGAGGGAGGAGCTAGGCTGAGAGTAGGAAGGGCAGAGTGTGAGTGACACCAGAGAGGGTGTCACTAACAGGTCTGGGAACTGCCTCTAACAGTAAGGCTAGTTCTCGAGGTCGGGCAAGCCAGGTCGTTAACACACAGACAGATAAGGTACAGATTAAGGAGACAGATACGTATTCCAATGGACAGGCAGAGTTTGGCAACGGAGTATCAGAATAGCAAGGTACAGAATCAGAAGGCAGATACAGAGTCCAGGAACGAGCAGAGTTTGGCAACAGGATATCAGAATAGCAAGATACAGAATCAGAGATCAGAGGAATGGTCAGGCAGGCAGAAGGTCATAACAAATAATACAATACAATAATCCTAAGTTAAGGTGTGAGCTCCGTGATCATCAACACCTTTGGAAACTGATCTAGAACACAGATACTGACAAGGTCTGAGTGCTACCACGTAGTGATCGCAACGGCAGACAACCAGGGAATGACCAGCACCCAGTATATATACTATAGCGCTCTCCAGCGCCACCCCTAAGTGCTGGACCAATGAGAACTGGTGAAAATGTCAGCTGACCAGCTTGGTCAGCTGACTCTCCTCTGGCTGTCATATAAGCTCTGCCTCTCAGCGCGCGCGTCCTTCTGAACCTGTGTGGACTATCAGTCCCAGCCACACCAGATATGTTTTGCAATGTATCTGCTGACTCGGGCGCGGGACCCGCCGCGCTGCTCTCCAAGCAAGAGGCGGCCTCCCCGCGTCCAACCACACTGTCTTAACATTGTCATGCGTGCAATCTGCCGCATCCAACGCGGACTCCACCGCTCTGCCCATGCGGCATGCGGTGGTTTCTCCGCGTTGTGCCGCCATGTTGGACGCGGAAACAGCCGCCTCACTCTGAGTACCTGCGGCGGCTTTTCCGCGTTTCCTCACAGGAAGTCTCAAGGATAAAAAGAATATGAGACACAACTATGTCACTTGAAAGAGGGAAAAAAATTGATTGGGGTACTGGAAATCTGATCATAGGAAATACTTAGAAGCCAATACATGACACAGAGCTACTTGGAAACTGAGATGCAAGTTTAGATTCACTGTGAATATGCAATACTGAGAGCAGTGAAACCTTGTTGCGTGTGGTCAATCATGCCCACTTAGACTTTAGGGTAGGGGATTCCAGAAAAAATATTTTCCTTGCACAGTACTGTTGCATTTAATTAAGTTAAGGCCCTGTCTCCACTCAGTCTTTCTGTGTATTTTCTGCACAGGAAAACTGCAACCAATGTTAATCAATGGGCTAGTTCACACATGAATGCGTTTCACATGCAGAAAAACAATTGACAGTAATGCAAAACCGTCAGACAACTCATGCAGAAAAACTGACACACAGAAAAACTGACGAGTGGAGACAGGCCCTTAACAAGATCATGAATTGAACAGAAATTACGCCCATGCGTAATTACGCATCGCAATACACAATTAGGCATCGTAATAGTAATGCAAAATTTCAGGGGAATAGTGTAGGCCAGAGTTCCCTAACCCTGTCCTCAAGGCTAGTGTTGGGCGAACACCTGGATGTCCGGGTTCGGGTCTGTTCGCCGAACATGGGCCAGATGTTCGGCATGTTCGGCCCGAACCCCGAACTCCCCCGAACATCCCGCTTTTGGGGGCCCTATGGGGTCGCAGGCATAAGGGGGGAGCATGCCCCGGTCACGGGGGGGGGGGGCGGAAATTCCCCCCACCCCCTCCGCTAGCGCTCCCCCCTCTGCCCACTTCCCCATACAAAAATTTTGCGTAAAGTTCAATAGTACCTTCAGTGGCTGGCTGGCACTGTGGTGTGAGTGAGTAGGAGGAGTCCGAGTAGGACGCGTTGAGGCCGGGCAGCGGGCGGTTCAGCGGTAGTACCCTTGTGGTACTTCTGCCCTTTCTCTGACCTCACGTCCTCTGCATACGAGGGTACGCATCACGCGTACCCTCGTATGCGTCATCACGTAGAGGACGTGAGGTCAGAGAAAGGGCGGAAGTACCACAAGGGTACTACCGCTCAACCGCCCGCTGCCCGGCCTCAACGCGTCCTACTCGGACAGGGGCCCTGTTCGGCCTGTTCGGCTGGGCATTGAGCTGTTCGGGCGAACACGAACTAAAAAGGCCGAACACCATGAGGTGTTCGGCCGAACTCGAACATCACCCGAACAGGGTGATGTTCTGCAGAACCCGAACAGTGGCGAACACTGTTCGCCCAACACTACTCAAGGCCCACCAAACAGTACATATTTGCAGAAAACCACAACCACAAACATACACAGGTGTGTTATTTAGTGTCTCAGCAGAGCTGATCAACTACCTCTATGGATTTCCACAAAACATGCACTGTTGGTGGGCCTTGAGGACCGGGTTGGGGAACACTGGTGTAGGCAATTTCATAGTTAATTGTTCTCATTCGTATTTACGCATGAATTTACGTGTAATTTACGCGTAATTTCATGCTGAATTTGGCGGTTAATAGTAAAGCCCCCATACATGCCATTGCCACCAAAATTGCTACATATGTTAAGAAGAACACCAGGTACAAGTTACAAAAAGAATTGTTCAAAAAATACAAAAAAATGGTTTTTAAACAGTCATTTTTCTAGGTTCAAAAACCATTTTTCTTTTAAAATCAGTTTTCTCAAAAACTACAAGGTTTTTTTGAAAAATATTTTTTAACTTGTACCCAAAATTCTCCTTAACATATGTAGCAATTGTGGTAGCAATAGCATGTATGGATGTTTTGCAATTCACCACCAAATTCGGCACTAAATTTTACGTAAAGTATGCATCAATCCATGCGTAATCATGAATAAGAATATGAAGTCAATTGAATTACGATTTTGTAATTACGTGTATGCGTAATTGCGAAAATGTATGCGTAATTTTGCGTAATCGTAATTAGCAGATTACGATCATCACTATTTTTTAGTTTTATTTTCTGTTAAATCTGCTCTCAGTGATATGAGAAATGATCCAGTTCACATTTAGGAGCAACACAATTTCTTTCATCTTTTATCTTCAGTCCTTATTTTTATACTTGGTTAATATTTTTCTTTCTTTTTTTTTTAATTTTTGAGTGGTTTATTTTAACTCATGATGTATCTAATAATTCTAAAAAGCATATCATTTGTTCTTTATATACACTATTTAAACCAATAAAATATTTCTAATAAACCCTGAAAATACTTCTTCATGTTTAAAATGTAATTGGTATTGTACGTGTATTTATAAAACAAGACTTTTATTTTCAATTACTTCTTCAGGCATTGAAGGGCAGGGGACCATTTGTTCATAGATACCCAAAGCAAATTATCTAAGTGAATAGTATAGTGAAGAGGAATTTAAATTGAGTATTATCTTACATTTAATTAGAAGCAATATTTTCATACATATTAGCCATGGTAATAATATGAAAATAATTATTTGAGAAAAAATGGACAAGTTAAAATAGAATGACCCTATAATATGTATTATTTCTCTCTTATTTCTATGCTTCAGATTAAAATGTTGTGATTATAATGAAAGTATATTAGATTTGAGCAATTTTATGGGATTTTTCAAAAGTTTAAATACTGACTTTTTAGAGTTTTACATTGCTTGGGATAAAACTTTATTTCACAAGGAAATATTTCATAAAAGATAGCCATGTGGTCAGCCTGCAAAGCCTCATGGATGTTTGTTGTAAAGAACACCAACATTTGGTAAATTAGCATTCGGTAATTCAAGTGAAAGTGTTTCGTATTTAGCTTAAATCTGACCAGCCAGTAACTCATAATCTCCATGTGGTAACATTGACAGATATAGCAGACAGTTAATAAGGAGAGCCAGACAGCCAATAGGGAGAGCCACACAGCCCTGCTTCTCTCTCCATTTGATCCGGTACTCTGAAGGGCATGCCTTCAGAATAGTAGAGCAGGAGAAGTAGCCATTTTAAAAGGCTTTTCTGTATCCCTTTAGATGTGCATATCTATATACTGATACACAGAAGAGCTCTCTAGTTAGCATAGATGCAAATCTAAAGGGATGTTGTGGATGCACTGGACAGAAAACTTCCCGACTCATGCATACCACTTGTGGGAAGACTCACAGCCTCCTGCATAACACTCCACAGCTGGTGAGACTTACCAAGCAAGGCTTAGTGAATTGAAGCACATTTTTTCGTTATATTCCTGAACTACCACTACATGTGGGAAATCTTGGTGAATTTGGAAGAAAATACCGAATTCGGTATTTTACTGACCTAAATTATTTTACTGAACTGCGATTAGTAAATTGAAGCCATAGCGATCATAGGCAGATTGTTTTTTTTAAGCTTAGATTTAATGTACAGATTTCTGTAAATTTAACTAGCTGCATCTCTCATTAGTTTGCAGTGTCAGATTATCCTTACTCATGAAAGAATGTTTTCAATTTCCTCCCTTACTTTCTTATGCTTTTTTGTATAACCAAGCAAGCATAGCTGTTTCTTCATTGTTAGAGACAGCTTTGTTACAGATTACTTTAAATGGCCAAAAGTAACATAAAAGCCTGTAACCCCGTAACCATATATGGTTTTTCTAAGCAAAATATAATTCCACCTTCTTAAAACAGTAAATATTTGCTATTATTTAGCTTTATGTGAACAGGAAAGATCTCCCATTAGTACTGAAAATGCAAACCATTCTGTATTGTCCAGTTCGGAGTATCTAAAAGAGCTAATTTCCTTCTATTTTTACACATTGTCAAAGTAAATGTGGAGGTGAATACAGAGCTTTAGTGAGGGTAATGGAGAACTGTAATTCCAGCAGACTCATGGACGTTTTCTTCCCTCTCTTATCCTCAAAAAGACTGTATCAGACTATCTGACATCTAAGTATAAGCTCTTGTCTGTTTTCTTATATTTTCTTATTATTATTTTTTAGTATTTATATAGCACCAACATCTTTTGCAGCACTTTCCAGAGTATATAGATGTGTCACTAACTGACCTTCAGAGGGGCTCCTAATCTAATCATTTTAATCTTCCATTTGTAAAAAAACTACAAAAAAAAACAAACAAAAATTGTCTAGTGATTAACACTTTGCTTAAAAAACAATAGATTTTTACAGGGGGCGGGGTACAAGATTTTTGCAAGGTGTTACTATACGCCTGATAGGCTGAGTAGGATGTACACAGGTACTTCGGTGCTGTGCTGGAGATGTGGGGAGTGAAGGGGCGATATCTTGCACATTTTTTTGGGTTGCAACCGTGCAAACAATTACAAAAGTTTTGGGTAGCGTTTTAAAAATATATATTCCGAATCACAGGGATTGATCTCCCAAAAGACCCGGCCATCTTTCTACTTCATTGTAATGACTGTCCAATAAAGAAATATGAGAGATCTCTGATGAGATTTTTGGTCAATGCAGCTAGGGTCCTCATAGCAAAGCATTGGAAGTCCGTCCAGAGCCCTACGGTTTGGGAATGGTTTGGATAAATAGAAGGGGTTTGGAAGCTGGAAGATCCTACCAACTATGTGCATTGAGATAAAGGGGGGCATGAGGAAAGATGGAGGAAATGGCAGGAATTCAATGCCTCAAGTGAATATGGGAGATTGAGGAGGAAGATGGAATGGTTGGGAGCCCCTGAGGTGGTAAATGACAGGAATTAAAGTAACAAAGTATAAAAGAGAAGAACACATAAAAAGGGAACAGATTGACCCAAAGGGAAGGGGCGTGTGAGAGAGATGGATGGTGGGATCTGAGTGAATTGTATGTATGGAATGATGGGATTGTTTTGAAACTAAGAAATGAAGAACATAAAATGTTCATGGACAAGTTAACTGTGTCTGGGAATTTAGATGTAGAATATGTTTTAAGGATATAGAAATCGAATAAGATACAGGAAGTGGCACATGAATTTGAATTTGTACCTATCTTTTGTAATAAGCAATTTGTGTGGTCTTCTCTATTAAATGTCTCCAATACCAGTACCCAAAAGCTGCGCTAATAAAATATTAAAAACAGTAATGCCTTCTCTATTAAAATGATGGTTATGAATATTTTTGTATACTGGAAAAATTGGGAAATAAAGATATTTAAAAAAAATAAAAAGCAATAGAGTTTTAAATTTATAACAAAAGCAATATTTTATCACTATATTACAAAGACATAAAACTGAGTTCAAGATGAAAAAGTCTTGCTTAAAGAAAATGATGACAAAATTCAGGATATTTTACTGTCTTTATTCTATTATGCTTTGAAGAGAGTATTCAATACCATTATGATTAAAACTGAAAAACTGCCATAGCTGAGATGCCCCATTAAAATACAAGTTAATTGAAATTCAAGTGAAAAAAAAAAAAAAGAAAAGAGTAAGCCTTTGGTAAAAAGAACCAATTATCACTGTGCTAAATGTGCCCTTTTTGGTAGCTTATCAGATTCAGAATCAGGTTTATTTTGCCAAGAGAGGCAGATGTCACACCCAGAATTGTTTGTGGTACACACCAGCATTGGGCATAGTGTTGGGCGAACACTGTTCGCCACTGTTCGGGTTCTGCAGAACATCACCCTGTTCGGGTGATGTTCGAGTTCGGCCGAACACCTGACGGTGCTCGGCCAAACCGTTCGGCCACATGGCCGAACTAAGAGCGCATGGCCGAACGTTCCCCGAACGTTCGGCTAGCGCTGTGATTGGCCGAACGGGTCACGTGGTTCGGACCCGAACGCGCTCTGATTGGCCGAACTGTCACGTGATTCGGGTAAATAAATACCCGAACCACGTCATATCTCCGCCATTTGTTTGTGGGTTTAGCTTTGGGTAGGCAGGCAGGGTAGTTCGCGCTCCAGCCACGCTAGCCAGGGTCCCCCCTGTCATTGTGTCGCTGCTGGGAACAGTAGTACACCGCTCGCTCAGCCACACTATATAGCATTCTGTTTACTGCCACTCTGTGTACCTCGCTCAGCCACATTATATAGCATTCTGTTCACTGTTCTGTGTCTGCTGGGAATAGTGGTACACCGCTCGCTCAGCCACACTATATAGCATTCTGTTTACTGTTCTGTGTCTGCTGGGAATAGTGGTACACCGCTCCCTCAGCCACACTATATAGCATTCTGTTTACTGTTCTGTGTCTGCTGGGAATAGTGGTACACCGCTCGCTCAGCCACACTATATAGCATTCTGTTTACTGTTCTGTGTCTGCTGGGAATAGTGGTACACCGCTCGCTCAGCCACACTATATAGCATTCTGTTCACTGTTCTGTGTCTGCTGGGAATAGTGGTACACCGCTCGCTCAGCCACACTATATAGCATTCTGTTTACTGTTCTGTGTCTGCTGGGAATAGTGGTACACCACTCGCTCAGCCACACTATATAGCATTCTGTTTACTGCCACTCTGTGTACCTCGCTCAGCCACATTATATAGCATTCTGTTCACTGTTCTGTGTCTGCTGGGAATAGTGGTACACCGCTCGCTCAGCCACACTATATAGCATTCTGTTTACTGTTCTGTGTCTGCTGGGAATAGTGGTACACCGCTCGCTCAGCCACACTATATAGCATTCTGTTTACTGTTCTGTGTCTGCTGGGAATAGTGGTACACCGCTCGCTCAGCCACACTATATAGCATTCTGTTCACTGTTCTGTGTCTGCTGGGAATAGTGGTACACCGCTCGCTCAGCCACACTATATAGCATTCTGTTTACTGTTCTGTGTCTGCTGGGAATAGTGGTACACCGCTCGCTCAGCCACACTATATAGCATTCTGTTTACTGTTCTGTGTCTGCTGGGAATAGTGGTACACCACTCGCTCAGCCACACTATATAGCATTCTGTTTACTGCCACTCTGTGTACCTCGCTCAGCCACATTATATAGCATTCTGTTCACTGTTCTGTGTCTGCTGGGAATAGTGGTACACCGCTCGCTCAGCCACACTATATAGCATTCTGTTTACTGTTCTGTGTCTGCTGGGAATAGTGGTACACCGCTCGCTCAGCCACACTATATAGCATTCTGTTTACTGTTCTGTGTCTGCTGGGAATAGTGGTACACCACTCGCTCAGCCACACTATATAGCATTCTGTTTACTGCCACTCTGTGTACCTCGCTCAGCCACATTATATAGCATTCTGTTCACTGTTCTGTGTCTGCTGGGAATAGTGGTACACCGCTCGCTCAGCCACACTATATAGCATTCTGTTTACTGTTCTGTGTCTGCTGGGAATAGTGGTACACCACTCGCTCAGCCACACTATATAGCATTCTGTTTACTGCCACTCTGTGTACCTCGCTCAGCCACATTATATAGCATTCTGTTCACTGTTCTGTGTCTTCTGGGAATAGTGGTACACCGCTCGCTCAGCCACACTATATAGCATTCTGTTTACTGTTCTGTGTCTGCTGGGAATAGTGGTACACCGCTCGTTCAGCCACACTATATAGCATTCTGTTTACTGTTCTGTGTCTGCTGGGAATAGTAGTACACCACTCACCCGCCACTGTATAGCATTGTGCTCTGTGTCGCTGCTGGGAATAGTGGTACACCGCTCACCCGTCACTGTATAGCATTGTGCTCTGTGTCGCTGCTGGGAATAGTGGTACTGTATAGCATTTCTGTACTGCCACTGTACTGCTGCCTGTCAGCGTGTACTGTAAGGATAAGTGAAATGAGGAAGAAATCCGGTGAAAGAGGGAGGGGCAAGGGAAGAGGTGTTTCCCCTGACGGTTCACGTACAGGCCACAGGGGAGCACCCAAGAAAACCCACTCAATACCGCCCATGTTGTCCAGGACAACAACCCTCACAAATCCAAAAGAACAGGACCAGATAATTACTTGGATGACCTCTCAAGCGTCCAGCAGTGGGTTAAGCAGCACCAGCACATCACGCACGAGGTCCGAGTCCTCAGCCAGTTACAAGGAGCCAGTGGGCACAAAGCTGACACAACCGGCAGCGACACCACGCACACAACTGTCAGATAACCAGTCCGATGAATTACCTCAGGACACAATGGGGTATTCGCAGGAGCTATTCCCAGCCCAACAAACTTCCACCTTTCAAAGGTCAATGGAGGAACAGCCAGAAATGTTGTGCCCGGATTCACAACCATTAACTGTGGGAAATGCACCGCGCACTGAAATACAAGGCGAGTCCGAGGAGGACTCGGAAACCCAAATCCCAGAGCAATTTGGGCAGGAGGGGTTGCAATTGCAGGAGGTCGGCCGACAAGATCTGGAAGACGACGTTGGAGTGTGCTGCGCAGAGGTTGTTGTGGGGAGCTCTACTCCACGGCGGCGGCCCACAATGACATATGACAAGTTTGAGGAGATGGAAGAGGAGGGTATGGACAATGTGGACAGAGACCCAGATTTTGTTTGTGAACGAGAACATCGCCGTCGTAGCAGCAGCACAGATGAGTCTGTTGAAGAACCCACTGCTGCACGAGTTCGCCTTGTGCCACAAGGTAGGCGGCGCGCAATTTCAGGCACCACAAGCGTGGAAGTTCAAGTGAGAGGCAAAAGAGGAGCAAACAGAAATCGCCAGCAAGGAGGCAGGTGCTCCAAAGTCTGGGCTTTCTTTGAAGACTGCACTGAGGATGTTACCATGGCGATTTGCAAGGTGTGCAAGACCCGCCTGAGCAGGGGGAAAAGTATTAACAACCTCTCCACCACCAGCATGAGCCGTCACATGCTATCCAAACATCCCACTCTGTGGGCAAACGCGTCAGGACAGGGTACCAGCAACAACACTGCCTCCCTTGGGTTCACCAGACTCACCACCAGACCCGCCTCAGCAGCAGCAGTAGCCCAGCCATTGCGTGGTTCACAACATTCACAAACATCAGACGACGCTGACACTGTCACTTTCCGGAGTAGTGCTCTTGAGGTCTCCCAGTGTTCATCAAACACAACAACCAACAGCCCTTCCGTGTGCAGCGCTACGGTTCAGTTGTCTGTGTCGGAGATGTTTGAGCGCAAGAGGAAATTGCCAGCAAATGACCCCCGGGCCGTGGCAGTAACAGCCAGCATAGCCAAGCTTCTGGCCTGCGAAATGCTGCCATATCGAGTGGTGGAGACAAACAGCTTCAAGGGCATGATGTCAGTGGCCATCCCACGTTACGTGGTTCCCAGCCGCTACCACTTTGCGCGCTCTGCAGTGCCTGAGTTGCATGAGCACGTGGTCAGCAAAATAACCCGAAGCTTGAAGAATGCCGTTGCCTGCAAGGTTCACCTCACCACTGACACCTGGATGAGTGCGTTCGGCCAGGGTCGATACATCTCCCTTACCGCGCACTGGGTGAACCTTGTGGAGCCTGGCAGCGATTCCTCACCTGCTACGGCACGGGTGTTGCCCACGCCACAAACAGCTGCACCGCCGTCCCTCCCACTGGATAACAACAGCAGCACCTACCTCTCTGACTCCTTCTCCTCCAACGCATCTCAAAGCTGTACCTCATCCGGAAACGCTAACCCAGCAGCAGTAGGATCGTGGAAGCAGTGCAGCACAGCTGTTGGCATGCGTCAGCAAGCGTTGCTGAAGCTAATCTGCCTTGGGGATAAGCAGCACACAGGGGAGGAAATTTGGAGGGGAATAAAGGAACAGACGGATTTGTGGCTGGCACCGCTGGACCTGAAACCGGGCATGGTTGTGTGTGATAATGGGAGTAATCTCATTCGCGCTTTAAGGTTGGCTAAGCTGACACACATCCCTTGACTGGCGCACGTGATGAACCTAGTAGTTCAGCGGTTCCTGAGGACATACCCAGGCGTGGCCGATCTTCTGTTGAAGGTGCGTCGAGTGGCCAAACATTGTAGAAATTCCAGTACTGCTTCGGGGGCACTCGCCAGGATGCAGGAGCGCTTCAATCTCCCCCACCATCGCTTGCTGTGTGATGTCCCTACGCGCTGGAATTCTACGCTGCACATGCTAGCCCGCTTTTGCGAGCAGAAGAGTGCAGTGGTCCAGTACATGACGGCGCAGTACCGAGGCGCATCCGGCCAGCTGCCAAGCTTCTGTGGATCCGATTGGGCCAACATGTTGGACCTCTGCCAAGTCCTCCAAAATTTTGAGCAATCCACGTTGCTTGTGAGCAGTGACAACTCTTCAGTCAGCATTACCATACCACTGCTGTGTTTACTGAAGAGGTCGATGTTAAAAATCAAGGAAACAGCTGTCATGATGCAACTGGGGGAATCTGAAGGAGAAAACGATCAGCGTGATGGTACCAACATCAGGCCATCCGCCTCAGGGAACGCTGGCCCCAGCAGCTATGACGAAGAAGAGGAGGAGGAACAGCTGGAGTTGGAGCAGGAATTTCATGCCACCACTGACGAGGGCCAGAGCGGTGCACGTTGGACTTCCACAATTCAACGCGAATGGTCAGCAGAAGCAGACCAGGAGGAAGGTGACGACTATGATGCATCACAACAACTATCACAACGCTCACAAGAGGATGATGAGGATTCTGGTAGGACTCTGGCACACATGGCTCAATTCATGCTAGACTGCATTGAACGTGACCCACGCATTGTGCGCATTCTGGACAACACCAATTACTGGGTTTATACCCTTCTGGATCCACGGTACAAACACAATGTTCCAAAACTGCTTGAAGAAAGAGTCAGACAGGTCAAAATGGAAGAATACCAGCAGGCCCTTGTGGAGACTTTAGAGAGGAGATTGACATCCTCCCCCTCCTCTAGCCAGTTGTACGCAGACAGACTGACTTCCGCAAACCCAGGACGACCAGGAGGGCAGCAAACAACGCAAGCCGCAGCTAGTACCCAAAAGGGAACGGTATCGGCAGTGTCCTTGGAGTGGGAAAATTTTCTGACACCCATGCAGCAGCAGCCCACTGAACAGCAAGCGTGCAGATCCACCTCCAACACCGATCGCCTGGAGAAGATGGTCAAGGACTACATGTCAGATGACGTAGCTGTGTCGAACAATCCATCTGCACCCTTCAACTATTGGGTATCGAAGATAGACACCTGGCACGAACTGGCAATGTACGCAATAGAGGTGCTGGCTTGCCCGGCAGCCAGCGTTATGTCGGAACGCTGTTTCAGTGCTGCCGGAGGCATCGTCACAGATCGGCGTATCCGCCTCTCTACAGAAAATGCAGACCGTCTGACTCAAATTAAAATGAATCAATCCTGGATTGGAAATGACTACGCAACACTCCAGGACCCCAACCAAGTAACATGACCAATGAACATCTGGGATGGTGTAGCGTTTCCGGTCCCTGTTTATTGAACCTCTCATCTGTATTACATTTATGACTGCATGGCGGCAAAAAGCATTGCTGCTATATCCGCACGCTTTTTGTCCTCATGCAAGGCCTGGGTTGTTGTGTCTCAAAAACCGTGGCCTTCTCCTCCTGCGCCTGCTCCTGTTCCATCACGTCTGCTGCTGCTGGGTTAGCGTTGCCGCGTGGTCCCTGTTTATTGAACCACTTATCTTTATTACATTTATGACTGCATGGCGGTACAAAGCATGCTATCCGCACGCTTCTTGCCCTCATGCAAGGCCTGGGTTGTTGTGTCTCACAAAGCGTGGCCTTCTCCTCCTGCGCCTCCTCCTGTTCCATCACGTCTGCTGCTGCTGGGTTAGCGTTGCCGCGTGGTCCCTGTTTATTGAACCACTTATCTTTATTACATTTATGACTGCATGGCGGTACAAAGCATGCTATCCGCACGCTTCTTGCCCTCATGCAAGGCCTGGGTTGTTGTGTCTCACAAAGCGTGGCCTTCTCCTCCTGCGCCTCCTCCTGTTCCATCACGTCTGCTGCTGCTGGGTTAGCGTTGCCGCGTGGTCCCTGTTTATTGAACCACTTATCTTTATTACATTTATGACTGCATGGCGGTACAAAGCATGCTATCCGCACGCTTCTTGCCCTCATGCAAGGCCTGGGTTGTTGTGTCTCACAAAGCGTGGCCTTCTCCTCCTGCGCCTCCTCCTGTTCCATCACGTCTGCTGCTGCTGGGTTAGCGTTGCCGCGTGGTCCCTGTTTATTGAACCACTTATCTTTATTACATTTATGACTGCATGGCGGTAAAAAGCATGCTATCCGCACGCTTTTTGTCCTCATGCAAGGCCTGGGTTGTTGTGTCTCACAAAGCGTGGCCTTCTCCTCCTGCGCCTCCTCCTGTTCCATCACGTGTGCTGCTGCTGCTGCTGCTGGGTTAGCGTTGCCGGTCCTTGTTTATGGAACCTCTTATCTTTATTACATTTATGACTGCATGGCGGTACAAAGCATGCTATCCGCACGCTTCTTGCCCTCATGCAAGGCCGGGGTTGTTGTGTCTCACAAAGCGTGGCCTTCTCCTCCTGCGCCTCCTCCTGTTCCATCACGTGTGCTGCTGCTGGGTTAGCGTTACCGGTCCCTTTTCCTGGAACCTCTTATATGTATTACATTTATGACTGCATTCCGACAAAAAACATGTTACCTGTGCAAAGAAAACAGACATTTCCCGCATTTAAAAGACAGTTTTCCCTTTGAAACTTTAAAATCGATTTTCTCAAAAACTATAAGCTCTTTTTGCTAATTTTTTTTCCTCTTGTACCCACTCCCAAGGTGCACATACCCTGTAAATTTGGGGTATGTAGCATGTAAGGAGGCTTTACAAACCACAAAAGTTCGGGTCCCCATTGACTTCCATTATGTTCGGAGTTCGGGTCGAACACCCGAACATCGCGGCCATGTTCGGCCTGTTCGGCCCGAACCCGAACATCTAGATGTTCGCCCAATTTGGGCACAGTGTAAATTTACAAACAGTGGAAAATAACACACAGTGCAAAAATAAATAGAGCACAGACAGAATAAAAACAAACATGTGGATATAGAGACCTGTGTAGCATTAATGCAGGGGGAACGGGGGGCCATGCTAGGAGGTCATACTGTGTGAGGGGCACTAGTTAAGAAGGAGCACTGCTTGGGGGGGGGGGAGGGGTTTCTGTGCCTGAAGGTTTTGGTGGGAATAGTTCTGTAATGGCGGCCTTAGTGCATGTGGTTGAAGAAGTACTGCTGGGGTGGTGGGGATCTTGTACATGAAAATATAATAAGGAATTGAAAGTAACTACCCGCTCTGCCTTATCCTCGTTGACCAAAGAGATAACGCTTTATAAAACTTAAAGCACTAGAGATTCTGGTTTATCTGGACAGGGTATTATATAGAACACTTATTTCACATGCCCTGTAGAGCCATATTACTTCATACCATGCAATGATGATGGCCTACTTAAGTCTGAAACAGTTAACTGCAACTTGGATTAGTATGGCTTTGTAGAATAAAGCAAACCTTTGAAGTTACTTACGTTTAGGGATGCTCTCACGAGTAAATGTGAGTGCCTAAGCACTCGAATTTGTGATTAAGAAAGGGCATTAATTACGGCAGGTGTGCGGCAGGGACATAAGAGGTTATTTACCCATAAATCTGCATCCTCCCTGTGCTCCAAATAGCTTGCATGCATCCTATTGGATGCGTTACAAGCCTCACCAACCCACACTTCCTCCTAGCGGTTGGAAGGAGGAAGTATGGGTTGACGAGGTTTGCAACGCATCCAATAGGACGCATGCAAGCTGTTTGGAGCACAGGGAGGATGCAGATTTATGGGTAAATAACCCCTTATGTTCCCGCCATCACCTGCAGTAATTAATGCTCATTTAAATCACAAATTAGAGTGCTTAGGCACTCAAATTTACTCGCAAGAGCATCCCTACTTCCCTTACATTTTGGATACTTATCTAATGAGAGGGAAGCCTTTGGATCCTACAGAGATTTCCCTGTCCTCTGCCAGGCCATTCCAGCACTGAGATCCCTGAAGATCACGGGATGCATGGCTACAGACCATACTACAGACCTGCTTGGGCTCTGGCAGAAGCATGAGTGGGTACAAGCTACTGCACTTTTGCCAGTTGTCGAGAAGCCCTTGTTGACAGACTTTCAGGAACGCAGTGATGGAATAGCCCAATGGAGCAGGACTGGGAAGCCTTTGGAGGACTCAGGGGCTTCCCTCTCTTGAAATGAGTACCTATTTGGGGCACTTTTTTTGACCTACAGGTAATCTTTAAAGGGGAACTATGCTAAAAAGAAGTTGTGTTGATAACTCTAATACCCCAATTTGTCGGTTGTATACCAGGAAGAGCACACATTTCTTCAGAGTATGTAATAAAGTCTAAAAATACTATTTTTAGTATTTGACAGCTCCATTCCATCATAAACATTTGTCTTTCTAGTGGGGTGTTCTCCTTCTCAGCTGGACTTAGTCATCCATCATCCCTCTCCCCACAAACAATTTTGCAACTTTATTTTTCCTCTGCTCACTAGATTTGGTCAATGAGAGGTAAATCGTATTTACATCAAAATTCATGTATATTCTTGTATACATCTTGGAACTTTACCAATCTAAATCGGCAATATTTTTTTGTCTATACTGACATATAGTAAGTTGCATTGCACTTCTAAATTGAACTCTAAAATACATGTTTTATGATAAGGATATGATAGAAGAGCTATCTATTTAACTGGGACAGAAAGTGCATTTAAATAGCCAAATTTTACGCTGTATTAAAGTTGCATGAAATTTGTATGCAAGCTGGAATTATTTGCATCTCTTTGACCAATCTGGGATACAAAGGATGTCTAGATACACCAGCCATATTGTCATCAGTGATGAGTACTAAAAAGCATATGATAACAGAACACAAGCTCTTGTTCACATAAACTCACTGGCACACAAAGTTATACACCAAAACACCAAGTCCTGCCCGGGGCTGGCCCACAACAGCTTCCTTTTCACAGCACTCAGTACTTTCAGATCTAGTCAGCTCATGGTGTAAGCTCTGTGTATTGTAGTTCCCGATACCAGTTGTGACCTGGGCTGCCTGACCATTTCTGCTCCCCTGCCCTTGTTTGTAAACCAGCTTGTCTCTGTTGGCTTCTTCTGCTATTCATTACATTGTGACCCCAGCCATGGACCTGAGTAGGGATGGTCGGAAATGCCGATTTCTGATTCCGTGGAAATTCTACATCCCACAAATGCTGATAACCAATTGAGTGGATTTTAATGGAAATGGCCATTTCTGATACTGATTTCTGATTAAAGGGTTGTTTTGCCATTTTCCACTGTCCACTGAGGATTGAAACCCTTTGACCCTTGTAAAACACTTTGATAAATATCTGTTGGTCCTTCAAGTAAATATATATATTTATGATGAGATATACAATTGTATCTATCTTCCTACTCCTAAAATAATCTTTTTTTTTTTGTTTTATTTTATACTAGCTGAAGACTCAGCATTGCTCTGGTATGTACTTGATCTTGGCTATGCCCATTTCTTCTAACCTTCACACACAGTCATTCAATTTCCAAGGTTGTGAGCTATGGGGTGCTTGGCATCAATAATGTGAGAATGGGCGCAGTTTAAATTGACCCATTGAAATCAATCAAACAAATATTATTGTTGGTTTGTGGCTCTTCCCATTTTCTGAATTTTAACCCCAGTCTCCCAACGACCGACAGTACCAGGTTTGAGGCCTCT
This sequence comes from Hyperolius riggenbachi, assembly GCF_040937935.1. Taxonomy (NCBI): domain Eukaryota; kingdom Metazoa; phylum Chordata; class Amphibia; order Anura; family Hyperoliidae; genus Hyperolius; species Hyperolius riggenbachi. Next base: position 327,990,834 of record NC_090650.1, read on the forward strand.
GCCATTAACAGTATAAGAATGGCAGAAATTGAAATATTCCCCTTGAAAATCAATAGATGAATTTTGATTGGTTGTTGTAGGCTCCACCCACCTTCCTTAAAGCGGAATATAACCCTGCATTTCAACTTTGCTCTAAAACCTTATTTACAGCATATTATATGCAAAAAGCATTTTTTTTTACTAGACCAGCATTGGAAGGGTTAAACACAGAGGTTTTAAGTTCCGTGCAGACATTCAGATGGTTACATTCTATTTAGTTAGTGTGTAACTGTTTATCAATAGATACATCTCTTTGGCTGTCCTCCAAGCTCCTTCTCAGTGAGAGAGATGAGTCATAATAAACACATATTTGTAAACAAAAAGTATCTAACTCAAGTTCGGATTCGTCTGCAGAAATCTCTAGGGACTTTAAAGCCCTGTGTAACCCTTCCAATGCTGGTCTAGTAAAAAAAAAAATGCTGGTTGCATATAATATACTGTAAATAATGTATTAGAGCAAAGTTGAAATGCAGGGTTATATTCCGCTTTAATATTAATCCCAGTCACCAAGTAACCAACTGTGCCAAGTTTGAGAACCCTGCCATTAACAGTGTAAGAATGCCTGAAGTTTACATTTTCCCATGTAAAATGATTGGTTTTATGCTCCACCCACTTTGCCTGAATTTTTAACCTCAGTCACCAAGTGACCAAGTTTGGGAACTCTGGCTAATTACTAAGAGACTGGCAGTTTTTTAAATGTTTCCCATGCACGTGAATGGGTGAAAACTTATTGGCTGTTTGTGGTTCTGCCCAGGTGTAACGGGGGCTGCGGGTGTGTGACCACACCAGAACATATCTTCACAGGTAGTAAGGTATCTGTATAACAAGATTATTTAACCACTTCCTTACCAGCAGTCTCTACCCCCTTAAGGACCAGATACTGCTGGTACGGTAAAACGCCGCCTCCCGACGAATCGCCGTACATACCCGCAACTCTCATTGGTCACGACACTGCCCCATTGCTGCAGGCTCTTCTCTCTACTGTCTCTATGATGGCAGAGTGCTGACAGACGGTCAGGAGCCGCTTTCATTGGCTCCTGACACTGCCTATCAATGGGAGCCAATGTGATTGGCTCTCCATGTTCACGTGGTCAGGAGCCAATGAAAATGACAGAGCAAGCAAATTGCAGCAGGTTCAGAGCGGAGGTATTGGTGGTATCGGCGGTAACTACAGGGGCACACGATTTATCAGGACGTTGAACCTACGGCCAGTCAGAGCGGCAGCACCACCTGCTAAATGTAGATTCATACTGCATCAGCCTGGAACCAGTGAAAATTGGTCATACATCCATCCGATCTTATATATATATATATATATATATATATATATATATATATATATATATATATATATATATATAAATACAGAGGGTGCTGCAGCACACAACAGGAAAATAGTGACAGGGGCTCTTGGTTACGCTTTAACGCGTTTAAGCTCACCAACTGCGCCAAAGTGTCCCCGATCTGGTGAGTCCTACTCTAACCAGGCAAAAATGCTCGTTTTTATCAGCGTTCTAGTGGGAACCATGCCAAAAGCCCAGGGGTCAGCTAAATGGGAGAAATGAAATTAAAAACACCTCACCTTCTACTAGCTACTAACTGAACTATGAGCACCGCTCATTTAAATGCTTAACTGTGCTAGAGATGGGTGTGGTTATGCACGCTCACAGGGGAAAATAATATAAGCCAAGGGATGAGCAGCACAAACCGATTTTTATGCAATACTATGCAAAGCATGCACGCAGCACTGGAGAACCCCAATCTCCATAAGAAATATATAAATACAGAGGGTGCTGCAGCACACAACAGGAAAATAGTGACAGGGGCTCTTGGTTACGCTTTAACGCGTTTAAGCTCACCAACTGCGCCAAAGTGTCCCCGATCTGGTGAGTCCTACTCTAACCAGGCAAAAATGCTCGTTTTTATCAGCGTTCTAGTGGGAACCATGCCAAAAGCCCAGGGGTCAGCTAAATGGGAGAAATGAAATTAAAAACACCTCACCTTCTACTAGCTACTAACTGAACTATGAGCACCGCTCATTTAAATGCTTAACTGTGCTAGAGATGGGTGTGGTTATGCACGCTCACAGGGGAAAATAATATAAGCCAAGGGATGAGCAGCACAAACCGATTTTTATGCAATACTATGCAAAGCATGCACGCAGCACTGGAGAACCCCAATCTCCATAAGAAATATATAAATACAGAGGGTGCTGCAGCACACAACAGGAAAATAGTGACAGGGGCTCTTGGTTACGCTTTAACGCGTTTAAGCTCACCAACTGCGCCAAAGTGTCCCCGATCTGGTGAGTCCTACTCTAACCAGGCAAAAATGCTCGTTTTTATCAGCGTTCTAGTGGGAACCATGCCAAAAGCCCAGGGGTCAGCTAAATGGGAGAAATGAAATTAAAAACACCTCACCTTCTACTAGCTACTAACTGAACTATGAGCACCGCTCATTTAAATGCTTAACTGTGCTAGAGATGGGTGTGGTTATGCACGCTCACAGGGGAAAATAATATAAGCCAAGGGATGAGCAGCACAAACCGATTTTTATGCAATACTATGCAAAGCATGCACGCAGCACTGGAGAACCCCAATCTCCATAAGAAATATATAAATACAGAGGGTGCTGCAGCACACAACAGGAAAATAGTGACAGGGGCTCTTGGTTACGCTTTAACGCGTTTAAGCTCACCAACTGCGCCAAAGTGTCCCCGATCTGGTGAGTCCTACTCTAACCAGGCAAAAATGCTCGTTTTTATCAGCGTTCTAGTGGGAACCATGCCAAAAGCCCAGGGGTCAGCTAAATGGGAGAAATGAAATTAAAAACACCTCACCTTCTACTAGCTACTAACTGAACTATGAGCACCGCTCATTTAAATGCTTAACTGTGCTAGAGATGGGTGTGGTTATGCACGCTCACAGGGGAAAATAATATAAGCCAAGGGATGAGCAGCACAAACCGATTTTTATGCAATACTATGCAAAGCATGCACGCAGCACTGGAGAACCCCAATCTCCATAAGAAATATATAAATACAGAGGGTGCTGCAGCACACAACAGGAAAATAGTGACAGGGGCTCTTGGTTACGCTTTAACGCGTTTAAGCTCACCAACTGCGCCAAAGTGTCCCCGATCTGGTGAGTCCTACTCTAACCAGGCAAAAATGCTCGTTTTTATCAGCGTTCTAGTGGGAACCATGCCAAAAGCCCAGGGGTCAGCTAAATGGGAGAAATGAAATTAAAAACACCTCACCTTCTACTAGCTACTAACTGAACTATGAGCACCGCTCATTTAAATGCTTAACTGTGCTAGAGATGGGTGTGGTTATGCACGCTCACAGGGGAAAATAATATAAGCCAAGGGATGAGCAGCACAAACCGATTTTTATGCAATACTATGCAAAGCATGCACGCAGCACTGGAGAACCCCAATCTCCATAAGAAATATATAAATACAGAGGGTGCTGCAGCACACAACAGGAAAATAGTGACAGGGGCTCTTGGTTACGCTTTAACGCGTTTAAGCTCACCAACTGCGCCAAAGTGTCCCCGATCTGGTGAGTCCTACTCTAACCAGGCAAAAATGCTCGTTTTTATCAGCGTTCTAGTGGGAACCATGCCAAAAGCCCAGGGGTCAGCTAAATGGGAGAAATGAAATTAAAAACACCTCACCTTCTACTAGCTACTAACTGAACTATGAGCACCGCTCATTTAAATGCTTAACTGTGCTAGAGATGGGTGTGGTTATGCACGCTCACAGGGGAAAATAATATAAGCCAAGGGATGAGCAGCACAAACCGATTTTTATGCAATACTATGCAAAGCATGCACGCAGCACTGGAGAACCCCAATCTCCATAAGAAATATATAAATACAGAGGGTGCTGCAGCACACAACAGGAAAATAGTGACAGGGGCTCTTGGTTACGCTTTAACGCGTTTAAGCTCACCAACTGCGCCAAAGTGTCCCCGATCTGGTGAGTCCTACTCTAACCAGGCAAAAATGCTCGTTTTTATCAGCGTTCTAGTGGGAACCATGCCAAAAGCCCAGGGGTCAGCTAAATGGGAGAAATGAAATTAAAAACACCTCACCTTCTACTAGCTACTAACTGAACTATGAGCACCGCTCATTTAAATGCTTAACTGTGCTAGAGATGGGTGTGGTTATGCACGCTCACAGGGGAAAATAATATAAGCCAAGGGATGAGCAGCACAAACCGATTTTTATGCAATACTATGCAAAGCATGCACGCAGCACTGGAGAACCCCAATCTCCATAAGAAATATATAAATACAGAGGGTGCTGCAGCACACAACAGGAAAATAGTGACAGGGGCTCTTGGTTACGCTTTAACGCGTTTAAGCTCACCAACTGCGCCAAAGTGTCCCCGATCTGGTGAGTCCTACTCTAACCAGGCAAAAATGCTCGTTTTTATCAGCGTTCTAGTGGGAACCATGCCAAAAGCCCAGGGGTCAGCTAAATGGGAGAAATGAAATTAAAAACACCTCACCTTCTACTAGCTACTAACTGAACTATGAGCACCGCTCATTTAAATGCTTAACTGTGCTAGAGATGGGTGTGGTTATGCACGCTCACAGGGGAAAATAATATAAGCCAAGGGATGAGCAGCACAAACCGATTTTTATGCAATACTATGCAAAGCATGCACGCAGCACTGGAGAACCCCAATCTCCATAAGAAATATATAAATACAGAGGGTGCTGCAGCACACAACAGGAAAATAGTGACAGGGGCTCTTGGTTACGCTTTAACGCGTTTAAGCTCACCAACTGCGCCAAAGTGTCCCCGATCTGGTGAGTCCTACTCTAACCAGGCAAAAATGCTCGTTTTTATCAGCGTTCTAGTGGGAACCATGCCAAAAGCCCAGGGGTCAGCTAAATGGGAGAAATGAAATTAAAAACACCTCACCTTCTACTAGCTACTAACTGAACTATGAGCACCGCTCATTTAAATGCTTAACTGTGCTAGAGATGGGTGTGGTTATGCACGCTCACAGGGGAAAATAATATAAGCCAAGGGATGAGCAGCACAAACCGATTTTTATGCAATACTATGCAAAGCATGCACGCAGCACTGGAGAACCCCAATCTCCATAAGAAATATATAAATACAGAGGGTGCTGCAGCACACAACAGGAAAATAGTGACAGGGGCTCTTGGTTACGCTTTAACGCGTTTAAGCTCACCAACTGCGCCAAAGTGTCCCCGATCTGGTGAGTCCTACTCTAACCAGGCAAAAATGCTCGTTTTTATCAGCGTTCTAGTGGGAACCATGCCAAAAGCCCAGGGGTCAGCTAAATGGGAGAAATGAAATTAAAAACACCTCACCTTCTACTAGCTACTAACTGAACTATGAGCACCGCTCATTTAAATGCTTAACTGTGCTAGAGATGGGTGTGGTTATGCACGCTCACAGGGGAAAATAATATAAGCCAAGGGATGAGCAGCACAAACCGATTTTTATGCAATACTATGCAAAGCATGCACGCAGCACTGGAGAACCCCAATCTCCATAAGAAATATATAAATACAGAGGGTGCTGCAGCACACAACAGGAAAATAGTGACAGGGGCTCTTGGTTACGCTTTAACGCGTTTAAGCTCACCAACTGCGCCAAAGTGTCCCCGATCTGGTGAGTCCTACTCTAACCAGGCAAAAATGCTCGTTTTTATCAGCGTTCTAGTGGGAACCATGCCAAAAGCCCAGGGGTCAGCTAAATGGGAGAAATGAAATTAAAAACACCTCACCTTCTACTAGCTACTAACTGAACTATGAGCACCGCTCATTTAAATGCTTAACTGTGCTAGAGATGGGTGTGGTTATGCACGCTCACAGGGGAAAATAATATAAGCCAAGGGATGAGCAGCACAAACCGATTTTTATGCAATACTATGCAAAGCATGCACGCAGCACTGGAGAACCCCAATCTCCATAAGAAATATATAAATACAGAGGGTGCTGCAGCACACAACAGGAAAATAGTGACAGGGGCTCTTGGTTACGCTTTAACGCGTTTAAGCTCACCAACTGCGCCAAAGTGTCCCCGATCTGGTGAGTCCTACTCTAACCAGGCAAAAATGCTCGTTTTTATCAGCGTTCTAGTGGGAACCATGCCAAAAGCCCAGGGGTCAGCTAAATGGGAGAAATGAAATTAAAAACACCTCACCTTCTACTAGCTACTAACTGAACTATGAGCACCGCTCATTTAAATGCTTAACTGTGCTAGAGATGGGTGTGGTTATGCACGCTCACAGGGGAAAATAATATAAGCCAAGGGATGAGCAGCACAAACCGGTGTTTTTAATTTCATTTCTCCCATTTAGCTGACCCCTGGGCTTTTGGCATGGTTCCCACTAGAACGCTGATAAAAACGAGCATTTTTGCCTGGTTAGAGTAGGACTCACCAGATCGGGGACACTTTGGCGCAGTTGGTGAGCTTAAACGCGTTAAAGCGTAACCAAGAGCCCCTGTCACTATTTTCCTGTTGTGTGCTGCAGCACCCTCTGTATTTATATATTTCTTATGGAGATTGGGGTTCTCCAGTGCTGCGTGCATGCTTTGCATAGTATTGCATAAAAATCGGTTTGTGCTGCTCATCCCTTGGCTTATATTATTTTCCCCTGTGAGCGTGCATAACCACACCCATCTCTAGCACAGTTAAGCATTTAAATGAGCGGTGCTCATAGTTCAGTTAGTAGCTAGTAGAAGGTGAGGTGTTTTTAATTTCATTTCTCCCATTTAGCTGACCCCTGGGCTTTTGGCATGGTTCCCACTAGAACGCTGATAAAAACGAGCATTTTTGCCTGGTTAGAGTAGGACTCACCAGATCGGGGACACTTTGGCGCAGTTGGTGAGCTTAAACGCGTTAAAGCGTAACCAAGAGCCCCTGTCACTATTTTCCTGTTGTGTGCTGCAGCACCCTCTGTATTTATATATTTCTTATGGAGATTGGGGTTCTCCAGTGCTGCGTGCATGCTTTGCATAGTATTGCATAAAAATCGGTTTGTGCTGCTCATCCCTTGGCTTATATTATTTTCCCCTGTGAGCGTGCATAACCACACCCATCTCTAGCACAGTTAAGCATTTAAATGAGCGGTGCTCATAGTTCAGTTAGTAGCTAGTAGAAGGTGAGGTGTTTTTAATTTCATTTCTCCCATTTAGCTGACCCCTGGGCTTTTGGCATGGTTCCCACTAGAACGCTGATAAAAACGAGCATTTTTGCCTGGTTAGAGTAGGACTCACCAGATCGGGGACACTTTGGCGCAGTTGGTGAGCTTAAACGCGTTAAAGCGTAACCAAGAGCCCCTGTCACTATTTTCCTGTTGTGTGCTGCAGCACCCTCTGTATTTATATATTTCTTATGGAGATTGGGGTTCTCCAGTGCTGCGTGCATGCTTTGCATAGTATTGCATAAAAATCGGTTTGTGCTGCTCATCCCTTGGCTTATATTATTTTCCCCTGTGAGCGTGCATAACCACACCCATCTCTAGCACAGTTAAGCATTTAAATGAGCGGTGCTCATAGTTCAGTTAGTAGCTAGTAGAAGGTGAGGTGTTTTTAATTTCATTTCTCCCATTTAGCTGACCCCTGGGCTTTTGGCATGGTTCCCACTAGAACGCTGATAAAAACGAGCATTTTTGCCTGGTTAGAGTAGGATTCACCAGATCGGGGACACTTTGGCGCAGTTGGTGAGCTTAAACGCGTTAAAGCGTAACCAAGAGCCCCTGTCACTATTTTCCTGTTGTGTGCTGCAGCACCCTCTGTATTTATATATTTCTTATGGAGATTGGGGTTCTCCAGTGCTGCGTGCATGCTTTGCATAGTATTGCATAAAAATCGGTTTGTGCTGCTCATCCCTTGGCTTATATTATTTTCCCCTGTGAGCGTGCATAACCACACCCATCTCTAGCACAGTTAAGCATTTAAATGAGCGGTGCTCATAGTTCAGTTAGTAGCTAGTAGAAGGTGAGGTGTTTTTAATTTCATTTCTCCCATTTAGCTGACCCCTGGGCTTTTGGCATGGTTCCCACTAGAACGCTGATAAAAACGAGCATTTTTGCCTGGTTAGAGTAGGACTCACCAGATCGGGGACACTTTGGCGCAGTTGGTGAGCTTAAACGCGTTAAAGCGTAACCAAGAGCCCCTGTCACTATTTTCCTGTTGTGTGCTGCAGCACCCTCTGTATTTATATATTTCTTATGGAGATTGGGGTTCTCCAGTGCTGCGTGCATGCTTTGCATAGTATTGCATAAAAATCGGTTTGTGCTGCTCATCCCTTGGCTTATATTATTTTCCCCTGTGAGCGTGCATAACCACACCCATCTCTAGCACAGTTAAGCATTTAAATGAGCGGTGCTCATAGTTCAGTTAGTAGCTAGTAGAAGGTGAGGTGTTTTTAATTTCATTTCTCCCATTTAGCTGACCCCTGGGCTTTTGGCATGGTTCCCACTAGAACGCTGATAAAAACGAGCATTTTTGCCTGGTTAGAGTAGGACTCACCAGATCGGGGACACTTTGGCGCAGTTGGTGAGCTTAAACGCGTTAAAGCGTAACCAAGAGCCCCTGTCACTATTTTCCTGTTGTGTGCTGCAGCACCCTCTGTATTTATATATTTCTTATGGAGATTGGGGTTCTCCAGTGCTGCGTGCATGCTTTGCATAGTATTGCATAAAAATCGGTTTGTGCTGCTCATCCCTTGGCTTATATTATTTTCCCCTGTGAGCGTGCATAACCACACCCATCTCTAGCACAGTTAAGCATTTAAATGAGCGGTGCTCATAGTTCAGTTAGTAGCTAGTAGAAGGTGAGGTGTTTTTAATTTCATTTCTCCCATTTAGCTGACCCCTGGGCTTTTGGCATGGTTCCCACTAGAACGCTGATAAAAACGAGCATTTTTGCCTGGTTAGAGTAGGACTCACCAGATCGGGGACACTTTGGCGCAGTTGGTGAGCTTAAACGCGTTAAAGCGTAACCAAGAGCCCCTGTCACTATTTTCCTGTTGTGTGCTGCAGCACCCTCTGTATTTATATATTTCTTATGGAGATTGGGGTTCTCCAGTGCTGCGTGCATGCTTTGCATAGTATTGCATAAAAATCGGTTTGTGCTGCTCATCCCTTGGCTTATATTATTTTCCCCTGTGAGCGTGCATAACCACACCCATCTCTAGCACAGTTAAGCATTTAAATGAGCGGTGCTCATAGTTCAGTTAGTAGCTAGTAGAAGGTGAGGTGTTTTTAATTTCATTTCTCCCATTTAGCTGACCCCTGGGCTTTTGGCATGGTTCCCACTAGAACGCTGATAAAAACGAGCATTTTTGCCTGGTTAGAGTAGGACTCACCAGATCGGGGACACTTTGGCGCAGTTGGTGAGCTTAAACGCGTTAAAGCGTAACCAAGAGCCCCTGTCACTATTTTCCTGTTGTGTGCTGCAGCACCCTCTGTATTTATATATTTCTTATGGAGATTGGGGTTCTCCAGTGCTGCGTGCATGCTTTGCATAGTATTGCATAAAAATCGGTTTGTGCTGCTCATCCCTTGGCTTATATTATTTTCCCCTGTGAGCGTGCATAACCACACCCATCTCTAGCACAGTTAAGCATTTAAATGAGCGGTGCTCATAGTTCAGTTAGTAGCTAGTAGAAGGTGAGGTGTTTTTAATTTCATTTCTCCCATTTAGCTGACCCCTGGGCTTTTGGCATGGTTCCCACTAGAACGCTGATAAAAACGAGCATTTTTGCCTGGTTAGAGTAGGACTCACCAGATCGGGGACACTTTGGCGCAGTTGGTGAGCTTAAACGCGTTAAAGCGTAACCAAGAGCCCCTGTCACTATTTTCCTGTTGTGTGCTGCAGCACCCTCTGTATTTATATATTTCTTATGGAGATTGGGGTTCTCCAGTGCTGCGTGCATGCTTTGCATAGTATTGCATAAAAATCGGTTTGTGCTGCTCATCCCTTGGCTTATATTATTTTCCCCTGTGAGCGTGCATAACCACACCCATCTCTAGCACAGTTAAGCATTTAAATGAGCGGTGCTCATAGTTCAGTTAGTAGCTAGTAGAAGGTGAGGTGTTTTTAATTTCATTTCTCCCATTTAGCTGACCCCTGGGCTTTTGGCATGGTTCCCACTAGAACGCTGATAAAAACGAGCATTTTTGCCTGGTTAGAGTAGGACTCACCAGATCGGGGACACTTTGGCGCAGTTGGTGAGCTTAAACGCGTTAAAGCGTAACCAAGAGCCCCTGTCACTATTTTCCTGTTGTGTGCTGCAGCACCCTCTGTATTTATATATTTCTTATGGAGATTGGGGTTCTCCAGTGCTGCGTGCATGCTTTGCATAGTATTGCATAAAAATCGGTTTGTGCTGCTCATCCCTTGGCTTATATTATTTTCCCCTGTGAGCGTGCATAACCACACCCATCTCTAGCACAGTTAAGCATTTAAATGAGCGGTGCTCATAGTTCAGTTAGTAGCTAGTAGAAGGTGAGGTGTTTTTAATTTCATTTCTCCCATTTAGCTGACCCCTGGGCTTTTGGCATGGTTCCCACTAGAACGCTGATAAAAACGAGCATTTTTGCCTGGTTAGAGTAGGACTCACCAGATCGGGGACACTTTGGCGCAGTTGGTGAGCTTAAACGCGTTAAAGCGTAACCAAGAGCCCCTGTCACTATTTTCCTGTTGTGTGCTGCAGCACCCTCTGTATTTATATATTTCTTATGGAGATTGGGGTTCTCCAGTGCTGCGTGCATGCTTTGCATAGTATTGCATAAAAATCGGTTTGTGCTGCTCATCCCTTGGCTTATATATATATATATATATATGTATATATAATATGTATATTTATACAGTATATATATATATATATATATATATATATATATATATATATATATATATATATAATATGTATATTTATACAGTATATATATATATATACAGTATATATATATATATATATATATATATATATATATATATATATATATATATATATATATATATATATATATATATATATATATATATATATAGGTTTAAACATTTCAACATTTCAAAAGAAAATAACATTTAACTGCATGATATTGTCCTTCACAAAGTCTGAAAGAGTTCTAAGCCAAAATATATGAACTATTGACCATTTTTTATCTCTACCCTGAACAAGGATGAGAGAGAACAGCAGTTTAGATTCCTATGATAAATTGAGGAGAACCCGACACTAGCTGTCTCTTACAAGATTCCAGTACATACATGGGAGTGTGACAAGCAAATTCAGCAGCACTGCCAGTCTGCCACAGGTAACACATATGTTCTATTCATTTAGAACACTGCAGCAATTAACTTATTATTTACTCTTTGTTCAGTACCACAGACTGCATTGCCATCTCCAGCAGTTTGTTTTTTTTGTCCTTTCTGATCTTTTATGCCTACCGGTAATTTAGATACAAAGTTGTAACATGAAATTATTGTTCACATGATACATTTATGTATTTTTTTCTACAGCATTTGAAAACAGCTCTTTGTAGCATGCTGCAAAGCATGCCTCCTGCATTTAATTACGTTTTTGTCAATTCCACCATTCTGTAGCTAATGTGGTAAACTACTGTATACCGCACGTGTTGGCAGATTCTGTCATCAGAGTTTTCTCCTAGAGAATATACAATTTTCACATGCAATCAAAGCCATTCATGTCACTATTATCTGTCTTTCTTCATTTGAGATTTGCATAATCTGATTGGCTCTCAAGCTGCTCTTTCATTAGGCAAAGCTGTAGGATCCGCTGCAAAAAAAATTTACAACTCCACATTGTCACTGTATAATGGATTGCAGACACTTGGCTCTTCAGCATTCCTTGAATTATAAATGCTGCAATTTATTCACATCATAAATAACCCAGAATTTGAAGAATAACTGCAGTTTTGTCATAAATAACTGCAAATGAATAAAAACTGTGTCTGTAAACTGCTTCTGAATAACTATTGCTTTGTTAATAGCAAATTCTAAATGTTTATAATATCCTCAACTTGGCATAAATCTGAAGCAACTATTTGCTAATATTTTATGCAATGGAAAACAGTATGCACGGCAATAACGTACAACAACACTTGATCCACATACACTGCCTACCGGCTTGGAAACATGGAAAACAATATTATGCTAATAAAAAAATACTGAATGAAAAAGCCAATCAAAAGCACAGATGTAATTCTGAAATAAATAGGCTACACTGTTTTGTAGCACTGAATATGAAGTGGGCTATTTATTGAAACAACAATTGGACATGGGACAGGGCCTATTAAAGCTCCAGAAAGCCTAAAATATAAAATGCACACCATAAAATAACAACAACAATAACATAAATTCCTGGATTCTGTTTCAGAGTGGATGTTTTAGGATAATTATTATGCCCTGTTTTACCCATTGTCGACGCTGGCCTCAATTCTGGTAGCTATGTGCGGTAAATATTTCTTTGTCAGTAAAATACCGCAATTGGTATTTTCCTTTTTTTTAGCAATTCTGAAAGATTTTTTAGCATTTCCGAACATGCAGCAAACCGCGTGGAAAATGCAAGTGCAATTCTGTAAAAAGTCTGGTATTGCAGTGGTAAGCATGTAGTAAATAAATAATAGTAGTAATAGTCGTTAATTGTCTTCCATAACTTAGGATAATCTTTGGAAGGTGTTTTTTTTTTGGGGGGAGGGGGGATGGGAAGATTTATTTTATTATGTAGCAACCTATGAAAAGTATATTTATAGGCATCTTGTAACGATCGGTGTAACACAGAGAGGATCTGATTACCGGTGATCTGCAGTATCACTGGGAATACAGATATATACCAGATTATAGATGATCTGCAGTATCACCGATAATCAGATATATAGGCTAACCTCTGGACACCTGAGTAGAGTAGTAGTGTTTGGTGCAACAGTAATACTTAGAGGACTAGGCCTCAGGGCAGTAAGGAGTACTGCACAAATTCCTTCCAAAGACCTGAACTCTCCCGGAGGGAGGAGTCAGGCTGAGAGTAGGAAGGACCACCTAGGGTGACACTCAGGAGGGAGTGTTACTACCAGGACTGGGAACCGCCTCTGATAGTAAGGTTGGTTCTCGAGGTCGGACAAACCAGGTCGTAACCACACAGACAGATACAGTACAGATTCAGAAGGCAGATGAGGGGTCTAATAAACAAGCAGGGTTTGGCAACAGGGTATCAGAAATATCGAGGTACAGAATCAGGAGGCAGATGCAGAATCTTAGGGCGAGCCGGGGTTCGGCAACAGAGTATCAGAATAGCAAGGTACAGGATCAGAGTTCAGAAGAATAGTCAGGCAAGCAGAAGGTCATAACAGATAATACAGTATAATTTCCTAACGCTAAGGTGTGAGATCCGTGGCCGTCAACACCTTTGGAAACTATGCTAGAACACAGATACAGACAGGTCTGAGTGCTACCACGTTGTGTTCGCAACGCCAGACAACCAGCAACTGAACAGCCAGCAGTATATATACACAGCTACTTTCCAGCACCTCCCTAAGTGCTGGACCAATGAGAGGACACAGAATTGTCAGCTGACCAGCTTGGTCAGCTGACCTACTTCTGGCTGCCATATAAGTTTTGCCTCTCTGCGCGTACGCGCGTCATTCTGAATCTTGGTGTACTATCACTCCCAGCCACACCAGCACTGTCTTGCAATGTGCTTGCTGACTCGTGCGCGGGGTTGGTCGCACCGCCATCAGCCCCGGCGGCGGCCTCCCCGCGCTGGGTCAGACTACTCGAACCAGGCCCATGCACGCTAACCGCCGCGTCCGACCAATAATTCATGAATAAAATTTACCGCATGCAGTAAAACATGACTAAAATCTACCAGAATTGCTAAATGTCATTACTGCATATGGAAATGTACCCTACATGCTGTAATTTGCTCCAAAAACATACAAGAATTGAGGACATTGTGGTATATTAACAAAAACACAGTTAAGTTGCTATAGCAAGAAAGCACAAATCAGTTATGTTGTGCTGTTAACTTGACCTGTGATACCTAGATAACACATGTTGCCAGGGTACCACGTGCTACTTGGACTGCCGTGTGCTCTTCTGGCCACTGACCGATGGCCTATTACAGTTTTTCCGCAAGGCCACAATTTACCCCAGTGGCTTTAAAGCCACTAATTACTGTGCCTACAGGGGCTAGAAGGAAGTAAATTATCCAAAGCCTGTAAGGCCTCTTGCACACTACTACATGCCATTCTGATTTTTTATACAATATGATATTTTATTCTGATTAAAAAACACAGCAGCATGAAGTACATTTTTTTAATCAGAATCAAAAATCGGATTGTATAAAAAAATCGGAATCACATGTTGTCAGCGATGCTCAAATGTACCCAAATGCGATTCGAGTACATTCGAATTTGGGTCCAGGTCAAATTCGGATTCGGCCGTGAACACAACCAGTAGAATTCGATTGGAATTTGATCCATGATCGATAATTGAATTCGGGTATTACCCTGAATTTGTGATCATGAATTCGGATGGCCTTAAAGCAAATTTTTTTTTTTAAAGGGAAATCCCAATTAAATAGGTGTAATTTAAAAAAAAAAATGATGGAAAACTTTTTGTCTGCATTTCTTGTTTATTCTTCTTCACCTTCTTCTTTTTCTTCTCTCCTTCTTTTTCTTCACCGTCTTCTTTTTCTGTTTTACTTTTTATCTTCTTTCTCATCACCATCACCATCATCTTCATCATCTTCTTCTTCACTGGCACCTGGTTCTTCTTCTTCTTCTGGGTCATCCTCACTTGGTTTTTCATCTTCTTCTTCATCATCATCTGGTTCTTCTTCTTCTTCATCATCTGATTCTTCTTCTTCTCCTTCCTCTTCTCCTCCTTCTCCTCCTTCTCCTCCTCCTCCTCCTTCTCCTCCTCCTCCTTCTTCTCCTCCTCCTTCATCTCTTCCTTCTCCTCCTCCTCCTCCTCCACCACCATTTTTTGTGTGTGTTCATATTCTTTCTCTTGTACCCAACTTAATGTTTTTTCCCTTACAGAACTCAACTGTTGTAAAATTTGTTCAACAGCATAGCTAAATTTGTAGCGTAATAATAGTTAGTGGCGCATGGCAGCAGCGCATAATATTGCAGACCCTGGCGGCGGGAACACAGACAGCAAGAGGTGAAATGTGGCAGCAGGAGGAGAAGTGACGTGTGGCAGCAGGCAATGTAACGGGCCGTGGTACCTAGCATTGGTACCACGGCTGTAATAATAAACACCATACAACAGGAGATTCCAGACAGCAGTCGTGAAGCTCACATTGTGTCCAATACACAACTGGGACAGGACAGTTTTCAACCCAGACACCTCAGAATATTTTTTTACAAGAAAATGTAGCTATTGCAGTGGCGTATTAGCTATGGCGCATGGCAGCAGCGTTTGCGAAATTGCAAACTTTCGCGAACCGCAATAGACTTCAATGGGGAGGTGAACTTTGAAAACTAGAAACATTTATGCTGGTCACAAAAGTGATGGGAAAGATGTTTCAAGGGGTCTAACGCCTGGAGGAGGGCATGGCGGAGTGGGATACACGCCAAACGTCCCTGGGAAAAATCTGGATTTGACGCAAAGCAGCGTTTTAAGGGCAGAAATCACATTGAATGCTAAATTGCAGGCCTAAAGTGCTTTAAAACATCGTGCATGTGTATACATCAACCAGGTAGTGTAATTAGCGTACTGCTTCACACTAACAGACCAAACTCACTGTGTAACGCACCGCAAACAGCTGTATTGTGTAGTGACGGCCGTGCTGGACTGGTGCGCACCATGGTGAGATTGGCCTTCCTCACTCAGTGATGTCAGGTAATGTCTGACGGCCTTATCAACTTTCCATGGTTCTTTCTCTACCATAGTTAAAGCTTACATCTATTTTTTTTTATTACTTTTTCTGCTGGCTCTACAGTACCTTCAACGAAAATGTTAGGGAGGGCAAGTCTGGCATCCATTCAACTGTGCGATAAACTTTCTTTTGTACTTTCTCAGTACCATGGTGTATACGGCGGGTAACAGGCCGGGGAATCCTGGTTCGATTCCGGTCCGGAGTGGGAGCCTAAGAAACGGCTACCACCTCAAGGAAGGCAGCAGGCACGCTGTGGGCAAAGGAGCAGGAACGGCTACCACCACACATCCAAGGAAGGCAGCAGGCACGGCACGTGACGCAAGTCCCGACTGTGAGAGCACAAGGAATAACAGTACAGGACTTTTTTGAGGCTCTGCTGTATAGGACGAGCTACAGAGATCTACAGCTTAGGTGGGGGAATCTCTCCATAGGACAACTATTAGTCGTGAGTGGTGGAGGACCGGAGTGCTGGTGGTTGCACTGGTGTCGCTGGCGCTGGAGGTCTGGCTGGAAACGATGGCTTGCTGCTTCGCCATCATTTCCACCACAGCCTGTGCCTGACTCTCCGCAATGGGCCGGGGATGACAACCCAAGGCGCTTCTTCTCCACAACTCTGCGGTCAGTGGCTGGCGGCAGACCAGTCACAGACCTGCCGGCAGTGGCTTTGGCAATGGCTCTGCCTCTCCTGGTGGTGCCTCTACCTCTGCCAGTCATCGTACAATTATACAAATACAGTAATAAAAACAAAAAATGTATATGTAGAAAGGGCAGGAAAGGGTGTAAACTTTAATAAAGAGTCTGGGTTGGTGGGTGAATGACCCAAAAAAAAGAACGTTTTTTTTTTTTTTTAAATACTAGTAGACAGACAGTACTACTAGTGTAGTCTACAGTAGTCGATAACTAACTCGTGTGACCGACAGTGGCAATCAAAGTCTGTCACACATGGCCGCAATCAATAGGGTCAGGCAGAGATGACAGGCAGTCACAGATCACAACAGATGCTGCCCTCTGTAAAGTAACTAACACAGTACTGAAGCTAATAAACTCACAGACTAACAGTAGAAATTAAGTAAAATACTACACAACTAACTATAATCCCTAACCTACCTAAACTAGTAGTAAGCTTAGGCTACCTAAGCTAGCAGGCCTAGCCCGCACACAGGCCTAACACTAGCCTAGCACAGTATACAGTATACACTACACTAGCTGACTAAACTATAACACTCAAATCACTATCTAACTATAAATCAATCTAATATATGTTTTTAGAATGTGTGTGGGATGTAAATCGCTCTGTTTTCACAGTGAAAAAGTGCTTGCAGACACGCAGCAGCACTGGAGATGCTCTCAGTACCGCTCAGTCACATGCAAGGAAGGGCTCCGCAACATGGCCGCTGCCTTATATAGAGGAGGGGAGGGCCAGGCTCCCCTCCACTGATTGGTTGCTAGTGACTCGGCTGGGGGCCTTCTGTTTGGCCCAATGACATTATCACCTGGATAACGAAGCCAAATTTGTGATCACGGATTAAAACCCGTGATCACGGCCGAATTCGAGAGGCACTATTCAGGTAAATTCGACTTTGAATTTGGGAACAGTATCGCTATTCGAATGCGGCAAGTATGAAAATCTACACATGATCACGGGTAGAATGCGAATTTGCGAATTTTGAAAGCAACCCTGCATGTAGTGTGCAAAAGGCCTTAAAGCTGCTAATTACAGCAGCCACAAAGCCTCAGTTTATCTGAGTGACCGCAATTTACCTGAGCAGCCATAATTTACCCAACTGGCTTTAAAGTCGCTAATAAGAACTGCTGTAGAGCTGTAATTTAACTGAAGGCCCATATTATACAGTTAGCGCTGTTAATAGGGAGATTTGTATTTCTGAAAATAGGGTTCCCAAATTAACAGGCATCATTTTTCAATGTCTCAACCATTGCTCACACATATACAGTCACTTGCCAAACATGCGTCTAGACAGGGACATGACCTGAAAATAAATACTTATGCAAATTTATTTTTGTTTAATCTGTTTAATAACACCATATTACTAAGTTAGTACCCAGAGGCGGATTAAACTTTGTGTCTATTGTCTATAAATTAATTAAACACTGATATTAGAATGCATCTGTCAAACTTGTTGATAACTCCTACTACCCTGAAAGTAATATGAATCTGTTCAGTATATAAAGTGTAGAACATCAGCTCTTCCAAGCTGTACTACCAAGACCAGATGTAGATTCATAAGATCTGATGTGTGGTATGAAGCTCCATGTTTGGGAGAAGCACACCATGTCGTGCACTAATCTCTACTCTGTTCCCTTGCTGAGTTTGGATCTTTAGGGAGCCAGCTTGTACAGTCAGCTTCCTCTGTAAGCCAGTGCAGTCGAGTCACTTCCCAACCATGTGGCATCCCCAGGGACAGAGCACATGTGTGCACCTGTACAGTACTGATCACTTTAGACAAGTGCACATGGCTACGCAGCCAAATTATTCCATTCAGCAACTCCATTATCCACTGGAGGACAGTGCTTAATTTAAAGTACCAGAATAGCCAATTGGCCACTCTGTTATAAAAGCAGCAAATGGCTCCTTGAACCTGTTGTCCTCTTAACTGGTCCCTGCCCCATTTAAAGTCTGCCCAATTCAGTGCATCACTGCCCGTGCTAGTGGTTGGGGTGCAGCTAGGCCCAGCAGACCCAGCAGCTGCTTGGGGTCTCATCCACAGGGAGGCCTCCTATGCTGCCAGGCCACCCTGTCTTTAATGTGTATGGCCACCGCTGACACCTTTGGCTACCAATACTGAGTGGAAGCTTTCTATACTGGGGGGCACTTTGGCTACCTATATGGTGGTGGCTATCTACACTGGGGGACACCTGGGCTACCTATACTGGAGGACCACCTATCTGGAAGGGGGGCATTGGCTACCTATTATAATGGGAGAAGGGCCTTCTGATGAGATAGGGGTAGGGCTACAAATTATGTGCCGCTTGAGGCCACAAAAACCTTAGCAGATAGTGGTCAGCTTACTAGTGCTATACTGCTGGGCTTGATACATACTGCTTTTTTTTGTTATGACCCTTTGCTTGACCTTTGATCTGATTTGATCTTCATTTGTATTTTTGTGTGTTTTGACATCTGCTTTTATGACAATGTCCTTGTCTGATCCCTGGTTATCCATCGGGTTTGTAGTTCTACCTTGTATGACCCCTAGTTTGTTCCTGACCATGAGTTTGCAAGTAGTGTTGAGCCGAAATTTTCAAAATTTCGCGTTACTATAATTACGCATGTGAAATTTGCTATTACGATGCGAAATTATGGTAACGTAATTGCCATTAAAATCGTAATTGAAAATACCGTAAGCGTATTTTTCAATGCGTAATTTCGCGTTTCGTTCATAACGTAATTTCGTGTTAAACCATAACATAATTTCGCGTTAAACCATAACGTAATTTCGCATTTCTTCATAATTTCGCGAATTTCATAATTACTTGTTAGCAGGGTTGCTCGCGAATTTTCGCCAAAGGCAATTTCGTCTGCATGGCGAATTTTGATGCGAAATATCACTACATGCGACGCTTACAGTAATATGAACTATCGCAAAATTACGTTATGTAACTACGCTTACAAACGGTTGCATGCAAGGCAAACATAATTTAGCGATACCCACTGTAATGCGAAAATTACGCGAAAATTACACTTACGCAGAATTTTGCAAAATCCTTCTTTATTACGATTATGTACTTACGGCCATAATCGGAATTACACTAATTACGCGAAATTTCGCGAAATCGTAATTAAGTCATTACGCTCATCTCTATTTGCAAGCCTCCAGTATAGACCTCTGACCTAGTTCCTGGACTTTGTCTCTGTTTGACTTTCTGGTACTTCATTAGTTTTCTT
Organism: Hyperolius riggenbachi; assembly: GCF_040937935.1. Classification (NCBI taxonomy): domain Eukaryota; kingdom Metazoa; phylum Chordata; class Amphibia; order Anura; family Hyperoliidae; genus Hyperolius; species Hyperolius riggenbachi. Next base: position 328,010,676 of record NC_090650.1, read on the forward strand.
GGCTTCAGATCCTATATGTTACATTCATAAGGCCTTGTGGGCAACCAAAGTTGAGTAGACATGTTCAGTCACTCAAGTGGGGGGACTTGACTTCAGGTGAAGAGCATAGTGAAGACTGGAATATATGATATAGGATCTGGAAGGAAACCAGTGTTACTAGTTTCGGCTCTCGCCGTCATCCAGGATTAGAATGGTCGGAAATGCCAATTTCCGTTACCGCTGAAAATCCGCTTTCCGCCATTGCCAATTACCGCCACCACTACCGTTTACGCTTTCCGCTAACAATTTCTGTAATCCGATGCAGATTTTCACAGTAATTTCCGCCAACTTTAACATTGATTTTCTCAGAAACTACAAGGTATTTTTGAAAGTTTTTTTCCCTCCTTGTTTCCAATCGTGTGCTTAATATTCCCTGAAAATGTGATATTTCTAGCACCTATGGGGGCTTTGCTATTAACCTCTAAAGTCGTCATCATACCGCATAGCGGTTCCAATGCGGATTTTTGCGGTAATTTCTGCCAATTTTTAACATTGATATTCTCAAAAACTACAAGGTTTTTTTTAAAGATTTTTTCCCTCCTGTTTCCAATTGTCTGCTTAACATTCTCTGACAATTTGGTGTTTCTAGCACCTATGGGGGCTTTGCTATTGACCTCTAAAGTCGGTATCTCACCGCACATCGGTAATGCACATTTTCAGCATTTTACATTACAGTCAACAGCGGCCAACTTTGGCAGTTAATAGCAAACCCTCGTAGCTTCTAGAAACACCACATTTTCAGGGTATGTTAAACAGAAAAGTGGAAACAAAAGGTAAAAAAATCTTTCAAAAAGACTTTGTAGTTTTTGAGAAAATCGATGTTAAAGTCGGCAGAAATTTCAGCGAAAATTGCATTACCGATCGGAAATTCAGAAATTGCCATTCCGCGGAATCCAAACAAGCCTCCCTACCAGGGATAACCCCTGATGACGGCGAGAGCCAAAACTAGTTGGCACAAGAGTGGGCAGTATTTGCAGATTGATTACCGCTGTATGATTGATTACCAAATTCACAGTACCATTGGTGTGGGAAGCGGGCATCACCAGGGATGGTCCTAAGTGGATTAGGACCCTCATTATGTAAGTTAACCTTACGCAATTTTCTTTGCTTTAAATTAAATAAAACAAAAGTAAATTTTTAAAACTCTTAAGAGGATTTCCTTTTCTTCTTTTGCATTCACTTGGAGTGTGAATTGCTTGCACAGGTGGATTGTGCTGTTGCAAAAGGGACCCTCAAGTGAATTTTATTGCTGTTACTGAAGATTTGGATTGGAAGTTTGCACACAGCACCGCAGCAGTAGCTCTTCTTGGATATAAGAATATATCCATTCTTTGGCAGCAGTGTCTTCTAAAGATTTTGAATATTTTGATTTCCAAATGGTACTGTTGGGATGCCTCTGTTCTTGCTTGTATGTTTATAACAGTGATGCAGCCACACACTACACTCTATGGGCTTGATTCACAAAAGAGTGCTAAGAGTTAGCACGGCCGTTTTCGCGTGAATTTTCGTATTGCACGCGATCGCGAATTTTGGCGCGAAACGATAATGGTTTAGCGCGAAAGTGCAAAATTTTCGCGGGAAAAAAAGCGTTTGCGCGCGAAAATGTTACCATTTGCGCGCGAAAACATTACCGTTTGCGCGCAAAAACGTTATCGTTTGCATGCAAAAATGTTACAGTTTCGTGCAAAAATTCGCGACTGCGCGCAATGCGAAAATTCGCGCGAAAACGGCCGTGCTAACACTTAGCACTCTTTTGTGAATCAAGCCCTATGTGTGTTACGCTTGGTGGTATATTCTCCACAGTCAGCACGTGGTGTATATCCTGACGTGAAGGAGGTACACACGCTAGCACAAGGAACCAGGATATCCCCAGTTTAGTGGAGGAGAGGACTGACTCCAACAGGAGATGTGGCGCACAGAGCAGGCGTAGATCCGAACAGCCACAAACCATCCTCCCACTATAGTGGCTCAGCGCAAGGTAGCGCTGAGTGCATAAACCAGAAGATCAGGACAGGTAACAGAATGAACGCTTGCTTAACTAGTCACTACTTAAGTGACAGCAAGCGTCCATAACAAGACAGACTGGAATGAGGCAGCCAATGCGATTGCAGCAGTGGCGTGCCTCACAAGGACAGGACAGAATAGTCGGGAAATAGAGTCAAAGAAGGCAGACGTAATACACACAAATATACAATAGGTATGCTTTCCTAGCGTATTACGGTTACAGCTATCAATGAACTACAAACGACTAACTGACATATGTATATATCGGCGATAAACCGATATATGACATAAGCAAGGAACACTAACTATGAACTGGAGCAGGGCTAGGAAGGATTTGCTACTTCTACGCGGAAGCGAGCGCAATCCACGCAAGGCAACAGGAACAGGACTGACTAGCTCAGCATGGGTGATCACGATACGCGCAACCTACCAAAACGTGCTGGAAGCTGACTGACTGAACACAGGATATAAACAGTTTGTGTACGTATATATCAGCGAAACTGATGTATTAACGTAACACGAATACAAGGAAAATAACAAACGTGCTAGTATGCATATATATCGGTGATGAACCAATATATGATGCAAGACCAGCAAAGTAACATTTGAACTAGAAACACGATCTGGGGCCAAAGCAGCGGCAGCAAGACAGGCTTATGCTGAAGCTATGATAGACTGTGGAGCCCTGCAGGAAGCAGATTTTTATACTGAGGTCATCCAATGGGAGCAGACATGCAGATTCCCACACAGGTGAATGGTAATTATTCAATCCTGAGCTGGCCAGCACTGCAGAGCCACTGCAGATTGAATCAGCAACTAGTTTGAGTGCAAACCAAACTCTGCAAGCAAATGCATGTAATGACATCAAAAACTGCTTGTCTTCAGTAAAACTGCAGCCAGCAGTACATGCTGCAGACGTGATCATAACAGTACTCCCCCTCCTTAAAGGCGGATACTAGACGCCTTTCAAAACTGACATTCCCAGCAAAACAATCTGACTGATAATTCATGATGGCCGGGACAGCCCGACAAGACCGAATTCCAGAATCAGTCACCACAAGACTGGACCCATCAGAACCAGAACCTACAAAACCATGCCCGTCAGTACTACAAGCCTCAGTGTGATACCCATCAGAACTGCGATTTCCAGAAAAAAGCCCCCCGAAACTCTCTGAGCGAAACCCACCGTCTTCCAGGGACTATCCAAAAGTGCCAAAGCCTTTGGAATGCCCACCGGAACTGTCTTTACCAACACAAAACCCACTGTTGAACCAGTCCAAGGTACAAGGACAAGTTTCCTCAGAGATATCCCAGAACACTTTGAAGTTCCATAGAGACTCCAAAAGGTTAGAACACCATTTAGGCTCACATGGAGAACTATCAAGAACCCCTATGGAACCTAGGGCAATTCCAGAGTCAGGGTTACAAGGACAAATATCAAGATCAGGGCTTTCAGGGACCAGATCCATCTCTGGGCATGCAGGCAGACTGGCAACATCAGAACGTGTCTCCACTAGGGAAGCATCTGAGCACGCCAACACCTTAGACACACTTGGGCATTCTGGCACATGGAGCACATCTGGGCACACTGGCACAAGAGAAACTTCTGGGCATGTCAAGGAACTGTGGACCTCAGTGACAGTCAAGATAGGACCGAAACCAGGACTGGGCAAAAAAAAATCATCATGACTAGACTTCACAGCTACTGGATTCTCACTAAAGAATGCAGGATCAGACTTAGATGTCACTGATTCTAGCAAGGTTATTAACAAATCATGTTCAGGGCATTTACAAGACAGGACAAATCTTCTGATGTATGCACTGAAGTAGACAGGGTTTCCATAGTTTCCTCTGGACTAGACAGAGACTCATCTAATACACTGGATTGGAGCTCATGAAGGGCTGCAAAACAAGTCAGTATTGCAGCAACCCCCACTGAACTAGGCAAAACTGAGGAACTCAGGGGACTCTGGAACTTCTGCCACACCGGCCCGAGAACCAGAATTTTCCAGGATACAGGGCTGGGTTTCAGGTACACTCATCAACCCGGACCGAAATTCTGATATTTCCATTATTTTTTCCAGAGAGTCAGAATTGTCCATGTTACAGGGCAATACTTCTAAAACATTCAGAAGACATTGCTGAAGTTCCCTGGCTACTGCGATATCAGAGAGGAACTCAACATCATTACCAAAATCAGACTGTGTACAGGGCAAGGTATCTAAAATGCTTGCTGACAGGGGCGTAGCTAGAAATGACTGGGCCCCATAGCAAAAAAAAAATTATGCCCCCCCCCCCCTCGACCTTCCAACCCCACAGACCTCGGACCTCCCACCCAAACATTTTGTGGGGCAATCTGATTTCCCCACAAAATGCAACCAGATTGTCGGCAGATTTCCCTACAATATGCAACCAGATTGTCGGCAGATTTCCCTACAATATGCAACCAGATTGTCGGCAGATTTCCACACAATATGCAACCAGATTGTCGGCAGATTTCCACACAATATGCAACCAGATTGTCGGCAGATTTCCACACAATATGCAACCAGATTGTCGGCAGATTTCCACACAATATGCAACCAGATTGTCGGCAGATTTCCCTACAATATGCAACCAGATTGTCGGCAGATTTCCCTACAATATGCAACCAGATTGTCGGCAGATTTCCACACAATATGCAACCAGATTGTCGGCAGATTTCCACACAATATGCAACCAGATTGTCGGCGGATTTCCACACAATATGCAACCAGATTGTCGGCAGATTTCCACACAATATGCAACCAGATTGTCGGCAGATTTCCACACAATATGCAACCAGATTGGCGGCAGATTTCCCCACAAAATGCAACCAGATTGTTGGCAGATTTCCCCACAAATTGCAATCAGATTGTCGCCAGATTTCCCCACAAAATGCAGTATATGTAGTTAGGTCTATAGTGGGCTAACATTAATTACCTGGAGGGAGGGTGGTTGGGCAGGCTGGCACACTATTTGCGGTGCATGCAATGCCATGCGTAGGCAGTTAGGTAGCTGGGTGGGAGGGTAGGGAGATAGGTAGACGAGTGGGAGGGTAGGCAGATAGGTAGACGGGTGGGCAGTTAGGTAGCCGGGTGGGAAGTTAGGTAGAAAGGTGGGCAGTTAGGTAGCCGGGTGGGAAGTTAGGTAGAAAGGTGGGCAGTTAGGTAGCCGGTGGGAAGTTAGGTAGCCAGGTGGCAGGGTGGGCAGTTAGGTAGCCGGGTGGGCAGTTAGGTAGCTGGGTGGCAGGGTAGGCAGATAGGTAGCTGGGTGGCAGGGTAGGCAGTTAGACAGCTGGGTGGGCAGTTAGGTAGCTGGGTGGCAGGGTAGGCAGATAGGTAGCCAGGTGGGCAGCTAGGTAGCTGGGTGGGCAGTTAGGTAGCCGGGTGGGCAGTTAGATATCCAGGTGGGAGGGTGGGCAGTTAGGTAGCCAGGTGGGCAGTTAGGTAGCTGGGTGGCAGGGTAGGCAGTTAGGTGGCAGGGTGGGCAGTTAGGTAGCCAGGTGGGAGGGTGAGCAGTTAGGTAGCCTGGTGGGAGGGTGGATAGTTAGGTAGTGGGCAGTTAGGTAGCTGGGTGGGCAGCTAGGTAGCTGGGTGGGCAGTTAGGTAGCCGGGTGGGCAGTTAGGTAGCCAGGTGGGAGGGTGGGCAGTTAGGTAGCCAGGTGGGCAGTTAGGTAGCCTTTGGGCAGTTAGGTAGCAGGGTGGGTGGGCAGTTAGGTAGCCCTCAGTTAGGTAGCCGGGTGGGCAGTTAGGTAGTGGGCAGTTAGGTAGCCGGGTGGGCAGTTAGGTAGCCGGGTGGGAGGGTGGGCAGTTAGGTAGCCGGGTGGGAGGGTAGGGAGATAGGTAGACGAGTGGGAGGGTAGGCAGATAGGTAGACGGGTGGGCAGTTAGGTAGCCGGGTGGGAAGTTAGGTAGAAAGGTGGGCAGTTAGGTAGCCGGGTGGGAAGTTAGGTAGAAAGGTGGGCAGTTAGGTAGCCGGTGGGAAGTTAGGTAGCCAGGTGGCAGGGTGGGCAGTTAGGTAGCCGGGTGGGCAGTTAGGTAGCCGGGTGGGCAGTTAGATATCCAGGTGGGAGGGTGGGCAGTTAGGTAGCCAGGTGGGCAGTTAGGTAGCTGGGTGGCAGGGTAGGCAGTTAGGTGGCAGGGTGGGCAGTTAGGTAGCCAGGTGGGAGGGTGAGCAGTTAGGTAGCCTGGTGGGAGGGTGGATAGTTAGGTAGTGGGCAGTTAGGTAGCTGGGTGGGCAGCTAGGTAGCTGGGTGGGCAGTTAGGTAGCCGGGTGGGCAGTTAGGTAGCCAGGTGGGAGGGTGGGCAGTTAGGTAGCCAGGTGGGCAGTTAGGTAGCCTTTGGGCAGTTAGGTAGCAGGGTGGGTGGGCAGTTAGGTAGCCCTCAGTTAGGTAGCCGGGTGGGCAGTTAAGTAGTGGGCAGTTAGGTAGCCGGGTGGGCAGTTAGGTAGCCGGGTGGGAGGGTGGGCAGTTAGGTAGCCGGGTGGGAGGGTGGGCAGTTAGGTAGCCGGGTGGGTGGGTGGGCAGTTAGGTAGCCGGGTGGGTGGGCAGTTAGGTAGCCCTCAGTTAGGTAGCCGGGTGGGCAGTTAGGTGGTGGGCAGTTAGGTAGCCGGGTGGGAGGGTGGGCAGTTAGGTAGCAGCCGGGTGGGAGGGTGGGCAGTTAGGTAGCCGTGCGGGAGGGGAGGTAGCTGCCTCACCTGGGGTCCTTCCTCCTTTTATCAGCGGCGGGAGGTGCGTCATATACAGAAGGCTCCGTCGGAGTAATCAGCCACTAGAGGTTCAGCTGCCTCCGGGCTACGGTGTCCCCACTGTATTGCTGCTCGCAATAGACCAGGAAGTGGTGCGAGCAGCAATACAGTGGGGACACCGTAGCCCGGAAGCAGCTGAACCTCTAGTGGCTGCTTACCCCCGCCGGAGCCTTCTGTATATGACTCACCTCCCGCCGCTGATAAAAGGAGGGGGGGGGGCCAGGTGAGGAGGGGGGGGCATTGAGGTGAGGGAGGGGGCCCGGCGAAACAAAAAAAAAATAAACAAAACAAAAAAGTCCTCTCGGGCAGCTGCGGGCCCCCTGTGACGTAGCGCTGCCGCGGGGCCCCGTAGCAACGCTATGGCGGCTATCCCCATTGCTACGCCACTGCTTGCTGACAAGGACAATGCTTCAATGGCTTCTGCTTCACTAAGCAGGGATTCGTCAAGTTTTACTAGAGCTGACTGTAATTCCAAAACAGCTGCTAAACAAGTGAATATTACTGTAACACCCACTGAAGTAAGCAGAGCCTCTGAGTCTTCTGCTCGAGATCTTGAAGCATCAACAATACTGAGTGAAGCATAATACTCTGCAATTTCAGCTTCACTGGGCAGAATCACTGAACAGTCCATATTGCAGGGCAGAACCATGGAAGCACCTGCTGGACAGCATAATGATTCTGTGAGCTGAGTTTCATTGGAAAGAATTGAACAATTCATGGTACAGGGCAAATTCACAGGAATATTTTCTGAACAAGGCAATGATTCTGTGATTTTAAGTTCGCATGATAGATGCTCAGAACCATTTGTGGAACTAGAGCAAGGTACAGAAACAGGAGGATCAGGACACAGGGTTTGTGAATCTGAACCATAGCTTTTCAACTGTGAGATTGGAAAATTCAGATGCTGGGGTTCCAAGGCTACCAAACATGATTGCTGAGTCACAGGAACTGATGTAGTGCATCTATTGGTGTCTGCTGGATCAGACAGGAATTGATCTTTAGCAACACAGGTAAAATCTACAGAAGTGTTTCTTGAAGCAGGCAATAATTCTTTGACTTCTGTTTCACTGAACAAAGACTCATGAGTACTGGCTAGACTGGACTCAGAAGTCAGCAGGACCTCTGGATCCTCTGCTGAGAAATTTGTGCAGGGCAAGGTTAAGAAAGTATCAGTAGCTTCTGTCTTACTGGGAAGTAACACTGAGTTATCCATGGTACAGGGTGGAATTACAGGAACCTTTACTGGACAAGTCAGGGATTCAGGAACTTCAATTTCACACAAAAGGAGCTCTGAATCACTCACTGAATCAGCCAGAGGTGCTGAAGCAGGCGGGTCAGAATGCCAAATTTGCGAATCTGGAGTCAAGTTCAATTGTGAAACTGGACAACTCAGAGACAGAGGTTCTGAGGTCACCTGACTGGACTGCGGAGCCTCAGGAACTGAGGAAGTGGAACAATCTCCAACTGACAGTGTGCTTTCCCTGGTATCAACTGATTGAATCGCATAAAAACCATCCGAAATCATTTCCCACACATCGATCAATGGAGCCACAAAGTCATACCCACACACACCAGTTTGTATTAGAATATAGGCAGACTTAATGCATGCATTCAATATTGCTTCACTTTTAGCGCTGAAGAAATGACAGAATGAACTTGAATCACTGTTCAATTCACAAACCAGAGCTTCAATTTTCCCATTTCTCAAATGGAGGATCCCATGCATGCTTACCGACAGCTGAACATTCAGGCTGAACACAGTTCACAGGTGTGGTTGTGACAGAAACATGTATTGGGTTATTTAGCAGGCGATTGGCAGATTTCTTATTCCTAAGAATCTCCAAAACCTGTAACAAGAGTTGAACTGTAGTATATGCAAATCTCCCTTGCTGCACAAATAAGTTGATTTGCTCAATACTCTGTAATATGTCTTCATAATCATATTCAGACAATTCATTTAAAGGGAAGGTCCAAGCAAAATAAAAAAAATGAGTTTCACTTACCTGGGGCTTCTACCAGCCCCATGCAGCCATCCTGTGCCCTCATCACTCACTGCTGCTCCAGTCCCCCGCTGGCAGCTTGCCGACCTCGGAGGTTGGCGGGCCGCATTGCGTACATTTTTACGCTTTCCCACTAGTGCAGGAACATTAACACATACATCTTTACGCATTACTGGATCAATGCGTAAATTTTTATGCATGCGTAATAATGCGTAAAAATGTATGTGTTAATGTTCCTGCACTAGCGGGAATGCGTAAAAATGTACACAATGCGGCCCGCCGACCTCCGAGGTTGGCAAGCTGCCAGCGGGGGACTGGAGCAGCAGTGAGTGACTACGAGGGCACAGGATGGCTGCATGGGGCTGGTAGAAGCCGCAGGTAAGTGAAACTCATTTTTTTTATTTTGCTTGAACCTTCCCTTTAAACAAGAATTTTTATTCTCCCTGGCTAGCAACGGAAGTTCATTAGTAGTTTCATAGGTCCATTTGACTCCCCTGAATGGTAACTGAATTTCATTATCTGCTAATGGCGGAGTCTCATTACAGATCTGATGCGCAGTCGCTAAGGGCAACGACTCTGCTGGTTTTGAACGTTTCCTGGAACGTTTACGCTTATTTCTATGTGAGACTTTAGACTTTGCTGCCTTAGGCGATTTATTCTTAGATGAAGGAAAGTTATCAGTACAACTATCTGTTTGCTGATCATTTTTGCAAGCAGGTAAAGTAACAGCTGATTGACAAGCTGCCAGGAGCTCATTAAAAGGGTAAGGTAAATTAGTTTTGCGCAGCCAGTTATGGATCACAAACGCTAAAAATTCCAGCGGTCTCTCTTTCAAATTGGTATGATCCAGGACATCTTTAGCCCACTGAAACAATTTCCCCTTAAAGGAATACTATCGATACCCAAGTGTTCTAAAATGACAGTGTGCAAATAATGTCTAAGTAGCTGTGTAAATATTTTCCTACTTTTCATGTTAAATATCAGAGGCAAAAGCTGTAATTTATTGAGGGTAGGATTTAGCTATATTGGGACAAATCAATTGCAGAAGGGGTGTCTGCTTCAATGTATAGCCAGAGTTGCATATCAGACTGCAGAAAGCAAATATCAAACATATCAAACTCTGAAAGCAAAAACAATATGAAAAAGCTGTGACAATTAGTTACATTTCCTCTGCTCTCTTCAGACACGTCAGTCAGAAACACAGGACACAGCATCTGCAGCTGTTGGGAGCTCTCTCTCTCTGTCACACACAGAGCTACACATAGAGTTTACTGATGAAGTGTGAGGGGGAATTTCCCCTCTCCTCATGGCTCAGTCAGCCATCAGTTTTGGCGTCAGTAAAGTTTGAATGTATTTTGATAACAGTAAACAAAGAAGTTGCTACTAAAAGGTATACACCAGTACTTAGCAGCACTTCCCAAACAATTCCTGTGTCAATTGAAAAAAATATGTGAATTGATAGTATTCCTTTAAACAAGATATAAACTAGCTGGGGTACCCACGTTGAAACGGGAGTATCTTGGAGCTTGGGATTGGCCAGAAACCTGGTACATTCAGAAAAAAACTCATTTTCTGTTTCAGAGTTAAGTTTCTTAAATTTCTTAAAGGAACAGGAAACCATAATAAACAGTGTCATATTTTCTGGAAGTCTCCTCCACAATGGGGATTTGTAATGGGGCTATCATAATGTTACGCTTGGCGGTATATTCTCCACAGTCAGCACGTGGTGTATATCCTGATGTGAAGGAGCTAGCACAAGGAACCAGGATATCCCCAGTTTAGTGGAGGAGAGGACTGACTCCAATAGGAGATGTGGTGCACAGAGCAGGCGTAGATCCAAACAGCCACAAACAATCCTCCCACTATAGTGCTCAGGTAGTGCATAGGTAGTGCTGAGCGCATAAACCAGAACTCAGAAGATCAGGACAGGTAACAGAATGAACGCTTGCTTAACTAGTCACTGCTTAAGTGACAGTAAGCGTCCATAACAAGACAGACTGGAATGAGGCAGCCAATGCGATTGCAGCGGTGGCGTGCCTCACAAGGACAGGACAGAATAGTCGGGAAATAGAGTCAAAGAAGGCAGATGTAATACACACAAATATACAATAGGTATGCTTTCCTAGCGTATTACGGTTACAGCTATCAATGAACTACAAACAACTAACTGACATATGTATATATCGGCGATAAACCGATATATGACATAAGCAAGGAACACTAACTAAGAACTGGAGCAGGGCTAGGAAGGATTTGCTACTTCTACACGGAAGCGAGCGCAATCCACGCAAGGCAACACAGGAACAGGACTGACTAGCTCAGCACGGGTGATCACGATACGCGCAACCTACCAAAACGTGCTGGAAGCTGACTGACTGAACACAGGATATAAACAGTTCATGTATGACGTGTATATATCAGCGACACTGATGTATTAATGTGACACGAATACAAGGAAAATAACAAATGTGATAGTATGCATATATATCGGTGATGAACCAATATATGATGCAAGACCAGCAAAGTAACATTTGAACTAGAAACACGATCTGGGGCCAAAGCAGCAGCAGCAAGACAGGCTTATGCTGAAGCTATGATAGCCCGTGGAGCCCTGCAGGAAGCAGATCTTTATACTGAGGCCATCCAATGGTGAGCAGACATGCAGATTCCCACACAGGTGAATGGTAATTATTCAATCCTGAGCTGGCCAGCACTGCAGAACCACTGCAGATTGAATCAACAACTAGTTTGAGTGCAAACCAAACTCTGCAAGCAAATGCATGTAATGACATCAAAAACTGCTTGTCTTCAGTAAAACTTCAGCCAGCAGTACATGCTGCAGACGTGATCATAACAATATGGGGGTTTTGTTGCTACACCACATCACAAACAACAACAAATCAGTACAGCAGGGGCAATGTCAGTCCTCAAAAGCACTTTTTTTTTATTAGGATGAGACCTCAAAAGGACTATTGGGGGTTCCTAGGTGGTGAACTGCAAGTAGCAGACCTCCTAGGAAACAGCTGCACAGCAAAACATCAAACAAACAGCCTTTCTTTTACTGTCCCTATATATGCCACAGCAGCACCTCTCCCTACTATCGGAAAGTACAGGGTGGGCTTGAACGTCCCACCTCATTCACCCTAATCATGAGTACTCAAGTAGCGCACATTTGCTGGCAAATGTGTTCTGCCATCACTACTCTCCTCAAGGTGTATAGTGGTTCCCAGGGTCCCTGCAGAGAATTCAGCACTGGGAGCAACTCACTTGTTTAGAAGGTGTGCCCCTCGTTCAGTCTGTGTACTCACTTAACATGCTGCTGGGTCACTGAGAAGATGCAACCAGTGGAGCTTACGGCATACAGGCTAATTGAGGAGAGCACTGGCCAGTAGCCTCGAGAACCACTATACACATTGGGAAGATCTTTGGGGCCCAGCAGCTGGCTTGGGGGCCCTGGGAAATCGCCCAGTTTACCCCTATGGAAGTGCCTACCCTAGTTGATTATGATCAGTTGTGCCACCCCCTACCTATTGACTCCACCATTTCTTGGAACTTGTCAGAGTTTCAATTAGCTTGGCTTCTGCTTGCTGTGCTTTCCTGGTCCTGACTCCTGGATCCTAATCTTGTTTTCAGATTTTGATCTGTACCTGATCTCGTCATGTTGTGGCCTTGTACTGTAATAGCACATCAATAGTACATAGTGATTTTTCCTGGTATGTGCACATATACTTTTAGACCCTGTCAGATGGACGGGAATCAAAAAAGCACCATTGTAAATCCTGATATTCACAAACTAAAGTAATGCAGATCTAATGTTAAAGAGGAACTCCAGTGAAAATAATGTAGTAAAAAAAGTGCTTCGTTTTTTACCATAATTATGTATAAATGATTTAGTCAGTGTGTGCTCATTGTAAAATCTTTCCTCTCCCCGATTTACATTCTGACATTTATTACATGGTGACATTTTTACTGTGGGCAGGTTATGTAGCTGCCCCTAGCTGTTTTGGCTGTTACAGACAGCTGTAAACAGCTATTTCCTGTCTGTGAACATTGTTAATTATGGCAGTTTGCCCAGAGTATCGCGGTACTCAGAGCTTCTTGTGGGAGGGGTTTCAGCACAAAATCAGTCATACAGCGCCCCCCTGATGGTCTGTTTGTGAAAAGCATTATATTTCTCATGTAAAAGGGGTATCAGCTACTGATTGGGACAAAGTTCAATTCTAGGTTGGAGTTTCTCTTTAAAGTGACTCTGTAACAAAAATTACAACGTTTTTTTCTACCTTCCTACAAGTTCCTAAACCTATTCTAATGTGATCTGGCTTGCTGCAGCTCTTTCTACTATAACCATCTCTGTAATAAATCAATGTATCTTTCCCCTGTCAGACTTGTCGGTCTGTGTCTGGAAGGGCTGCCAAGTTTTTCAGTGTTGAACTGTTCCTCTATGCACACTCCAGTGTGTGTTTTATTTACATAAGCCAGCAGCTTCTCTGCTATCTTATCAGTGGATAGAAGAGAGCTGGATAAAAATCCTCCTCTGGAGGCTGTGAAAGGAGCTGGTCTGTCACATACTGAGGAATTAACGACATAGGCAGAGCTGTCTGCAGGAAGCCTGTAATGTTCAGTGCATGAGAGAAGCTGGGGACAGAAGGTAAACACACACAAGTGATCTCTTGAGATTCAGAAGTAAGGCTGTATTACAGCCTGCTTGTGTATGGATGTATTTTCTATGTGTGGACATGCTGTACATCAACCTACTTCCTGTTTTGGTGGGCCATTTTGTTTGTTTATAAACAAACTTTTTAAAAACAGTTTTTGACTACTTTTAATGCGGCGGGGAGCGGTGAAATTGTGACAGAGGGTAATAGGAGATGTCCCCTAACGCACTGGTATGTTTACTTTTGTGCGATTTTAACAATACAGATTCTCTTTAACATCATTTAAGTGCTCCTTTCTATAACATGAGATATATAAATCCTTGCATAGGGCACTTTCTTTATTACCCTCAGTGTTGCATGTTTTCATACATAGCCTAAAGTCTTTCCTGATAGGCAAGAATTTTGTTCATATTATTCTTTATCATAACATTGGAATTCTTTGCTACATTTGCAACTATTAAACCATCTATTCCTGTGTAGAGGAAAATGTTATGTCCCTTGAGGTCTACCTTATGGTGCATTAGTAATGTTCTATAACATCCACTATTTGCAAGGTAGATAAATATTTATGGTTTTCATCCTATTAAACCAACTATTCTATTCTACTACTCTTCTACTATTCTTTTGTGTTCAGGTCTAGGACAGATGTTTAAAAAGTTTTTCTAAATTATATTAATCCATTTAATTGCACAGTTATTTATTTGTTATTTTTATACTTTCATAGGGACTACACTAATTGCCAGACTCCATGATTTTACCATATTGGGCTCAATCCTGGTAGCGTTTAGTAAATAATTACCTCATGGAATTGGGTTTAACTCATGAGGGGAAATCAACTTTTGTATTCTGATAGTTTAAGTAAAGTTTTACATCATGCAATTTTATGAGGTAATTCATGTGGTAATTTTCTACTAAAATGTGTGGTATTTCGTAGTGAAATACCTCAGACTTGAATTCTGAAGTGAAATAAAGTTCGTGTTTGCATGTCTTGTACCTCACATAATTAGACCTACCTCTACCCAAATGATAAATGCAGTGCTGTGACAGAATTGTGATATCTGTCACATAACATGGAGCCTTTTCAGCTTGTTCTGTGTTCAGGGCCCCCATATTTTGCTGAAATAAGTAAAACTGATCTGACCAACGAAACCCAAAGCTTACATTTTTTTTAAAAAAAAGAAAAAATGCTCCAACCCACAGCCTCTATTTAAAAAAAAAATTAAGTAAAAACTGCGACAAACACCAATTTCCCCCTCTGGTTAAAAGTGCTCCGAGGCCCCCTCCCCCCCCCCAGCAGCCTGTAAAAGTACTATAACCCCCCCCCTCCAGACCCCAGCCTCTAAAAGTAAAAGTACTCACACCCCCAGTCTCTAAAAGTGCTGACCCCTCCCCAGCCTCTAAAAGTGCTCTGACCCCCCCCTCCCCCCAGCCTCTAAAAAGTGCTCCTAACCCCCCCCCCCCCCCTACCCCAGCCTCTAAAGGTAAATGAGTTGGATTTTTTTCTTTATTATAATGGATGCCTATAAATTTACTTTTCATTGGTTGCTACATAATCAAATACACCTTCCCTCCTCAAAAAAAAAAAAAAATCTTCCAAAGACTATCCTAACTTATGGAAGACAATTAAAGACTATTACTTATTTGCTGCAGGCTTACCACTGAAATACCTCATGTTTTACCTCACTCTGCCATTTACCTCATGTTTTACCTCATGTTTGGAAATAGAGAAAAATCTTTCAGAATTGATAAAAGAAGAGGAAAATACCTCATGAGGTATTTTACCTACAAAAAAAATATTTACCTCACATAGCTACCAGAATTGAGCCCACTGAGAGTTATTTAACATATTCCTTACTCACATAATTAAGTATAACATCACACATGACACTGTGAGCAACAGCAAATGAGCACAACCCGTAACAAAACCCAAATTCATGTCTGGACAATTAAACGCTATAATCATAAACAGACGTCCACAGCATCATAAAGTAGACCAAATCTACAGCTCCATATTAAATTGGCTCCGAGCTCAAGGTAAAAATAAAATTTGAACTTACCCGGGGCTTTCTCCATCCCAGCCCTGGTCGGGATGTCCCACGCCGGCCTCCTGGCTCTTCTCCCGGCGGCTGTCCGCATAGCGCGGACAGGCCGGTCCCCCGGGCGACACTGGCGAGTGGGACGTCCCGACCAGGGCTGGGATGGAGAAAGCCCCGGGTAAGTTCAAATTTTATTTTTACTCTGAGCTCGGAGTCCCTTTAAATGATAATAATCTTTATTAAGGAAAAAATGTTTCAAAAACAATTTAAAAAGTTCCACACAGGTGGAGCCACAAAGTGCGGACAATATAATCAGCATGTATGTACAATAAATGACACAGGGTAAGAAGGACAATCCCTTCTATTGTACAATAAATAGTTCAGCTTAAGCTATCTTAAGATATAGATACCGGGCCGGGCCTCTTTGTGTGGATTCTACCTTATCCAGGGTAAGCACATATTAGCTAGCTGCGGCTATGCAGACTTAATATGATTAGCCGAATGGCGGTGTATTGCTTAAAGCCTCATCTACACGTGTGGATGAGGCGGCGGTCCGGCGGCTCGATTAGCCGCCGGATCGCCTTTTCCGCGTCCCCGCTCGCCACGCGTGTGCCGGAATCAATACCCGCTCGATTCCCGCTCGTCGCCGCGCCGCTTATCTTCCGCTCGATTCCCTGCCATTGTCCCCTTCGCGAGGAACGAGCAGGGAATCAGTGTTGGGGAGATCCGTCCTGTCGGATCTTATCAATCGAGCCGCATCAGCGGCTCGATTGATAAGGAACATCGCGGCCGCATCTACGCGTGTAGATGCGGCTTTACATCTATGTCTCTAGCTGAACTATTTATTGTACAATAGAAGGGATTGAGAGCTAGTCTTGTTCTTGTGATCTATTCTTTTTTTGTATGGCCCACTTATTATATTATATACGGCCCTGTCAGTCAGTCGCAGCTGGCCTTTGGCCCCTTGGTGGTATAATTACTACTGTGCCAGATGCACATTGTAATACCCATCACTGCATATACCTATCTGTTGTTCACAGTGCACCCACCTACCTATGTGAGCGCACGCAGTGTCAGAAGACACTGAGTATTACAATGTGTGTGACAGGTGCACATTGTAATACCCACCACTGCATATACCTACCTGTTGTTCACAGGGCACCCACCTACCTATGTGAGCACATGCAGTGTCACTGTGACTGTCCAGTACCTGTCTGTGTGTGACAGGTGCACATTGTAATACCCATCACTGCATATACCTACCTGTGGTTTACTTCAGTGCACCCATCTACCTACATGAGCGCAAGCAGTGTCACTGTGCCTGTCTGTGACAGGTGCACATTGTAATACCCATCATTGCATATACCTACTTGTTGTTCACTTGAGTGCACGCAGTCCGGTACCTGTCTGTGTACCTGTCTGTGTGTGACAGGTGCACATTGTAATAACCATCACTGATTATACCTACCTGTTGTTCACTTCAGTACACCCACCTGCCTACGTGAGCGCACACAGTGTCACTGTGCCTGTCTGGTACCTGTCTGTGTGTGACAGGTGCACATTATGATATCCATCACTGCATATACCTACCTGTTGTTCACAGTGCACCCACCTACCTACGTGAGTGCACACAGTGTCACTGTGCCTGTCTGTTTGTGACAGGTGCACATTGAAATACCCATCACTGCATATACCTACCTGTTGTTCACTTCAGTACACCCACCTACTGTTAGGATCCCCAGTTCTGCCTGTCATTGCAGTGATGGGCTGACTCTGCATTTGCTTTTGTCTGCACATTGCTGCAATGGAATTGCATGTGTGTGTGCAAGGATTCCCAGTTCTGTTTCTCACTGCAGTTATGGGCTGGCTTTGCATTTGGCTCAGTCCTGCTGCAGTGAGATTACATGGGGAGTGTCTGAACACCTGCGAGGTGAGTGCCTCATTAGCGGAGTACTTGAGATCCAGACTTCCCAGCAGCCTGTGCTGTCGCATTGTTTGTCCTCCCTGCTTGTGCAGCCTCAGTGCTTGTTCCTGTCTTGCCTGAGTCCTAGGATGTATATCTGTCTGGTTGCTCCAGTCCTGTTCCTGTCTTGCCTGAGTCCTAGGATTTAGAATCCGTCTGTTTGTTCCAGTCCTTCCTGACTTCTTGGAGTGATAACCTGTGTGTTTGCTCTTGTCCTGTATGCTATATTCCGGATGAATAACTACATACCTGTTGGTGGACTTGAGCTTACTAATCCTGTCTGGGTAAATACTCCTGCAAAGCTGCTTCATGAACATAATGTTGCATGCTTGTTCCTGCACGGTCTGGAATCTACTTTGAATACTGTTGATGTACATACCTTCACTGTAAATAAAACCTCACTTTGCATCATATCCTGGGTGTCTGCGTCTTTGGGAGTTCATCTGCACGAAGCAAAGTCTCGCCAGACGGAATGCCTGCTGGTGAGCATGACAGAATGCGACAGCCCACAACGACTCCCAGCAGATCTCAGGACAACGGAAGGTATGATTATATTCCTCAGAGAAAATTCAATAGACTTGATTCTGTGTTGTTTCTGGAGTTTTGTTC
Organism: Hyperolius riggenbachi; assembly: GCF_040937935.1. Classification (NCBI taxonomy): domain Eukaryota; kingdom Metazoa; phylum Chordata; class Amphibia; order Anura; family Hyperoliidae; genus Hyperolius; species Hyperolius riggenbachi. The sequence goes on from NC_090650.1 coordinate 328,028,749, forward strand.
TGAACTGCAAAAGTTATTTCAAGTGCCTGCTGTTCGATTGTCACTACACACTACCTGGTCTGCATTGATTTCTCATTGCCTCATTTGAGGGTGAATTGCTCGATTGGGCCCTTGAAACTTTGAACTTCTCTGACAGTTTTGTAAATGTTCCTGTGGAGTTTTTGAATTTTGCTTGTGCTGTTTGGTTTAGGAAAGACAATTCCTCGTGCTACCTTTGATGAATTAATTTCTTCTGAACCTGATACAATCAGCTGCAGCCCTCATGCAAATCAGAAACATTGTCTCTGCTAAACCTTCAAAAAGACAAAGTAAAAAATCTAAAACCAAGTCTTGTCAATCAAAGAAATCTATTAAAAGTTCAGTTGGTGCAGTGAAACTAATTCTGCAAGATGGATCTGAACCTGTGCCTGAACCCACAGTTAAAACTTCTGCTTGTCCATTTAGGGCAGACAATCCTGGGACATTCAAAAGACCTGTAAAAAAGTCTGCTAAACTCTCTCCTGTGCATAAACTGTGTATTGCATCTGATGTTATTCAGCAAACTACTGTTGTCTGCCAAGTCAATCTGCATCTACTCAGCATGTTAATGATTCTGCAACTTCTTCCTCTGCAAATCAAGTACTGGATGATCCATTGTCAGTAGTAGTGTTGGGCGAACAGTGGTTCGCCACTGTTCGGGTTCTGCAGAACATCACCCTGTTCGGGTGATGTTCGAGTTCGGCCGAACACCTGACGGTGCTCGGCCAAACCGTTCGGCCACATGGCCGAACTAAGAGCGCATGGCCGAACGTTCCCCGAACGTTCGGCTAGCGCTGTGATTGGCCGAACGGGGTCACGTGGTTCGGACCCGAACGTGCTCTGATTGGCCGAACTGTCACGTGGTTCGGGTAAATAAATACCCGAACCACGTCATATCTCCGCCATTTGTCTGTGGGTTTAGCTTTGGGTAGGCAGGCAGGGTAGTTCGCGCTCCAGCCACGCTAGCCAGGGTCCCCCCTGTCATTGTGTCGCTGCTGGGAACAGTAGTACACCGCTCGCTCAGCCACACTATATAGCATTCTGTTTACTGCCACTCTGTGTACCTCGCTCAGCCACATTATATAGCATTCTGTTCACTGTTCTGTGTCTGCTGGGAATAGTGGTACACCGCTCGCTCAGCCACACTATATAGCATTCTGTTTACTGTTCTGTGTCTGCTGGGAATAGTGGTACACCGCTCGCTCAGCCACACTGAGTCTGCTGCTGCTGGGTTAGCGTTGCCGCGTGGTCCCTGTTTATTGAACCACTTATCTTTATTACATTTATGACTGCATGGCGGTACAAAGCATGCTATCCGCACGCTTCTTGCCCTCATGCAAGGCCTGGGTTGTTGTGTCTCACAAAGCGTGGCCTTCTCCTCCTGCGCCTCCTCCTGTTCCATCACGTCTGCTGCTGCTGGGTTAGCGTTGCCGCGTGGTCCCTGTTTATTGAACCACTTATCTTTATTACATTTATGACTGCATGGCGGTAAAAAGCATGCTATCCGCACGCTTTTTGTCCTCATGCAAGGCCTGGGTTGTTGTGTCTCACAAAGCGTGGCCTTCTCCTCCTGCGCCTCCTCATGTTCCATCACGTGTGCTGCTGCTGCTGCTGCTGGGTTAGCGTTGCCGGTCCCTGTTTATGGAACCTCTTATCTTTATTACATTTATGACTGCATGGCGGTACAAAGCATGCTATCCGCACGCTTCTTGCCCTCATGCAAGGCCGGGGTTGTTGTGTCTCACAAAGCGTGGCCCTTCTCCTCCTGCGCCTCCTCCTGTTCCATCACGTGTGCTGCTGCTGGGTTAGTGTTACCGGTCCCTTTTCCTGGAACCTCTTATATGTATTACATTTATGACTGCATGCCGACAAAAAACATGTTACCTGTGCAAAGAAAACAGACATTTCCCGCATTTAAAAGGACAGTTTTCCCTTTGAAACTTTAAAATCGATTTTCTCAAAAACTATAAGCTCTGCTCTTTTTGCTAATTTTTTTTCCTCTTGTACCCACTCCCAAGGTTCACATACCCTGTAAATTTGGGGTATGTAGCATGTAAGGAGGCTTTACAAACCACAAAAGTTCGGGTCCCCATTGACTTTTATTATGTTCGGAGTTCGGGTCGAACACCCGAACATCGCGGCCATGTTCGGGCTGTTCGGCCCGAACCCGAACATCTAGATGTTCGCCCAACACTAGTCAGTAGCAACCACCTGTCTAAGTTATCAAAATGCTGGTTCCTCCATGTCAGAGGTAAAAACTGCTATGCATGCATCACCTTGTTCTGAATCTAACCCTGTGAAAAAAGTTTTTTCAACTCCAGCTTCTGTTGATCCATTGTCTATAGCAACAATAAGCAAAGTTTCTCAAACTGATGTTTTTGCTGCAACTGTTCCTCAAACTATTATGCATCCAGTTCAGTCTGATACTAAACTCAGTCCTGAGATGAAAAAATGTAAAACTTCAGTTTCTGCAATACGGTTGCCGTTAGCAACTGCAAACAAAAATACTTCAACTGACTTGCAGCCAGCAGCAACAGACTTTCTAACTACTCCATTGCACCCATCACAATGTTGTCTGGATTCTGTGCTTAAGAACAGTGCTGAATCTGCAAACCCAGTGTTACCGTTGCCCTTAGCAACCACCAACCAATTGTTAAATACTGCCGTATCACAGTCTGCTAAAAAGGATCTTCAAACTGCTACTTTTTACTCATCCCAAGCTTTAGAGATTAAAAGTGTGGTAAATTCAACACCAGTAATTCCGTTGTCCATAGCAACCACCGTTCAAACCTTGTTGAATAAAGATGCATTTCCACCATCATCTAAGGAAATGGACTCTGTTACTATGCATCTGCTTCATTCTGTTCCGGACTCCAGTTCTGAAGTAAAAAAACGCCTCAAGTTCTATAGCTCCGTTACATTATGCAATTCTCGTTTCAGCCGATTTGCGCTTCACATGTTCCATGTTCTTGCTGTTCCTGGAACAACATATAAGTTACCTACTGGAAAACCATATAAGTTACCTACTGCTTCATCTGCCTCTAGTACCCAAGTGTTGAACTCTGCAGTACAACCTTTATCTGCCAATCTGTCTACGCCAGAGACTTTGTCATCTAGTTCTGCTGTTGTGGAAACCCAGCATCTTGTTTCCCTGACTACAGACTCACTATGTACTGCAACAGAGTACCAGTCTCATGATACTTTAAGTCCTACTCCGTCTGCAGCATCACAAACTTTCTTTGCCACATCTGCCCAGTTGAACTTTGTCCAGTCGCAGTCCTGCCAGTCTGAGCTGGCCGATACTTTACAGTCTGATCAAAGTTTATGCCAAGTTTCTAATGTGAACTCTGATAAAAATGTTTCTGTGTTTAAACTTGTGTCAGTACAAGGGCCAGTTTGTACCCAGACCGTGAGCACATGTGCCAAGCCAGTGCTGCTCGTTAAGGAGAGCCAGCCAAAGCAGGCGAATGCTATGTCTAAGGGTGCAAACATAGAGCCTACACTCATGTGTAAACCTGAATTAATGTTACCCAGTTTTGAATCTGCAATTGAGCAAGGGCCAGTTTGTACCCAAACTATGAGCACATGTGCCGAGCCAGTGCTGCTCGATAAGGAGAGCCAGCCAGAGCAGGTGGATGCCATGTATCAGGGTACAGACACAGAGCCTATACCTATGTGTAATCATGATGAATTAATGTCGCTCAGTTTTGAATCTGTAATTGTGCCAGGGCCAGTCTGTATTAAACCCACGGCTACCAATGCCATGCCGGAGTCGGTCGATAAAGAGACAGGCTCAGTGCTGGTAGGTCACCTGCCAATGGGTACAGACACAGTGCCTGCACCTATGTTTAGCCATGAATCTATTCTTGATGATAATGTTCTTGTTTCCCAGTCTAAGTGTGTCCCTTCCAGGGATATCGTAATTTTTGAATCTCTTGTAAACTCTGATCTGGAAGGTAAAATAGAACATGTCTCTGAGTTTCTCAAGTCTGAACCTATACCAGTACATACAGTCACTGGGCCCGTACCTGTGCATACCGTTTCTGAAGGTATCGACACTGTGTCAGAGTCAGTGAAGGCTGAGTTGGTATCAGCTTGTGCTACATACGAAGAGCATGGGACTTTACCTCTTGATGTTTCCAAGTTGGAGAATGAAATTGTGTCTGATGTTATGAATGGAGGAGTTTTGTCTTCCCTGTCCAGCAGTTTCCCGTCCAGCAGTTTCCCGTCCAGCAGTTTCCCGTCCAGCAGTTTCCCGTCCAGCAGTTTCCCGTCCAGCAGTTTCCCGTCCAGTAGTTCCCAGTCCAGCAGTTCCCAGTCCAGCAGTTTCCCGTCCAGTAGTTCCCAGTCCAGCAGTTTCCCGTCCAGTAGTTCCCAGTCCAGCAGTTTCCCGTCCAGTAGTTCCCAGTCCAGCACTTCACCGTCTAGCACTTCACCGTCCAGTGGTCCCCAGTCTAGCAGTCCCCTCTCCGGTGGTTCTCTGTCTAGCAGTTCCCTGTCCAGCAGTTCCCAGTCCAGTGTTGAGTCAGTTATTGATTTAATGTCTACAGAATTTGTGGAAGGTGAACAATCTCTTTTTGAGTTCTCCAATTGTGACGATTTGTCTAACACTCTGTGTACTTCAGGTATCAGTCATGTCATAGCTTGCCCCGATGCCTCCGCTCCAGCATGCCCAGATGTTGCCCTTGTGTCAGCATGCCCAGTCGCTGCCTCCGCTCCAGCTTGCCCAGATGTTGCCCTTGTGTCAGCATGCCCAGTCGCTGCCTCCGCTCCAGCATGCCCAGATGTTGCCCTTGTCTTAGCATGCCCAGTCGCTGCCTGCGCTCCAGCATGCCCAGTCGCTGTCTGTACTTCAACAGGCCCAGATGTTGCTCTAAAGCCAGCATGCCCAGCAGTTGCTCATGTCCCAGCATGCTCTGACACTGCTACTGTCCTGTCTTGTTCAGACACAGTTGCCATGTCTTGCAAATCAGGTTTTGAGGTCTCTTTGGGTACTTCCATAGGTCTTGGTGGACCGAATGGGATGTCTGAGGAGTACTCCATTCCACTGGGAACTCTGGATGACTCTGTGGGGTTTCTAGAGATTTCAGAGAAAGTAGGACTTGGCTCTGTAGGTCAAGTTAGCAGTGTGCATTGCTCTGAAGGTTTCGGTTCTGCTGGGTATTGCTCTGAAGGTTTCGGTTCTGCTGGGTATTGCTCTGAAGGTTCCGGTTCAGCTGGGCACTGCTCTGAAGGTTTCGGTTCAGCTGGGTATCACTCTGAAGGTTCCGGTTCAGCTGGGCACTGCTCAGAAGGTTTCAGTTCAGCTGGGTATCGCTCTGAAGGTTCCGGGTTAACTGGGCATCGCTCTGAAGGATTCGGTTCAGATGGGTATTGCTCTGAAGGTTTCGGTTCAGATGGGCATCGCTCTAAAGGTTCCGGTTCTATTGGGCATAGCTTTGGCAGAAATGATCCTGATGTGATGTTTGAACGCGTGTCTGGTTCTGGGATGTTTCTGTTTGTCCTGATGTTTGGTAGGCACCCGGAGTGTGCCTTTAAAGGGGGGGGTAATGTTAGGATCCCCAGTTCTGCCTGTCATTGCAGTGATGGGCTGACTCTGCATTTGCTTTTGTCTGCACATTGCTGCAATGGAATTGCATGTGTGTGTGCAAGGATTCCCAGTTCTGTTTCTCACTGCAGTTATGGGCTGGCTTTGCATTTGGCTCAGTCCTGCTGCAGTGAGATTACATGGGAGTGTCTGAACACCTGCGAGGTGAGTGCCTCATTAGCGGAGTACTTGAGATCCAGACTTCCCAGCAGCCTGTGCTGTCGCATTGTTTGTCCTCCCTGCTTGTGCAGCCTCAGTGCTTGTTCCTGTCTTGCCTGAGTCCTAGGATGTATATCTGTCTGGTTGCTCCAGTCCTGTTCCTGTCTTGCCTGAGCCCTGGGATTTAGAATCCGTCTGTTTGTTCCAGTCCTTCCTGACTTCTTGGAGTGATAACCTGTGTGTTTGCTCTTGTCCTGTATGCTATATTCCGGATGAATAACTACATACCTGTTGGTGGACTTGAGCTTACTAATCCTGTCTGGGTAAATACTCCTGCAAAGCTGCTTCATGAACATAATGTTGCATGCTTGTTCCTGCACGGTCTGGAATCTACTTTGAATACTGTTGATGTACATACCTTCACTGTAAATAAAACCTCACTTTGCATCATATCCTGGGTGTCTGCGTCTTTGGGAGTTCATCTGCACGAAGCAAAGTCTCGCCAGACGGAATGCCTGCTGGTGAGCATGACACCTACCTACGTGAGTGCACTCAGTGTGATATACCACTCCATGCATACCTGTTAACTGCACCTGTGTGACTGCACATTGTATTAGTCAAGTCAGTGCATACCTTTCACTTCATCCCCCCCCTTCGATATGGACAAAATCGACAAAACAAGTAGATGCAAAGGTAGAGGCAGACCCAGTGGAAGGCCACCCGGCAGGTCTGTGCGAGGTCGTGCTGATGTGATTTCGTGCGGCCCTGGACCAAAGTACAGTGCTCAGAAGAAGGCACGTCCCATCAACTCCCAAGATTGTCAGAACGTGGTTGACTATTTAACACAGAACACCTCATCTTCCACAGCCACCAGTGCTACTACAAGCACCACATCCGCTGCATTTTACATTGTGGGATGTGGGTGTGGGGGCACCCTCTAGAAAAAGGCACAGGAGATAAAAGTGGGAGCCCTATGGTGTAGTATGTCAAAACAATTGGCAATGGTAAAAGTGAAATACTACTCACAAAGGTGGGTTGCAGGGGGGCAACCGACCACAGGAAGCAGGTGGAGACAATAAACCCGACTCCACTCGGGGTGGTCACAGGGGAACTGGCTGCGGTCGCTCTCCTTGGGGAAAGAAAGGGGACAGATAACCACCGTGTGTTCTGTCTCCACCCCTCAAACGGGTGAGGTATGGGGGTATGATTGCACAATACAGATATTAGAGGTGCCCTGGTATAGTGTAAAAGCATCTAAAAACAATTTAAATGAAAAAATGATTTTGAGGTAGCTTACCTCAATGACGAAAAACTGTTTGTGTTAGCAAAGGTTTTTATTAGTAGTAGTAGTAATAAATATGTATCGTCCATTTTGATTAAATATTTCACTTCTGAATTTCATATTTTTTCTTGGGAATAGAAGTTCATATATATTATTAAAGGTATTAGCTACTAGTAAACTTAGTATTCATAGGTTATATAGAAATAGAAATAAATATGAGGATAAATATAAGGATAAATTTACATATAAATAGTAACTATGCACTCCACCTTATGTTTTTATTCTTTCATAGACCAGGCAATTTTATTATGCAGACAAGCGCAGACCTTAGAGTCTGACTTTGCCTGCAGCGTGCGCTTTCCCCTTACATTGAGCTGGCCAAGTCTTTTGAACATTGCACGGCTTATAGTGCATTTGTGTATATATAATATGAATATATCTTAGCATAATTTAGTATTAGTCTTATCTTTTAAACAAATATATGTACTTAAGAAATCAAGCACTGTTATTGTGATTTCTACATAGAGGAAACCACTCAGCCACTTAAAGGGACACTTAAGTCAAACAAAAAAAATGAGTTTTGCTCACCTGGGGCTTCCAATAGCCCCCTGCAGCTGTCCGGTGCCCTCGCTGTCTCTCTCCGATCCTCCTGGCCCCGCCAGCAGCCACTTCCTGTTTCGGTGACAGGAGCTGACAGGGTCGGGACGCGAGTGATTCTTCGTGTTCCTGGCCACAATAGCGCCATCTATGCTGCTATAGCATATATCATATACCATATAGCAGCATTGAGGGTGCTAATGTGTCTGGGAACACGAAGAATCACTCGGGTTCCCTAGCCTGTCAGCTTCTGTCACCAAAACAGGAAGTGGCTGCCGGCGGGGCCAGGAGAATTGGAGGGAGACGGCGAGGGAACCGGACAGCTGCAGGGGGCTATTGGAAGCCCTAGGTGAGTAAAACTCATTTTTTTTTGTTTGACTTAAGTGTCTCTTTAAGGACAGATTCCTGCAACACAAGAGGTCAATTAAGAGTGGGGTGGGCTCACACCGCATGATTGATCATGTTAATTCTTGCCATGGGGGTAACGCAGATTGCCTAGAAGTAGCTGGCCTTTTAAGAATCACAGATTTGTCTGGGGGGGGGGCTCTAAGGAAGAATTATTATTGCGTAGAGAGGCTTCCCTGATATCGATGACCAATGCGTTGGGCAACTTAGGATTTAACGATAGACATTAAATTTCAGCTTTTTTAAAGTAACTGTGTGGGTTTTATCTATATCGAATTGTATGTGCATGTGTTTTGAGAATACTCCCTTTCCCCTTTAAGAGTTAATATGGTTGCATATTCTTGAAGAGGGTGCCCGCCCCCTCAGCTGGGTATATAGGTGGGGTGGAAGGAGAAAGGGGTAAGCCTTGGTGTCCTGAGGAGTAGAGATGGGCCGAACGGTTCGCCGGCGAACGGTTCCAGGCGAACTTTGGTGGTTCGCGTTCGCAGAGAACCGGGAACTTTTTTTCAAAGTTCGGTTCGCCCATAGACTTTAATGGCCGCCGACTTTAACGGTTAATAGCAAAGTCCCCTTACATGGTAGAAACACCAAAAGTGTTGGGAATGTTAAGTGGAATAGTGGGAACAAGAGGAAAGACCTTATACTTTTTGAGAAAATCAATTTTAAAGTTTCAAAGTAAAATGAGCCGATTCATAAAAAAGAACCGATTCATTAAAAAGCACCGCATGATTCAAGAACCGTTAGTATAGCAGAGAATGCCTCCTGAGCAGGACGTGAAGCTGCCAGCTTGCTGCTGTCTCTCCCCACCTGCCTGCACCTGTCACCCTCACCTAGCCTGGCACCCAGTGCACCCATGGGTGCCAGGCTAGGTGAGAGTGACAGGTGAGGAGGTGGGGAGAGACAGCAGGAGCCGGCAGCTATGCGTCCAAAAGGAGGCATTCTCTGCTATGTGGAAGGCGTCGGAGATCTTCAATCAACTTAATTGAAGATCGCAACATAAGAGGATACAGTTCGTTGGATCGTTTACTGTGGATATTGGCGTGGGAAAACTTTTTTAAAGGTACAGGTAAGTATTTATGGTTAATTTAGAATAATAAAATACTTTTCTCGTGGTTGTTTTTATTTCATTTAACCCTTTGTGAAAATGGGTAAAGGGTACTTTGTACCCCTATACTCATTTCTCTTGGGAGGGGGGTGGGCATCTGGGGTCCCCTTCTGAAAGGGGACTCCCAGATGCCACCATGAACCCCCCCCCCCCCCCAGGGAGTCGTTGCCCCCACCTCCTCCTGGGGCACCGGAGGTGGGGAAGAGCCCCTTGTCCATGGATTGGACAAGGGCTCCGGGGGGGGGGAGGAGGGGAAGGCTTGGCTGCCCCTCCCCCCCGGAGCCCCCCATACCATGAACCATGCGGGCTGGTATAGCTCAGGGTGCGAAGCCCCAGTCGGCCGGGGCTCCACATTCTGGCTATCCCAGCCTGCATGGGGGACAAGGGGTTACAGAGGCTCGGGAGGGGGGACCCCACGACATTTTTTTTTCATTTATTTCCCACACTCAGCACATAAAAACAATAAATATATATATATATATACATATACAAATACATATACATATATATATATATATATATATATATATATATATATATATTTTTTTTTTTTTATTTTTTTTAAAGGACTTACGAGGCCACAAGTATGAAAAAAGTGAAATACCATTTCATATTCCAGATCCATGGAGGATGCCATCTGCGCTACGTTCATTCCGCCATGGCTCCCGCAGTAATACCGGCCCCGGTCGGGTCCCGACCCCTCCAAACGAGTCGGGTTCTCATTCCCCCCTCAATATGGCCGCCACAGATTGCCGCGGCTGCGCAGTACGCATAGGTGTGATTGCGGCTGCGCAGCTCCAGGTCCTCTCCCCGATGCATCCGATGTATGCACGAATATTGATGACGCGGCAGGAGGAGGCCCTAGAGCTGCGCAGGTGCAATCGCGTCTGTGCGGACTGCGCAGCAGCGGCAATCTGTGGCGGCCATATTGAGTGGGGAATGAGAACCCAACCTGTTCGGAGGTGTCGGGACCCGACCGGGGCCGGTATTACTGCAGGAGCCATGGGGGAATGAACGGGAGGGCGCGGATGGTGTCCTCCATGGATCTGGATTATGAAAAGGTATTTAACTTTTTTCACATTTGTGGCCTCGGAAGTCCTTTAAATATTGTTTCCTGCTATCTTTTTAACATATCCTGCAAATTTGGTGTTGCTAGGATGTAAGGGGCCTTTGCTATTAACTGCTCAAGTCGGCGGGTGATGATAACAAACCAGAATTATAGGGGTGCAAAAGTGTTGAATTCTGCCATAGGCTTCCATTAGGCTCCCTATTTCACTTTCTGGTTTGCAGAGATGTAGGGACCCCATCTTTGGAATCCAAGTCTAACAATATGTCTTCTACCTGCATGAGACATTTCGTGAAATTCAGACGTTGCTAACAGCCATGGCTGCGATTTATGTACGTCAGAATCACTACTATTGAAATTGCCCAAATAAACAGGTTTTTGTGACCCTAGGCTATGACCTCTTCGGCCTAGGGGCCCGAAACTCACCAGCTATGATCCCCCTAACAGTTCCTACAATGCTAGAAAATTTGCCACTGCTGAGCAATTGCCCTTTGAAAAGGTGTGAGATTTTGGAAAGTGAAATAGGGAGCCAATGAAAGCCTATGGGGGATTTTACTACTTTTGCACCCCTGTAACTCTGGTTTGCAGAGATGTAGGGACCCCATCTTTGGAATCCAAGTCTACCAATATGTCTTCTACCTGCATGAGACATTTCGTGAAATTCAGACGTTGCTAATGGCCATGGCTGCGATTTATGTACGCCAGGATCTCCTCCATTGAAATTGCCCAAATAAACCGGTTTTTGTGACCCTAGGCTATGGCCTCTTTGGCCTAGGGGCCCAAAACTCACCAGTTATGATCCCCTAACAGTTCCTACAATGGTAGAAAATTTGCCCCTGCTGAGCAATTGCCCTTTGAAAAGGTGTGAGATTTTGGAAAGTGAAATAGGGAGCCAATGAAAGCCTATGGGGGATTTTACTACTTTTGCACCCCTGTAACTCTGGTTTGCAGAGATGTAGGGACCCCATCTTTGGAATCCAAGTCTAACAATATGTCTTCTACCTGCATGAGACATTTCATGAAATTCAGACGTTGCTAACGGCCATGGCTGCGATTTATGTACGTCAGAATCACTACCATTGAAATTGCCCAAATAAACCGGTTTTTGTGACCCTAGGCTATGACCTCTTTGGCCTAGGGGCCCGAAACTCACCAGTTATGATCCCCCTAACAGTTCCTACAATGCTAGAAAATTTGCCACTGCTGAGCAATCGCCCTTTGAAAAGATTTGAGATTTTCGAAAGTGAAATAGGGAGCTGTGAGGATCCGCGTGGCTGCCTGCGCAGGCAGGCAGCCTTTTGACCACTGTTCAGGTCTGCATTCTTCAGGTCTCTGGAATAGAGACCTTTTGTCAGTTGTGCAGCTTGCTGCTGAGGAATTTGCTTATGTTTGTCATGCAGATTGCCTAGCCACATCCCTTGTGGCCTTGCTCTATAAAGAGCTATGTTTCCCACAGTAAGTTGCTGGTCATAAGAGTTAGTTCCTGTGTAACACTCGCCTGGAGTGTCAGCCTTGCTCTTGGTTTGAAGATTAGCCTAGAGTAATTCCTGGAACTGCACTAGGCAGTTTCCCTAGTGCAGTTAGGATTGCATTATTTGTATTGCCTGTTCTGTCTGTCTGTGGGGTGCTAACCAGAGCAGCGGTTGTTGCTGGTAGGCCCTTCTGTTCTGTTGTTGCCTTACTTGGATAGCACTCGCTCTGACAGAATAGCAGTGGATTGTGTCTCTTACGTATTCCTGTTTCCGTGTATCTGTCTTGTCTGCTACGAACGCTTGCTGGAGGCTCGGTGAGGTAACCGTTAAGCAAGCGCTCATGTCCTCTGTTTTATGTTTGTCTGTCGGTGGTTAGTTAGGCGTGCTTGTCCCTGTTGTGCTTATCATGCGGGGTCCGCGCATAAAACGCGTGCACTGTTGCGAATGAGTGCGGTGTTCGCGTTTAGTTAACATTTGTTATTTTCCTTATCTCCTCATTGTATGATTTGCTGTGCCTTTGTTACTCTTTTGCTCTGCCTTGCTGTAGCCTTGTGTCACCTCTGGCAATCGCCTCTCCCGCAATTGTGTTCCTACTTCATATCTGCTGTTGTGTGTGCACCATCGCGGGTTGGCGACTAGTTTGGTGCACACACATACAATCTGTCCCTTTGCTCAATCTCTTTCAGGGCTATCTTGCCCTGCGTTTCTTCCTTTCATGCAATTCCTGTCTGGCGTGTGTGGCAGGGCAGAGGAGCTGTTCCTCTGCACTCCACAGCTCCCCCTGTCTACAGGAATTTCCCTCTACAGGTGCATTGCACCTTTTGCTGGGTTCCCGCAAATTATACTCTTGTGGAGGATTTCTGCAGTGTCAGCGCACGTCTTGTGTGCTGATCACAGAGAGAATTCCACAATCGTTACAGTATGACCAGCCCAACCAAAATTCCCAGTGTAGAGGGAATTTCTGATTTGTACGATTTTGTCGAATATGGCTCCTGTGTCTTTAAGAGCTTTAAAAGGCTAAACTCAGAGACCAAAGCGGAATTTCTCTCTGAATGTGTGAGGTTTTGCCTGAATCCCACCTTTCAGATTACTGATCCGTCCACGTCGGCTCTTCAGTTTGCCTATGTGCTCTTAAAAGGCGATTTGTTCACCTGGGCGTATGATGTGCTAAAAAACAATTCTTGGAATGATAATCTGTATCAGTTTCTTGCAGTGATATTCTCTCACTGGTTTAAACTGCCTGGCTTACCACCTGCTCTGATCGAATGTGTAGCTGCTGATAAGTCAGCTGATCTTTCCCTTCCATGCAAAACCTTTCAGTATGACAATCAGTTCATTGTGTCGGTTGCCACTTCAGGTTTTAAACAGCAGACATGCAAAGTTGCATAGAAGGGGAAAACTAAAAAACGCAAGCATCTGAATAAAACGCTCCCTATTGATGTTTATAATGATGTTGCTCAATCTCCGGGTGTTTTACCCCAATCCAAAGCTTGTGTGGATCCTGTTATAGGTAGGATCGCCCACTATATTAAAGCAGTTAAAAAATCTGTTCTTGTTCCTGAACTCCACCCATATGGAGATTATCTGGATACTGGCCTGTTTGAACCTCCATTTGCCTCATGGGACATTGGGGCCTTGATGGAGGAATTTGATTTTGATTGGAAAGCCTTTTGCGATTTTTACATCGCAAAAAGCGAAGATGTCTTGAATGATTGTCTCGATTCTATGTACCTTTTGATTGATTCCGATGAATGTGACGAGGGTGATGTGGATCTGATGATTTATGTATGGCAGACGATTTTGGATGAGTTGCACACACACCAACCAATTGATTCCACTAAAGAGACATCGTTGTCGGATGATTGTTCCTGGCTTTCTGGGGTAAAGCATGTGAGTCGTGACATTGTGCGATCTGAAATGAGTGGGTGTGCCACTGTGGTTGATTCCTGTGCGAATCCTGGAGGATTCTCTCCTGACTGCGTGCGGTTTGAATCTGTGCAAATTGATGCCTGTTCCCTGATGTTGTCGCTATTTCTACTGCAGATGCGTCTTTGTCTCACCCTGTTCCCACCTGTAAGGGCCCGTTGCCTGGTGACAGTTGCTCCAGTGTTTCTATCCTGAACGCCTTACAGTCTGCCCCCGCAGATCGCGGAGGTTTGCGCTATGGAAGCGTCAGTTTCACAACCTGAAGCGATTTTTGATTCGCAAGTTTGGCGTTCTGACTCCTCGGATTTGACATTGTTAGCCGAATCTAAGAGTGAGACAGCGCTTCGGTTTTGCGAATCTGACTCTGAAGCATCTTTGCTGGGTCCAGAGAAAGTTTCTCTGAGCCTGCCCTGTACCATGAATAACAATATGATGTCCAATCACACTGACATTTGTGAGTCCCTTTCTTGTTCTGAGGAAAATGCTGATTCTGCACCCTGTACTCTGGATGAGTTAATATGGTCTTGTTTAGAGTCTCCTGCAGTGTCCCTAGAGGCTCGTCTAGGTATTGCTACTTTAGTCACCTGTTTTTCTGCAGTTTTGAAGTTGCAAGCTAGTTTGACTGCCACACAGAATTCTGGGTGCAGTGAGATTAAAGTTAGGGAGTCAGTGTGTGTTCCAGTAAATATTCCTGTACATTCCTCTCATGATGATGAAATTCAGTCTCAATTTATGGTGGAACCTTCCCTGGGACATCTGCCCTGTCCACAAAATAAAGTTCCAGTTTTGCCCTGTAACATGGATAGTTCAGAATCCTTCTCAGAAAACTTGAAAAATGATGTTCCTGAGGTCTTGTCTGATGTCCTGGAGACCTCTGAGTTCCTCCCGAAGGGTCCAGGACTTGTAGGAGATGTCTCCTGCCCCCCAAGTCCTTCTGAGGTGCTGCCCACTTCAGTAGGCATTGCTGTTGTGCTGACTACCTTTGCAGCTCTGGTAGAGCTTCACTCATATGTAGTCAATGATGATATTATTGTCACAGAGATTTCTAGGTTTGAGTCCAAGCCTTCTTTCGAAAGTCCTGTGCTTGAGACCACTGCTCATGATGATTCTCTGCCCGGTGCTGGTTTTGGTCCTGTCGTGCCGGACTCTGAGGTTGGAAGTTCCCCGACATGTTCTGAGGTTTCTTCTGTGCTGGTGTACCCCAATGTGCTCTGTGACCCAGAAAGCCCAAGTGTGCCTCGGTTACCAGCATGCTCAGATGCTTCCTCGGTGGAGACATGCTCTGATATGGCCTGCCTGCTTGCATGCCCAGAAGTGGTCCCTGAGAGTCTTGATCTTAATGGGTGTCCTCGTAATTCTGAATCCAGAATAGTCATTGGTTCCATAGGAGGGCTTGATAGTCTCCATGTGAGCCTGGTGATTGTTCTGCCCCCTTGGGATCTCTGTGGAGCTTCAAAAGCTTCTGGGAGATTACGGGAGAAATTTTGCTTGGTACCCTGGATAAGATCAACAGTGGCTTTTGTGTTGTAAGGGACACTTTGAACAGGTATTGTGGCAGGTTTGGTATTTCCGGACGCTCCTTGGAAGGTGGTGGGTATTGTCTGGAGGGTGTCGATGGCTTCTTCTCTGGTGTTCACAGTCCTGATGGGTGTTATACTGAGACTGGTAGTACTGATGGGCATGTTTCGGTGGCGTTTGCTTCCGATGAGGTCGGTTTCGGCTGGACTGACTCTGGAATTGGGCCTTGTCGGGCTGTCCTGACCTTCATGAGTCTTCAGTTAGAGTCTTTTGCAAATATCAGGTTGGAGGGTCGTCTGGATTTCGACCCTAGAGGGGGGGGGGGTACTGTGAGGATCCGCGTGGCTGCCTGCGCAGGCAGGCAGCCTTTTGACCACTGTTCAGGTCTGCATTCTGCAGGTCTCTGGAAGAGAGACCTTTTGTCAAATGTGCAGCTTGCTGCTGAGGAATTTGCATATGTTTGTCATGCAGATTGCCTAGCCACATCCCTTGTGGGCTTGCTCTATAAAGAGCTATGTTTCCCACAGTAAGTTGCTGGTCATAAGAGTTAGTTCCTGTGTAACACTCGCCTGGAGTGTCAGCCTTGCTCTTTGTTTGAAGATTAGCCTAGAGTAATTCCAGGAACTGCACTAGGCAGTTTCCCTAGTGCAGTTAGGATTGCATTATTTGTATTGCCTGTTCTGTCTGTCTGTGGGGTGCTAACCAGAGCAGCGTTTGTTGCTGGTAGGCCCTTCTGTTCTGTTGTTGCCTTACTTGGATCGCACTCGCTCTGACGGAAAGAGCAGTGGATCGTGTCTCTTACGTATTCCTGTTTCCGTGTATCTGTCTTGTCTGCTACGAACGCTTGCTGGAGGCTCGGTGAGGTAACCGTTAAGCAAGCGCTCGCGTCCTCTGTTTTATGTTTGTCTGTCGGTGGTTAGTTAGGCGTGCTTGTCCCTGCTGTGATTATCACGCGGGGTCCGCGCATAAAACGCGTGCACTGTTGCGAATGAGTGCGGTGTTCGCGTTTAGTTAGCGTTTGTTATTTTCCTTATCTCCTCATTGTATGATTTGCTGTGCCTTTGCTACTCTCTTGCTCTGCCTTGCTGTAGCCTTGTGTCACCTCTGGCAATCGCCTCTCCCGGGATTGCGCTCCTACTTCATATCTGCTGTTGTGTATGCACCGTCGTGGGATGGCGACTAGTTTGGTGCACACACATACAATCTGTCCCTTTGCTCAATCTCTTTCAGGGCTATCTTGCCCTGCGTTTCTTCCCTTCGTGCAATTCCTGTCTGGCGTGTGTGGCAGGGCAGAGGAGCTGTTCCTCTGCACTCCACAGCTCCCCCTGTCGACAGGAATTTCCCTCTACAGGTGCATTGCACCTTTTGCTGGGTTCCCGCAAATTATACGCTTGTGGAGGATTTCCGCAGTGTCACGGAGAGAATTCCACAATCGTTACAGGAGCCTAATGGAAGCCTATGGCAGAATTCAGCACTTTTGCACCCCTATAATTCTGGTTGGTTATCATCATCACCCGTCGACTTTAGCAGTTAATAGCAAAGGCCCCTTACATCCTAGCAACACCAAATTTGCAGCATATGTTACAAAGATAGCGGGAAACAATATTTAACCCTCCTGGTGGTCTATTAAAAACCGCCAGGGGGCAGCGCAGCCGTTTTTTTTATTTATTTTTTTGTTTAAATCATGTAGCGAGCCTAGGGCTTGCTACATGATAGCCGCTGCTCAGCGGCATCCCCCCAGCCCCGCCGATCGCCTCCGGCGATAGGCGATCAGGAAATCCCGTTCAAAGAACGGGATTTCCTGGAGGGCTTCCCCCGTCGCCATGGCGACGGGGCGGGATGACGTCACCGACGTCGTGGATGTCGTGACGTCTAAGGGAGTACCGATCCACCCCTTGCCGCTGCCTGGCGCTGATAGGCGGATAGCGGCGATCGAGCGCGGGGCGGCGGTGATCGAAGTGCTGACGCAGCTAGCAAAGTGCTATCTGCTAAATAGGAGACACCGAGAGCCCAATATAGTGTAGTATGTATTGGAAACCGTGGATAAATGTAAGTGTGAGATGAATATACTCACAAACATGGGTTACCTCTTAGGCAACCACTGTAGATGCAGGTGAGGAGATTAGACCTGTCCTCACTCAGGATTAAGATGTCGCTCTCTGTAGATCAGGAAAGTAGGGGTAGATCACCCCTCCACCAGGGGTGGACACAGTATTATCGTGAGAGAAACAGAGGCGCCAGCAGGATAAAAGGTAATACAAATTTTAAAATTTGCTGGGAGGCAGTGGTGGACTTACCTCCGGAAGGCAGACTCAAAATACTGTCTGAATTAAACAAATACATTTATTATTAGTACCCCAAAAGATGCAACGCGTTTCGCAGGCACAGCCCGCTTCATCAGGCAATAAGATAGGGGACAAACAGTAGCTCGTCAGTAGCACGAATGGCACCTCTGTGAGATGCCATGCGTGCTACTGACGAGCTACTGTTTGTCCCCTATCTTATTGCCTGATGAAGCGGGCTGTGCCTGCGAAACACATTGCATCTTTTGGGGTACCAATAATAAATTTATTTGTTTAATTCAGACAGTATTTTGAGTCTGCCTTCCGGAGGTAAGTCCACCACTGCCTCCCAGCAAATTTTAAAATTTTTATTACCTTTTATCCTGCTGGCGCCTCTGTTTCTCTCACGATAAAAGTGCTATCTGCGTTCAGCAAAAAAAAATTACTCAAATCGGCCCAGCAGGGCCTGAGAAAACCTCCTGCGTGGCTTACCCCGAACTACGTTCGGGGTTACCGCCAGGAAGGTTAAAGGACTTCCGGGGCCAGAAATGTGAAAAAAGTTAAATACCTTTTCATAATCCAGATCCATGGAGAACGCCATCCGCGCCCTCCCGTTCATTCCCCCATGGCTCCCGCAGTGATACCGGCCCCGGTCGGGTCCCGACTCCCGACCCCTTCGAACAGGTCGGGTTCTCATTCCCCACTCAATATGGCCGCCACAGATTGCCGCGGCTGCGCAGTCCGCACAGCCGCTATTGCACCTGCACAGCTCTAGGGCCTCCTCCTGCCGCGTCATCAATATGCGTGCATACATCGGACGCATCGGGAGGAGGACCTAGAGCTGCGCAGCCGCAATCGCATCTATGCGGACTGCGCAGCCGCGGCAATCTGTAGTGGCCATATTGAGGGGGGAATGAGACTCCAACCCGTTTGGGTGCACTGGGTGCCAGCCTAGGTGGGGGTTGACAGGTGCAGGCAGGTGGGAAGAGACTGCAGCGGGAGCCAGCAGCTTCACGTCCTTCCGAGGACGCATTCTCTGCTATACTAACGGCTCCTGAATGAGTCGGATCTTTTTAATGAATCGGTTCTTTTTTTATGAATCAACTCTTTTTTTTTACTTTAAAATCGATTTTCTCAAAAACTATAAGGTCTTTTTGAAAAAAATGTTTTCCTCTTGTTCCCACTATTCTTCTTAACATTCCCAGTAATTTTGGTGTTGCTAGCTTTTAAAGGGGCTTTGTAATTAACCATTAAAGTCGGCGGGGGTATATTTTCCCACGGTCAGAAGGAGAATTTACATTGAAACTTTAAAATTGATTTTCTCAAAAACTATAAGGTCTTTTTGAAAAAAAAAATTTCCTCTTATTCCCACTGTTCTCCTTAACATTTTCTGCAAGTTTGGTGTTTCTAGCTTTTAAAGCAGCTTTGCTATTAACTGCTAAAGTCGGCGGGCGCTTAATTTTTCCACGGTCAGAAGGAGTTACTTTAAAATTGATTTTCTCAAACACTATAAGGTATTTTTGAAAAAAAAATTCCCCTCTTGTAGTCACTGAAAGATCTCAGGTGTTAGACACCTTGAAACATATTTTCCATCACTCTTCTGGCCAGCAGAAATGTTTCTAGTTTTCAAAGTTTGCCTCCCCATTGAAGTCTATTGCGGTTCGCGGAAGTTCCTGCGAACCGAACCTTCCGCGGCAGTTCGCGAACCTTAAATCGAAGGCTCGGCCCATCACTACTGAGGAGGTGTGACAACGCGCGAAACAGCTGTTGACACAGGCATTCTGTAACCTGTTGTTTCTATCTACCGTGCTTGAATAAACTACCTCTGCATTGGAGTGCCGGAGTCCGCTTATCTTCATTTCAGGTTATTGGGATTAAATTAGCAACGTATCGATCATAAATTTGTGGCTTCTTTTTTATATGTATTTTTATATGTAAATTTACACCACCTCATATGTCTGAGTTAGGGGACATTATGGACGTAACGTGTGAGGAGGAGGAGGAGGATGAAGTACCTGCTGTTGGTGCAGTTTTGGAGGTGTCTGAGGCAAGCGAAGCTGGGCAGGATGATTATGATGATAATGATACAGATGACACGTTTGTTCCCAATAGAGGAGATGAACAGGGGGACAGTTCAGAGGGGGAGTCAGAGAGGAGTAGGAGGAGACGAGTTCCTGAAAGAAGCAGAGGGAGCTCGTTGTCAGAAACAGCTGGTGGCAGTGTCCGGTGCCATGTATTACCACCTATGAAGAGCTAGCCAACATACCCTTCAACGTCAGCTGCTGATGCCACCATAATGAAATCACCCCAGGGGGGCGCAGCAGTTTGGAAATTTTTTGATGTGTTTGCTCAGATCAGAGGAATGCCATCTGTTCTCTCTGCCTCCAAAAATTGCAGTGGAAAGGCCAACACCCACGTAGGGACAACTGCCTTACGAAGGCACATGCAGAAAAGGCACAAACTGCAATGGGAAGAGCACTTGAGCAAAAGCAGCACACAAAAGAAAAGCCACCCTCCTTCTACTCTTCCTCCTTCAGGTGCAGCATCTTCAGCCGCTTTCTCCCTTGCACCTTCACAGCCACCCTCCTCCATTCCACCTCTGAGCTTGAGCGGTTCCTGCTCCTCTGCCCACAGCAGCCAGGTGTCTGTGAAGGAAATCTTTGAGTGGAAGAAGCCAATTTCTGCCAGTCACCCCCTTGCCCGGTGTCTGACAGCTGGCTTGGCTGAACTGTTAGCTCGCCAGCTGTTACCATACCAGCTGGTGGACTCTGAGGCCTTCCGTAAATTTGTGGCCATTGGGACACCGCAGTGGAAGATACCAAGCCACAATTACTTCTCTAAAAAGGCGATACCTAAACTGTACCATGAAGTTTAGAGGCAAGTGGTGTCATCTCTGGCACACAGCGTTAGGTCAAGGGTCCACCTGACAACGGATGCCTGGTCTGCCAAGCACGGTCAGGGCAGGTACATTACTTACACAGCCCATTGGGTCAACCTGGTGACCGATGGCAAGCAGGGAGTACGTGGCAGTGCAGTGGACCAACTTGTGACACCTCCATGGCTTGCAGGCAGGCCTCCTGCCACCTCCTCTCCTCCTGCTACATCCTCTTCACTGTCATCATCCTCCTCCCCCTTGGCTGAGTGGCAGTTCAACTCTACTGGTGCTGCAATCTCCTCTCCAGCTGCACAGCCCCAGCTCCCCGGGGCCTATGCAGCATAAGCCCTGGGGAGCTGGGGCTGTGCAGCTGTAGAGGAGGTCGCAGCACCAGTAGAGTTGAACTGCCACTCAGCCAAGGAGGAGGAGAATGATGCCAGGTACGTCGGGGTCACGCCATCTTAGACATGTCTTGCCTCAAAGCGGAGAGTCACACTGGACCAGCTCTCCTGGCTGCTCTTAACAAACAGGTGGATCAGTGGATTACCTCGCACCAGCTGGAGATCGGCAACGTGGTGTTTGACAACGGCAGTAATCTCATTTCAACTCTGAATTTGGGAAAGCTGACACATGTACCCTGCATGGCACATGTGCTGAATCTAGTCATTCAAAGATTTGTGTCAAAGTACCCAGGCTTAGAGGACGTCCTGAAGCAGACCAGGAAGTTGTGTGGGCATTTCAGGTGGTCTTACACGGCCATGGCACGCTTTGCCGATATTCAGCGGAAAAACAACTTGCCGGTGAGACGCCTGATTTGCGATAGCCCGACTCGCTGGAATTTGACCCTCCTTATGTTCTCTCACCTGCTAGAACAGGAGAAAGCCATGACCCAGTACCTTTACAACTACAGTAGTAGGACACAGTCTGGGGAGATGGGGATGTTCTGGCCCAACAACTGGACACTCATGTGAAATGCATGCAGGCTCATGCGGCCGTTTGAGGAGGTGACCAACCTGGTGAGTCGCAGTGAAGGCACCATCAGCGACTTGATCCCGTACGCTTTCTTCCTGGAGCGTGCTGTGCATAGAGTGGTGGATCAAGCTGTGGAGGAGTGTGAACAGGAACAGTTACAGGAGGAAGCGTTGTGGGATGAATTCTCATCAGAACCAGATGTTCCCTCAACACCTGCAGCAGCACAGAGGGGGGAGGAGGAGGAAGAGTCGTGTGGGGAGGAGGAGTCAGACTCGGATGATGAGGAAGGTGTTTCTTTAGAGGAGGAGGAGGTGGCGGCAGAAGAACAACCGCAGCAGGCGTCACAGGGGGCTTGTGCTGCTCAATGTTCCTGTGGTATTGTTCGTGGCTGGGGGGAGGAGGAGGACTTACCTGAGGTCACTGAGCAAGAGCAAGAGGAGATATATAGCACATCTGGAACCAACTTTGTGCAGATGGCGTCTTTCATGTTGTCTAGCCTGTTGAGGGACCCCCGTATAAAAAACTCAAGGGGACTGACAATTACTGGGTGGCCACGCTACTAGACCCTTGGTATAGGCACAAAGTGGCAGACATGTTTCCAAATCACCAGAAGGCAGATAGGATGCAGCACTTGCAGAACAAGCTGGCAACTATGCTTTACAATGCGTTTAAGGGTGATGTGACAGCACAACGCAATGAAGGTACCACTGTCAGTAATCCTTCTCCCATGTCCACGCAGGCAAGGACAGGACGTTCCAGCGATCTCATGGTGATGGCGGACATGCACACATTTTTTAGTCTAACGCCTCGCCTTAGCCCTTCCGGATCCACCCTCCACCAATGCCTGGACTGGCAAGTAGCCGGCTACCTGGCCTTAAGTGTGGATATGACACTGTGAGCAGCGATGAACCCTTTGACTACTGGGTTTGCAAGCTTAACCTGTGGCCAGAGCTGTCACAATTTGCCATCCAACTTCTGTCTTGCCCTGCCTCAAGCGTCCTGTCAGAAAGCACAGCCAAGATAATAAGGACATTGCTTCATTGTGGACAGACCAAATTTGATCAGCTGGACAGTCACTGTTGTTCTGTCATTGAGCTACCTCAGCCTGGTAACCATATGGGCTTGAAAACTGCCATGGCCTGCACTCTGGCCATGGTGCGCACCTGTCCAGCACGGCCGTTACAACACACACAGCTGTTTGCGGTGCGTTACACAGTGAGTTTGGTGTGTCACTGTGAAGCAGTACTCTAATTACACTCCCTGATTGATGTATACACATGCAAGATGTTTTAAAGTACTTTAGGCCTGCAATTCAGCATTCAATGTGATTTCTGCCCTTAAAACGCTGCTTTGCATCAAATCCAGATTTTTCCCTGGGACTTTTGGCATCTATCTCACTCCTCCATGCAAAAACTCAGATATTAGACCCCTTGAAACATCTTTTCCATCACTTTTGTGGCCAGCATAAGTGTTTCTAATTTTCAAAGATCGCCTCCCCATTGAAGTCTATTGCGGTTCGCGGAAGTTCGAGTGAACCGAACTTTTGTAGAAGTTTGCGTTCGCGAACCAAAAATTGGAGGTTCGGCCCATCTCTATTGGTGATTTCTAATACTGTTTTGTCTTTTTACATACCACCATTATGTAAGGTACGTTTATCATCAATGAAATTCTCTCACTTCCCTATGTTGTGATGTTTCTGATTTTGTCTTCTGGCACATGGTGGTTTGTGGTGGTTGTACATTTAAAGCAAATGTAAAGTAAAAATAAACATTTGAAATAATAATTGTGTGTGCTTTACAAATGGTAAATATAACATTCGTAACAAAGAACATAGTCATGACTGATGTCAAACCTGCTTCGTTGAGCTGCAAAACAAACTGAAGTAATGACAGCTGTGTTTCCTAAGCCAGATAAGAGTGATTATGCTTCTATTTACTTTTCAGGATATTATACTCATTTGCATAAATAACAACTCCAATTTTTAACAGGGTAGATGAAGGTGAAGTCCGCTCAACCCTGATATATAGGAGCAGGGCAGGAACCAGGAAACTCATTCCCCAACGGTAGACAGTAAAAAGGTGAAGTTCCGCTCAATGCTCCAAAAATATCAAAAATCTTTATTGGATACAGGTTACATAGCTCGAAGATTCGCTAACATGTTTCGGACACACTCTGGTCCTTCATCATAGCATAGTGTAATAGCATCGAGCTATGTAACCTGTATCCAATAAAGATTTTTGATATTTTTGGAGCATTGAGCGGAACTTCACCTTTTTACTCTCCAATTTTTAACACTTGCTTACAGCAAAACAGAGTCTTCTGACAATTTTTAGTAGGACTGGTACTATACATACTTATGTTTATCCCATCATGTCATGTGATTTCAGGTTTCAGGTTTGCTTTAATAATAGGCTTGACTTCTAAGGATATAAATCTACACATTTGTTTGGATATAAATCTACACATTTGTTTTAGATTTGTACTGTAACCACACATGTATAATTGCAGATTTTGCACTTTTGAGATTGTCAATTAGCAAATGATCACTGATTTTTGTCAGTGATGATCGCAATCACCTAATTACGATTACGCAAAATTTTTCATACATTATCGCAATTACACCCATATGTAATTACAAATTGCAGATGCAATTGATTTTGTATAACCATTCGTAATAACGCATGAATGTATGCATAATTTTGTCCCAATTTTAGCGATGAATAGCAAATTCCCCATTCATTCTATTGCTAGTTTGCTACCAATATTGCTGCATATGTTAGGGAAAATAGTGGGTACCAGTCAAAAAAATTTTTTTCATAAAGACCTTGTTTTTGAGAAAATTGATTTTAAAAATATAGTGAAACATGGTTTTTAAACTCAGAAAAATGAGTTTAAAAACCATTTTTCTTTGTATTTTTAAAATCTATTTTCTCAAAAACTGCAAGGCCTTTTTGAAAAAAAAAATATGTAGCAATATTTTGGTAGCAATAGCATTTTGGTAGCTTAATGGTTTGAAATTCTAAACCCACTAATGAAAATTATGTTGCCGATTTATGTATTGTTTATTGTTAATACTGTAGCAACTCATTTTCATTGGTGGGTTTAGTATTGCAAACCATTAAGCGAGATGAGAGCAGAAGGGAGCGGCCAGGAGGGCTGTTTCTTTGACGTTCCCCATCCGGTAGGCTCATTAGCATGCCACCTTGTGATTGGGTGATGCTGGTTAGCAATAACCAAAACAGTAGAAATTGTATTGGTTTGTTATACAGATACAGAAAAGAGTATAGCAGCACAATGTAGATACCTCCAATATACCATTAAGAAATGCATAATGATATTTCAATCATACATGTTTAGTATCATAAGTATACAGGAGTATTTTGCAGCATTTTTTATGTAACTTTGTACATGTTATCTTTACAATAAAGTGGATTTCTACATAAAAGAACTGTGCTGGATTGGATGTTGTTTAATGTCCCACTGATAAACGGTGAATCCCTGCACGCTTGGACACGTCGGTCATTTGAGTGCCACTCTTATCTTTGTTTGGACTAGTAAGTGCATTTTAAAGACAATTTTTCATTTCCCATTATAATAGTTGCCCACTGGGTGGAGGTATTAAGGGTTAGGCACTAGGAAGAGGGGTGGTGGGCTGGTGGCTAAGGGTTAAGCACCACCAGGGGAGGGCTCAGTGTGAGAGTATGGAGAAGTTAAGTTAGGGCATAGTAAAATATTGAAAACACAAGGAGCTCAGTGTTACCCAAAACTACTATGTCTGTTTTGGACAGTAGGTCCTCCTCAGTGCATGGCAGGGATTGGTATGGCTCTATGAGATAGGGGCTTGGACCCGAAAAACAGAATTAGTGGTAACAATAACAATAACAATAATATTTATATAGCGCTTTTCTCCCTGGGGACTCAAAGCACTGTGACCCTGCATTATGCAGTCTCAAAGGCTAGGAAAAAGAGGTGAGTTTTTAGCCTTTTTTTAAAGCTGTCCAGAGAAGGAGCCTCTCGTACTGATTGTGGAAGTGAGTTCCATAGAGTAGGGGCTGCATAGGAAAAGGCCCGAGCACCAAATGTTAAGTGTATCCTGGGAATAACCAGCTTCATCTTGTTGGCAGAGCGGAGGGTGCGTGGAGGGGCATAAAGTTCCAATAGATCCACTATGTATTTGGGTCCCATGTGGTGTAGAGCCTTGAATGTCAGCAGGCAGATCTTAAAATTGATTCTCCATTTTACTGGCAACCAGTGAAGAGTTTGCAGTACTGGGGTGATGTGTGAGCTGCGGGGGGCATTGGCTAGGAGTCTGGCTGCAGCATTCTGTACTAGCTGTAAGGGGCGCAGAACCTTATCTGTAGATCCGATTAACAGGGCGTTGCAGTAGTCTAGGCGGGAGGATACAAATGCGTGAACCAGGGCAGGTAGGTCTTCAGCTGGGATAAGGTGTTTTATTTTCGCTATATTTCTTAGATGGAAGAAGGAAGACTTGACGACAGCTGATACCTGCTGTCTGAGTTTTAGATTTCCATCCAGGATCACCCCAAGGTTTCGCACAGAGTCTTTATACTGTACAGTATCTCCCTCAATTGCTAGTTTGAGGTGGTGAGCGTTTTGAACTTTATCCATCATGTGTGGACCACCTACCACCAACACCTCTGTTTTGTCAGAGTTCAGCCTCAGCCAGCTGGTGTTCATCCAATTTTGTAAATCCACTAGACACGCATTTATGGATGCTGATGGGTCTTGGGTGCCAGGCTTGAAGGACAGATACAGTTGTGTGTCATCTGCATAACAATGGTATCCTAAACCATAGTTCTGGATTATTTTGCCCAGTGGGAGCATGTAGACTGCAAAGAGTAATGGTGATAGTACAGAACCCTGTGGAACTCCATAGGCAAGTGGCACTGGATTAGAGTAGTGTGTGCCCAGACATACTTGCTGTGTCCTGCCAGATAGGAAGGTCTGAAACCAGCTAAGAACAGTACCCCTTAGGCCACAGTAATTCTTCAGTCGCTGGATTAGTATTTCATGGTCCACAGTATCAAATGCTGCTGACAAGTCAAGAAGAATCAGAATTGAGCAATCACCCTTGTCCCTTGCAGTAAGTAGATCATTCATTACTCGGACTAATGCTGTTTCAGTGCTCTGCCTTTTCCTGAATCCTGACTGAAAAGTATCAAAGATGTTGTTATCTGTAAGCCTGGCTTCTAGCTGGTTGGCGACTGCTTTCTCGATAACTTTTGATAGGAATGGTAAGTTTGCCACAGGTCTGTAGTTGGTTACAGAATCAGGATCTAGTGATGGTTTCTTCAGGAGGGGTTTTATGATTGCTTTCTTTAGTTCTTCTGGGAAAAGTCCACTTTGCAAGGAGCACTGAGTGATTTTGTGAAGTGCTGGCCTGAACAGCGCTGGGCACTGCATTAAGGATCCAGTTGGGCCAGGATCCAGGTCGCAGGTAGTGGGGCGGAGACTTTGAATGAGAATTCCAAAATCTTCTACACTCAGAGTGTCAAAGACTTGCCATGGTGGTACGGTAGTAGGCATATGCAACGTCCAGTGGTCAATTGATGTTGTTGGTGTAATGCTGGCACGGATGGTAGACACCTTGTTTGTGAAGAAGGCAGAGAATTCTTCACACCTTTCCCTGGAGTATGTGGTTGGGGCTTTTAGGCAGGAAGGATTGCAGAGTGATTCCACTGTGTGGAAGAGTTGAGCAGCTCTGTTGTTGGCTGTAGATATTTTGTGCGAGATAAAGTCTGATTTTTTCTTGGTTATTGCTTGTTGGTATTGTCTGAGGTGTTGAACTAGGCTAGATTTGTGCTCCCCAGTCCCTGATTTACGCCACTGTCTTTCTAGTCTGCGCCCTTTCTTTTTTAGATCCATGATGGTTTTGTCAAACCAATTAGCTTTCTGCTTTTTGGTTGCTGATTTGGTGCGCCATGGGGCAATACTGTCAAGTGTTTCATATATCGTGTTGTTGTACTGGGTTACTAGAGTGTTTGGGTCCATTTGACTGTGGAGCAGATACATTAAACTAAGATTCCAAGTGTACCAATGCCTACATTCAAATACGGGACTACCTGCTAATAAACTGGTGAGGAGCTTAAAGGACTACTTGACCAGTTCACAAGAAAAAAAAATACTCCATTATCAATTTACAATAAAAATTACAAATATTCAGTGGTACATTAAACTAAGATTCCAAGTGTACCAATGCCTACATTCAAATATATGATTATCTGCTAAAAACTAGTGAGGAGTTTTAAGGGACTACTTGACTAGACCAGTTCATGAAAAATCAATCACATTTACTCCATTTACAAGAGGGTTACCCAATAATTGTAAAACCCATATGGAAGTTATTATATTAAAGACAAAAACATAGAGAGCCAAATAGCAATCCGGAAAGTATTAGAACACATTTTTCTTGTCTAAATTTTTGCTTAATATTCTCCATGTAATTTCCTATAGCAAATGGTATTCTTAATAAAGGGGCTACTTGGAAGTGGAGACATTCAGTTAATTTAAAATGTATATAGTGGTTGAAAAAATCCAATTACTGGATCCTGTCAGCTGTCTGCTCTGTAAGTAGTTATTTTAATAATACATGCTGCATTGGCTTGGGCTCATTAAAACCAAGAAAAATTCAGCGCCGTATTTTTAAAACTTTCTGTTGTCATGTTAAGAAACTGATTCACTGCAGTTACAATATTACAGTAGATGCTTTGATCATTTTCTATGAAGCATAACATATGATTGGATAATTTTCTCTGCCTGAGAAATACTGGAAATTTCACTGACATAGGAAAGACGTATAGAGAAAGAAGAGATAAGCTAGTAACCGCACTGCTTCTGACCTTGAATGCTGGGATTTTAAGGACAGCTGCACTTTATTTAGCTATTTTTTACACAAATGACTCATAATAATGTCAGACACAATAATGTAATATGCACACGTTATTAGTTTATCACCCTAGCAGTAGTTACACTACAGTAGCAGGAAAGTATGGATGAACTTGTCACTCCGGTAGTTCTGGTTTGTTTTGTATCTTTCGCTATCAACCGTCTTGCTCACATTAAAGCATAAGGCATATCACACAGATTGCTCCCACAAGAGACAATGGCAGTAGTGATCAGTGGCATAGGAACATGAGTTACACATGTTGAAGCTAGTGATGATGATCGTAATCAGCTAATGACGATTATGCAAAATTTTGCGTACATTTTTGCAATTACGCCTATACGTAATTATGATTTGTAAATTGAATTGATTTTGTATAGTCATTCGTAATTTTGCATACAATTTAGCGTAATTTTGTGCCGACTTTGGCAGTGAACAGCAAAGCCCCCATACATGCTATTGACACAAAAATAGTTTTTGAGAAAATCGATTTTAAAAATGCACAGAAAAAAATGGTTTTTTAAACTCAGAAAAATGACCATTTAACCACGTGCCGACCGCCCACAGCCGATGGGCGGCGGCAAAGTGGACGCCGAAAGGACCGCAATACGCCCATCGACGTTGCATTCTTTCGGCATGCCCGGGGAGCGATCGCGTCACTGGTGACGCGCGCTTCCCCCGGCAACTGGCTCCGCCCACCCGCGACGACAACCCGCCGGCCATTCGGAAGCGCCAGCAGGTTGTTAACCCCATGATCGCCGCATCCAAAGCGTATAGCTTCAGCCACCCTAGTCTGCACCCAAACACACTGATCTGCCCCCCCCGCCCCGTGATCGCCCACAGCACCCCTCAGACCCCCCCCTGCCCACCCCCCAGACCACTGTTTGCACCCAATCACCCCCCTAATCACCCATCAATCACTCCCTGTCACTATCTGTCAACGCTATTTTATATGCCCTAAACTGCCCCCTGGGGGCTCCTGATCACTCCCCCACCCCTCATATTCTCCCCAGACCCCCCCAGACTCCCCCTGTGTACTGTATGCATCTATCTCCCTGTAATAACCCACTGATCACCTGTCAATCACCATTCAATCACCTGTCAATCACCCATCAATCACCCCCTGTCACTACCACCCATCAATCAGCCCCTAACCTGCCCCTTGCGGGCAATCTGATCACCCACCCACACCATCAGACCCGCCGTCAGGTCACCTCCCAAGTGCATTGTTTACATCTGTTCTCTCCTCTAAACACCCACTAATTACCCATCAGTCACCCATCAATCACCCCCTATCACCACCTGTCACTGTTACCCATCAGATTAGACCCTAATCTTCCCCTTGCGGGCACCCAATCAACCACCCACATGCTCAGATTTACCTCAGACCCCCCCCCCCCCTTATCAATTCGCCAGTGCATTATTTACATCTGTTCTTCCCTGTAATAACCCACTGATCACCTGTCAATCACCTGTCAATCACCCATCAATCACCCCTTGTCACTGCCACCCATCAATCAGCCCTTAACCTGCCCCTTGCGTGCAATCTGATCACCCACCCACACCATCAGATTGCCCGCAGACCCGCCATCAGATCACCTCTCAAGTGCACTGTTTACATCTGTTCTCTCCTCTAAACACCCACTAATTACCCATCAATCACTCCGTCACCACCTGTCACTGCTACCCATCAGAGTAGACCCCTATCTGCCCCTAGGGCACCCAATCACCCGCCCACACCCTCAGAACGCCCTCAGACCCCAGCCCTGATCACCTCGCCAGTGCATTGCTTGCATCTATTCCCCCCACTAATCACACCTTGAGATGCCCATCAATCACCTCCTGTCACCACCTGTCACCCCCTAACACACCTACCCATCATATCAGGCCCTAATTTGCTGCGTGTGGGCTCCTGGTCACTCAGCCAAACCCTCAGATCCCCCTCAGACCCCCTTCCGATCACCTCCCCAGTGCATTGATTGCATCTATTTTCCCCTCGAATCACCCCCTGAGACACCCATCAATCACCTCCTGTCACCCCCTAGCACTCCTATCTATCAGATCAGGCCCAATACAACCTGTCATCTAAGAGGCCACCCTGCTTATGACCAGTTCCACAAAATTCTCCCCCTCATAGACCACCTGTCATCAAAATTTGCAGATGCTTATACCCCTGAACAGTCATTTTGAGGCATTTGGTTCCCAGACGGTTTTGGGCCCCTAAAATGCCAGGGCAGTATAGGAACCACACAAGTGACCCCATTTTAGAAAAAAAGACACCCCAAGGTATTCCGTTAGGTGTATGACGAGTTCATAGAAGATTTTATTTTTTGTCAAAAGTTAGCGGAAATTGATTTTATTTTTTGTCAAAAGTTAGCGGAAATAAAATCTTCTATGAACTCACCATACATCTAACGAAATACCTTGGGGTGTCTTCTTTCTAATATGGGGTCACTTGTGGGGTTCCTATACTGCCCTGGCATTTTAGGGGCCCTAAACCGTGAGTAGTCTAGAAACCAAATTGTGAGAGATCGTGGAAAAGCCGCCGCATGTGCTACTGAGCAGGCGGCTGATTCCGCATCCAGCGCGGCGGTTTGCACGCGGCAGCGTGTGTCTGGTGTGGCTGAGTCTGTTAGTGCACATAGGTTTAGGAATACACGCATGCGCGCTGAGAGGATTAATTCTTATACTAGGCAGGAAGAGTCAGCTGACCACACCGATCAGCTTACTCCAGAGCAGGATACTATTGGTTGAGCAATTAGGGGTGGTGCTGGAGAGCACTACTCCATATATAGCTCCTGCTGGTCACTTGCAAGTTGTCTGCCGTTGCGATCACTACGTGGAAGCACTCAGACCTAGTTAGATCCTTCAGTGTGTTTGAACCAGGTGGACCTGGAAATTCACACTTAGCCAGATTATTTGAATTGTATTCTGTTTATGCTTAAGCTAGGTCCAGGGTGTAGAGACCAAGGACCTCACACCCAGCTTAGGGAACTGTACTACCATCTGTGTTATCTTTCAGACTAGTTCCAGGGTGCTGAGACTACGGACCTCGCACCCAGTCTAGGGAACTGTATTATCATCTGTGTATACTTCAGACTAGTTCCGGGGTGCTGAGACCAAGGACCTCGCACCCAGAATAGGCATTGTTTGATATATGTTATGACTTATAGCTTTTCTGACTACTCCTCTGTCTTCTGATTCGGTACCTCGCATATCTGATATTCCGTTGCCAGACCCTACTTGACTTGGATACCGAATCAGCCTTCTGTCTTTGTACTTTATCTGTCAGTGTGTTGCCGACCCGGCGTGCCCGACCTCGAGAGCTATCTCTCCCCTTAAGAGATAGTCTCCAGATCAGATAGTGACATCCACCTTTAGGTGTCACTCACTCTCTGGCCCTTCCTGTCTCCAGCCTGACTCCTCCCCTTGGAGAGCCTCAGGCTGCTGGAAGGTTCCTGTGCTCCCACAGCAGTGTCTCTTTACTGTTATATCGCCTGCTCAGCGCAGGTGCATCACTCAAAGTATTACTGTTACACCAAACACTCACATACCTATAGGTGTCCAGAGGTTAGCAATATATCACCCCAAAACACATTATACTACTTCTCCTGAGTACGGTGATACCACATGTGTAACACTTTTTTGCAGTCTAGGTGTGCTAAGGGGCCCAACGTCCTATTCACATGTCATTTTAAGGCATTTGCTTTCCAGACTACTCCTCACAGTTTAGGGCCCCTAAAATGCCAGGGCAGTGTAGGAACCCCACAAGTGACCCCATTTTAAAAAGAAGATACCCCAAGGTATTCTGTTAGTAGTATGGTGAGTTCATAGAAGTTTTTATTGTTTTGTCACAAATTAGTGGAAAATGACACTTTGTGAAGAAAAAAAATCAATTTCCGCAAACTTGTGACAAAAAATAAAATCTTCTATGAACTCACCATACTCCTAACAGAATACCTTGGGGTGTCTTCTTTCTAAAATGGGGTCACTTGTGGTGTTCCTATACCGCCCTGGCATTTTAGGGGCCCTAGACCGTGAGGAGTAGTCTAGAAACCAAATGCCTCAAAATGACCTGTGACATTTTAAATGTACTCATAGGATGTTGGGCCCCTTAGCGCAGTAAGGGTGCACATACCCATGCTGGGTGGGAGAAATTTCTCTGTAAATAGACAATTGTGTGTAAAAAAATCAAAAAATTGTCATTTACAGAGATATTTCTCCCACCCAGCATGGGTATATGTAAAAATACACCACAAAACACATTATACTAATTCTCCTGAGTACGGCAGTACCACATGTGTGGCAATTTTTTGCACTCTAACTGCGCTAAGAGGCCCAAAGTCCAATGAGTACCTTTAGGATTTCACAGGACATTTTAAAAAATATGGTTTGAAGACTACTCCTCACGGTTTAGGGCCCCTAAAATGCCAGGGCAGTATAGGAACCCCACAAGTGACCCCATTTTAGAAAGAAGACACCCCAAGGTATTCTGTTAGGGGTATGGTGAGTTCATAGAAGATTTTATTTTTTGTCACAAGTTAGTGGAAATTGATTTTTATTGGGTTTTTTTTCAACAAAGTGTCAATTTCCACTAACTTGTGACAAAAAAAAAAATCTTCTATGAACTCACCATACTCCTAACAGAATACCTTGTGGTGTTGTCTTTCTAAAATGGGGTCACTTGTGGGGTTCCTAAACTGCCCTGGCATTTTATGGGCCCTAAACCGTGAGGCGTAGTCTAGAAACCAAATGTCTCAAAACGACATGTGAAATCCTAAAGACAAATTAGACTTTGGGCCCCTTAGCGCAGTTAGGGTGCAAAAAAGTGCCACACATGTGGTATCGCTGTACTCAGGAAAAGTAGTATAATGTGTTTTAGGGTGTATTTTTACACATACCCATGCTGGGTGGGAGAAATCTCTCTGTAAATGGACAATTGTGTGTAAAAAAAATCAAAACATTGTCATTTACAGAGATATTTCTCCCACCCAGCATGGGTATGTGTAAAATACACCCCAAAACACATTATACTAGTTTTCCTGAGTACGGCAATACCACATGCGTGGCACTTTTTTGCAGCCTAACTGCGCTAAGGGGCCCAAAGTCCAATGAGTACCTTTAGGCTTTATAGGGGTGCTTACAATTTAGCACCCCCCAAAATGCCAGGACAGTAAACACACCCCACAAATGACCCCATTTTGGAAAGTAGACACCTCAAGGTATACAGAGAGGGGCATGGTGAGTCCGTGGCAGATTTCATATTTTTTTGTCACAAGTTAGCAGAAATGGAAACTTTTTTTTTTGTCTCAAAGTGTCATTTTCCGCTAACTTGTGACAAAAAAATAAAATCTTCTATGAACTCACCATGCCTCTCAGTGAATACTTTGGGATGTCTTCTTTCCAAAATGGGGTCATTTGGGGGGTATTTATACTATCCTGGAATTTTAGCACCTCATGAAACATGACAGGTGGTTGGAAAAGTCAGAGATACTTCAAAATGGGAAAATTCACTTTTTGCACCATAGTTTGTAAATGCTATAACTTTTACCTAAACCAATAAATATACACTGAATAGGTTTTTTTTAATCAAAGACATGTAGCACAATAAATTAGGACTAAAATGTATACAGAAATTTTACTTTATTTGAAAAATGTCAGCATAGAAAGTAAAAAAGTTCATGTTTTTTTTGATGAATATAATAAAAAGTAAAACTTGCAGCAGCAATCAAATAGCACCAAAAAAAAAGCTGTATTAGTGACAAGAAAAGGAGGGAAAATTAATTTAGATGGTAGGTTGTATGACCCAGCAATAAACCGTGAAAGCTGCAATGGTCTGAATGGAAAAAAAGGCTCTCGTCCTTAAGGGGTAGAAAGACTGTGGTCCTCAAGTGGTTAAAAACCATTTTTATCTGCATTTTTATGTATATTTTCTCTCAAAAACGACAAGGTATGTTTGGAAAATTATTTTTTTACTTGTACTCACATTACTCCCCTTAACATATGTAGCAATTCTGGTAGCAATAGCATGTATAGGGGCTTTGCTATTAACTGCCAAAGTCGGCTGAAAATTACACAAAAAAATCAAAAAGTATGTGAAATTATGAAATATTACTATTATTAAAATGAATTACGAGTCTCTCTATAATTTCACATTACAATTACGATGCATAATTGCAAATTTCAATGTGAAGTTTTGCATATGCAAAATTTCGGCTCACCACTGGTTGAAACCAAAACCAGGTCCGTGCTCCAGAGGGCCCACCAAGGGCCCTGCCTAATCCAATGAATTCACTCTTTATTTGTGTTATAGTGGCAATGGTTACTATTCTACAGTATTTGCTTTCCATAGTGGTAATTATTAGTATCAGTGTTGAAATTTGGCAATGCCTGGTTTGGAACCTGGAACAGGTGCCTTCAGCACCATTTCAGCAGTAACATTTAGCTCTGATTCTTTCTATTTCCAGTTTGGAAGAAGGAAGTATTAGTCCCATTACCAAGACAGGGGCTTACACATGACCTCTATCTATCTATCTATCTATCTACCTATCTACCCATATTATCTCACAAAAGTGTGTACACCTCTCACATTTTTTAAAAATACTTTATTATATATTTTCATGGGGAATGCTACAAAAATACTATTATTTATATGGGTCAGGCAGAACGACAGAATCAGGATCAAGACAGGTCGGCAATGGAGCGACAAGTTGAAGAACAAATTCTGAAATCAGAAAGTCAAAATCAGAGCCAAGAAGCACAGCAAGAGAACTGAGCACCTCTTAAGGGGCCCATATACTGGTCGATTTCAGCCATCGATCGATCGATTTGTGGCCAATTTAGATCGATTGCATTAGCGTCTGAATAACACCAGAAACAAGCATGCAGCTAATCTTGTCAGTTCTGACAATATTGCCAGTAACATCTGATCTACTGCATACTTGTTCTGGGTCTATTTCTGAAAGTGTTAGAGGTAGAGGATCAGCAGGACAGCCAGGCCACTGGTATTACTTAAAAGGAAAGAAGTATGGCAGCCTTCATTTCACTCTCACCTCATGCTCACTTTAAGCAGGGAGTTTCAGGTATAAAATATGCCAAAATAGCTTGTAGATGGCAATCTGCTGGTGGACAGTAACAATGCATGGCTATACAGGTGTACAATGTCACCAAAGGCTGATGCAGGAAAAAGTAGGACTTTTATACTTCTCTAAAGCGGTGCTTCTCCTTGCAAAACAGGTTTTGAAACTTGGCAGCATGTGATGATAATATGTGCAATGCCAGGTGGTCCAGTGTAAAATCTGTACTGTGGCCAATGGCTCTGTAGCTTCACCATGGAAAGTGGCAGATTTAATTAATTGTATCACCTGACAGATTTGGGATTTTGGACTGGTACTCTGCTTTAACAAAGTTAGGTTGATAAATAATATCAACTGTTTAATTTGCACAGAATACCTAATAGTGCAAAGAATGTCCAACGTCTATATGATAGCAATCAGTATATCTATTAAGACTATAGGCCAGATGGATCTTTGCATTAAAGAGAAAATAAGGTCAGTCATTATTCAAAATAAAATCCCAGCGCTCTCTGGCAATTCCAGTCATCTTCGACTATTCTTTCCATTAGTCTTTCATCTTCAGTTTGGCTGGCATAGCTTGTAATGATGATAAAGGGCAGCCATCTGCCTACGTTGCTCCCATGTCACAGTTATAGTCAGTGAAGTTACAGATGTTTTTGGATCATTTCTTCTTAGATTGTTTTTGGCATATATTGCACGCTGCAAACCAACAATGTGGTTTTACAATCTATAGCAACAGAGCTTATTTAAATATTTATCAATTTGAAATTGATTTTCTGGATCACAGATATTCTTAAATAACAGAAAGATTGAGATTAAATTATTACTGAATTACAAGAAAGATTGGATGCCAAAAACACCAGGTTCTGGGCAGGTATGACTGTGTGGGTTTCCACAAATTAAATATATACATTATATGGTTAAACAGGCGAGTGAGCTCCCAGCATAAACACTTTAATTTCTATCTGTGACCCAAGTCTACCCAGCTGTAGGACTGCAGGTGGTTTCTGTTGATAAAATTTTAGTGAGATGGTGATTATTTATCCAGGGGCAAACAGAAGGAAAACAGGCAGGGTAAGGAACGTTAAGGGCTCGTTTCCACTATCGCGAATCTGCATGCGTCCAACGCATGCAGATCCGCACATGTAATACAAGTGGATGGGCCTGTTTCCACTGTAGCGTTGTTGAGGTGCGTTTTTTTCAGCGTGAAAAAAACGCACAAAAGAGCCAACGATTTCGCCTGCGTCGGGAATCCGTGCGAATCGCCGCTAATGTATTTAATAGTAAAAACGCA
This sequence comes from Hyperolius riggenbachi, assembly GCF_040937935.1. NCBI lineage: Eukaryota > Metazoa > Chordata > Amphibia > Anura > Hyperoliidae > Hyperolius > Hyperolius riggenbachi. The sequence continues at coordinate 328,065,287 of NC_090650.1, forward strand.
TGCGTTTGTTACATGCGTTTTTACCCGCGATTTCGCGTGCGATTTCGCACCTTTTTCAATTTTATTTAGCCCTGGCAGTGTCATGGTTAATTTCGCATGGCACCCTGCCATGCGAAATCGCATGCGAAATCGCGGGTAAAAACGCATGTGGAAACGCATCCGCATGCGTTTTTACAAGCGTCGGAATGCGGCCGAAATCGCGTCGCAACAGTGGAAACAAGCCCTTAGTGTATTCACATAGCCTGCATGCTTTTCTTCACAGAAGTTTTTTTTTTTTATAAAAGTACTTGAAACTAATAAAACATATTGTCAGGCAGAAAACTCACTTCTTGTTGGTATTCCTTTTTTTTAAAAAAAAAAAATAAGTTTTCAAAAGGTAAGTGTGGGGTCAAGCTATATCTGTGGTCAAAACCAGCAAACATATTCATTTAAGGTTGTCTCCCCATTTATTTGTATCCATATCTTACAGTGCAACCCATACTGCTGTCAAAGATGTTGGTACTATTTACTACATCTAATACTTAAACATGTATTACCAATGAATGTGGTCATGGGAACTGTACTCCAGTAATCTCATCAAATGTACAGCCAAAAAAGTAATGGGAGTTTCTGGCCATGTGTAGAACGCTCCCAGATGTGTGTGCATGTTCAAGGATGCTCGCCACCCGCCAGTACCTTTGCATCAGTTAAAGACCTTGCGGACCCGGAAGTATCCACAGGTACTGATCACTGGCGATTGGCCAACAGTTCGTCACAGGGCAAGGTGAACTGTTTGTTCCATCACTACTGGCAGCTGGCAGGTTTTGCATCTCTTCTGTCCACAGGGTAAGGTGCCATTCTTTTCAGGTGGGAGCAGGGAACTCCTGATCAGATGTTTTATTAGGTTTGATGGCTGTCTGTAGGCCAGGAGTCGTAATTCTGGGAAGATTTCACAAGCTGTGATGCCATACTCATGTGAGATATTTGTATACAGCGCTTCCACATCCATGGTAGCTAGAATGGTCCCCTCTGATAGTGGGCCCAGAGCCTCCAGTTTCCTTAGAAGGTTTGTGGTTTTCTGTATGTAACTTTCTGTGTTCCTCACTAAGGCCCATATGCAATTCACTTTCCCCCCTGAGTTTTCTCCTAGGTGACATTTTCATAACTTGTCATAAAATGCATTTTATGCCACCAGCAAGCAAGAAAATACTCAAAATCAATTTGATATTTTTGGGTACTTTTTCAATTGTAAAATGCTGAAAAGTTAGTTTAAAGGGAAACTTAAGTCAAGTAGAAAAAATGAGATTTACTCACCTGGGGCTTCCCTCAGCCCCCTGCAGCCGATCGGTGCCCTCGCAGCCCCGCTCTGACGCTCTAGGACCCGCCGGCGAACACTTCCGGTTTCGCCGTCACCGGCCGACAGGCATGGGAACGCAAGTGATTCTTCGCGTTCCCAGCCTGTATATCACCCCCTATGCTGCTATTGCGGCCAGCTGGTCGCAATAGCAGCATAGGGGGCGATATACAGGCTGGGGACGCGAAGAATCACTCGCGTTCCCATGCCTGTCGGCCGGTGACGGCCAAACCGGAAGTGTTCGCCGGCGGTCCTGGAGCGTCAGAGCGGGGCTGCGAGGGCACCGATCGGCTGCTGGGGGCTGAGGGGAGCCCCAGGTGAGTTAATCTCATTTTTTATACTTGACTTAAGTTTCCCTTTCAAGAGGAGATAAAAATGATCTCCAAGGAGAAAACTTAGGTGAGAAAATGAATTGCATATTGGCCTAAGGGTTTTAGCATGCTGTCCAGCCATCTTGAGATATTTGCGAATGTCTGCCAATATACCCTCTTTGTGTATCTTGGGCAGAATATAGAGTGTACCCACACAATGTGTTGCTGGTATCAATCTCAGTACGTGTTGCGATTAGGGCTGAGCTCTCGGTTTCCGAATTTCGAGTTTGGCATCGGAATTTGGCAGTTCCGAGTACACACTCGGAACTCTAAAACTCGGTGCTTCCGAGTATCGAATTTGGATTTCCGTTGAAGTCAATAGTGCCAAATTCTGAGGTTAATTGTGAAGCCCCCGTACATGCTATCACCACCAAATTTGGCATGTATATTAAGCAGATGAGTAGGAACATGGTAAAAAAAATTGTGAAAAGACCTTATAGTTTTTGAGCAAATCGAATTCAAAGTTTGATAGGAAAAATGTTTTTTAAACTGTGTAAAATGACACTGCTGCAGTACAGGTTACTGCATTCCGAGTTCTGCATACATATTGTATACATTTCATGAAAACAGACAGCGTGGGGTCCCCCCTACCAAGCCTCCTTAACCCTTTGTCTCCCATGCAGGCTGGGATAGCCAGAATTCAGAGTCCCGGCCACGTGGGGCTTCACACCCTGAGCTATACCAGCCCACATGGTCCATAGTATGGGGGGGCTCTGGAGGAGAGGGGCGGCCAAGCCTCCTCCTCTCCCCCAGAGCCCTTGTCCAATCCATGGACAAGGGGCTCTTCCCCACCTCTGTTGCCCCAGGAGGAGGTGGAGGCTGCCAACGTCCTGGGGGGGGGGTCATGGTGCCATCCAGGGGTTCCCTTTAACAAGCAGATCCCCAGAGGCCACCCCCTCCCCAGGAGAAATGAGTATAGGGGTACACGGTACTCCTTGCCCATTTCCACAAAGAGTTAAAAAATAAAAACAAGAGAACAAAAAAAGTCCTCTATTGTTCTAGATTAACCAGGGATACTTACCTTGCGATAATCCCACGCCAGTATCCTCAGGAGTGGTCCCACGCCAGTATCCTCTTAGGACATCCCACCACCCTCCCACACAGACGAACTTCCGCCACTGAATGGTCATCGTCAGCCTCTGCAACTGTATAGCAGAGGCTGGGAACACGAATATTTTGCAAATGGAAAATGGCAGCTGGAAAAACCCTGATCGCTGGAGTTGCGAAACCAGCCATTTTCACATAGATGGTGGGTCCAAGTGACCAGAGCAGGAGGTGCCCTGGTCCCCTGGACCCACCCATTCATGTGAAATAACACTCATTCTGACACTCTGAGGTGGCTCTTAAGGGAACGGGGATTTCCCAGCAGCCATTTTGTATGTGGCACTGTTTGAAAATTCTTGTTTAAGAAAACAATTTTCGCGTTTCCAGCTTATGCAATACAGATTGCAGAGGCTGCTACAGCCATTCAGCCCCGGGAGTTGGTGCATGGGACCTCCTAAGAGGATACTGGCGTGGGACCACTTCTGAGGATACTGGCATGGGATATTGGGATTATCGCAAGGTAAGTATCCCTGGTTAATTTAGAACAATAAAGGACTTTTTGTTGTTGTTTTATCTCTTTTTTAACTCTTTGTGCAAATAGGTAAGGGGCACCATATACCCCTATACCCTTTTCACCTGGGGAGGACCTCCGTGGATCCATTTGTTAAAGGAGAAGTGGTCCCACACAGGGGCATTCCTACCATAGAGCACACGGGACGTGGCGCGGCGCACCGGGTGACTGTCAGCAAGGGGGTGTTGCCACCCCCCCGCAGTGGCAGAGCAGGTTGGGAAGCAGCGCTAAAAGGAGGGGCAGTGGGGACAGCAGCGGGGAGGGATGCCGTGTGCTAGCGACATGCAGCGCACCGCTAGCAGGCTGTTTACCTCTGAGTGTCTGTCACCGCCGCTCCCCTGCCTCCTCTATAGCGCTGCTCCCTGCCTGAATCCCTGCCTGAATCCCTGTGTCCTAATGGCATTCTTAAAACCCACCTTGGGTTCTCTTTAATGTGACCTTGTTGTTTCTTAGAGTCCTTATAGTCTTTCTTTCCTAGGTGGTTCGCGTTCGCCATGTAAGGCGAACTATCCCGGAAGTTCTGTTCGCCCCCATGGTGCACCATTAGGGTAAACTTTGACCCTCTACATCACAGTCAGCAGGCACAATGTAGCCAATCAGGCTAAACTTCCTTGTGGAGCCATTTCCCCCCTTATAAAAGGCAGGCTCCGCCGGCCATTACACCCACTCGTGTGCTTGCATTAATTAGTGAAGGGACAGCTGCATCAGACTCTCTCATAGGGAAAGATTAATTAGGCTGTTGCTAAAATAGCACCCCACAACAGCTCTTTTGAGAGCTAATCTTGTTCTTGTGATCTATTTTTTTCTGTGTGTGTCCCACTGACACTTGTGTTGCATAGACAGCCTTGCTAATTCATACTGTGTGTGTGCCACTGCCAGCCAGGCCCAGAACATTCAGTAACTACCTGTGTGTGTGACAGGTGCACATTGTAATACCCAGTACTGCATATACCCACCTGTTGTGTTCAGTGCACCCACCTCATCACTGCATATACCTACCTGTTGTGTTCAGTGAACCCACCTCATCACTGCATTTACCTATCTGTTGTGTTCAGTGAACCCACTTCATCACTGCATATACCTACCTGTTGTGTTCAGTGAACCCACCTCATCACTGCATATACCTACCTGTTGTGTTCAGTGGCACACTTTGCGGACATTCAGCGGAGAAACAAATTGCCGGTGAGACGCTTGATATGCGATAGCCCGACTTGCTGGAATTCGACCCTGGTCATGTTCTCTCGCCTGCTAGAACAGGAGAAAGCCGTCACCCAGTACCTGTACAATTACAGTAGAAGGACACAATCTGGGGAGATGAGGATGTTGTGGCCCAAGAACTGTACACTGATGCAAAATGCATGCAGGCTCATGAGGAGGTGACCAACCAAGTGAGTCGCAGTAAAGGCACCATCAGACTTGCCCTCCATAACAGATTCTCGTTAAAGGATTTAAAGTTGATTCATTTCACATATACATCAGGGCCTCGAAAGTCCTCCTGTATTGTTATTTTTGGTCACTACCTCGGGATGTGCATGCCTGCCTGCTGCCTTCCTTGGATGTGTGGTGGTAGCCGTTTCTTAGGCTCCAACTCCAGACCGGAATCGAACCAGGATTCCCCGGCCATTACCAGTGGTCACCATGGTACTGAGAAAGTACCATAGAAAGTTTCACACAGTTGAATGAATGGCAGACTTGCCATCCTTAATAACACATTCTTGGCAAATGCTTTCGATTTGGTTCATCTTGCACTGTGTCAAGGGTCCACCTGACCACAGATTCCTTGTCTGCAAAGTACGGTCAGGGTAGGTACATTACTTTACTTATACAGCATGGGTCTCAGGCTCCCACTCTGGACTGGAATAGAACCCTGATTCCCCGGCCATTACCCATGGTAACTCACAATGGCAGACTTGCCTTCCATAATAGATTCTCGCCTCCTTGAGGAGGTGACCAACCTGGTGAGTCGCAGTGAAGGCACCATCAGACTTGCCCTCCATAACAGATTCTCGTTGAAGGATTTAAAGTTTAATCAATTCACATATACAGCAGGGCCTCGAAAGTCCTCCTGTATTGTTATTTTTGGTCACTACCTCGGTACGTGCATGTTATGGCTGCTGCCTTCCTTGGATGTGCAGGGGTGGTAGCAGTTTCTTATGCTCCCACTCCGGACCGGAATCGAACCAGGATTCCCCGGCCATTACCCGTGGTCACTCGCAATGGCAAACTTGCCCTCCATAAGATTCTCATTGCAGGTACTGAACAGCAAGCAGAACAAGTATTTAAAAAAATAGATGTAAGCTTTAACAATGGTAGAGAAAGAACCATTGAAAGTTGATAAGGCAGTCAGACATTACCTGACATCACTGAGTGAGGAAGAGCAATCTCGCCATGGTGCGCACCAGTCTAGCACTGCCGTCACTACGCAAACAGGTGTTTGCGGTGCGTTACACAGTGAGTTGTGAGCGGTGTGTCAGTGTGAAGCAGTACTCTAATTACACTCCCTGATTGATGTCTACACATGCAAGATGTTTTAAAGCACTTTAGGCCTGCAATTTAGCATTCACTTTGATTTCTGCCCTTAAAACGCTGCTTTGCGTCAAATCCAGATTTTTCCCTGGGACTTTTGGCGTCTATCGCACTCATCCATGCAAAAACTCAGATGTTAGACACCTCGAAACATCTTTTCCATAATGTTTGTGGCCAGCATAAGTGTTTCTAGTTTTCAAAGTTTTTGAAGTCTATTGCGGTTCGCAAAAGTTTGCGCGAACCGAACCTTTCGCGAACCGAAAGTAGGAGGTTCAGGCCATCTCTCTCTCTCTCTCTCTCTCTCTCTCTCTCTCTCTCTCTCTATATATATATATATATATATATATATATATATATATATATATATACTGTGTATGTACAGCATCCAGTATAATATTGTGTGTGGAAATGAACTTTTTTGAGTAGTATAGCGGACTGAGTTATTTTTCTATCTTGCTATTGCCCTTGATAGTTTGTTCATTATCTTGAAGGTAATTCTTTTGTAAGGGCTATACAAGAATGAAAGAGAATAACTTATTTCAGATAAACCCTAATGCATAATATGAAGCTAGGTCCCACGGCATCTCCTCATTATTAGCAAAACAATTTTCCCAAATGCCTCACATAATAACCTTTTGAATAACAAAGCTTTTCACTTAATACCTAACTAAACCCAAAATTAAACAAGGCCACTTTTAATCAGGTTGGAAAGTGAATATAAGCAATGTAAAGAAGCAAAGTTGTGGACAGAATATCTTAGAACTTAGTACTTAAAACTGAAGCAAATTTTCATACAGCCTAGTCAGGAATTTTGCTAGTGGACATAATGTGTGACACTGGAATTTTGGAAATTACCAAAATTAATAGAATATGGTGAAGCAAGGGACAACAATAGAGGCAGTGAAAAGGGGACGACTGAGGTAGTACCAATGGAGGAAACAGCAGATGCATATGTGCTATGTTTCCTTCCTGCTATGTGGTCGTGGAACATGTTAGAGCTTGCACTCAGCTCATTAATTATTATGCCATTAAGCTAACTGCCTCTGACTTTCTTTGTCATAATTCTTTTTTTTTTTTTTTGCAATACTTGCAGCCCACCTCATCTACAGTGGCTTGCAAAAGAATTCTGCCCCCTTGAAATTTTCCACATTTTGTCACATAACTGCCACAAACATGAATCAATTTTATTGGAATTCCATGTGAAAGATTAATACAAAGTGGTGTACACGTGAGAAGTGGAACGAAAATCATACATGATTCCAAACATTTTTTACAAATCAATAACTGCAAAGTGGGGTGTGCGTAATTATTCGGCCCCTTTTGGTCTGAGTGTAGTCAGTTGCCCATAGACATTGCCTGATGAGTGCTAATGACTAAATAGAGTGCACCTGTGTGTAATCTAATGTCAGTACAAATACAGCTGCTCTGTGACGGCCTCAGAGGTTGTCTAAGAGAATATTGGGAGCAACAACACCATGAAGTCCAAATAACACACCAAACAGGTCAGGGATAAAGTTATTGAGAAATTTAAATCAGGATTAGGCTACAAAAAGGTTTCCAAAGCCTTGAACATCCCACGGAGCACTGTTAAGCGATCATTCAGAAATTGAAGGGGTATGGCAAAACTGTAAACCTACCAAGACAATGCCGTCCACCTAAATTTACAGGCCGAACAAGGAGAGCGCTGATCAGAAATGCAGTCAAGAGGCCCATGGTGACTTAGGACGAGCTACAGAGATCTACAGCTCAGGTGGGGGAATCTGTCCATAGGACAACTATTAGTCGTGCACTGCACAAAGTTGGCCTTTATGGAAGAGTGGCAAAAGAAAGCCATTGTTAACAGAAAAGCATAAGAAGTCCCATTTGCAGTTTGCCACAAGCCATGTGGGGGACACAGCAAACATGTTGAAGAAGGTGCTCTGGTCAGATGAGATCAAAATGGAACGTTTTGGCCAAAATACAAAACGCTGTGTGTGGCGGAAAACTAACACTGCACATCACTCTGAACACACCATCCCCACTGTCAAATATGGTGGTGGCAGCATCATGCTCGGGGGTGCTTCTCTTCAGCAGGGACAGGGAAGCTGGTCAGAGTTGATAGGAAGATGGATGGAGCCATATACAGGGCAATCTTGGAAGAAAACCTCTTGGAGTCTGCAAAAGACTTGAGAGTGGGGAGGAGGTTCACCTTCCAGCAAGACAACGACCCTAAACATAAATCCAGGTCAACAATGGAATGGTTTAAAACAAAACATATCTATATGTTAGAATGGCCCAGTCAAAGTCCAGATCTAAATCCAATCGAGAATCTGTGGCAAGATCTGAAAACTGCTGTTCACAAACGCTGTCCATCTAATCTGACTGAGCTGGAGCTGTTTTGCAAAGAAGAAAGGGCAAGGATTTCAGTCTCTAAATGTGCAAAGCTGGTAGAGACATATCCTAAAAGACTGGCAGTCGTAATTGCAGCAAAAGGTGGTTCTACAAAGTATTGACTGAGGGGGTCGAATAATTACGCACACCCCACTGCAGCTATTTATTTGTAGAAAATGTTTGGAATCATGTATGATTATCGTTCCACTTCTCATGTGTACACCACTTTGTATTGGTCTTTCACATGTAATTCCAATAACATTGATTCATGTTTGTTGCAGTAATGTGACAAAATGTGGAAAACTTCAAGGGGGCCGAATACTTTTGCAAGCCACTGTATATTCACTTTTATACACTAGAGGTGTGCAAGGACTTCTGGCAATCACTATATTTGCCCTGCCTGCTCTCGGCCCAGATCCATCACAGGAGGTAGCATTTCTGACTGCACTTTTTAGTGAGTTAGAGACAAAGAAGTCATAGGGTTAAAACAGAAACAGGAAATTTGAATTCCTGCAGTAAATGGACACTTTGGGCATTGCCTCTGCCACTAATGTTAATTAGCAGCAACCGGGTGTCCAATCAGAAATTTGGTGCCTGATAAAATGTATCCTTAATATTATCGTTTTTGTCATTAAATTGTTTATATTTTAATATATTCAGTAACTCCAGTATTTTCCTTTGTTTTTAGAGGATAGTTATGGTTAGGTGTCAGGTAAGGCATTTGCGCTGGGGCAGACGGCTAAGGTTAGGTGTCAGGGGGGTTGATTAGGGTTAGGCATTGGAGGGGGGAAAGTTCTGTGTGAGAGTAAGGTTAGTTTTAGAAGTACTTAAATACTGTATTAGTGATATTTACTGATATTTTACTAAAGAAAATGACCCCTCTAAAATAGCAAGCTATTGGTAAATGTTAACAATAAATGTTACCAATATTCTACTATGGGCTATATCCTAACGCCACAATTTCCTGCCACCTTTTTTCACCTACCCTTAGAAACTAGCAGGTGTAGAGCTACAGGAAAGCAAAGTTACAAATAGTAATTTAATTAAGAAAATGTGATAAAAGTAATTCTTGCAATTTACAGTAGATCGTATGTATGAATTGACCAATTTTAAAGGGCACTATGATCAAAACTGTAAAAAGACATATGTATACGTACATAGAAGATATATATTTATCCAGAGTGCACTGTAAATGACTTTATTTCTATGTAGTTGTCACTTTAAGTAAATATTTTCAATTTAATGTTTCTTACCTGTTACTAAGTGTTGAACCAGACTTTCTCCTCAAGGGAGAACCTAAAGGCTACTTTTATTGTTTTAAAACCACTCCCACCCTGGCAAGGATCTCTACAAAGGTGCCAGGTGGTCTGACTACTTGCAGGCCCACGGTCTATTCTGGTATAGTGCCAGTCAATAAGCTCTTTTGAAGATAAAGAAAACCCTGAGAATCCACACTAAGAAGGATTAGTCCAAAACCAGTGAGTATGAGGTCAGAACCATCAGATTAAAAACACCTACGGTAAGTGACAGCTACATAGAAAGTAAGTCATTTACAGTGCATTTTACTCTGGGACAAATGTAGCTCCTCAACAAGGTGCAAACGGCTCATGCCTGTGCAATAGCACTCAGCCACCTCAGGGTTTTTCAGCCAAACACAAACAGCTCCATGCTACTCCACAGGCATGAGACATCCTGCACCCCCTTATACATTTAGCATTATGTGCCTGGCTTTGCCCTGCTATCATGTTTCCTGTAGTGGAAATGTCCGTGTGCTCCTGGGTCAAAACTATATCCAAATGCTCGCCACTATACTTCAGGTACTACAGCTATGCGCATGGCAGTAGGTCTCACTCATTCCAAATTATTTTTCACCTGTGTCATGTCTTTCCTTGTTTGTTTTTTTTCATTCTGAGCATTCATGAATCCCCCAAGTGATAGTGCACATATTATCTCATCATGTGCATTGTAAGCAATCATTAGTAATGTACACTTAAATTACAACAAAATTCCATTCCATAACATTGTACACACCTACACACACATTCACATACAGTATCACACCCACCATTACCCACTACAGGCAGATTTCAATTGCACGATTTATGACCTAACATACCTTAGTAATATTTACAACAGTATACTCAAAGGACACCTAGGGCCTGATTCACAAAGCGGTGCAAACTGTTTGCACGCCAGTGAAAAGCCCTTTATCACGCCTAAACTCAGTTTAGGCGTGATAAGAAGAAACTTGCGCGAAATTCCGTACAGCACAATGCGCGCGAAGCGCCCATTAAACCCTATGGGCGCTGCGCATGGAATCGCGTGATTGCGCGCGCAAGACTTTGCGCGCAGGACTTTGCGCGCGATCACCAGCACAAAGCAGTGCTAACTCAGCGGTGCAAAGGTTATCACGCCTAAAGTCTTTTAGGCATGATAACTGGGTTATCACCGCTTTGTGAATCAGGCCCCTAGAGTGAGAGGAACAAAGCCATCCCACCCATGATGGCAGGTGAAGCCGCATTCTCAGGAATTGTCACACGTCAGGCGGTATCCCACCCACCCACTCGCTCCTGGCTCCCTTCCTGGCCACCTCTTACCTTCTTGAAGCAAGAGGCGGCTGCCTCTTGCAGCAGGAATGGCTCACCGGGTCCCCCTCACCTGTCCGGCTTGTAGATCTCAGATCGGGGGACCCACCATGGCTCCCTTAGCCGTGCGTATACAGGAAGTGATTACTGCTGCCGGAGGTGGCCCGCCGCTTGCTTCAAGAAGGTAAGAGGTGGCTAGGGAGGGAGGGGGGCTAGGGGAACCACCTCACGAACCTATACTGGGGCAACTACTAGGGGCAACTATACTAAGCTACCTATACTGGGTCAATTATACTACCTATACTGGGGCAACGATACTAGCTATCTAATGTATACTGGGGCAACTATACTAGCTATCTACTGTATACTGGGGCAACTATACTACCTATACTGGGGGCAACTATACTAGCTACCTATACTGGGGGCAACTAAACTAGCTACCTATACTGGGGCAACTATACTACCTATACTGGGGACAACTATGCTAGCTACCTATTCTGGGGCAAATATACTTCCTATACTAGTGGCAACTATACTAACTACCTATACTGGGGGCAACTATACTACCTTTATTGTGGGCAACTATAATAACTACCTATACTGGGGGCAACTATGCTAGCTACCTATACTGGGGCAAATATACTTCCTATACTAGTGGCAACTATACTAACTACCTATACTGGGGGCAACTATACTACCTTTATTGCGGGCAACTATAATAACTACCTATACTGGGGGCAACTATACTAGCTAGCTACCTATACTGGGGCAACTATACTGGCCACCTATACAGGGGCAACAATATTGGCTACCTATACTGGGGCAATTATACTGGCTACCTATACTGGGGGCAACTATACTTAACTACCCTATACAGTGTGCACCTTTACCTGGCTACCTAACAATACTGAGAGACACAGACTAACCAGCAAGCTCATGGTGACCCAGAACTCATTGGAGTGTGTAAGGGACTACAATGGTCCTAAAAGCCCCCTTACTAAGATGTTAAGAAACAATACTGAGGGTGACTTTTTTTGGGTGCTGTGCGATCATTCCATATCAGAGTGTGTGGAGGGACCATCCTCACAAGTTTGCCTCAGGCAGCAAAAAGTCCAGAACCAGCCCTGGAGCAGAATAGGGAGGCTTCCATATTTATTTTCTTTTTTTGACAATGCAAATTGCCTGGCTGTCGTTCTGATCCTCTGCCTCTAATACTTTTAGCCATAGTTCCCCAACAAGCCAGCAGATCAGGTGCTCTAGTAGTCTAACTGGATTTGTCAAATTCTTGTTTCAGGTGGGTGATTCAGATTCTTCTGATGCCTGAAAGATTAGCAGGAATACCAGGTAATTGGTATTGGTAAAGAGAAAATGATTATGGCAGCCTCCATATGCCCATCACTTTTTTTCACACACCTATATTTATTTTATATTTGTATGCATTTGCTCAAGATTTTGCAACTCCCTCTGCATTCACCCCTGCACTTTACACATACACACATTTTACAGCCCTTTTCTGTACCCTTTAAACTCCCTGTGCTATCCTCTGACTTCCACTGTGCCCAAAGGCACCAATCTGCTAGTTGGATGTATTTTTTTTTCTTTTCCTTGTTGTTTTACAATTTCTGTGGTGTGCAGGTTTATTCTTTGATGTGCAACTTTAAGGAAAATGTTGGCATTATATGATTTGCTTTTGCATTGTAGCTGAACAAGTACTGCTGTCTAATATTCATATGGGTCATTTTCTTCATCAAATATCCTCAATGTACTGTCATCCTGTCATTACTTATCAAAGCCTTTTGTGTATTTCTTTTTTTTTACATGACTCAATAAACTTGCACTGAGCTTAAAAGATTAAAAAAACAAAAACAAAACCAAACTTACATTTCCAGCTAAAGTATTTGTATATTTACACTTAATTCTGCTTGAAGTATGTTAAAATTAAATTATGATCAAAATACCTAACAGCATATTTGCTTTATTTGTGTACTGAAACAGACATTAAGACATTACACATCACTGGCTAATAATGCTCCATACCCCCTGTGTAGAGTTGTCGCAAACCTCCAATTTTGGTTCGTGGACCTCGAACTCGAACCCACGGAAAAAGTTCGCGAAAGTGCAAACTTTTGAACCACCATAGACTTCAATGGGCAGGCGAACCTTCAAAACATTAATTGTGGCCACTAGTGATGGAAACGATGTTTCAATGGGTCTAACACCTGTAGGGGTGCATGGCGGAGTGGGATACACGCCAAAAGTCCAGGGTAAAAATCCGGATTTTACGTACAGCAGGGTTTAATGGCACAAAATCACATTTTATTGCTAAATTGGAGGCCTAAAGTGCTTTAAAACATCTTGCATGTGTATACATCAATCAGGTAGTGTAATTAGTGTACTGCTTCACACTGACAGACCAAACTCACTGTGTAAGGCACCGTAAACAGCTGTTTGTGTAGTGATGGCTGTGCTGGACTGGTGTACACCATGGCGAGAGTGCAGGCGCTGGCGGTTTTCCAGCCCATATGGTCGCCAGCTGAGATAGCTCAATGATAGAACTACAGTGACTGTTCAGCTGATCGAATTTGGTCTATCCACAATGAAGCAATTACCTTATTATCTTGGGTGTGCCCTCCAACACACTCATATAGCTGGTGGCCATTGCTTGTGATACGCAAGCCCCTTCACCGTGGCAAGGTAACGATCACGAAGGGGAATGGACACATGCCTTTTGTTTTGTTGTTGCAGCCCCAGTGCATCCAGAAAAATTAGGCAGGCATGTACACGCACCAGAAAAATTATTATTGTTTTTGTTCAGGAATCCACCTGGAGTCCTGGACCCTGTTGGTGGTGGCGGAAAAGACAGTCGAGCGGCCTGCAGGCAGAGATGCTGTGTGGGGCCTGACTTAGTCTTGGGGCAGGCAGTCACACGGCGTTCAGGCAGAGATGTTGTTTGTGTGGGGATCAGTGGTGCTCAACAGAGCTCGAATATTCGAGTAGCTCGAATATTCGAGCTCTTTTCCAGCTATTCGAGCTCGGTATTCGAGTTCTGAATAGCTGGAGATATTCGAATGGGCTATTCGAGTGAACTCGAATAGCACATTCACTATTCGCGCTATTCGAGCTAACAGCGCTATTCGAGCTCGAATACCGAGCTTGAATAGCGTCATAGCCCAGATTGATGTCCTCAGAGCCAATCAGAGGGCTCCCAGGCCCTCTGACGGCAGCCAATCACTGAGGGGGACCCTGGCCAGCCCCTACCCTATAAATAGCGGCCGCCATGTTCGGTTTTTCCGTCCTTGCCTGACTTTGTACAGAGAGAGATCTGCTCCTTTGTGCTTTGGCTTAGCAAGAGCTTTATTGTGGTCATTCACCTAGCGTTTTTGCTCACATACACCTCCTATATACACCTATATTGTTGTTAGTTAGATAGACATTGTATTTTAGTTAGTAGATTGTGTGTTACTAGAGAGCCAGCTGCTGCAGGCAAGCTTACACAACTTTAGGCCTCAGGGCCTGCCTGTGTGGGCAGCTCAGCTGTTCTCTCCTGTACTCTGTTAGTTTATTTCTCATCTATACCAGTATTTCTGCTGTCCTTTACTAGCTACTGAGTGATTGTATTTTGTATTGTAGTTATATAACTGTACTAGGACTAACTAGGACACTCACTGTCACTGTTTGTTCATAGCTCCTGCGTGTGACCGTGTGTGTGTGCGTGCACTGTCTGTAGTGTACACACACTCTATTTCCTTCTGATTACTGATTAATTATTGTAATTTCTAGTTGTACTTCCTGACTGTTACTACTTACTTACTGTACTAGGGACACTCACTCAGTCACTGTTCATAGGCTAGCTCCTGCGTGTGTGTGCGCGTGCACTGTCTGTAGTGTACACACACTCTATTTCCTTGTGATTACTACTGATTACTGAATCTGATTAAGTTGTAATTTCTAGTTGTACTTCCTAACAGTTACTACTTACTTACTGTACTAGGGACACTCACTCAGTCACTGTTCATAGGCTAGCTCCTGCACGTGTGTGCGCGTGCGTGCACTCACTGTCTGTAGTGTACACACACTCTATTTCCTTGTGATTAGTACTGATTATTGTAATTTCTAGTTAGTGTACTAGGGGACACACTCACTGTTCACTGTTCACACTTACTGTTTACCGATTATTGTATTTTGTATTTGTACTGTACTAATCAGTTAGCGATCTAATCACTTAGTGATTAGTGTCACCTCACCCACCAACCCACTCCATTAAAGTACCCCACTTTTCACCCGCCCTTTTAAAAACTTTTGTGTTTACGCCCAAAACATCTAAGATGTCTGGAAGTGGCAGCCAGCGCGGTTTGGGCAAGGGGAAGGGCAGCAAGGGAATCAGGAGGAGAGGGAGCAGCATTGTGGCAAGCCGCGGCCGCGCCACCATGCACAGTAATGCAGCAGCAGCAACAGCGTCAGTGGCTAACATTCATCCTATAGCCACTGGCCGTGGACGCCTTGGGCGCCGCCCAGCAGGAGCATCTGCAACTCACGCTGCAGAGACACAGCAGCAGCAGCATGTAGCACCTGCTCCGATTTTCCTCCAGCCTGGTCGGAAACGTCCCATTGAGGAAAAGGATGCAGACACTGTGGTGCAACTGATGACGGAGGATGAGCAGCCCGCCATCAGCTCTGCATCCGAGGCCTCCACCCTCACCACCACCACCACCACCACCCCTGTTCGCAGCAGCCGCCCAGCAGGGCCTGGGGAGGAGGCCAGTTCACCGTCACTCGCCAACCTGTCATTCAGCAGTCTTTTAACCCCAGGCATCATGAGTAAATTGTCTGCTGTTGTTGGCGATCTTGAGGAGGAGATGCTGATGGGCACTTTGGGGGAGGAGGGATTGGACAGCAAGACTGTGGCGACAGTCAAGCAGCCCATCCATGCATCAGGAGAGGAGTTTGGGGGGTCATCCCAGCAGGACATGTTTCAGGAGGGGGAGGATGATGATGACACGGTGACAGACAAAGACTGGGTGCCACCAGCTCCAGGGGATGTCGTCATCAGCAGCTCTGAGGAGGAGGATGCGCTTGTGGGCCTTGCAAGGAGGTGCATCATTGCAAGCATTGGCAGCAGTAGGCAGGTCCCACTCAGCAGCAGCAGCAGCAGCATCTGCCAGTACCACCACCAGCTGCACCCAAGCCCCCGCCCCAACCACCACAGGGAGACAGGCAGCAGCGGCTCCAGGCCGTAGGGGGTTGTTTTTGTCACCAATCTGGCGGTTTTTCACCATGCCCACAGTGTACAGCACGTACGCCACTTGCAACCACTGTCAGCGGAAGTTGAGCAGAGGTGCAGACCCCTTAAAGTTCAGCACCAGCTCACTCATCAACCACCTTGCTGCGAAACATTTCCACCAGCATGAGGAGTTCCAGAGGCTGAAGGCATCTGGTGCTGGCAGTGGCACCACACCCATCACTGCACAGCCTTCAGCAGCAGCAGCAGCAGCAACAGCAGCCACCCGCCCTCCTGCTCCTCCAGCAGCACCAGCAGGAGTGCGGAAACGCACTGCTCCTCCCCCTCTGCAACTCCTGCCGCCGACACTGAGGCCTGTTCTGGCAGCCAGTCCTCAGTGGCCTCCTCTGCTGTGTCTGCTGATTCCCGTGCCAGCAAAAGGCCACGCCAGAGCCTTTTGAGCGAGTCCTTCCAGGGGGTGGTTAGGGCTCTGCCTCCCAGCAGCCGTCGCGTGCGGCAGCTGAACGGCTTGCTGGCACGGGCCATGTGCTCCCAACTCCTGCCGTACACGCTCGTGCAGGAGGGGAGCGACATGCGTGCGCTGCTTGCTTGTGCAGCCCCAGACTGGACGCTACCCAGCAGATACTTCTTCGCCCGCAAGGCCATTCCTGCACTGCACCGCTTTGTGATGGCCAATGTGGAGCGAGGGCTGGAGCACGCGGTTGGTGAAAGGGTCCACGTCACCATGGACTCCTAGAGCAGCCACTTCGGGACAGGCCGCTACCTGTCCTTCACTGTCCACTGGGTCAGCTTGGTGGAAGGGGGTGAGGATGGGAGAGCAGCAGCGGGCAAAGCAGCAGCAGCAACACAGTGGGTGGTGCCACCCCGCAGGGTCAGGGGAACTGCAGCAGGTTCCTCCGACCCTCTGCCATCCTCCGGCACACCTGGCCAAACCCCCCGCCTCAGCAGCAGCGTGAAGCCACGCCACTGCCAAGCGCTGCTGCACTTGGTGAGCCTTGGGAAGACCAAAGTGACGGCAACCCATGTGTTGGCCAAACTCCAGGAGCAGGAGAGGATTTGGCTGACCCCCAGAGGCCTCAGAGTCGGAGAGGTGGTGGCCGACAATGGGGTCAATCTGGTTGCCGCAATAGACAGGGGAAACCTGACCCACATCCCCTGTCTTGCCCACGTGCTGAACCTGGTGGTGCAGAAGTTCTTGCACACCTACCAGGGGATGGGCGAACTGCTGGAAACGGCAAGGAACGTTGTGCGTCACTTCCGGCGCTCGGCTGCAGCCTGTGCGAGCCTGGAAGACGTGCAAAAGGAGCTGGAGCTGCCACGCCATCGGCTGATCCTTGACGTTCCGACTCGCTGGAACTCCACCCTGTTGATGTTGGAGCGTCTGGTTGAACAGAAGCACGCTGTCAACCAGTACCTTGCCCTGGCCACTGTGTCCGCCGCTCAGAGAAGGGACAGGACCAGCAACATCCCGTCCATCGTCCCCGATGATGACTGGAGGCACATGCAGCAGGTGTGCTTAGTGCTGGCTCCCTTTCTGCAGGCCACTAACATGGTGAGCAGGGACCATGCTATGGTCTGCGAGTGGGTGCCCCTGGTTTGTCTGCTGAACAGGGCCCTCGATGCTTTGCTGGAACAGGGAGCGGCAGCCTGGGACCAGCAGGAGCGTCATGCAGCTGCACAGTCCACCTCTGAGGGGGAGGAGGAGGAGGACTTGGTGGAGGTCCCTGACCTTGCTGCTGATGAAGGGGATCAGCACAGTGCAGCTGAGTTGGTGCGGGGGTGGAAAGAGGATGAGGCTGAGGAGGGAGAGGAGGAGGATGAGGACAGCACTGCCGCCGATGTGCCAGCACACGTGGCCCGCCTCTTCCCAATGGCAGCGCACATGCTGACGTGCCTGCGCAAGGACCCCAGGGTGATCCAGATGAAGCAGAGGGAGGACATCTGGATCAGCATGATGTTGGACCCACACCTCAAGGGGTAGTTGAGCCAGTTCCTGCCGCCTGCAGGAGGAGACCCAGCGCAACAAATAAGGAGCTTGCAGCGGGGCCCTTGTTGAGCGCTTGGAGGAAGCCTTCCCCCAGCCTTCCACCCCCACTGTCCAGCCAGCGCAGAGGCAGCAGCAGGTGCCTGCATCCAGCAGCAAGCGCCCCACAGACCTGCTGTCTCTCAGCAACGAGCTCTACAGGACTGTAGAGGCTCCGGCAGCAGTGACTAGAGAGGAGGTGCATGCAGCAGCATCCTCCTCCGGTCACAGCCAGCGCCTGACCCGAATGGTGGCTGACTACATGGGGTCCTACAGCAGGCTTGACAGCGATGCCCCTGTTGATCCCATGGAGTATTGGGTCAAGCGCCTGGAGATCTGGAGCGAGCTGGCGCAGTACGCCCTGGAAGTGCTGTCCTGTCCCCCTTCCAGTGTGCTGTCCAAGCGCTGCTTCAGTGCAGCTGGTGGCGTGGTCACCGAGAAACGCTCACGTCTGTCTCACAAGTCTGTGGACAGACTGACGTTTCTCAAGATGAACCAGGCGTGGGTGGAAGGCGAGTTCCTGGCCCCTGTTGTCAGCGAGAGGGGGACATGAACTGGCTAAGAACCATCGTTAATGTGCCTTACCACCCTTTACCACCTCCTGGCTCCTGCTCACTAAGCCAGCCTGGTTCACTTTGACTATTACGTCGCCTGCAGCCACACATTTTACACCTACAGTGGGCTGCTGTGTACTGCCCTTCTGCTGTCTGTCTGTGTTTCCCACTGCCAGGGTACACAGATTTACCTTCTGCTGCCACTCTGCCACCAGCTATTACGTCAAACAATAGCTATATCTGTCTGTGTAATTTTCTATAAAAAACAAAACAAATAAACCAAAAAAAAAAAAAGGTTTAATTTTTCTGAGGTGCCCGGGTTGAAAACTGTGTTGTCCCAGTTGTGTATTGGACACGATGTGGGCTGCACGACCGCTGTCTGGGACCTCCTGCTGTGTTTATTTACAGCCCTGGTATCACCGCTAGGTACCAGGGCTATTATGTCACGCTGCCTGCCTGGCCTGCTGCCACACTCACACTACTCCTCCATTCCTCCTGCTGCTGCTGCTGTCTGTCTGTGTTTCCCACTGCCAGGGTACACAGAATTACCTTGTGCTGCCACTCTGCCACCAGCTATTACGTCAAACAATAGCTATATCTGTCTGTGTAATTTGTTGTAAAAACAAAAGAAATAAACCATAAAAAAAAAAAAAAGGTTTAATTTTTCTGAGGTGCCCGGGTTGAAAACTGTGTTGTCCCAGTTGTGTATTGGACACGATGTGGGCTGCACGACAGCTGTTTGGGACCTCGTGCTGTGTTTATTTACAGCCCTGGTATCACCGCTAGGTACCAGGGCTATTATGTCACGCTGCCTGCCTCATTGACTGCCTGCTGCCACACACTCATCCTCCTCCTCCTGCTGCTGAATTTACCTCTTGCTGTCTGTGTGTTTCCACTGCCAGGGAGCACATACAATGGCGCTTCCAACATGCGTGCGCCACCAGCTATTTGTTACGCTCAAAAATAGCTGCATTTCTTTAAAAAAAAACAAAAATTATATATACTTTTTATTAATACTGTGTGATATTATTTTTAGAGGTGTCCAGGTTGAAAACTGTGTTGTCCCAGTTGTGTATTGGACATGATGTGGGCTTCACGACCGCTGTCTGGAACCTCATGCTGTGTATTTACGGCCTGGTACCACCGCTAGGTACCACAGCCTATTATGTCTCGTCTCGCTGCCTGCCTCATTGACTGCCTGCTGCCACACAATCATCCTCCTCCTCCTGCTGCTGAATTTACCTCCTGCTGTCTGTGTGTTTCCACTGCCAGGGAGCACATACAATGGCGCTTCCAACATGCGTGCGCAACCAGCTATTTATTACGCTCAAAAATAGCTGCATTTCTTAAAAAAAAATATAAAAGAGAAATAAGTGAAGAAGAAGAAGACGATATAGAAAAAGATGAAGAAGAAGAAGAAGGAGAAGAAGAAGAAGGAGAAGAAGATGAAGAAGAAGAAGATGAAGAAGATGAAGAAGATGAAGAAGAAGAAGATGAAGAAGAAGAAGATGAAGAAGATGAAGAAGAAGAAGATGAAGAAGATGAAGAAGAAGAAGATGATGAAGAAGAAGAAGAAGCTGAAGAAGAAGAAGATGAAGAAGATGAAGAAGATGAAGAAGAAGAAGATGAAGAAGATGAAGAAGATGATGAAGAAGAAGAAGAAGATGAAGAAGAAGATGATGATGAAGAAGATGAAGAAGAAGAAGAAGAAGAAGAAGAAGAAGAAGAAGAAGAAGAAGAAGAAGAAGACGATATAGAAGAAGAAGAAGAAGAAGAAGATATAGAAGAAGATATAGAAGAAGAAGATATAGAAGAAGAAGATATAGAAGATAAAGAAGAAGAAGAAGCATATACAGTACTGAACAACATTTTGGACACAACTTCTCTTTCCACCTTTTTTTTTTTAAAGGAACATCCCCACATAATCACTTGCTGTTGTTACTTGGAAAAAAAGATGTTTCTTGCATCATTCACCCTCAAAACAAGTGTTGGAAGCTATTTAAGGCCAATTCGAATAGTCAGCTCGAATAATGAGCTCGAATACCGACTCGAATAGTGAGGTCGAAGTCCGAGGTCGAATCGAATAGTAAAAAATATTCGACTCGAATATTCGACCGAATTCGAATAATTTACTATTCGAATTCGACCAAACTCGAATTATAAAAAGGGGTATCCGAGCATCACTAGTGGGGACTGACTTAGTCTTTGGGCAGGCAGTAGCCCTCCGGGATCCGTGCCTTATTTATTTTAATAAAGGTGAGGTACTGAACATGTACGGAACACTTTTTTTGACCTAGGCGACTTCTCTTCTCACTGACAATGCCTCCAGCTGTGCTGAAGGTCCTTTCTAGGACGCTTGAGGCAGGGCAAGCCAGAAGTTGGATGGCAAATTGTGAAAGCTCTGGCCACAGGTCAAGCCTGTGCACCCAGTAGTCCAGGGGTTCATCGCTGCTCAGACTGCTGATGGTTCTTTCTCTACCACTGTTAAAGAAAGGGTACAGCCGGAGAATCAGGGCTCGATTCTGGTACCACCACACATCTAAGGAAGGCAGCAGGCACGGCACGCAAATCCCGACTCAGGGAGGTAGTGATGAAAAATAACAATACAGCACTCTGTATAATGATGAATACACTTGAAATTCTTTAACGGGAATCTGTTATGGAGGGCAAGTCTGCCATTCATTCAGCTTTGTGGTCAACTCTCTTTGGTACTTTCTGCACCATGTGACCATGGGTAATGGCCGGGGAATGAGGGTTCGATTCCGGTCTGGAGTGGGACCCTAAAAAACGGCTACCACCACACATCCAAAGAAGGACCCAATGTGCTGTATAAGTAATGTACCTGCCCTGACCGTGTTTTGCAGACCAGGCATCTGTGGTCAGATGGACCCTTGACCCAACGCTGTGTGCCAGAGATTACACCACTTGCCTTTAACTAGAATCTGTAATGGAGGGCAAGTCTGCCATCCATTCAAGTGAAAGGTATGCACTGACTCCCAGGTATAATAAAATGTGCAGTGACAGATGCAGTGAATGGTATTCAGTGACTGCTGGTATAACAATGTGCAGTCACACAGGTGCAGTGAACAGGTATGCAGTGACTAGTATTTAAAACTGCTTGCTGTCACGCAGGTGCAGTGAACAGGTATGCAGTGACTGGTATTACAAATGTACAGCTGTCACACACACAGGTGCAGTGAACAGTTATGCAGTGACTGGTATATAACACTGCATGCTGCCACACAGGTGCAGTGAACATAAACAGGTATGCACAGACTGGTATTACAAATGTGCAGCTGTCACACACACACAGGTGCAGTGAACAGGTATGCAGTGACTGGTATATAAAACTGCGTGTTGTCACGCAGGTGCAGTGAACAGGTATGCACGGACTGGTATTACAAATGTGCAGCTGTCACACACACAGGTGCAGTGAACATTTATGCAGTCACTGGTATTATATAACACTGCGTGCTGTCATGCAGGTGCAGTCAACATGAACAGCTATGCACGGTCAGACTGGTATTACAAATGTGCAGCTGTCACGCACAGGTGCAGTGAACAGTTATGCAGTGACTGCTGGTATATAACACTGCGAGCTGTCACGCAGGTGCTGTGAACATGAACAGGTATGCACGGTCGGACTGGTATTACAAATGTGCAGCTGTCAGTCACACACACAGGTGCAGTGAAAAGGCATGCACTGAATGTGCTGGGCCTTGCACAGTATAGCAATTAGCAAGGGCCAGCTGCGACACACAGGGCTGTATAATGCAGTGCACACATAAAAAAAAAGACTTCACAAGAACATTAGCTCTGAAGAGAGCTCTTTTTGTGGTGCTTTTCAACAACAAATATCAGCTAGCAGCAAGCTACAAGAGCCTAACTGAGCTTTCCCTTTGTCTATAGCAGGTTCCTCTCACTTCTCTAATTACTGCAGCCACACCGAGTGAGATAATGGCCGATGCAGCTGCCTTATATAAATGGGGGGGGGGGGGGGCTCCAGGAGGGAGTGCTGCCTTATTGGCTGTCATGTGTCTGCTGACTGTGATGTAGAGGGTCAAAGTTTAGCTCAATGATGTAGTACAGGGACTGGTCAAACTCGCCATAAAGTTCGCGTTTCGACGCGAACGCGAACCACCGATGTTTGCGCGAATACGTTAGTGGCCTATCCATTCGGTACAACTCTATCCCTGTGTTCTAAATTGTTGATAACATTTGCAAAGGGTTTACAAGAAGTACAGCCAAACAAGTTACAACAGGAGGGAAGGAACACATTTGAGGCAGTAATAACACTTTAGTAGCACAGTTTTCAAACTGGAATCAGTACTAGGGATGAGCACATATTTGGCATAATTGTAATTTTACATTGTATCTCTCAATTTTGATGCAACATTTCAGAAAAAAATCAGGAACTGTAATTTTGCAATTATGCGTAATTGTGTGCAATTTTGTGCTGAGTAAATTGCAAAGCTCCCATACATGCTATCACCACCAAAATTGCTACATATGTAAACCACTTCTGGACTAGGCTGATTGAAATCAATCCCGTTTTTAACCTGTTATCCCTGCCAGGGCATAGATTTCAATCTCCAGTGTCGCATGCTATGGCTGATCGCGACACTCTCCTGACGCTGTAGCTCACTTGTCCTGCCATTGCTATGAAAGCCTGAGCCAGTCAGGAGCAGATTTTATTGGCACCTAACCCTGTGATCACTGTGAGCCAATCCTTAAGGGGCCAGAGACTGCTGGTATGCAAGTGGTTAAGAGGAATAGTAGGAACAAGATAAAAAATGTATTTCAAAACAAACTTGCCTTTTTTAAGGAAATCGATTTTAAAAATTCAAAAGTAAAATGTTTATTAAACCCTGTAAAATGGCATTTTGCTAAAGTCCGCATGACATTACACAAAATGACAAATTAATTACGCTAAATAAATTGAATTTTCAAATTGTAATTATGTGTGGCTGTAATTGAGAAATTTTATATGAAATTTCACGTAATCGTAGTTAGCAGATTATGATCATCATTAATCAATGCACTGCGGCCAGTGTAGGCAGTATGTAGCAGCCTATAATGTATATCCTGGGACTGCCAAGCTAGTATTTTAGCACAGGGTAAAAAACAATTAAGAAATATTTTATCAGGTCTGTATTTTAAGAGTTTATGGGGTATATTCACAAAAGAATGGCTACAATTTACATGTACAGACAGCACACATGAAGTTTACTGAAGTTACATGAATAACTCGTTATGGAGTGGCTGGATGCTGTACTGGTTAAGGGCTCTGCCTTTGACATGGGAGACCAGGGTTCAAATCCCAGCTAGGGTCAGTATATATTCATTAAGAAGACCTTGGGCAAGACCTCTTAACACTGCAGGGTGGCCCCTTGAACACACCTTTAGTGGCTGCTGCTCTTGAGCGCTATGAGTCCGACAGGAAAAAATCACTACACATATGTTAGGATTATTGTTATTATTATTGAATTGAATAAAGCCTGGCAAACTTTACATGCATGGTCTACACATGTCAGTTTTACTGATCTTTTGTGTGAATCCTGTGAGTGTGGATGTTAGGATGCCATCAAATACATCGTACTGTTCATCCAGCTCTTCTTTTCACACTGTGGTGAGACCCCCGGTGGGGCATCTGAGTGTGTATATTGAAGCTGGACATTCTCTGGGCAGTGGGGCACGCTGGTCTAATTGTGGTTCCTATGAATATAGGCTGGACTGTATACTTGTAAGATTATCAATGCTTTGGCGGGCAGGCATAGCGTTTCCAAGTGCTGTTTAGAACTAACACCAACTACTAACCCTGATGGACATGGACTGTTTGGCCAGTGAGACCACAAGATTGAAGCCATATGGTGTCAAGAGGTTGTAATATTAGTTAAGGTGGCCACCTGCTGCTTGTGTGTTTATGCATGGAGCGTGGTTGTTACATCAGCTGATGTTTTATAGACGGCCGTTATTGTCTTTTTTAGCGGGGGATAGGAGGGGTTTTTCATGGCTGTATTTATTAAGACTATCTAATAAAATTTATATGTGAGATTGAAGACGCCCGGTAATTTTGTGTTTTGACTGTGATGTAGAGGGTCAAAGTTGACCCTAATGGTGCACTATGGGGGCAAAGCGAACTTCAGGAAAAGGTCGCGGTTCTCCGCGATCGCAAACCCCGGAAGTTTGCCGGCGAACCGTTCGCGCCATCTCTACTTAAGAGGCTGCAAGAGCACTCTGGCATAGATAGCTTAGTTCTCCAGTGGACTCCTCCTTGGCTGGCAGAACACAAAGGGTATCCTTGGGGCCTTTCCTGACCAACCTTGTACCACTAAAATACGGTGTGTCCAAGGACTCAATTCTATCCCCTTTCCTGTCTACAACAGACATGCTACAGCTTGGCAAAATCATTAAAAAAGCATGGTATGTCATACAACTGCTATGCTGATGACACCTAACTATACCTATCATTCAAACCTGCCGTGACAGCATCTACTCTGCAAAATACATGCATGCAGTTTCAGGAGTGGATGAATGATAAGTGGCTAAAACTAAATGCTTACAAAACTGAGATACTTGTCATTGGAAGTCAGTGCTCCACAGCAATTCAGAAAATCGCCTCAAGGTTGTTAGCAAACCAACCCCTCCATTGCCACATAACACTGATACTTTGTTCACTCCACTGGCTACCCATAAAATGGAGTATTCTATTTAAATTTGGGCCCTGGTTGCCTGAAGAATTTGTTTGAACTGCATCACACCTCCCACAATCTTATATCAAAAAGAACTAACTAAGTCACCCCAGAGTCCATCTCAAAACCTTTGGAGACAGATCCTTTTGTCATGCTGCCCCTACACTTTGAAACTTCTTGCCACATCGAATCGGGACATCTCCATCCCTCGAAGCATTAGTCAAAACAGAAAAGCCATCTGTTTGGTCTTGCACAGTGATGAGCAAATATGCAGATTATCTATTTGCATTAATTTTTGCGAAAATAATGTTGTCAACATTAAAAGTGAAAATGCCATTGAAAATTATTTTGTAATAAGTTTGCGATTTTTCACATTTTTCATGCTAAAAATAAACAGTTTTTTGCATTTCTTGCTAAAATAAAATACTGCATACAATCTATATTCATGAAAATGTTCTCTATATCGAAAATGCCATTTTCGATGTGAAAATGACTTTGACGAAAATTTGCAAGCAACACCGGTCTGGCATTTGTGTAAACATCTGACTAATTCCTCTGTAACACAGTCCACCCTGTAACTATGTATTGATCTGATACTGTATCTATGCGCTTTGAGTCCTATGGGAGAAAAGCGATTTACAAGCGTTATTGTATTGTACACATCGCCTGATGTATGGGCACATTAAGAGCTCTTCTGACAAAACCCTGGCCCTGTGGGGTAACTAGTAATAGAGGCCAGGGAATAGGTGCTATCTAATTGCCCCAAAAGCAGAGAAATCAGATAAGCCTCATGCACAGCTAATGTGTACAGTACTCAGCTAAATCTCCATATTATTTGAAATGAAGACCCAGAGTCACTATCCTCTAAAAAAAACAACTTTACATGACATGTGTTATGTAAATGGATTAACTTGCATTATACATACAATGTGTACATTGCTTGTATAATGTGTGTTACTGGTTGACTAAAGCAGACCAAGTCAGCCAGAAACATATGCTACACACATAAAGTTCTACGGTATTTGTTAAATGAGATTTATGCAGTTTAAGTAGCACATTATGTAGTCTGTGACTTCAGTTAAACTTAACATTCTCAGTGTGCACACAAAGTCTAGTCAGGAGGAAGAGGAGGCAGAATTTGTCTTAATGTGGAGTGAAAGCCAAGGCATCAGGGATGAGCAGAAACTAAGCCAGTGCGAATTTACGCATCATAGTTTGCAACTATGCATCGTAGTTCGTAGGTGAAGTTTCAAAACTACGCTTATGAATTTACACGTAGCGAAGTACCGCTACGCTTAGCCTACGCCCACTATGCGTAGTTAACCTGTGCATTGCGTAGTGAACTACGAATGCGTTACTCGTGTCTAATTTTCTGCGTGCTATTGCATGCTTACAAATTTATGCGTTGGAAAGGGGAATGTACGCATAGAAGAGTCCCCGGTATAAGCAGTTACAAAGGAATTAATGTGTAAAATTTTCTGCATGTGGGCATAAGCATCCGCATACACTACGCTGCGCACTCTGCGTAATTGTGTATTTTAATGTGTAGTCTACGAAATGCATACGAAGCGAATATTTGATTTCGAAGCCGTAGTAGTTTGGTTACGCGTAATTGCGTAAAACTATGCGTAGTTCCAGCGTAGCGAAATTGACTGACTACGACCATCCCTGCAAGGCATAAGCATCTGAGCTATCGGCAGGAGGATTATGAAGAATAGGATGTTCCACATTCCAGTATGTTGGCACAGGGAGCAAGATGGACATAAACAGGGACACATTGCAACAGCCATCAGTTCCCAGCTGTACTTATCCTTCATCAGCATCATCTGTCATCAGAGGTGTGCATTGGCGCCCAACAATGGAATTACATTTGGTCCCGGCAGAAACAATAACAAGCTGGGACATATTATTTGTCACATGATCATTCAAATCAGGGCAAGCTTTTTGATTAGTAGCTACCACAGGCCAACATGTGGTGTAAGGCAGCTAAGTTGATGCAAACTTTTTAGTAATATTGTGATTTTTTTGTGCAGCTTAGAAATGGACCACTAGCTGCTGTATTTAATTGCCCCATTTTCAAGCTGGATAATTTTGCATATAATTGCCATAAAATGTGCAGAATAGGGTTAAGCATAGTAAAAGGGTGTTGCAGTGAGTTAATGTTCAAATACGTAGATGGTTGAGGAAGGAATGGGAGGTCAAGAGGTCTCAAAACCAGGTCTCTTCACAGTTTTTGCATGCTGAGCTTGTTCTCGTACTCACATTTCAGCCCATATGCAAATGGGGGTGAGGAAAAATGTTACTATGGGAAAACACTGACTGAATAAGTTATCATATAATAATATATAAAATAGTATTGTAAAAAAAATAAACATTATTCATAAAGTCTAATTCAATTTTTCTTTACCCTCTTCGGGACTTGACGACTCTGGACCAGAGCCATCCTTTACCTTTAGTAAGTAGTAATTACTGATTGGCTCACAGAAATTGGCTTCTGACTGAGGCACAGAAGCTCTGTTGCCACTGAGACAGCAGAGCGAGCAGGCGGCACTACAGCATTGCTGGATCAGCGAGAGTGATGGTAATGGCAGGAATGCGCAAACAGGGAATTTGAAATGTATGCCCTGACAGGAATAAAGTAACACAAACAGGGTGTAGATTTCAACTACGGAGAAAATATTTTACAAAGGGAATCTAGGCAGGAACTAAATAGACAAAAAATGGGAAAACAGCCCATAAAGTAAATCAATAGAATAATAATTCATAATCGATTTTCACATGCACCATGTCAGCATAGATAATGAATGAAGTATAAAAAAGTAAACTGACTCTTGGGTGCATGCAAAAATATTTTTTATATATATATTTTTTTAGAAAAAACACACAAATACATATAAAAAGACAGTGATATCAAAAATATGTTAAACCCCGTAACTGACAAAGTGTCAGTGCCAATGATAAAAAATGGACTTTAAAGATCCCAGGAGACTTAATAAAGAGGCTGCAGTCCTCTAGACCAAAAGCATGCTTCAATTGAATAGTTATGCTGGTGAGGACAAATTGATCCTGCTGAAGGATATTTGCAAAAGTCCTAGTTGCTATGACCTAAATTGAACACTAAGGATGTTGCTCAAGAGCAGGCTGCATCGCACTTAGTTCAAGGCAAGAAAGTTCAATGTTGAGAAATGAAGACCCTGGACCCACTCGCAGTCCAGACATAAACAATGTAATTCCAAACACGGCTTGCATATATGTGAGATGATTCCCACAGACCACAATAGGAAAGTCATGCATCAATCAGGTTTCCAGCCACTGTGTTGCAATTCATAAGTAGCAGATCATAGCATAGATGATGTTTGGTTAGTGCTTGCAGTTCATAATAGCAAAGCTTTGTTAGTACTTGATGAAAAGATCCATGCAATAAGCATTCAGTGTTTCAAGCAGTAATGCATGGCAAGCAGGTTGGAGTTATATAGTTACCATCCCCTCCGCACAAGTCAGTGTGGAAAAGTGTCTCTATTGGTCTCAGCAAGCCCCTGGGATGAAGTCCATGAGATGGACATCTTTAATCGACATGTTTCGCCATTTCCAATGACGGCCTCTTCATAGATGGCGTCCGTGTAAAGTGTCTGACCGCGTCTCATGAATGCGGACATTATATAGGAAGTATGGTAATCTGTCCGCTCGCCCAGCACCCGCCTCCCGTCACCCCGCCCACCGCTCACCTCACCAGCCGCACAAGCGGCAGGTCCATGACGCGTGGCGCTAAGCTCCGCCCAGCGCTAAGCGCGTGGACAGACACATTCGCGTCATGCGTACCACAGTGGAGCGCAAATAGGAAGTCTCGCGCTCCACTGTCGGCAAGAGGAGGGGAGGGAGAGGAGGGAGGGGCGGCTAGCGGAACAGAGGATAAATCAAAACAAAAAACAAAAGACTACACATAGGTAGGAAAACAGAATACAGAAAAGACCCTTATGATGCAAAAATAAATAAATAAATATAAGTCCCGAATCAATGAGGATCGGGATCCATATATCTATGAGTACTAGGAGGCTGTCCAGAAGTGGTTAAAGTGTATTCCTATTGCTGCTATAAATAAAAGACTTGCATGAAACTTTGCAGTAGATGTTTTAGTTTTATTTTCCTGCTTTGCGCATGTTTCTGAGGAAACTAATAGCATGAATAGAAAGAGATGTGCTTGGCAGCATGCTGCAAGCACAGAAAGGATTTTAATGATATTCAACAACACAATGGATTTGGTGGCCACGATATTTGTCACATCCTTTTTAAATAATGCAGTCCAATGTCTATTACTGGAAAATTCTAACTGCCTGGGATATTTTCTACCACACTGAGCAATGCAAAACTATTTGCTTTAGTCATATTCCAGAACATGCATAGCAAATGTGCACCTAGACATTGAATAAAATTGTTACCTGGCCTGACACATTATTTCTTGTCATATTCAGATCGGCATATTACACGCTCTCATTTTATAGCCTTAGAAATAGCATTCTGTACGTGCCTATTTAAACCTTCCTTTCACACTCTTTAATAAACAGCTGTAGTGTAGCATTACACATGCAAAAATATGTTCATCTCATTAGGGAATGGCAGACTGCTGCTTGTGGCATTCTTGTTTACATCTCAGATTCAATAAAACAAAGATTTGAATGTTAATGCACATACTTCCTGATTTGAAGAGGCACGCATGAATAACATATGCATATATTTCTGCCTAGCTGCGGACAGTCCATCGTTAACCTCAAATCTCACATTAGATTTCCAGAGTTCTAATCAATTCAAGAACGATGCTTATCTTGATTTATGGCCATGGTTATGCTTTATTCTCTTTTTATATTACTGGCTTATGTTTAGTGAATACAGATTTTCTCTGCCTGCAATTACCGTTCACAGAAAAACAGAATAAGCACGCCTATATAAATATTGAATTCCATCCAATATTAAATGCTGCATATATGAATCATGTATTTCTTCTTGGACATGAAGAAAAATAACACAGTGAAAAACATAAATGTAAACATTTTGATTTCTAGTATTTCACTCTTAATTATTTTGATGGCTTTATATTTATATATTTTTTTTAATTTTAAAAGTGTACATCGACCTCTAACCTTCCCTTATTAGTGGCATGCTAAACAGCAGCTACCTTTTTTTGCATTTTGAATAGAGGAAGAAAGGGTTAAATAATATTTTTATTTATTTATTTTTATTAAAGTGAACTTCCAGACTAAAAATCTACTCAGCAGCACTGAAAAGGCTTGGTGTTTCTTTAACAGTTCCACAGCATCAGAACTTTGTTATCAAAGCCTCATTTCTAGCTGCACAGAAGCTAAGCTCTGCCCCATCAAATTAATCTGCATGGGTATTTTTCCCCTGATGCTGTGCAAAGCATGATGGGATTTCTGATGTTGTTTTTCTCGTTGCCTAGTGTGCACAGCTGGGTGATCAGTACACAGGACAGTTGGAACTGTGTCTAATGCTCCCTGTCACCTCCTTTCAACCAAAAAGATGACTGCCCCCATGAAATCACAAACATTTGCCTTTTCTTTTAAAACAGGGTGGGTAAGAGATTATATTACCTATCTATTTAAATTAATATAACTAATGTAACTTAATGACAGTATGCTTGTTTAGTTCCTCGCGTGAAGCGTAATGCCGTTCGCACGATAAAACTTAACATGCGAACGGTGGAAACTGTTCTGGGAGAAAATGGTATTTATACTGCAAGCCATCAAAGAAAGCAGCTAGGCAATTTGCATGACAAGTGTATGCAAATTCCTCAGCAGAGCAACTCTGAAACTTGCAAAGCAAAGACAGGTCTCTTTTCCAGAGACCTGCAGCCCTCAGACCTAAATAATGGACAAACAGCTGTCTGCCCATGCACACAGCTGAGCAGATCGTTACAGAGCTATTCAGACCAGGGGCAAATCCAGGATTTTCAAGGGGGGGGGGGGGGGGGGATTCCTGAAAGGTTTCCATCAGCCACGCACAAAGTATAATAATATGGTAGGACATCATACTGGGTACACATAATGCAATTTCCCGTCCGATCCTTCGACAACAGGATCGATCAGGAGCAGTTTGGATATAGATAATAATGAGGACAGCCGACATTGCTAACGAAGGGAAAAGTGAAGCATTCACAGAGGAGGTCACAGGGCTGTGCTCATACCTGACTCTGTTAAGTTCCCCAGAGCTGCTCCATGCTCTGTACACACACTGCTGCTCCATGCTCTGTACACACGCTGCTGCTCCATCCAAAGTCTACTGTAGTAGAGAAAGAAAGGGGGCAGTGCTTTGAGTTGCATGATGCCTGCAGATATTCTGGTGTCTCAACGTTTGACTCTCCCCAATCATGGCAATGGCCCTGGTCTGAGGGGGGATTCTGGGCAGCTGTAATCCCCCCCTGCGTTTGCCCATGCAGACCTCCCTTGTTTTGCTGACAGGCCTGGAATTAAGAAGCAAGAGTCTATAGTGTTATTTGATTTCATTAAAATAATCACCCCTGCTATAGCTAGTATGCTCTGTGATCTTGTGGAAACTTTAACAAATTTGCCCAAAGGGTAAAAGTAATACACATTTTAAATGAGTATTTTTTATCTGTACCTTGCTAGGGTTGTATTTAGAGGCTATGTTAATACAATTAATTACAGTCAGGGACCTGTCGTGTTCACTGTAACCTGGTTTACTTGGGGTTTACTTGCTTTTCCTTCCAAAGTTAACATGATTATCTGCCTCAGTTGTGTCATAGTGACACAAACACTGGCTGAATCTATACATATATGCACACCCGGCAGCAGAAAGACAGTTATGCAGAAGAAGTAAGGAATACATAATACTGTAATTAAAATGGACAAGAGCTAGACTGCAATCAACAGGATAGAAATCAGACTGCAATTACATGGTGACTCAAGACAGGGGTTTAGGAGAAGAACTCTGAGGCCAGTTACACACTGCTGACCTGTGGTTGTAGTGTGGTGCGATCGGCTGATTTCACTGCACCGCAACGCCAGAAAATGCCTGTGGACATTACTGCAACAGTGGTAATCTCCATTTTGTCGGCAAGCCAAGCAGGAAGTGTGGCTCTCTAGTGGTCACTTCATGTGGCTGTCTTGCCTGACACGAATATGTGTGGCGATTAGTTTAAAATATGAGTGGCGCTACAAAATTACATGACTTATGTTTACTGCACGTCACTGCACAAGTTACAGACCAACGTGCTGTTGTGCCAGCTTCATCTGTGCGGCAAAAAAGTCCCTTTCGCCACATTGCATCGCACAGGTATGAAATGCCCCATAGACTCTCGTTGGTGTGCCCTGCAGTAAAAACAGGGTAACACAATGCACCAGTGTGAAAGGGTAAATTACAAATGATAAAGTACTGCAACAAACTATGATTTCACTGACTCTGAGTCTCAGGAGACCAATGTAAACATTAGCCAGGACAAGGGTGCACTTTTGGAAATGTTATTTGTATGTGCTGGCTTCTAGTGTTGGGCGAACATCTAGATGTTCGGGTTCGGGCCGAACAGGCCGAACATGGCCGCGATGTTCGGGTGTTCGAGCCGAACTCCGAACATAATGGAAGTCAATGGGGACCCAAACTTTTGTGCTTTGTAAAGCCTCCTTACATGCTACATACCCCAAATTTACAGGGTATGTGCACCTTGGGAGTGGGTACAAGATGAAAATTTTTTTTAGCAAAAAGAGCTTATAGTTTTTGAGAACATTGATTTTAAAGTTTAAAAGGGAAAACTGTCTTTTAAATGCGGGAAATGTCTGTTTTCTTTGCACAGGTAACATGCTTTTTGTCGGCATGCAGTCATAAATGTAATACATATAAGAGGTTCCAGGAAAAGGGACCGGTAACGCTAACCCAGCAGCAGCACACGTGATGGAACAGGAGGAGGATGGCGCAGGAGGAGAAGGCCACGCTTTGAGACACAACAACCCAGGCCTTGCATGAGGACAAGAAGCGTGCGGATAGCAATTTGCATTTTGTCGCCATGCAGTCATAAATTTAATACAGATGAGAGGTTCAATAAACAAGGACCGGAAACGCTAACCCATCACAGATGTTCATTGTTCATGTTACTTGATTGGGGTCCGGGAGTGTTGCGTAGTCGTTTCCAATCCAGGATTGATTCATTTTAATTTGAGTCAGACGGTCTGCATTTTCTGTGGAGAGGCGGATACGCCGATCTGTGACGATGCCTCCGGCAGCACTGAAACAGCGTTCCGACATAACGCTGGCTGCCGGGCAAGCCAGCACCTCTATTGCGTACATTGCCAGTTTGTGCCAGGTGTCTAGCTTCGATACCCAATAGTTGAAGGGTGCAGATGGATTGTTCAACACAGCTATGCCATCTGACATGTAGTCCTTGACCATCTTCTCCAGGCGATCGGTGTTGGAGGTGGATCTGCACGTTTGCTGTTCTGTGTGCTGCTGCATGGGTGTCAGAAAATTTTCCCACTCCAAGGACACTGCCGATACCATTCCCTTTTGGGCACTAGCTGCGGCTTGTGTTGTTTGCTGCCCTCCTGATCGTCCTGGGTTTGCGGAAGTCAGTCTGTCGGCGTACAACTGGCTAGAGGAGGGGGAGGATGTCAATCTCCTCTTTAAAGTCTCCACAAGGGCCTGCTGGTATTCTTCCATTTTGACCTGTCGGACTCTTTCTTCAAGCAGTTTTGGAACATTGTGTTTGTACCGTGGATCCAGAAGGGTATAAACCCAGTAATTGGTGTTGTCCAGAATGCGCACAATGCGTGGGTCGCGTTCAATGCAGTCCTAGGCCGAAGAGGTCATAGCCTAGGGTCACAAAAACCTGTTTATTTGGGCAATTTCAATGGTAGTGATGGTGACGTACATAAATCTCAGCCATGGCCGTTAGCAACGTCTGAATTTCACGAAATGTCTCATGCAGGTAGAAGACATATTGTTAGACTTGGATTCCAAAGATGGGGTCCCTACATCTCTGCAAACCAGAGTTACAGGGGTCCAAAATTGGTAAAATCCCCCATAGGCTTTCATTGGGCCTCCTATTTACAGTTCCAAAATCTCACATCTTTTCAAAGGGCAAATGATCAGCAGTGGCAAATTTTCTAGCATTGTAGGGACCCTTAGGGGGAACATGACTGGTGAGTTTCGGGCCCCTAGGCCAAAGAGGTCATAGCCTAGGGTCACAAAAACCTGTTTATTTGGGCTATTTCAATGGTAGTGGTGGTGACGTACATAAATCTCAGCCATGGCCGTTAGCAACGTCTGAATTTCACGAAATGTCTCATGCAGGTAGAAGACATATTGTTAGACTTGGATTCCAAAGATGGGGTCCCTACATCTCTGCAAACCAGAGTTACAGGGGTCCAAAATTGGTAAAATCCCCCATAGACTTCCATTGCCTCCCTATTTCACTTTCCAAAATCTCACATCTTTTCAAAGGGCAATGGCTCAGCAGTGGCAAAACTCACCAGTCATGATCCCCCTAAGGGTCCCTACAATGCTATAAAATTTGGTACTGCTGAGCCATTGCCCTTTGAAAAGATGTGAGATTTTGGAAAGTGAAATAGGGAGGCAATGAAAGTCTATGGGGGATTTTACCAATTTTGGACCCCTGTAACTCTGGTTTGCAGAGATGTAGGGACCCCATCTTCGGAATCCAAGTCTAACAACATGTCTTCTACCTGCATGAGACATTTCGTGAAATTCAGACGTTGCTAACGGCCATAGCTGAGATTTATGTACGTCACCATCACTACCATTGAAATAGCCCAAATAAACAGGTTTTTTTGACCCTAGGTTATGACCTCTTTGGCCTAGGGGCCCGAAACTCACCAGTCATGTTCCCCCTAAGGGTCCCTACAATGCTAGAAAATTTGGTACTGCTGAGCCATTGCCCTTTGAAAAGATGTGAGATTTTGGAAAGTGAAATAGGGAGGCAATGAAAGTCTATGGGGGATTTTACCAATTTTGGACCCCTGTAACTCTGGTTTGCAGAGATGTAGGGACCCCATCTTTGGAATCCAAGTCTAACAATATGTCTTCTACCTGCATGAGACATTTCGTGAAATTCAGACGTTGCTAACGGCCATAGCTGAGATTTATGTACGTCACCATCACTACCATTGAAATAGCCCAAATAAACAGGTTTTTGTGACCCTAGGCTATGACCTCTTTGGCCTAGGGGCCCGAAACTCACCAGTCATGTTCCCCCTAAGGGTCCCTACAATGCTAGAAAATTTGGTACTGCTGAGCCATTGCCCTTTGAAAAGATGTGAGATTTTGGAAAGTGAAATAGGGAGGCAATGAAAGTCTATGGGGGATTTTACCAATTTTGGACCCCTGTAACTCTGGTTTGCAGAGATGTAGGGACCCCATCTTTGGAATCCAAGTCTAACAATATGTCTTCTACCTGCATGAGACATTTCGTGAAATTCAGACGTTGCTAACGGCCATAGCTGAGTTTTTTGTACGTCACCATCACTACCATTGAAATAGCTCAAATAAACAGGTTTTTGTGACCCTAGGCTATGACTTCTTTGGCCTAGGGGCCCGAAACTCACCAGTCATGTTCCCCCTAAGGGTCCCTACAATGCTAGAAAATTTAGTACTGCTGAGCCATTGCCCTTTGAAAAGATGTGAGATTTTGGAAAGTGAAATAGGGAGGCAATGAAAGTCTATGGGGGATTTTACCAATTTTGGACCCCTGTAACTCTGGTTTGCAGAGATGTAGGGACCCCATATTTGGAATCCAAGTCTAACAATATGTCTTCTACCTGCATGAGACATTTCGTGAGATTCAGACGTTGCTAACGGCCATGGCTGAGATTTATGTACGTCACCATCACTACCATTGAAATAGCCCAAATAAACAGGTTTTTGTGACCCTAGGCTATGACCTCTTTGGCCTAGGGGCCCGAAACTCACCAGTCATGTTCCCCCTAAGGGTCCCTACAATGCTAGAAAATTTGGTACTGCTGAGCCATTGCCCTTTGAAAAGATGTGAGATTTTGGAAAGTGAAATAGGGAGGCAATGAAAGCCTATGGGGGATTTTACCAATTTTGGACCCCTGTAACTCTGGTTTGCAGAGATGTAGGGACCCCATCTTTGGAATCCAAGTCTAACAATATGTCTTCTACCTGCATGAGACATTTCGTGAAATTCAGACGTTGCTAACGGCCATGGCTGAGATTTATGTACGTCACCATCACTACCATTGAAATAACCCAAATAAACAGGTTTTTGTGACCCTAGGCTATGACCTCTTCGGCCTAGGGGCCCGAAACTCACCAGTCATGTTCCCCCTAAGGGTCCCTACAATGCTAGAAAATTTGCCACTGCTGATCAATTGCCCTTTGAAAAGATGTGAGATTTTGGAACTGTACATAGGAGGCTCAATGAAAGCCTTTGGGGGATTTTACCAATTTTGGACCCCTGTAACTCTGGTTTGCAGAGATGTAGGGACCCCATCTTTGGAATCCAAGTCTAACAATATGTCTTCTACCTGCATGAGACATTTCGTGAGATTCAGACGTTGCTAACGGCCATTGCTGCGATTTATGTACG
Source organism: Hyperolius riggenbachi (assembly GCF_040937935.1). Taxonomy (NCBI): domain Eukaryota; kingdom Metazoa; phylum Chordata; class Amphibia; order Anura; family Hyperoliidae; genus Hyperolius; species Hyperolius riggenbachi. The sequence continues at coordinate 328,102,182 of NC_090650.1, forward strand.
TCAGACTCGCCACCATTGAAATTGCCCAAATAAACAGGTTTTTGTGACCCTAGGCTATGACCTCTTCGGCCTAGGACTGCATTGAACGCGACCCACGCATTGTGCGCATTCTGGACAACACCAATTACTGGGTTTATACCCTTCTGGATCCACGGTACAAACACAATGTTCCAAAACTGCTTGAAGAAAGAGTCCGACAGGTCAAAATGGAAGAATACCAGCAGGCCCTTGTGGAGACTTTAAAGAGGAGATTGACATCCTCCCCCTCCTCTAGCCAGTTGTTCGCCGACAGACTGACTTCCGCAAACCCAGGACGACCAGGAGGGCAGCAAACAACACAAGCCGCAGCTAGTGCCCAAAAGGGAATGGTATCGGCAGTGTCCTTGGAGTGGGAAAATTTTCTGACACCCATGCAGCAGCACACAGAACAGCAAGCGTGCAGATCCACCTCCAACACCGATCGCCTGGAGAAGATGGTCAAGGACTACATGTCAGATGGCATAGCTGTGATGAACAATCCATCTGCACCCTTCAACTATTGGGTATCGAAGCTAGACACCTGGCATAAACTGGCAATGTACGCAATAGAGGTGCTGGCTTGCCCGGCAGCCAGCGTTATGTCGGAACGCTGTTTCAGTGCTGCCGGAGGCATTGTCACAGATCGGCGTATCCGCCTCTCCACAGAAAATGCAGACCGTCTGACTCAAATTAAAATGAATCAATCCTGGATTGGAAACGACTACGCAACACTCCCGGACCCCAACCAAGTAACATGAACAATGAACATCTGTGATGGGTTAGCGTTTCCGGTCCCTGTTTATTGAACCTCTCATCTGTATTACATTTATGACTGCATGGCGACAAAATGCAAATTGCTATCCGCACGCTTCTTGTCCTCATGCAAGGCCTGGGTTGTTGTGTCTCAAAGCGTGGCCTTCTCCTCCTGCGCCACCCTCCTCCTGTTCCATCACGTGTGCTGCTGCTGGGTTAGCGTTACCGGTCCCTTTTCCTGGAACCTCTTATATGTATTACATTTATGACTGCATGCCGACAAAAAGCATGTTACCTGTGCAAAGAAAACAGACATTTCCCGCATTTAAAAGACAGTTTTCCCTTAGAAACTTTAAAATCGATTTTCTCAAAAACTATAAGCTCTTTTTGCTAATTTTTTTTTCCTCTTGTACCCACTCCCAAGGTGCATATACCCTGTAAATTTGGGGTATGTAGCATATAAGGAGGCTTTACAAAGCACGAAAGTTCGGGTCCCCATTGACTTCCATTATGTTCGGAGTTCGGCTCGAACACCCGAACATCGCGGCCATGTTCGGCCCGAACCCGAACATCTAGATGTTCGCCCAACACTACACGTGACCCGTTCGGCCAATCACAGCGCTAGCCGAGCGTTCGGGTAACGTTCGGCCATGCGCTCTTAGTTCGGCCATATGGCCGAACAGTTTGGCCGAACACCATTAGGTGTTCAGCCGAACTCGAACATCACCCGAACAGGGTGATGTTCTGCAGAACCCGAACAGTGGCGAACACTGTTCGCCCAACACTACTGGCTTCACATACTTTTGAGATTAAGTCTCTTTGGCCAGAAACCCACTAGGAGTGATTTCTAATCGCTAGTGATTTGAAAAAGCTCTTGCTAATGCAATTCTATGGGGGATTCTTATAAAATCACATTGCTCACACCCATAACATTACATTTGCAAGAGTTTTCAAATTGCCTGTAAATGTTCTCTGTTTTAATTAGGGATGGTCGGAAATGCCAATTTCCGATTCCGCGGTAAATCTGCATTCCGCCATTGCCAATTACCGATTCCGCTTTCTGGTTCCAATTTCCGCATTCCAATGCGGAATTTCCGCCGGAAATCGCGGAAATTCCGCCCGACTTTAACATCGATTTTCTCAAAAACTATAAGGTCTTTTTGAAAACTTTTTTTGCATCTTGTTCAGAAGATTCATTTTAATAAAACCTGAACATTTGGTGTTTCTAGGACTTACAGGGGCTTTGCTATTAATCGTTAAAGTCGGCGGATTTTCACTGTAATGTAAAATGCAGAAAACAGTCAGATGCAGATTTTCTGCATTTTACATTACAGTAAAAATCCGCCAAATTTAGCGGTTAATAGCAAAGCCCCCATAAGTCCTAGAAACACCAAATTTTCAGGATTTATTAAACTGAATGTTGTAAACAAGATGCAAAAAAAAGTTTTTAAAAAGACCTTACAGTTTTTGAGAAAATCGATGTTAAAGTTGGGTGGAATTTCCGTGATTTCCGGCGGAAATTCACACGATTTCCGGCGGAAATCCGCCTACCGCACTTGCATTACCAATTTCCCCATTCCGATGCGGAAATGCAAATTGCATTTCCGCAGAATCCGAATGAGCATCCCTAGTTTTAATGTCCTACCATTAATGCTTGTCACCTGCTACATTTAAGCAATCTTCTATTTTAAAGTTTTGTGTGACAAGGTAATTTCAGCAGCACTGGGGGGTTCTGCTTGTGATATCTCCCTGACATTAGCTCCACTCCATGAGGTTTGTGGCATAGGGCCCTTGGGTAAGTTTGTTTTTTTGTCCAGATGAAAATGTATACCCTAGTTGCATACTTTGTCCATATGGGAATAATAAAACCGATGTGTGATGTTCACTAGAGATGTAGCAAAACGGTTCGCCGGCGAACGGTTCCAGGCGAACATTGGTGGTTCGCATTCGCCTGGACCAAGCGAACTTTTGCGGAAGTTCGATTCGCCCCATAATGCACTATGAGGGTCAATTTTGACCCTCTGCATCACAGTCAGCAGGCACATTGTAGCCATTCAGGCTACACTAAGCCCTGGAGCCCCACCACCCCTTATATAAGGCAGGCTCCGGCGGCCATTAGCCTCACTCGTGTGCCTGCTAGAGACAGACTAGGGTCAACTGCTGCAGACTTGTTCTTCTAGGGACAGATTAGGTAGGTTCGTGGCTGCTTAGCTTGCTCCTGGCTGATTATTATTGCTTTTATAGCACCCCTCAACAGCTCTTTTCAGAGCTCATCCTGTACTTTTTTTTTCTGTGTGTCAAACTGACACTTTTTTGCATGCACAGCCTTGCTAAGTCATAGTGTGTGTGCCACTGCCAGCAGCCCAGCACATTCAGTGACTACCTGTGTGTGTGACAGGGCGCTGCACATTGTACTACCCAGTACTGCATATACCCAGTACCTGTTGTGTTTACTTAACCCACCTCATCACTGTATATACCCAACTTTGTGTTGAGTGAACCCAGCTCACTGCATCTAACTACCTGTTGTGTTGAGTGAACCCACCTCACTGCATCTAAGTACCTTTACTGTTCAGTGAACCCACCTCACTGCATCTAACTACCTGTTGTGTTGAGTGAACCCACCTCACTGCATCTAAGTACCTTTACTGTTCAGTGAACCCACCTCACTGCATCTCACTACCTGTTGTGTTGAGTGAACCCACCTCACTGCATCTAAGTACCTTTACTGTTCAGTGAACCCACCTCACTGCATCTAACTACCAGTTGTGTTCAGTGAATCCACCTCACTGCATCTAAGTACCTTTACTGTTCAGTGAACCCAGCTCACTGCATCTAACTACCTTTACTGTTCAGTGAATCCACCTCTCTGCATATAACTACCTGTTGTGTTCAGTGAACCCACCTCACTGCATCTAAGTACCTTTACTGTTCAGTGAACCCAGCTCACTGCATCTCACTACCTTTACTGTTTAGTGAACCCACCTCACTGCATATAACTACCTGTTGTGTTGAGTGAACCCAGCTCACTGCATGTACCTAGCATCCCCCCGAGATGGACAAAATGGACAAACCAGGTAGAGGAAGAGGTAGAGGCAGACCTAGAGGAAGGCCACCAGGCACCGGCAGGTCTGTGCACGTTGGTGTTGCTGTGATTTCATGCGGACCTGTCCCAAAATACAGTGCTCAGAAGAAGGCATGTGCCATCACTTCCCAAACCTGTGAGGACGTGGTTGAGTATTTAACACAGAAGACCTCATCTCCCGCAGCCAGTGCCACCAGAGCTAGTACAAGCACCCCATCTGCTGCATTTGACACTTCGCAGGAGTTATTTGGTGGTGGTGAAATCACTGATTCACAGCCGCTACTGCAACAACAAGAAGAAGGCGCAGGTACACCACCTCATACATCTGAGTTAGGTGGCGATAGTATGGATGTAACGTGTGAGGAGGGGGATGATGAACCACCTGAAGTTGGTGCAGTTGAGGAGGTGTCTGAGGAAAGCGAAGCTGGGCAGGAGGATTATGATGACGATTATACGGATGCCACTTATGTTCCAAGTAGAGGAGATGACCAGGGGGACAGTTCAGAGGGGGAGTCAGAGAGGAGTAGGAGGAGACGACTCCATGATAGAAACAGAGGGAGCTCGTCCTCAGAAACAGCTGGGGGCAGTGTCCGGCGCCATGTATCGCCAGCTATGGACAGCCAGCCAACATGCCCTTAAACGTCAGCTGCTGATGCCACCGTAGCGCCATCACCCCAGGGGGGCTCAGCGGTTTGGACATTTTTTAACGTGTGTCTCAGATCGGAGCAAAGCCATCTGTTGTCTCTGCCAGCAAAAATTGAGCCGTGGAAAGGCCAACTCTCACGTAGGGACAAGTGCCTTACGAAGGCACCTGGAGAGAAGGCACAAACAGCTATGGCAAGAACACCTGAGGAAAAGCAGCACCCAAAAGACAAGCCACCCTCCTTCTCCTCCTCCTCCTTCAGGTGCATCGTCTTCATCCGCTTTCTCCCTTGCACCTTCACAGCCACCCTCCTCCACACCGCCTCTTCCCTTGAGCGGTTCCTTCTCCTCTGCCCACAGCAGTACCCAGCTGGCCGGGAAGGACGTATTTGAGCATAAGAAGCAAATATCTGCCAGTCACCCTCTTGCCCGGCGTCTGACAGCTGGCGTGGCGGAACTATTAGCCAGCTATTACCATACAAGCTGGTGGAGTCGGAAGCTTTCCGTAAGTTTGTGGCCATTGGTACACCGCAGTGGAAGATACCAGGCCGCAATTATTTTTCACATAAGGCCATACCCAAACTGTACCGTGCAGTTGAGAGGCAAGTGGTGTCATCTATTGTGAAGAGCGTTGGGTCAAGGGTCCACCTGACCACGGATGCCTGGACTGCCAAGCACGGGCAGGGCCGCTACATTATGTACACAGCCCATTGGGTCAACCTGGTGACCGATGGCAGCAGGCAGGGAGTACGTGGCTGCGCAGCAGACTGACTTGTCACACCTCCACGGCTTGCAGGCAGGCCTCCAGCCACCTCCTCTCCGCCTACTACCACCTCCAGGGATGCTCGGATACCCCTTTTTATTATTCGAGTTAGGTCAAATTCGAATAGTAAATTATTCGAGGTCGGTCGAATATTCGAGTCGAATATTTTTTACTATTCGATTCGACCTCGAAATTCGAGCTCACTATTCGAGTCGGTATCCAAGCTCATTATTCGAGCTGACTATTCGAATTGGCCTTAAATAGCTTCCAACACTTGTTTTGGGGGTGAATGATGCGAGAAACATCTTTTTTTCCAAGTAACAACAGCAAGTGATTATGTGGGGATGTTCCTTTAAAAAAAAAAAAAAAAAAGGTGGAAAGAGAAGTTGTGTCCAAAATTCTGTTCAGTACTGTATACTTCTTCTTCTTCTTCTATATCTTCTTCTTCTCTATCTTCTTCTTCTATATCTTCTTCTTCTTCTTCTTCTTCTTCTATATCTTCTTCTTCTATATCTTCTTCTATATCTTCTTCTTCTATATCTTCTTCTTCTTCTTCTATATCTTCTTCTTCTATATCTTCTTCTTCTTCTTCTATATCTTCTTCTTCTTCTTCTTCTTCTTCTTCTTCTTCTATATCTTCTTCTTCTTCTTCTATATCTTCTTCTTCTTCTTCTTCTTCTTCTTCTTCTATATCTTCTTCTTCTTCTTCTTCTTCTTCTTCTTCTTCTTCTTCTTCTTCTTCTTCTTCTTCTTCTTCTTCTTCTTCTTCTTCTTCTTCTTCTTCTTCTTCTTCTTCTTCTTCTTCTTCATCTTCTTCATCTTCTTCTTCTTCATCTTCTTCATCTTCTTCTTCTTCATCTTCTTCTTCATCTTCTTTTTCTATATCTTCTTTTTCTATATCTTCTTTTTCTATATCTTCTTCTTATTATTATTTTTCTATTTCTTCTTTTTCTATATCTTCTTCTTCTTCTCCTTCTTCTTCTTCTTCTTTTTCTATATCTTCTTCTTCTTCTATATCGTCTTCTTTTTCTTCACTTATTTCTCTTCTTTTTTTTTTAAAGAAATGCAGCTATTTTTGAGCGTAATAAATAGCTGGTGGCGCATGGTGGAAGCGCCATTGTATGTGCTCCCTGGCAGTGGAAACACACAGACAGCAGGAGGTAAATTCAGCAGCAGCAGCAGGAGGAGGATGATTGTGTGGCAGCAGGCAGTCAATGAGGCAGGCAGCGAGACATAATAGGCTGTGGTAACTAGCGGTGGTACCAGGCCGTAAATACACAGCATGAGGTTCCAGACAGCGGTCGTGAAGCCCACATCGTGTCCAATACACAACTGGGACAACACAGTTTTCAACCCGGACACCTCTAAAAATAATATCACAAAGTATTAAAAAGTATATATATTTGTTTCGTTTTTTTAAAGAAATGCAGCTATTTTTGAGCGTAATAAATAGCTGGTGGCGCATGGTGGAAGCGCCATTGTATGTGCTCCCTGGCAGTGGAAACACACAGACAGCAGGAGGTAGATTCAGCAGCAGCAGCAGGAGGAGGATGATTGTGTGGCAGCAGGCAGTCAATGAGGCAGGCAGCGAGACATAATAGGCTGTGGTACCTAGCGGTGGTACCAGGCCGTAAATACACAGCATGAGGTTCCAGACAGCGGTCGTGAAGCCCACATCGTGTCCAATACACAACTGGGACAACACAGTTTTAAACCCGGACACCTCAGAAAAATTAAACCTTTTTTATTTTTTAATGGTTTATTTATTTATTTATTTTTTTACAGCAAATTACACATATAGCTATTGTTGGACGTAATAGCTGGTGGCAGAGTGGCAGCAGAAGGTAAAATCTGTGTACCCTGGCAGTGGGAAACACAGCAGACAGACAGCAGCAGCAGCAGGAGGAATGGAGGAGTAGTGTGAGTGTGGCAGCAGGTAGGTAGGCAGCGTGACATAATAGCCCTGGTACCTAGCGGTGATACCAGGGCTGTAAATAAACACAACAGGAGGTCCCAGACAGCGGTCGTGCAGCCCACATCGTGTCCAATACACAACTGGGACAACACAGTTTTCAACCCGGGCACCTCAGAAAAATTAAAACTTTTTTTTTTTTTTTAATGGTTTCCTTTTTTTTTTTTTTTACAGCAAATTTAACATATAGCTATTGTTGGACGTAATAGCTGGTGGCAGAGTGGCAGCAGAAGGTAAAATCTGTGTACCCTGGCAGTGAGAAACACACACAGACAGATAGACAGCAGCAGCAGCAGGAGGAATGGAGGAGTAGTGTGAGTGTGGCAGCAGGTAGGTAGGCAGCGTGACATAATAGCCCTGGTACCTAGCGGTGATACCAGGGCTGTAAATAAACACAACAGGAGGTCCCAGACAGCGGTCGTGTAGCCCACATCGTGTCCAATACACAACTGGTACAACACAGTTTTCAACCCGGGCACCTCAGAAAAATTAAAACTTTTTTTGTTAATGGTTTACTTTTTTTTTTTTTTTTACAGCAAATTTAACATATAGCTATTGTTGGACGTAATAGCTGGTGGCAGAGTGGCAGCAGAAGGTAAAATCTGTGTACCCTGGCAGTGGGAAACACAGACAGACAACAGAAGGGCAGTACACAGCAGCCCACTGTAGGTGTAAAATGTGTGGCTACAGGCGAGGCGACGTAATATTCAAACTGAACCAGGCTGGCTTAGTAGTGAGCAGGAGCCAGGGGGTGGTAAAGGGTGGCAAGGCATATTAACGATGGTTCCGGCAGCCAGTTCATGTCCCCCTCTTGCCGACAACAGGGGCCAGGAACTCGCCTTCCACCCACGCCTGGTTCATCTTGAGAAACGTCAGTCTGTCCACAGACTTGTGAGACAGACGTGAGCGTTTCTCGGTGACCACGCCACCAGCTGCACTGAAGCAGCGCTCGGACAGCACGCTGGAAGGGGGACAGGACAGCACTCCCAGGGCGTACTGCGCCAGCTCGCTCCAGATCTCCAGGCGCTTGACCCAATACTCCATGGGATCAACAGGGGCATCGCTGTCAAGCCCGCTGTAGGACCCCATGTAGTCAGCCACCATGCGGGTCAGGCGCTGGCTGTGACCGGAGGAGGATGCTGCTGCATGCACCTCCTCTCTAGTCACTGCTGGAGCCTCTACAGTCCTGTAGAGCTCGTTGCTGAGAGACAGCAGGTCTGTGGGGCGCTTGCTGCTAGATGCAGGCACCTGCTGCTGCCTCTGTGCTGGCTGGACAGTGGGGGTGGAAGGCTGGGGGAAGGCTTCCTCCAAGCACTCAACAAGGGCCTGCTGCAAGCTCCTTATTTGTTGCGCTGGGTCTCCTCCTGCAGGAGGCAGGAACTGGCTCAACTTCCCCTTGAGGCGTGGGTCCAACATCATGCTGATCCAGATGTCCTCCCTCTGCTTCATCTGGATCACCCTGGGGTCCTTGCGCAGGCACGTCAGCATGTGCGCTGCCATTGGGAAGAGGCGGGCCACGTCTGCTGGCACATCGACGGCAGTGCTGTCCTCATCCTCCTCCTCTGCCGCCTCATCCTCTCTCCACCCCCGCACCAACTCAGCTGCACTGTGCTGATCCCCCTCATCAGCAGCAAGGTCAGGGACCTCCACCAAGTCCTCCTCCTCCTCCCCCTCAGAGGTGGACTGTGCAGCTGCATGCCGCTCCTGCTGGGCCAAGGCTGCCGCTCCCTGTTCCAGCAAAGCATTGAGGGCCCTGTTCAGCAGACAAACCAGGGGCACCCACTCGCACACCATAGCATGGTCCCTGCTCACAATGTTGGTGGCCTGCAGAAAGGGAGCCAGCACTAAGCACACCTGCTGTATGTGCCCCCAGTCGTCATCGGGGATGATGGATGGGATGTTGCTGGTCTTGTCCCTTTTCTGAGCGGCGGACACAGTGGCCAGCGCAAGGTACTGGTTGACAGCGTGCTTCTGTTCAACCAGATGCTCCAACATCGCCAGGGTGGAGTTCCAGCGAGTTGGAACGTCAAGGATCAGCCGATGGCGTGGCAGCTCCAGCTCCTTTTGCATGTCTTCCAGGCTCGCAGAGGCTGCAGGCGAGCGCCGGAAGTGACACACAACATTCCTTGCCGTTTCCAGCAGTTCGCCCATCCCCTGGTAGGTGCACAAGAACTTCTGCACCACCAGGTTCAGCACGTGGGCAAGACAGGGGATGTGGGTCAGGTTTCCCCTGTCGATTGCGGCAACCAGAATGGCCCCATTGTCGGCCACCACTTCTCCGACTCTGAGGCCTCTGGGGGTCAGCCAAATCCTCTCCTGCTCCGGGAGTTTGGCCAACACATGGGTTGCCGTCACTTTGGTCTTCCCAAGGCTGACCAACTGCAGCAGCGCTTGGCAGTGGCGTGGCTTCACGCTGCTGCTGAGGTGGGGGGTTTTGCCAGGTGTGCCGGAGGATGGCAGAGGATCGGAGGAACCTGCTGCAGTTCCCATGACCCTGCGGGGTGGCACCACCCACTGTGTTGCTGCTGCTGCTGTGCCCGCTGCTGCTCTCCCATCCTCACCCCCTTCCACCAAGCTGACCCAGTGGACAGTGAAGGACAGGTATCGGCCTGTCCCGAAGCGGCTGCTCCAGGAGTCCATGGTGACGTGGACCCTTTCACCAACCGCGTGCTCCAGCCCTCGCTCCACATTGGCCATGACAAAGCGGTGCAGTGCAGGCATGACCTGGCGGGCGAAGAAGTGTCTGCTGGGGAGCTGCCAGTCTGGGGCTGCACAAGCAAGCAGCGCACGCATGTCGCTCCCCTCCTGCACGAGTGTGTACGGCAGGAGTTGGGAGCACATGGCCCGTGCCAGCAAGCCGTTCAGCTGCCGCACGCGACGGCTGCTGGGAGGCAGAGCCCTAACCACCCCCTGGAAGGACTCACTCAAAAGGCTCTGGCGTTGCCTTTTGCTAGCACGGGAATCAGCGGAGACAGCAGGGGAGGCCACTGAGGACTGGCTGCCAGAACAGGCCTCAGTGTCGGCGGCAGGAGTTGCAGAGGGGGGAGGAGCAGTGCATTTCCGCACTCCTGCTGGTGCTGCTGGAGGAGCAGGAGGGCGGGTGGCTGCTGTTGCTACTGCTGCTGCTGAAGGCTGTGCAGTGATGGGTGTGGTGCCACTGCCAGCACCAGATGCCTTCAGCCTCTGGAACTCCTCATGCTGGTGGTAATGTTTAGCAGCAAGATGGTTGATCAGAGAGCTGATGCTGAACTTTAAGGGGTCTGCACCTCTGCTCAACTTCCGCTGACAGTGGTTGCAAGTGGCGTACTTGCTGTCAACTGTGGGCATGGTGAAAAATTGCCAGATTGGTGACAAGAAAAGCCCCCTACGGCCTGGAGCCGCTGCTGCCTGTCTCCCTGTGGTGGTTGGGGGGGGGGGGGGGGGGGCTTGGGTGCGGCTGGTGGTGGTACTGGCAGATGCTGCTGCTGCTGCTGAGCCTGAGACACCAGCAGGCTGTGGGACCTGCCTACTGCTGCCAATGCTTGCAATGATGCGCCTCCTCGCAAGGCCCACAAGCGCATCCTCCTCCTCCTCCTCAGAGCTGCTGATAATGACATCCCCAGGTGCTGGTGGTGGCGGCACCCAGTCTTTGTCTGTCACCACGTCATCATCATCATCATCATCCTCCCCCTCCTGAAACATGTCCTGCTGGGATGATGACCCCCCAAACTCCTCTCCTGATGCATGGATGGGCTGCTTGACTGTCACCACAGTCTTGCTGTCCAATCCCTCCTCCCCCAAAGTGCCCATCAGCATCTCCTCCTCAAAATCGCCAACAACAGCAGACAATTGACTCATGATGCCTGGGGTCAAAAGACTGCTGAATGACAGATCGCCAACTGACGGTGAACTGGCCTCCTCCCCAGGCCCTGCTGGGCGGCTGCTGCAAACAGGGGTGGTGGTGGTGGTGAGGGTGGAGGCCTTGGATGCAGAGCTGATGGCGGGCTGCTCATCCTCCGTCATCAGTTGCACCACAGTGGCTGCATCCTTTTCCTCAATGGGACGTTTCTGACCCGGCTGGAGGAAAATAGGAGCAGGTACTACACGCTGCTGCTGCTGCTGTGTCTCTGCAGCGTGAGTTGCTCCTGCTGGGTGGCGCCCAAGGCGTCAATGGCCAGTGGCTATAGGCGGAATGTTAGCCACTGACGCAGCTGCTGCGGAACTGTGCATGGTGGCGCGGCTTGCCACAATGCTGCTCCCTCTCCTCCTGATTCCCTTGCTGTCCTTCCCCTTGCCCAAACCGCGCTGGCTGCCACTTCCAGACATCTTAGATGTTTTGGGCGTAAACAAAAAAGTTTTTTAAAAGGGCGGGTGAAAAAGTGGGGTACTTTAATGGAGTGGGTTGGTGGGTGAGGTGACACTAATCACTAAGTGATTAGATCGCTAAGTGATTACTAGTACAGTACAAATACAAAATACAATAATCAGTAATCAGTAAGTGTGAACAGTGAACAGTGAACAGTGAACAGTGAGTGTGTCCCCTAGTACACTAACTAGAAAATACAATAATCAGTAGTAATCAGATTCAGTAGAAGGAAATAGAGTGTGTGTACACTACAGACAATGCACGCACACACACACACACGCAGGAGCTAGCCTATGAACAGTGACTGAGTGTCCCTCTAGTACAGTAAGTACAACTAGAAAATACAATCATCTGATTCAGTAGTAATCAGATGATTCAGTAGAAGGGAATACTGTGTACTGTGTACACTACAGACAGTGCACGCACACACACACGCAGGAGCTATGAACAGTAACAGTGAGTGTCCCTAGTACAGTATACAAAATACAATAATCAATCAGTAAGTAAAGGACAAGACAGGGTAGAATAAACAGCAGAAACACTGGTATAGATGAGAAATAAGCTAACAGAGGACAGGAGGACAGCTGCCCACACAGGCAAGGCCCTGAGGCCTAAAGCTGTGTAAGTTTGCCTGCAGCAGCAGCTGTCTCTATGTAACACACAAGCTACTAACTAAAATACAATCTCTATCTAGCTAACAACAATATAGGTGTATATAGCAGGTGTATGTGAGCAAAAACGCTAGGTAATTGACCACTATATAGCACTTGCTAAGCCAAAGCACAAAGGAGCAGATCTCTCTCTGTACAAAGTCAGGCAAGGGACGGAAAAACCGAACATGGCGGCCGCTATTTATAGGGTAGAGGCTGGCCAGGGTCCCCTTCTGTGATTGGCTGCCGTCAGAGGGCCTGGGAGCCCTCTGATTGGCTCTAAGGACATCAATCTGGGCTATGACGCTATTCGAGCTCGGTATTCGAGCTCGAATAGCGCTGTTTGCTCGAATAGCTCGAATAGTGAGTGGGCTATTCGAGTTCACTCGAATAGCCCATTTGAATAGCTGTAGCTATTCGAGCTCGGTATTCGAGCTCGAATAGCTGAAAAAGAGCTCGAATATTCAAGCTACTCGAATATTCGAGGTCTGCTGAGCATCCCTGACCACCTTTTCGCTGTCGTCGTCCTCCTCCTCCTCCTCCTCCTTGGCTGGTGCCACGATCTCCTCTCCAGCTACACAGCCCCCGAACCCCAGGGCCTATGCATGCCAGGTACGACAGTGTCACGCAGTGTTAGACATGTCTTGCCTGAAAGCGGAGAGTCAAACTGGAGCAGCTCTATTGGCTGCTCTTAACAAACAGGTGGAGCAATGGCTGACCCCGCACAAGCTTGAGATCGGCAACGTGGTGTGTGACAATGGCAGCAATCTCATTTTTGCATTGAATTTGGGAAAGCTGACACACGTACCCTGCATGGCACATGTGCTGAATCTGGTCGTGCAAAGATTTGTGTCCAAGTACCCAGGCTTAGAGGACGACCTGAAGCAGGCCAGGAAGTTGTGTGGGCATTTTAGGCGCTCTTACTAGTGTTGGGCGAACACCTGGATGTTCGGGTTCGGGCCGAACAGGCCGAACATGGGCCAGATGTTCGGCATGTTCGGCCCGAACGCCGAACTCAATGGGAGTCAATGGGACCCCCGAACATGCCCATTTTGGGGGCCCTATGGGGTCGCAGGCATAAGGGGGGAGCATGCCCCGGTCGCGGGGGGGGTCGGGAATTCCCCCCACCCCCTCCGCTAGCGCTCCCCCCTCTGCCCGCTTCTCCATACAAAAAGTTTGAAACAAGTTCAATAGTACCTGGGCTGGTGGCACTGGCTGGCAGTGGAGTGAGGAGGAGGAGGAGTCCGAGTAGCAGAGTGACGTTGAGGCCGGGCAGCGGGCGGTTCAGCGCTAGTACCCTTGTGGTACTTCCGCCCTTTCTCTGACCTCACGTCCTCTGCGTGATGACGCATACGAGGGTACGCGTGATGCGTACCCTCGTATGCAGAGGACGTGAGGTCAGAGAAAGGGCGGAAGTACCACAAGGGTACTAGCGCTGAACCGCCCGCTGCCCGGCCTCAACGTCACTCTGCTACTCGGACTCCTCCTCACTCCACTGCCAGCCAGTGCCACCAGCCAGGTACTATTGAACTTGTTTCAAACTTTTTGTATGGGGAAGCGGGCAGAGGGGGGAGCGCTAGCGGAGGGGGTGGGGGGAATTTCCGACCCCCCCCGCGATCGGGGCATGCTCCCCCCTTATGCCTGCGACCCCATAGGGGGGCAGTATTCGGCCGAACAGGGCCCTGTTCGGCCGAACAGGGGCCCTGTTCGGCCATGTTCGGCCATGCATTCTGCAGTTCGGGCGAACCCCGAACAGTTTGGCCGAACACCACCAGGTGTTCGGCCGAACTCGAACATCACCCGAACAGGGTGATGTTCTGCAGAACCCGAACAGTGGCGAACACTGTTCGCCCAACACTAGCTCTTACACGGCCAGGACACGCTTTGCGGACATTCAGCGTAGAAACAACTTGCTGGTGAGATGCCTGGTTTGCGATAGCCCGACTCGCTGGAATTCCACCCTGCTGATGTTCTCTCGCCTGCTAGAACAGGAAAAAGCTGTCACCCAGTACCTGTATCATTACAGTACAAGGACACAATCTGGGAGGATGGGGATGTTGTGGCCCAACAACTGGACACTGATGCGAAATGCATGCAGAGTCATGGAGCCCTTTGAGGAGGTGACCAAACTGGTGAGTCGTGCTGAGGGTACTATCAGCGACTTGATCCCCTACGCCTACTTCCTGGAGCGTGCCGTGCGTAGAGTGGATACAGCTGTGGAGGAGCGTGAACGAGAACAGTTACGGCAGCAGGAGCCGTGGAAGAGATTTACATCCGAACCCGATGTTTCCACAACACCTGTGGCAGCACAGAGGGGGGAGGAGGAGGAGGAGGAAGAAGAGGAGTCGTGTGGGGAAGGAGAGGAGTCAGACTCTGATGATGGTGATGAGGAAGGTGTTTCTGTGGATGAGGAAGAGGCGGCGGAAGAAGAACAACCGCGGCAGCCGTCACAGGGGGCTTCTGCTGCTCCACGTTCCCGTGGTATTGTTCGTGGCTGGGGGGAGGAAGAGGAGTTGCATCCCATCACTGAGGAAGAGCAAGAGGAGTTGGAGAGTACGTCTGCATCCAGCTTTGTGCAGATGGCCTCTTTCATGTTGTCCAGCCTGTTGAGGGGCCCCCGTATAAAAAAAAAATCAAGGCGAATGACCTGTACTGGGTGGCCACGCTACTAGACCCTCGGTACAGGCACAAAGTGGCAGACCTGTTACCAACTCAACAGAAGGTGGAAAGGCTGCAGCACTTGCAGAACAAGCTGTAGATGATGCTTTACAATGCGTTTAAGGGTGATGTGGCTGCACAACGCAATCAAGGTACACCTGGCAGTAACCCTCCTCCTCCCAAGTCCACGCAGGCAAGGACAGGACGCTCCAGCGATCTCAGGGTGATGGCAGACATGTGGACATTCTTTAGTCCAACTCCTCGCTAGTGTTGGGCGAACATCTAGATGTTCGGGTTCGGGCCGAACAGGCCGAACATGGCCGCGATGTTCGGGTGTTCGAGCCGAACTCCGAACATAATAGAAGTCAATGGGGACCCGAACTTTCGTGCTTTGTAAAGCCTCCTTACATGCTACATACCCCAAATTTACAGGGTATGTGCACCTTGGGAGTGGGTACAAGAGGAAAAAAAATTAGCAAAAAGAGCTTATAGTTTTTGAGAAAATCGATTTTAAAGTTTCAAAGGGAAAACTGTCTTTTAAATGCGGGAAATGTCTGTTTTCTTTGCACAGGTAACATGCTTTTTGTCGGCATGCAGTCATAAATGTAATACAGATAAGAGGTTCCAGGAAAAGAGACCGGTAACGCTAACCCAGCAGCAGCACACGTGATGGAACAGGAGGAGGGTGGCGCAGGAGGAGAAGGCCACGCTTTGAGACACAACAACCCAGGCCTTGCATGAGGACAAGAAGCGTGCGGATAGCAATTTGCATTTTGTCGCCATGCAGTCATAAATGTAATACAGATGAGAGGTTCAATAAACAATAAACAGTAATTGGTGTTGTCCAGAATGCGCACAATGCGTGGGTCGCGTTCAATGCAGTCCTAGGCCGAAGAGGTCATAGCCTAGGGTCACAAAAACCTGTTTATTTGGGCAATTTCAATGGTGGCGAGTCTGACGTACATAAATCGCAGCAATGGCCGTTAGCAACGTCTGAATCTCACAAAATGTCTCATGCAGGTAGAAGACATATTGTTAGACTTGGGCTCCAAAGATGGGGTCCCTACATCTGTGCAAACCAGAGTTACAGGGCTCCAAATTTGGTAAAATCCCCCATAGGCTTTCATTGGGCCTCCTATTTACAGTTCCAAAATCTCACATCTTTTCAAAGGGCAATTGCTCAGCAGTGGCAAATTTTCTAGCATTGTAGGGACCCTTAGGGGGAACATGACTGGTGAGTTTCGGGCCCCTAGGCCAAAGAGGTCATAGCCTAGGGTCACAAAAACCTGTTTATTTGGGCAATTTCAATGGTAGTGATGCTGACGTACATAAATCTCAGCCATGGCCGTTAGCAACGTCTGAATTTCACGAAATGTCTCATGCAGGTAGAAGACATATTGTTAGACTTGGATTCCAAAGATGGGGTCCCTACATCTCTGCAAACCAGAGTTACAGGGCTCCAAATTTGGTAAAATCCCCCATAGGCTTTCGTTGGGCCTCCTATTTACAGTTCCAAAATCTCACATCTTTTCAAAGGGCAATTGCTCAGCAGTGGCAAATTTTCTAGCATTGTAGGGACCCTTAGGGGGAACATGACTGGTGAGTTTCGGGCCCATAGGCCAAAGAGGTCATAGCCTAAGGTCACAAAAACCTGTTTATTTGGGCAATTTCAATAATAGTTATGCTGACGTACATAAATCTCAGCCATGGCCGTTAGCAACGTCTGAATTTCACGAAATGTCTCATGCAGGTAGAAGACATATTGTTAGACTTGGATTCCAAAGATGGGGTCCCTACATCTCTGCAAACCAGAGTTACAGGGGTGCAAAATTGGTAAAATCCCCCATAGGCTTTCATTGCCTCCCTATTTCACTTTCCAAAATCTCACATCTTTTCAAAGGGCAATTGCTCAGCAGTGGCAAATTTTCTAGCATTGTAGGGACCCTTAGGGGGAACTTGACTGGTGAGTTTCGGGCCCCTAGGCCAAAGAGGTCATAGCCTAGGGTCACAAAAACCTGTTTATTTGGGCAATTTCAATGGTAGTTATGCTGACGTACATAAATCTCAGCCATGGCCGTTAGCAACGTCTGAATTTCACGAAATGTCTCATGCAGGTGGAAGACATATTGTTAGACTTGGATTCCAAAAATGGGGTCCCTACATCTCTGCAAACCAGAGTTACAGGGGTGCAAAATTGATAAAATCCCCCGTAGGCTTTCATTGCCTCCCTATTTCACTTTCCAAAATCTCACATCTTTTCAAAGGACAATGGCTCAGCAGTACCAAATTTTCTAGCATTGTAGGGACTCTTAGGGGGATCATGACTGGTGAGTTTTGCCACTGCTGAGCAATTGCCCTTTGAAATGGTGTGAGATTTTGGAACGGTAAATAGTGGGCCCAATGAAAGCCTATGGGGGATTTTACCAATTTTGGAGCCCTGTAACCCTGGTTTGCAGAGATGTAGAGACCCCATCTTTGGAATCCAAGTCTAACAATATGTCTTCTACCTGCATGAGACATTTCGTGAAATTCAGACGTTGCTAACGGCCATGGCTGAGATTTATGTACGTCAGACTCGCTACCATTGAAATTGCCCAAATAAACAGGTTTTTGTGACCCTAGGCTATGACCTCTTCGGCCTAGGGGCCCAAAACTCACCAGTCATGTTCCCCCTAAGGGTCCCTACAATGCTAGAAAATTTGCCACTGCTGAGCAATTGCCCTTTGAAAAGATGTGAGATTTTGGAAAGTGAAATAAGGAGGCAATGAAAGCCTATGTGGGATTTTACCAATTTTGGACCCCTGTAACTCTGGTTTGCAGAGATGTAGGGACCCCATCTTTGGAATCCAAGTCTAACAATATGTCTTCTACCTGCAATTCAGACGTTGCTAACGGCCATGGCTGAGATTTATGTACGTCAGCATCACTACCATTGAAATTGCCCAAATAAACAGGTTTTTGTGACCCTAGGCTATGACCTCTTCGGCCTAGGACTGCATTGAACGCGACCCACGCATTGTGCGCATTCTGGACAACACCAATTACTCTTTATTGTTTTTTGAACTTCTCATCTGTATTACATTTATGACTGCATGGCGACAAAATGCAAATTGCTATCCGCACGCTTGTTGTCCTCATGCAAGGCCTGGGTTGTTGTGTCTCAAAGCGTGGCCTTCTCCTCCTGCGCCGCCCTCCTCCTGTTCCATCACGTGTGCTGCTGCTGGGTTAGCGTTACCGGTCCCTTTTCCTGGAACCTCTTATCTGTATTACATTTATGACTGCATGCCGACAAAAAGCATGTTACCTGTGCAAAGAAAACAGACATTTCCCACATTTAAAAGACAGTTTTCCCTTAGAAACTTTAAAATCGATTTTCTCAAAAACTATAAGCTCTTTTTGCTAAAAAAAATTTCTCTTGTACCCACTCCCAAGGTGCACATACCCTGTAAATTTGGGGTATGTAGCATGTAAGGAGGCTTTACAAAGCACGAAAGTTCGGGTCCCCATTGACTTCCATTATGTTCGGAGTTCGGCTCGAACACCCGAACATCGCGACCATGTTCGGCCCGAACCCGAACGTCTAGATGTTCGCCCAACACTACACGTGACCCGTTCGGCCAATCACAGCGCTAGCCGAACGTTCGGGTAACGTTCGGCCATGCGCTCTTAGTTCGGCCATATGGCTGAACAGTTTGGCCGAACACCATCAGATGTTCGGCCGAACATCACCCGAACAGGGTGATGTTCTGCAGAACCCGAACAGTGGCGAACACTGTTCGCCCAACACTACTCCTCGCCATAGTCCTTCCATATCCACCCTCCACCAACGCCTGGACCGCCAGGTAGCCGACTACCTGGCCTTGAGTGTGGATGTAGACACTGCGAAAAGCGACGATGAACCCTTGGACTACTGGTTGCGCAGGCTTGACCTGTGGCCAGAGCTGTCCCAATTTGCCATACAACTTCTCTTTTGCCCTGCCGCAAGCGTCCTGTCAGAAAGGACCTTCAGTGCAGCTGGAGGCATAGTCACTGAGAAGAGAAGTTGCCTAAGTCACGACAGTGTTCAGTTCCTGACCTTTATCAAAATGAATGAGTAATGGATCACGAAGGGCTACTGCATGACCGAAGACTAAGTCAGTCCCCACAAACAGCTTCTCTGCCTGCAGGCCGCTTGCCTTCTCCGCCACCACCGACAGGGTCCAGGACTCTAGGCGGATTCCTGAATTTTTAAGGCCGCTGCTAGCAGCGGCCGCTACACTTATTTTTCTGGTGCGTGTACATGCCTGCCTAATTTTTCTGGCTGCATTGCGGGCGGCTGCAACAAAAAAACAAAAGGTATGTACATGTGCCCATCCCCCTTCGTGATCATTACCTTGCCACGGTGAAGGGGCTTGCGTATCACAATGAAGCAATGACCGATGGCTATTTGAGTGTCTCGGGTGGGACACAAAAGATAACAAGGTCGTTGCTTCATTGTGGTCAGACCAAATTTGATCAGCTGGCCAGTCACTGTTGTTCTATCATTAAGCTACCACAGCCTGGCCACCATATGGGCTTGAAAACCACCACGGCCTACACTCTCACCACGGTGTGCACCAGTCCAGCATGGCCGTCACTACGCAAACAGCTGTTTGCGGTGCGTTACACAGTGAGTTTGGTGCGTCAGTGTGAAGCAGAACTCTAATTACACTACCTGATTGATGTATATACATGCAAGATGTTTTAAAGCACTTTAGGCCTGCAATTTAGCATTCAATGTGATTTCTGCCCCTAAAACGCTGCTTTACGTCTCATCCAGATTTTTCCCCGGGACTTTGGGCATGTATCCCACTTCCCCATGCCCCTCTCCAGGTGTTAGACCCCTTGAAACATCTTTTCCATCACTTTTGTGGCCAGCATAATTTTTACTATTTTTCAAAGTTCGCATCCCCATTGAAGTCTATTGCGGTTCGCAAACATTTCCGCAAACCGAACCTTCCCGCGAAGGTTCACGAACCGAAAATAGGAGGTTCGCGACATCTCTAATGTTCACTGCTGGGTCACAATACTTTTCAAATTGGACAATGTAACAGTTCTAATCATGTAGGCCATGAATTATACCATCTCTAATATATGTTTATATATGTACCGTCTCTAATATGTTTTCTCTATATTTATGATAGTATGTTTATTGTGACACTTTGTGGGATTATTTTTTTGTACACAATGTTTACTTGCTTGCCCAATGGGGAGTACTTGATGATATTTATCTAAATGCTTCAATTTCAGGGCATTTCAGCTTCACATAAAACAAGTTAAAAATAGCAAATTACATTAAGGGTCCATACAGTGTGTGCATGGACCCTCAGCTCAATGATAGGGCTGGTTCACACGGGCATCTGCTGAGCTTTCGCTTGGCATTGCGTTCAAATGCCAGCGTTTAAAATCTAGCTTTTGAAGGCTTTTGGGAAGCGTTCAAGGCTAGCAGTTCTGGTCTCTGCTATTGTTTCCTGGCGTTTACCGCCTCTGAAAGCAGCATGTTGCTTTCGAGACTAGACGCAACGCCGGGATCTACCGCCAGGCTTTCATGAAAGCCTGCAAAAGCCAGCTCTAAACGCTCCCATTCACTTGCATGGGATGGCAGTAGATCCCAAAAAACACTGCGTTTCACGCCACAACAACGCCCGTCTGAACCAGCCCTCAGCCTGATTGTGGTTTTATACATTGGTGGTGGCCACATCAGTTTATTGTGAGCACTTGGTGGCTGCGGGCTGCACAGAGGAGAGGTCATTATAGATACAGCGCCGTGGATTATACAATATTGTGCCTACTATCCATTGTGGATTGGGGACCTTTGGCTGCTATTATTATTGGTTAGAGCTCATATCATAAAAAAATAAAATAAGTAAATTAAAAAAATACATATCATATCAACAATGAATTCCATGCATTTGTGAGCACACTGACTTGCATGAGAATAGTCCTTATTGCAGAGATAAATAGGGATACCAGGATAGTAATCTGGAGTGAGTATGCCCAGGAATAGTGTTTTACTGCCATGAAAGCAAGGATGAAACATACATTCTCTAATGCTGCATACACACGGTGCGTTCCCGCACTTGATACCCCGCTCGATTCCCGTCGGATCCCGGCCGCTCGATTATTTCCAACATGTCCGATTCCCATTTCGATGGATAGTTAGGTCAATTTGGCATACCTTGCATGAGAATCGACCTAACAATCATCGAAATGCGCTCTAAAATGCTCGAAAATAATCGAGCGGCCGGGAATTGACGGGAATCGAGCGGGGCATCGAGTGCGGAAACGCACCGTGTGTACCCAGCATAAGTCAATGTCAGATACTGGAAGATAGTAATAAGATAGGTCTGCTTGAGTTTGCTTCTGCCGTATGTGCGATATTTGCGACAAAATATCTAATATTTGCGACAAAAAAAAAATGAAATCTGCCACGGACTCACTATGCTCCTCTCTGAATACCTTGAAGTGTCTACTTTCCAAAATGGGGTCATTTGTGGGGTGTGTTCACTGTCCTGGCATTTTGGGGGGTGCCTAATTGTAAGCACCCCTGTAAAGCCTAAAGATGTTCATTGGACTTTGGGCCCCTTAGCGCAGTTAGGCTGCAAAAAAGTGCCACACATGTGGTATTGCCGTACTCAGGAGAAGTAGTATAATGTGTTTTGGGGTGTATTTTTAAACATACCCATGCTGGGTGGGAGAAATATCTCCGTAAATGACAATTTTTTGATTTTTTTTTTTATACACAATTGTCTATTTACAGAGATATTTCTCCCATTCAGCATGGGTATGTGTAAAAATACACCCCAAAACACATTATACTACTTCTCCTGAGTACAGTGATACCACATGTGTGGCACTTTTTTGCATCCTAACTGCGCTAAGGGGCCCAAAGTCCAATGAGTACATTTAGGATTTCACAGGTCATTTTGCGACATTTGGTTTCTAGACTACTCCTCACGGTTTAGGGCCCCTAAAATTCCAGGGCAGTATAGGAACCCCACAAATGACCCCATTTTAGAAAGAAGACACCCCAAGGTATTCCGGTAGGAGTATGGTGAGTTCATAGAAGATTTTTTTTTTTTGTCACAAGTTAGCGGAAATTGATTTTAATTGTGTTTTTTTCACAAAGTGTCATTTTCCGCTAACTTGTGACAAAAAATAAAATCTTCTATGAACTCACCATACTCCTTACAGGATACCTTGGGGTGTCTTCTTTCTAAAATGGGGTAATTTGTGGGGTTCCTATACTGCCCTGGCATTTTAGGGGCCCAAAACCGTGAGGAGTAGTCTTGAAACCAAATGTCGCAAAATGACGTGTGAAATCCTAAAGGTCCTCATTGGACTTTGGGCCCCTTAGCGCACTTAGGGTGCAAAAAAATGCCACACATGTGGTACCGCTGTACTCAGGAGAAGTAGTATAATGTGTTTTGGGGTGTATTTTTACACATACCCATGCTGAGTGGGAGAAATATCTCTGTAAATGACAATTGTTTGATTTTTTTTTACACACAATTGTCCATTTACAGAGAGATTTCTCCCACCCAGCATGGGTATGTATAAAAATACACCCCAAAACACATTATACTACTTCTTCTGAGTACGGCGATACCACATGTGTGACACTTTTTTGCAACCTAGGTGCGCTAAGGGGCCTAGCGTCCTATTCACAGGTCATTTTGAGGCATTTGGATTCTAGACTACTCCTCACGGTTTAGGGCCCCTAAAATGCCAGAGCAGTATAGGAACCCTACAAGTGACCCCATTTTAGAAAGAAGACACCCCAAGGTATTCTGTTAGGAGTATGGTGAGTTCATAGAAGATTTTTTTTTTGTCACAAGTTAGCGGAAAATGACACTTTGTGAAAAAAAAATACAAATCAATTTCCGTTAACTTGTGACAAAAAATAAAATCTTCTATGAACTCATCATACACCTAACAGAATACCTTGGGGTGTCTTCTTTCTAAAATGGGGTCACTTGTGGGGTTCCTATACTGCCCTGGCATTTTAGGGGCCCTAAACCATGAGGAGTAGTCTGGAAACCAAATGCCGCAAAATGACCCTTGAAATCCTAAAGGTAGTCATTGGACTTTGGGCCCCTTAGCGCAGTTAGGGTGCAAAAAGGTGTCACACATGTGGTATCGCCGTACTCAGGAGAAGTATTATAATGTGTTTTGTGGTGTATGTTTACATATAACCATGCTGGGTGTAAGAAATATCTCTGTAAATGAAACATTTTTGATTTTTTTTTAAACACAATTGTCCATTTACAGAGAGATTTCTCCCACCCAGCATGGGTATGTGTAAAAATACACCACAAAACACATTATAATACTTCTCCTGAGTATGGTGATACCACATGTGTGACACTTTTTTGCAGCCTAGGTGCGCTAAGGGGCCCAACGTCCTATTCACAGGTCATTTTGAGGCATTTGTTTTCTAGACTACTCCTCACGGTTTAGGGCCCCTAAAATGCCAGTGCAGTATAGGAACCCCACAAGTGACCCCATTTTAGACAGAAGACACCCCAAGGTAATCCGTTAGGTGTATGGTGAGTTCATAGAAGATTTTATTTTTTGTCACAAGTTAGCGGAAAATGACACTTTGTGAAAAAAACAATAAAAATCAATTTCCGCTAACTGTTGACAAAAAATAAAATCTTCTATGAACTCGTCATACACCTAACAGAATACCTTGGGGTGTCTTTTTTCTAAAATGGGGTCACTTGTGGGGTTCCTATACTGCCCTGGCATTTTACGGGCCCAAAACCGTGAGTAGTCGGGAAACCAAATTTCTCAAAATGACTGTTCAGGGGTATAAGCATCTGCAAATTTTGATGACAGGTGGTCTATGAGGGGGCACATTTTGTGGAACCGGTCATAAGCAGGGTGGCCTCTTAGATGACAGGTTGTATTGGGCCTGATCTGATGGATAGGAGTGCTAGGGGGGTGACAGGAGGTGATTGATGGGTGTCTCAGGGGGTGGTTAGAGGGGAAAATAGATACAATCAATGCACTGGGGAGGTGATCGGAAGGGGGTCTGAGGGTTTGGCCAAGTGATCAAGAGCCCACACGGGGCAAATTAGGGCCTGAACTGATGGGTAGGTGTGCTAGGGGGTGACAGGTGGTGACAGGAGGTAATTGATGGGTGTCTCAAGGTGTGATTAGAGGGGGGAAATAGATGCAAGCAATGCCCTGGCGAGGTGATCAGGGCTGGGGTCTAAGGGCATTCTGAGGGTGTGGGCGGGTGATTGGGTGCCCTAGGGGCAGATTAGGGTCTAATGTGATGGGTATCAGTGACAGGGGGTGATT
This sequence comes from Hyperolius riggenbachi, assembly GCF_040937935.1. Taxonomy (NCBI): domain Eukaryota; kingdom Metazoa; phylum Chordata; class Amphibia; order Anura; family Hyperoliidae; genus Hyperolius; species Hyperolius riggenbachi. The sequence continues at coordinate 328,126,395 of NC_090650.1, forward strand.
GATGGGTAATTAGTGGGTGTTTTAGGGTAGAGAACAGATGTAAACACTGCACTTGGGAGGTGATCTGACATCGGATCTGCGGGCGATCTATTGGTGTGGGTGGGTGATCAGATTGCCCGCAAGGGGCAGGTTAGGGGCTGATTGATGGGTGGCAGTGACAGGGGGTGATTGATGGGTGGCAGTGACCGGGGTGATTGAGGGGTGATTGACAGGTGATTGACAGGTGCTCTGTGAGTTATTACAGGGAAGAACAGATGTAAATATTGCACTGGCGAATTGATAAGGGAGGGGTCTGAGGGCAATCTGAGCGTGTAGGCGGGTGATTGGGTGCCCGCAAGGGGCAGATTAGGGTCTGATCTGATGGGTAACAGTGACAGGTGGTGATAGGGGGTGATTGATGGGTGATTGATGGGTAATTAGTGGGTGTTTAGGGTAGAGAACAGATGTAAACACTGCATTTGGGAGGTGATCTGACGTCGGATCTGCGGGTGATCTATTGGTATGGGTGGGTGATCAGATTGCCCGCAAGGGGCAGGTTATGGGCTGATTGATGGGTGGCAGTGACAGGGGGTGATTGATGGGTGATCGATGGGTGATTGACAGGTGATTGGCAGGTGATCAGGGGGGATAGATGCATACAGTACACAGGGAGGGGGGGGGGTCTGGGGGGGGGGGGGTCTGGGGAGAATCTGAGGGGTGGGGGTGATCAGGAGGGATCAGGGGGCAGTTTAGGGTTAAAAAAAATAATGTTTTTAGATAGTGACAGGGAGTGATTGATGGATGATTAGGGGGGTGATTGGGTGCAAACAGGGGTCTGGGGGGTGGGCAGGGGGGGGGGTCTGAGGGGTGCTGTGGGCGATCAGAGGGAAGGGGGGGCAGGATCAGTGTGCTTGGTGCAGACTAGGGTGGCTGCAGCCTGCCCTGGTGGTCCCTCGGACACTGGGACCACCAGGGCAGGAGGCAGCCATTATAATAGGCTTTGTATACTTTACAAAGCCTATTATACACTATCCATCCGGCGATCCAGGTGCTAGTAACCCGCCGGCGCTTCCGAACGGCCGGCGGGTTACAGCGCGGGGGGGCGGAGCCAGTCACCGGCGGCTGATCGCGTCACGAATGACGCGATCGCCGCATAACCACGCCCGCTGCCGCCACCGCCGATGGGAAAAATTGCGGTCGTTCGGGCCCAGCCCTTGCCGCCGCCCATCGGCTTAAGGCGGTCGGCAAGTGGTTAAAATGGGGTGCTTTTACTCCCCCCTTGAATACATACTTGATTAAATGTCAGTTTAGTTTTTAGATTATTTATGTAATTTCTATGAAACCAATTATTATACTGTATGCAGAGTATGAAACTGGCAAAAAAAAGTTGCAAGGAAATATCGAGTATGAGAAAGCCTACGATAATTTCTGCTATGAAGTTCAGTCAAACATTGTTAAAGCGGACCTGAACTTAGAACTAAAGGATACACAACAGCATAATAACCTTTAAAGAAAAACATTTCTGTGTTACAGCTGATACAAATCCTGCAATAAATCTGCACTGTTTCAACTTCCTGATTCATGGAAGCAGACATATTGTTTACAGCCGGTGCTTTCAAGTGGGCAGATCTGCCTTATCTACCATGGCAGTCATGTGACACAGGGGAGAGATCAAATTACAACTTCTGATTAGACACAAATGAGGGGAATTAAACAGGCTAAACTCTGTTTTCCTTCTGTCCTGTGCAAGAGGTCAGGTCCGCATTAAGACTCCTGTTCATAGTTTCCAATGAACAACTTTGGTATATTTTATTTTACTATATTTCTATAATGGAGACATATTACATTGTGCTTTACAAGTATTTAACCACCCTGGCGTTCTGATTAAATCGCCAGGGTGGCTGCGGGAGGGTTTTTTTTAAATAAAAAAAAAACTATTTCATGCAGCCAACTGAAAGTTGGCTGCATGAAAGCCCACTAGAGGGCGCTCCGGAGGCGATCTTCCGATCGCCTCCGGCGCCCAGAATAAACAAGGAAGGCCGCAATGAGCGGCCTTCCTTGTTTTGCTTATATCGTCGCCATAGCGACGAGCGGAGTGACGTCATCGACGTCAGCCGACGTCGTGACGTCAGCCGCCTCCGATCCAGCCCTTAGCGCTGGCCGGAACTTTTTGTTCCGGCTACGCTGGGCTCAGGCGGCTAGGGGGGCCCTCTTTCGCCGCTGCTCGCGGCGAATCGCCGCAGAGCGGCGGCGATCAGGCAGCACACGCGGCTGGCAAAGTGCCGGCTGCGTGTGCTGCTTTTTATTTCATCAAAATCGGCCCAGCAGGGCCTGAGCGGCAGCCGCTGGCGGTGTTGGACGAGCTGAGCTCGTCCAGACCGCTCAGCTGGTTAAAAAAAACACTTGCATCTGTTTTCAAAGGCTTCCATAGTCTAATGTGTGCGCTACAATCATTCCCACATACTAGACATACACTTCGCGACAGTTTGGTCAGATTCCAATAAATTTGTCAATATTGTTTTGTGAGAAGTCTAGAGCAAAGAGAATATAACTATGCAGAAATGGGCGGTGAAATAAAAATTACTCTCAAGTCTCATCATGTGCAAAAGAGAAATCCAGCCACAAGGCAACAGAGCACAAGCGAGGTTCGATAATTGCCTTACACATGGGTCAAAATGTAGGCGTACGTATTAGTATGCCACCATTGAGCTGGGCACAGGGTGAGCTAAATCCCCAGTGGCGTTAAACGCTATTCCCCCAGCAAGTCTAGCAACTTGGAGTGAGGAGTAATTCGGGGCTGGCAATTGCTAGAACCCTGATTTACCCTTACGCACCCCAGTATAGCATTACTGCTTTGGTGGTGCCCAGTTTTGCCACTCATCGCTTAGTGCTATATGTCGAAAATGCCTGCTTTCCTAATCAGTGCTTAACAAATTAGACTGACACAAGGAAAGAAGAGGGGCAGTTAACCAGTTCACCCCCAAGGGGTTTTTACCCTAGCGGACCAGAGCAATTTTCACCTGTCAGTGCTCCTCCCTTTTTGTTCCCTAATAACTGTGTTACTTACTACTTATCACAACAAAATTATCTATACCTATTTTTTTTCGCCACCACTTAGGCTTTCTGTGGGTAGCACATTTTGCTAAGAATTTTTTTATTCTAAATGCGTTTTATCGGGAAAAATAAGAAAATAATGGAAAAAATTCATTATTTTTCAGTTTTAAAATTAAACGTTCTCCTGTGGTTAAAACCAGCACATTTTGTTTGCCCAGTTGTCCCGATTATTAAACTGTTTAAATAATGTCCCTGTCACAATTTATGGTGAAAATATATTATGTGGAAATATAAGTGTTATTTTTTTAGTTTTTTTTTTGTCCGGTCCATAATTACAAGTCCCTATGTAGTAAAGATATAGTAATATAGTTATATTCCCTCATAAAATATAAAAGCTGAGTCCCAAAAGCAACTATTTATGTATTTTTTTTTTTAAACAAATTTTTTTTACAAGTGTTTTTTTTTCGGGGGGGGGGGGGGGGGTGTAAGTTATTATTTTTTTTTTATATTGTTCATAAATGTACGTGTATGTATGTGCCTGTATGTGTAATTTAACTTTTTGGCCACAAGATGGCGCTAGTGAACACTCTCCTGTTTAGGAAGTGTTCACTTTTTTTTTCTTTTTTTACATTTTACTGAACTGCGACGGCTTCCTGTTTTATGAATGGATGTGGCCGCTGATCGCGGTCACATCCATTCATTCCAGGCATTGCGATTGGTAGAGGACCGCTCGGTCCTCTTCCCCAATCACGAAACACGGAGACCCAATGGGTAACAGTGGTTGGAGCGGCGCGCACACATGCGGAGTGGCAGCAGGAGCGAGCGACTTATTAAAACGTTCTGTTGCCGTTAACGGGCTCAAACAGGACGTTTTAATAAGTCAGCCTGCCTTTAACTGGTTAATGTGCTATATAGTAATGAGATGTCGTACAAATAAAATAGAAGCTGCTTACCACAATAAATCCTTACTGCTTAATATAGGGGAGCCCATTGGGTGAGGAGGTGTTCAAAGAGCTCCAATGGCTGCTGGTTTTGAATGCAGTGTGTCTTGGAAGTGCATAGGTTTTGCTACATTCATTGCAAGGCACCCTTTTCTATCACTATGTCAGGAAAAGTGAGCTGGTAAACAGAGCAGAGTAATTCCTATATCTTGGGCCTCTGTATGCTATTTATCATCTGCTATACTTGGAAACAACCACTATTAGACTTAAGAAAGAACCCCCACACTGTTTTTTTTATCTTTTTTTTGCAAAGCTGTTACTGTGAGATAGTGGCCAGTGCATACCATCCCTTTCAGGCAACAGCGTTATGGGAGCGCAATGATTGATAGGATAGCCACTCAATTACCAGTGTGGTTTCCATAAGCTGCATGATAGACCACCTCTAAGGCTGTCTTTTATCTATATGAGGTACTTGGAGAGAAGAAGGGTTCCACTTTAAGAAGAAGCAGACCAGGTTAACCACTTCCCGACCGCCTAACGCACAGAGGCGGCCGGGAAGTGGAGCCCTTAAGGACCGGATCACCCACAGAGGCGGCGGTCCATTTAAGGGCATGGGCGGAGCGATCGCGTCATCCGTGACGCGATCCTCCGCCGGCGCCTGTCACCGCTCGCTCGCCGCAACATCCCGCCGGCTATACGGAAGCGCCGGCGGGATGTTAACCCCGCGATCGCCGCATACAAAGTGTATAATACACTTTGTAATGTTTACAAAGTGTATTATACAGGCTGCCTCCTGCCCTGGTGGTCCCAGTGTCCGAGGGACCACCAGGGCAGGCTGCAGCCACCCTAGTCTGCACCCAAGCACACTGATTTCTCCCCCCCCTGCCCCAGATCGCCCACAGCACCCATCAGACCCCCCCCCCTGCCCACCCCCCAGACCCCTGTTTGCACCCAATCACCCCCCTAATCACCCATCAATCACTCCCTGTCACTATCTGTCAACGCTATTTTTTTTTATCCCCCCCCCCCCCTGCTCCCTGCCCCCTCCTGATCACCCCCCACCCCTCAGATTCTCCCCAGACCCCCCCCCCCAGACCACCCCCCCCTGTTTACTGTATGCATCTATCCCCCTGATCACCTGTCAATCACCTGTCAATCACCTGTCAATCACCCGTCAATCACCCATCAATCACCCGTCAATCACCCCCTGTCACTGCCACCCGTCAATCAGCCCCTAACCTGCCCCTTGCGGGCAATCTGATCACCCACCCACACCAATAGATCGCCCACAGATCCGACATCAGATCACCTCCCAAATCCATTGTTTACATCTATTCTCTCCTCTAAACACCCACTAATTACCCATCAATCACCCATCAATCACCCTCTATCACCACTTGTCACTTTTACCTATCAGATCAGACCCTAATCTGCCCCTTGCGGGCACCCAATCACCCGCCCACACGCTCAGATTGCCCTCTGACCCCCCCCCTTATCAATTCACCAGTGCATTAATTACATCTGTTCTTCCCTGTAATAACCCACTGATCACCTGTCAATCACCTGCCAATCACCTATCACCCATCAATCACCCCCTGTCACCCCCTGTCACTGCCACCCATCAATCAGCCCCTAACCTGCCCCTTGCGGGCAATCTGATCACCCACCCACACCATTAGATCGCCCGCAAACCCGCCGTCAGATTACCTCCCAAATGTATTGTTTACATCTGTTATCTTCTCTAAACACCCACTAATTACCCATCAATCACCCCCTATCACCACCTGTCACTGTTACCTATCAGATCAGACCCTAATCTGCCCCTTGCGGGCACCCAATCACCCGCCCACACGCTCAGATTGCCCTCAGACCCCCCCCCCTTATCAATTCGCCAGTGCATTAATTACATCTGTCCTTCCCTGTAATAACCCACTGATCACCTGTCAATCACCTGCCAATCACCTATCACCCATCAATCGCCCCCTGTCACTGCCACCCAACAATCAGCCCCTAACCTGCCCCTTGCGGGCAATCTGATCACCCACCCACACCAATAGATCGCCCGCAGATCCGACATCAGATCACCACCCAAGCGCAGTGTTTCCATCTATTCTCTCCTCTAAACACCCACTAATTACCCATCAATCACCCATCAATCACTCCCTATCACCACCTGTCACTGTTACCTATCAGATCAGACCCTAATCTGCCCCTTGCGGGCACCCAATCGCCCGCCTACACGCTCAGATTGCCCTCAGACCCCCCCTTATCAATTCGCCAGTGCAATATTTACATCTGTTCTCCCCTGTAATAACCCACTGATTACCTGTCAATCACCTATCAATCACCCATCAATCACCCCCTGTCACTGCCACCCATCAATCACCCCCTGTCACTGCCACCCATCAATCACCCGCTGTCACTGCCACCCATCAATCAGCCCCTAACCTGCCCCTTGCGGGCAAACTGATCACCCACCCACACCAATAGATCGCCCGCAGATCCGACATCAGATCACCACCCAAGCGCAGTGTTTCCATCTATTCTCTACCCTAAACACCCACTAATTACCCATCAATCACCCCCTGTCACTGCTACCTATCAGATTAGACCCCTATCTGCCCCTAGGGCACTCAATCACCCGCCCACACCCTCAGAATGACCTCAGACCCCAGCCCTGATCACCTCGCCAGTGCATTGCTTGCATCTATTCCCCCCTCTAATCACACCTTGAGACACCCATCAATCACCTCCTGTCACCCCCTAGCACACCTACCCATCAGATCAGGCCCCAATTTGCCCCGTGTGGGCTCCTGATCACTCGGCCAAACCCTCAGACCCCCTTCCGATCACCTCCCCAGTGCATGGATTGCATCTATTTTCCCCTCTAACCACCCCCTGAGACACCCATCAATCACCTCCTGTCACCCCCCTAGCACTCCTATCCATCAGATCAGGCCCAATACAACCTGTCATCTAAAAGGCCACCCTGCTTATGACCGGTTCCACAAAATTCGCCCCCTCATAGACCACCTGTCATCAAAATTTGCAGATGCTTATACCCCTGAACAGTCATTTTGAGACATTTGGTTTCCAGACTACTCACGGTTTTGGGCCTGTAAAATGCCAGGGCGGTATAGGAACCCCACAAGTGACCCCATTTTAGAAAAAAAAGACACCCCAAGGTATTATGTTAGGTGTATGACGAGTTCATAGAAGATTTAATTTTTTGTCAAAAGTTAGCGGAAATTAATTTTTATTGGTTTTTTTTCACAAAGTGTCATTTTTCACTAACTTGTGACAAAAAATAAAATCTTCTATGAACTCGCCATACACCTAACGGAATACCTTGGGGTGTCTTCTTTCTAAAATGGGGTCACTTGTGGGGTTCCTATACTGCCCTGGCATTTTAGGGGCCCTAAACCGCGAGGAGTAGTCTAGAAAACAAATGCTTCAAAATGACCTGTGAATAGGACGTTGGGCCCCTTAGCGCACCTAGGCTGCAAAAAAGTGTCACACATGTGGTACCGCCGTACTCAGGAAAAGTAGTATAATGTGTTTTGGGGTGTATTTTTACACATACCCATGCTGGGTGGGAGAAATTTCTATGTAAATGGACAATTGTGTGTAAAAAAATCAAACAATTGTCATTTACAGAGATATTTCTCCCACTTAGCATGGGTATGTGTAAAAATACACCCCAAAACGCATTATACTACTTCTCCTGAGTACAGCGGTACCACATGTGTGGCACTTTTTTACACCCTAAGTACGCTAAGGGGCCCAAAGTCCAATGAGTACCTTTAGGATTTCACAGGTCATTTTGCGACATTTGGTTTCAAGACTACTCCTCACGGTTTAGGGCCCCTAAAATGCCAGGGCAGTATAGGAACCCCACAAATGACCCCATTCTAGAAAGAAGACACCCAAAGGTATTCCGTACGGAGTATGGTGAGTTCATAGAAGATTTTATTTTTTGTCACAAGTTAGCGGAAAATGACACTTTGTGAAAAAAAACTATTAAAATCAATTTCCGCTAACTTGTGACAAAAAAATAAAAACTTCTATGAACTCACCATACTCCTAACGGAATACCTTGGGGTGTCTTCTTTCTAAAATGGGGTCATTAGTGGGGTTCCTATACTGCCCTGGCATTTTAGGGGCCCTAAACCGTGAGGAGTAGTCTTGAAACAAAAATGACCTGTGAAATCCTAAAGGTACTCATTGGACTTTGGGCCCCTTAGTGCAGTTAGGGTGCAAAAAAGTGCCACACATGTGGTATCGCCGTACTCGGGAGAAGTAGTACAATGTGTTTTGGGGTGTATTTTTACACATACCCATGCTGGGTGGGAGAAATACCTCTGTAAATGACAATCTTTTGATTTTTTTACACACAATTGTCCATTTACAGAGGTATTTCTCCCACCCAGCATGGGTATGTGTAAAAATACGCCCCAAAACACATTGTACTACTTCTCCCGAGTATGGCGATAGCACATGTGTGGCACTTTTTTGCACCCTAACTGCGCTAAAGGGCCCAAAGTCCAATGAGTACCTTTAGGATTTCACAGGTCATTTTGAGAAATTTCGTTTCAAGACTACTCCTCACGGTTTAGGGCCCCTAAAATGCCAGGGCAGTATAGGAACCCCACAAATGACCCCATTTTAGAAAGAAGACACCCCAAGGTATTCCGTTAGGAGTATGGTGAGTTCATAGAAGATTTTATTTTTTGTCAAAAGTTAGCGGAAATTGATTTTAATTGTGTTTTTTCACAAAGTGTCATTTTCCGCTAACTTGTGACAAAAAATAAAATCTTCTATGAACTCACAATACTACTAACGGAATACCTTGGGGTGTCTTCTTTCTAAAATGGGGTCATTTGTGGGGTTCCTATACTGCCCAGGCATTTTAGGGGCCCTAAACCGTGAGGAGTAGTCTTGAAACGAAATTTCTCAAAATGACCTGTGAAATCCTAAAGGTACTCATTGGACTTTGGGCCCTTTAGCGCAGTTAGGGTGCAAAAAAGTGCCACACATGTGGTATCGCCGTACTCAGGAGAAGTAGTATAATGTGTTTTGTGGTGTATTTTTACACATACCCATGCTGAGTGGGAGAAATATCTCTGTAAATGGACAATTGTGTGTAAAAAAAATTAACAAATTGTCATTTACAGAGATATTTCTCCCACCCAGCATGGGTATGTGTAAAAATACACCCCAAAACACATTATACTACTTCTCCTGAGTACGGCAATACCACATGTGTGGCACTTTTTTGCAGCCTAACTGCGCTAAGGGGTCCAAAGTCCAATGAGCACCTTTAGGCTTTACAGGGGTGCTTACAATTTAGCACCCCCCAAAATGTCAGGACAGTAAACACACCCCACAAATGATCCCATTTTGGAAAGTAGACCCTTCAAGGTATTCAGAGAGGGGCATGGTGAGTCCGTGGCAGATTTCATTTTTTTTTGTCGCAAGTTAGAAGAAATGGAAACTTTTTTTTTTTTTTTCTCACAAAGTGTCATTTTCCGCTTACTTGTGACAAAAAATAATATCTTCTATGAACTCACTATGCCTCTCAGTGAATACTTTGGGATGTCTTCTTTCCAAAATGGGGTCATTTGGGGGGTATTTATACTATCCTGGAATTCTAGCCCCTCATGAAACATGACAGGGGGTCAGAAAAGTCAGAGATGCTTGAAAATTGGAAAATTCACTTTTGGCACCATAGTTTGTAAACGCTATAACTTTTACCCAAACCAATAAATATACACTGAATGGGTTTTTTTTTTATCAAAAACATGTTTGTCCACATTTTTCGCGCTGCATGTATACAGAAATTTTACTTTATTTGAAAAATGTCAGCACAGAAAGTTAAAAAAATCATTTTTTTGCCAAAATTCATGTCTTTTTTGATGAATATAATAAAAAGTAAAAATCGCAGGAGCAATCAAATAGCATCAAAAGAAAGCTTTATTAGTGACAAGAAAAGGAGCCAAAATTCATTTAGGTGGTAGGTTGTATGAGCGAGCAATAAACCGTGAAAGCTGCAGTGGTCTGAATGGAAAAAAAGTGGCCGGTCCTTAAGGGGTAGAAAGCCCTAGGTCCTCAAGTGGTTAAATAAAGACAATCATTGGGGAGGCAAATATGTTTTCCCCACATGTTACAGATGACATTTTCATTTTGCTCAGAGATTAGTCATTTTTTCTTAAAGAGCTGTTTTTGCTTGAAAAACTTCAAAATACATATTGCAGCATTCTCTTTTGTTCACATCCCTGGTAACTTCCACATTCTCCAATCCATTGGTGCTCAGCCACATGTGGCTACCGCAATAGTAGAGTCCATTTCTATGCACAAAAAAGTCATAACTTAGTGCAGATAGATTCAGCAGGGTGTAGAAGAGAACTACCCCCCTTAACTATGTAGAAGTGTTACTGACATATGGCAGGGGAAGTGAGATCAAATATAAGAGGAAGAGAGAAGGAAATTGTAGAGGACCTGAATTTTGGGGAAATAGGGCAGGGGGAGTAACAGCCCAATCCAATAAATAGTTTGCATTTTTTAAATGTAAAAACAACAGCTACTGGTACATGGTACATTTTAGAGGCATTGAAGATGGGGATTCAATACTAGTAATTGCATTATAAAAATAGCTATATCTAGTGTTTGAGCTATTCACTAGGCAAAACCTAATTGTCATAACCTCAAGCTGTTGGTATCTCCATCGTACAATATAACTTGTGTTCCATTGCCTCTTACAAGTATGATATGGCAGTGTTCACTTTCTGTCCTATGTAATTGTAATAATAATAATAATAATAATAATACTATAATAAAGTGGCTTGCAAAAGTATTCGGCCCCTTGAAGTTTTCCACATTTTGTCATATTACTGCCACAAACATGAATCAATCTTATTGGAAGTCCACATGAAAGACCAATACAAAGTGGTGTACACGTGAGAAGTGGAACGAAAATCAAACATGATTCCAAACATTTTTACAAATAAATAACTGCAAAGTGGGGTGTGCATAATTATTCAGCCCCTTTGGTTTGAGTGCAGTGAGTTGCCCATAGACATTGCCTGATAAGTGCTAATGACTAAATCGAGTGCACCTGCATGTAATCTAATGTCAGTACAAATACAGCTGCTCTGTGATGGCCTCAGAGGTTGTCTAAGAGAATATTGGTAGCAACAACACCATGAAGTCTAAAGAACACACCAGACAGGTCAGGGATAAAGTCATTGAAAAATTTAAAGCAGGCTTAGGCTACAAAAAGATTTCAAAAGCCTTGAACATCCCACGGAGCACTGTTCAAGTGATCATTCAGAAGTAGAAGGAGTATGACACAACTGTAAACCTACCAAGACAAGGCCATCCACCTAAACTCACAGGCCGAACAATGAGAGCGCTGATCAGAAATGCAGTCGAGGCCCATGGTGACTCTGGATGAGCTGCAGAGATCTGCAACTCAGGTGGGGGAATCTGTCCATAGGACAACTATTAGTTGTGCACTGCACAAAGTTGGCTCTTATGGAAGAGTGGCAAAAGGGAAAGCAATTGTTAACAGAAAAGCATAAGAAGTCCTGTTTGCAGTTTGCCACAAGCCATGTGGGGGACACAGTAAACATGTGGAAGAAGGTGCTCTGGTCAGATGAGTCCAAAATTGAACTTTTTGACCAAAATGCAAAACGCTATGTGTGGCGGAAAACTAACACTGCCCATCAATCTTAACACACCATCCCCACTGTCAAATATGGTGGTGGCAGCATCATGCTCTGGGGGTGCTTCTCTTCAGCAGGGACAAGGAAGCTGTTAAGAGTTGATGGGAAGATGGAGGGAGCCAAATACAGGGCAATCTTGGAAGAAAACCTCTTGGAGTTTGCAAAAGACTTGAGACTGGGGTGGAGGTTCACCTTCCAGCAGGACAACAACCCTAAACATAAAGCCAGGGCAACAATGGAATGGTTTACAACAAAACATACCCATGTGTTAGAATGGCCCAGTCAAAGTTCAGATCTAAATCTAATCGAGAATCTGTGGCAAGATCTGAAAACTGCTGTTCATAAAAACGCTGTCCATCTAATCTGACTGAGCTGGAGCTGTTTTGCAAAGAAGAATGGGCAAGGATTTCAGTTTCTAGATGTGCAAAGCTGGTAGAGACATACCCTAAAAGACTGGCAGCTGTAATTGCAGCAAAAGGTGGTTCTACTAAGTATTGACTCAGGGGGCTGAATAATTACACACACCCCACTTTGCACTTATTGATTTGTAAAAAAATGTTTGGAATCATGTATGATTTTCATTCCACTTCTCACGTGAACACCACTTTGTATTGGTCTTTAACGTGGAATTCCAATAAAATTGATTCATGTTTGTGGCAATAATGTGAGAAAATGTAAGAAAATTCAAGGGGGCCGAATACTTTTGCAAGCCACTGTATAATATAACAACAATAATTCATCCTCATGGTCTTACATTTATTTAATTGAGTTTCGACGACATGGGAAAGATTCCTTCACTTCCTGTTGTTGATACAATGATAGGAAATCATGGGAAATCTTGCTAGCGGTGTCATGTCCATTTATTTCAAGACTATAGAAAAAAAATATTTGGCATCAATTCTGCATTTGTATACTCTGTATATTTATGTTTCCTTAAAGTGGCCATTACCCACTAGGTGGCCATGGTGCCACCATAATCATCACAATTCTTCTTTGTTTAATGGAAAAAGGGAAAATTATCCTTTGCTTATCCATTGTTTCACAGCATTGTATTAGGCAATAAAAACAAACAAGTCTCAGAAAGGCTGTAAAGAGACCTTAAATCCTTTAAACAAATGGATACAATCTAATTGTCTCATCTGCTCAATGGTATTATGGCTTTCCATCAACACTGTGTTGTTGAACTTGTAGACTCCCAGAGTCACAGATAAGCTTTAAAGAGGGAAGATAACTTTTATTTGTTATGGGTAATAAAACTGGAGTTTCTACAGCCTACTGTCAAGAAGAAGCCTTATGCCATGGATCCAGTCAGGCAGAACACAAATCGAAATAGTGTCTGAAGGGCAAGGTAATGAAGGAATGAAAAGTACAAAGTCTCCACAATAAAATTATACAGCACTGAAGGAAATTAAAAAATGAAGAATAACAGCTAAAATAAGATTACATCCATATAAAAACCTAATATGAATGTGTCACTGTGATACACACAACGAAAGCAACAGCATTAGGATTGTTTTTTTATATTGCATGCCTGCATTTGATACAGAACATGGCCTTTTGAACTGTGAAACATTAAATTACACAAAAAAGCAATACGTATGTTTTATTCTCTAAGGACTTAATTTACTAATCTGATGGATTGCTAGTCTTTGGCCAGAGGTGAAAACCCTGGCAGATCAGCTCCTGTATTTACAGAGGGTCTTAGGCCTATGGTAGTCTCCAATTTCTTACCTCCCCATTCAAAAATACAGGGCCTCCATTCAGAGCAGGGGTTGTTGAGACCAAACTTGTTACAATTGGTAGAGTCACAGTGGCACCATTGCAATAGAAGGGCCATGGTGACCACATTTTTTATATAACTCCTGGTAACAGGGGTCATCACAGAGGGAGCAGTGCAAATGTGGGGGCCAAATACGAAGGTTTTTCTAAGGAAATTTAACTGGAATTGATGGGTGGGATATCAATACATCCAGGATGGAGATGTTACAGCCACAATGGAGTCAATTCACAAAACTTCTCATAAATGACTTATTTTTCTCCTGATTTATAAAAAATAACCATTCAGCACTTTGACAGGCAAGATAATCACTCAATTTATTTTTCTTACCTTAATTATATTATATTTTTGCTCTTTGGGAGCTTAGAAATGTAACATAGATAAGGTCAAAACAGATGAATAAAGGTAAAAAAAGCTTTGTGAATCATGGCCAATGTGCAGAAAGTAGAGACGGTCACTGTGCTAATAAATCAAGTTTGCTTGTAAATGTATTGCTAACTGCATGTACAACTGCATTTTTGCTAACTGCATTTTTTTGTGCTATTTTTGTTGTGGTATTACTTCATCCTACTACCAATGACTGAATCTGAGAGAGCCTAAACACTTTGGGCTTGATTCACAAAGCGGTGCTAACTGTTAGCACGCCTGTGAAAACCCCCTTAGCACGTCTAAACAAGCTTTTCGCGCATAAAACTTTACGCGCGCAAAACTTTATGCGCGTAAAACTTTACGCGCGTACTGCACAGAGCGCAGGGCGCTCCGCGCGAAGTGCCCATTAAAGCCTATGGGACTTAGCGCGCATAAAACTTTGCGCGCGTAAAACTTTGCGCGCGCAAAGTTACCGCGCGATCTGATTGAGAAATCCGGTGCTAACCTACTTAGCACCCTGGTTAGCACATCTAAAGACTTTAGACGTGCTAAGTAGGTTAGCACCGCTTTGTGAATCAAGCCCTTTGAGTCCTATGGGAGAAAAGTGCTATAGAAATGGTATTGTTGTTATTGTTATGTAAATCGATATTAGGTTGGACAATCAAATACACTTCCTAAAATGTAGAGAACCGAGAGCCCAATATAGTGTAGTATGTTAAAACATAAACGAAGTAAGACAAATCAGTGAGAAGAAAATCGTCAAAAACGTGGGTTACCACACAGGCAACCACTGTATAAGCAGGTGAGGAGATTAGACCTGTCCTCACTCAGGGCTAAGAAGTCGCTCTCTGTAAAATAGAAAAAAGGGTAGATCACCCCTTCACCAGGGGTGGACACAATTTTGCAGTAGGAGAACAGAGGCGCCAGCAGAATAAAAGTGGATAAAATTTTTAAAATTTTCTTGGAGGAAGTGGTGGACTTACCTCCATAAAGCAGACACGAAAGGCTGTCTGAGAAGTAGCAATAACATTTATTATATAGTACCTTCACTGAGGCGCTACACCTGCTATTGCTGAAATTCTGTTTTGTCCCCACGTTTATTGCCTGATGAAGCGGGCTTGGCCTGCGAAACGCGTTGCACTTTTGGGGTACTATATAATAAATGTGATTGCTACTTTTCAGACAGTCTTTCGTGTCTGCTTTATGGAGGTAAGTCCAACACTTCCTCCTAGCAAATTTTAAAGGTTTTATCCACTTTTATTCTGCTGGCGCCTCTGTTCTCCTACTGCAAATACACTTCCTAATGATTTTGATTGTCCCAATTCCAAGATACATACAGTTTGCATTACATTTAAATGCAAGTTGGAATTATTAGCATCTCTAGCAGAAACCATAACACTCCTGTCATTTTCTGCATATCAACCATCTTCCTTAAAATTACCTGGTAAATGTGCACATGTCTCTACTTATCCATCATTGAACGTCACCCCCACCTCCAGAGACTTGTTAATAAGGATGAGCGAATCTGCCCAAATCAGTTTCACAGATTTGCATTGAAGTCTATGGAGCCACATTTCACAGTTGATTGCAATCCCTCCATACATGACATCAGTTTGGTAATGGCTAACACAGAGTAATGGCTAACACAGAGTACCTGTCATTTTTTTTCTCAAAAATTTAGAGGGGAAAATACATTTTTGAACCATGAAACCATTGCAGTGTCATATTGTAAAGGCACCATAATCTGGTGTCACCAGATTTACTATGTATGCCAGGGTCAATGGAACAGGTCATTTTTTTTTTTTGGAAGACCTTGTAGCTTTCCATACTCCCTAGCGGTATTGACAGATATACACGTCCATACAAAACATGCTGTGAACAGTATAAACGTGCATACATGTCAATACTCTCCTGCACTGTATACTAGACTGTTTGTTGCTTGACACATTTTGGCAAGTTACAGGAAAAAAAGGTTATACAAATTAATTGTATCACTTCTTGCACCAAAATCCTGGGGAAATTGAATGCAAGGGAGGTTAAGACTAGTGTAATGTTGGATTGCAGCATCTTCTGTCTTATTCATTTCAACATGACTTCTTTTATAAAAGATTTTTTTCCCTGAGACAATCGGTGAAACTTTTAAAATCTACAGTGACAGTTTTCACTGTCTTTAATAATTGGGAGGGCTGTCTTGTTTTTTTTTTTTAATCGTCAGACTGCATGCACAGTTGAGTGCTGTCTGTTTTTTATAATTGTTAGGCTATGTGCACATTTGATTGTGTGAGGATGTAGTCTTTGTTTTTGTTTTTTTGCATCTCACTGTGATAGCATTTATATTCACAGTTTCTATGTTCAATTTTCACTTTTAGAAATGTTTATCAATGAAGGTCCCACCCCAGCAGTTTCTTTGACGTTTGTAACCCCATGTGGTCAAACAGAATTCCACAGCACAATAACTTCCTTCAAGAATAAAAACTTTATTTTAAGCTTAAAATGTTGAGGCTATATTTCAGACCTAAAACTAGTCAATAATCTATAAAGCTAATGTATGATCAATGTGACATTTTAAAACAGACCATTAACATCCTACTTTTAGGCTTAAAATAATGTCTGTTATTAGGATAGACGTGGTGTGTTGCTTCTCCTTCACCCTTCTGGATTTTATAGGTATGGTTGATGTTCAGGTTTGAGTAAACATTAAGTTCGACCCAAATATGGCTGTTCAGATATGGGCCTTGCGGAACCAAAAAACAGTGATAGTCAATGGAGAAGTTTTGCTGCCAATCACGGGGAGAGTCAACCCCATTCACTTCAATGCAATTCAGAAAGAAAATCAGGTTGGATTCACCAACCTGAAGAATTTGGGCCTATTCAATCAAATGACCAGCACCGCCTATTTGGAGTATCCATGCATAAAGGGACATAGAGCAGGTCAATGTTCTTCTTCTTAATATTTATATCACAAGGCTTGGATCTTTTAAGAAATTCTGTAAAGTATTGTGACATTGGTTAGAGATCAATCCATCTACTTTTATGTCTAGATTGCAACAACTGTGACCAAACCTTGAAATGCATGTACACCGGGGAAAGTTATCCATAATTAGCACCAGATAAACTATGAAGTATACTAGTAAAAGAAATTTGGTAAATATAATAACATTACATTGTACAGCTTTTACAATTAAATATAGCCTAACATATGGCTATGTTACAGAACCATGGTTGATAAAATATCCTTTGAAAGACAGACGTGATTACAATGACAAGTCTTTGGAAAATATAGAGTTTGTTTCTAATTGTTCTCTCTAATGGTAGATGGCTATGATGAAGCTCATTTATCATATAGTAGGTAATAAATTCATCTGTAAACTACAAAAGTATGATAATTTGACTCTATAAATCATCATGAACACATTGCTACAGAAGTATTGTAAGAAACATACAACCATATACAGGACAAGAAGTTGGTTAAAACGTCATAAAGATAAATCTAAATGTGTTGCTGACTTTTGTGCTAACTTTTTATAGAGATGAAACAATTATGAGCAGCATTCATTACATTAGAAGTGCTTTGCTTGTTTTTATTTTAATTTGCATTTAATGTTGTCTGAACATATCATTTTGAGGTTTAATCGCAATGATGAACATGAAAATATTATAGTGTCTGTTATTACTATAAGTTTAAAGCAAACCTAAAGCGAAAAAATGAACTTATGATATAATGAATAGTATGTGTAGTACAGCTAAGAAATAGACCGTAAGTAGCAAAGAAAGTATTCTCATGTTGTTTTCCAGTACAGGAAGAGTTAATAAACTTCAGTTGTTATCTATGCAAAAGAGCTTCTCTAAACTCTCTGATCCAATTTGGATCTGCAAGAGTGCTGTTTTCTGAAGCAATCAAAAGTCAGAGACAGATTGAGATAAGGTTTTACTGGAGGGGCGTTCAAAGGGTCATTAGCTCTGCTCTGTTTTATAGTTTAAAATACAGAGTGTGGTTTGTAAATTGCAAATATGACAGAATGATGCAATGTTATATTGAAAAAAAAAAAAACTATATATCTGAAAATAAAAATATGAGACTCTTTTCTTTGCTACTAATGTTATATTAATTATCCCTACTACACAGCATGGTGGCGTAGTGGTTAGCTCTCTCGCCTTGCAGCGCTGGGTCCCTGGTTCGAATCCCATCCAGGGCACTATCTGCAAAGAGTTTGTATGTTCTCTGCGTGGGTTTCCTCCGGGCACTCCGGTTTCCTCCCACATTCCAAAAACATACGGATAAGTTAATTGGCTCCCCCTAAAATTGGCCCTAGACTACAGTACTTACACTACATAATATAGACATATGACAATGTTAGGGATTAGATTGTGAGCTCCTTTGAGGGACAGTTAGTGACAAGATATATATATATATACACTGTACAGCGCTGCGTAATATGTCGGCGCTATATACATACTAAATAATAATAATAATAATAATTATTTATTTTTTTGTTTTGTTTTTTCACTTCAGCATCACTTTAATTGTACATTTTGCAACCAATTTCATTTGATAGAAATATACATTAAAAAAAAAATGATCTGACTGGGAATTTATGTATTGGCTGACCACAGGTAAATTTCAGTGTCAGTGCCTCAGAGTTAGTATTTGCATCAGGTGTTCTGACTCTGCTTTGACTCCACTCACTTGTTATAGGTATGTGGGCAAGAAACTACCGTAGAAAAAAAAATAACATGATTGCAATTCAAGAAGTAAAGAGAACCTTCATATTTATCTCATTTCAGGAACCCTTTAATAAAGAACTCTGTTAAACTCCATTTCCCTCTCTCTGGCATGCCATGTCTTTTTTTTTTCTTTACACATTTTATTTTTTTTTTAGCATGCAGAAGCTATGCTCCAAAAGTTTTAATAATTGTTGAACTTGCATTTCTAGCTTGCTATCTAAAAGAGTATGAATGATGAATATAGAAAAAGATGTTTAATTAACATTTAAAAGCAAAATAGGAGTAACTTTAAAAACAAATGGAAGTCATCTGGGAGACCGCGCTCATCATAACGTCCATACACTCGGTGGATTGATGTCACCCATCAGGAATCAATACCGATCCCTTGAGCGACATTGCTGGACCAACACTGTACAGACACAGTCAGCTGTATAGCGGGGCGCAGATGTGACGTCATGGAGAGCATTGCGAACAGCGACACTAAGGTTTTGGCCATTGCTTTGGCAAGTTGATCCACCTGGTGGTTAGAGGCTACTGTACACATGCTGAATTATCAGCTGAGGTGGTCATTATCTGCCACCTCAGCCAACATTATCCTCCCTAGCTGTATGATTGTTTCCAGATTTTAGGGTCTAAAAGTGGTACATTTTTCTCACGCTTTTAGACCCTAAAACCAAGAAAAAAGTCACACCTCAGAGAGATCTGCAGCATCACACTACTCACCTCCACTGGATCCAGCGATGCAGTCCTCTCTCCACCCACTGGTTGACACTATACCCCTATAAGGAGATTGCTGGCTGTCCTCATGACAATAGACAGCGATCTCACCACAGGGGTTCAGATCCTCTGAGGATCAGAAGAAAAATGACTTCTGGTGTCTGGATCCCGGGGGAGGTGAGTTACAAAGCTCGCTAATTGTAATGCTCTGCATTCACCTCCCGGCAGCTACCACGAGTCAGGCTCAAGGTTACGGCTCTGAACTGCTGAGCCTTTTTCGGGGTTACTGCTAAGGAGGTTATTCAAGTGTGTGTTCCTTCAGAAAGCCTGAGTTGAACAGCTGCATCTGATAAATGACATTTTCCAGCTAACTTTTGAAAGACAAAAACACTGAATACTGTACACATTTTGTTTCTATTCTGTGTCAAATTCAGTCACATTTCTTTGAATTTCCTTTTAATTAATGTGCAGCTGTACACGTATGTGCAAGATCACAACATATGAGTACACAGAGCACATGTCAGGCTAAAGGATGCAGAACTGCTTTGGCAGAATTTACTTAATCGGATGAGCTGACAAGACTTGTCTTTGACACTATTTCAACAGTTTAAAATGTTATGTCAGCTAAATTGAGAAAAAGGAATTCTGCCAACATGCATGAGTGCTTTCTTTTACATTTCTTTTACAATGTAAGTCTTAACTGTGTTTATAGAGAGTTCTGCATTAGGCATTCTAACCTGTAACTCTATAAGCAGAGTCTTTTTTCTGCTGCTCTAGGCAGCAATAATTGCGTATAAGATTAGTAATATGACTGTCACTAAATTTAAGCAAACTGAGCTTAAAATCAAGAAGGTGCATGATGGAGATAGGCGTAAACTAGTTATGGGTTAAGAAGATGAAATAGGATACCAGGTGGTGGTAAAAGGGGGGAGGGTGATACTCTCCCCTTGGTGCAAGTGGAGAATGGGTGTACGGTGAAGGGGTAAGAGAAAGAATGACATTTCAGGTAGCTGGTAAAAAGATTAGGGATTTAAGTCTCATGTGGGAAGGGTAGGGTGTAAGTCTCTTTTGTGTGAGAGAAAAGGAATATGTTTAATTTTAGGGTGTGTATTAGTTAGATGCTGGTTAAGAGGAGAGTGGAAGTGATTTAGAGGACAAGTAAAAAGATGAGTGTCTGTCTGCTGGGATAGAGAGGGAATCATCTATCACATTTTGACTGGGAAGGGCAAGAAGGAGAATCTGTTTAACTCTAAAGAATGAACAGGTAAGTAGTTAGTCTGCTGATGTATTAGATACATTTAGACAATTTCTACTATATACATTAAAGAGGAGCTGTCAGCCATACTATCTCATAGAAAAACAACACATAAATAAGTAGATAAATACTTGCTCTATTTACATAACATATGTATTGCACTGTCCACATAGATTTGATTCTATAGTAAAAAAAAAAAGTGTAAATCCTTCTTAGGATTTTCAATTTTTACTGTGTCTATCTTGAAGCCAATCCTGACATAATTTCCTCCCCTACTCTAGCTGTGTATCATTGCCCTCCCTCCTCCCAGTCTTCAGACACTCCCAACCAGCTCTGCAGTAGAAAGTGCATTGTCTCAGCAGGAGAAATATTGGCCAATCAGAGAGGAACAGAGTGTGAGAGGAGAAAACAGGAGGGAAAAAGGATTCAGCCAATCAGGCTGCATTAGTTATGTCTGAGGGGAAAGTAAAGAAGAAAAAAAGAAAACCAAGCATGCCCTGCAACTTCCTTTGTGCAGCAGATGTACCAAATAAGAGCCAGGGAAACTGGCTAATTATGTTTTATGGAGAAGAAATGTAAGAGTGATTTTTAACTTTTGGATTGCCTGACAATTACACTTTAAAGTAAACCTGAAGTGAGCTTTAAAAATAATTTAGATACTAACCTATTTAGAGGGAAGGCTCTGGCTCCCACAGAGCCTTCCCAGTCATCTTTCTGTCTCCTTATTCCCCCACTTTCCCGGGCTCAAAATTGGCACCTCCAGAACTCCTTCAAAGGCTACTCCTTTAGGTTGGTTCTATCGCCATCCATCCGGGCCGCTACTAATGTCTGCTGGCTGACTCAGTCTCTCCCTCCAGTTGGCTTGCTCCCATCGCCTGAAGCATTCTGTACCTGTGCAGTAGGGAGTGTGAGTGTAATGGGGGCACATAGCTGAGCCAAGCATGCACAACACTGCGGGGCTGGCGGTGACTTGGGGAAGAGACAGGTCAACCATCAGATGATTGGAGCAGCCTGGGAGCATGGCAAGGGAGCCAATGGCCTAAAGCAGGCTGAAGGAAGCCCCAGGTAAGTATAAATGCTTTAGTAGATTTGATCGCAGGTTTCCTTCAAGTTCAATCTCACAGTGAATTGGCATATTTTCCCTTGACAAACTTTTTTTCACACATTTTTATGCTAAAATTCACTACATTACCAAAAATTTACAGACTGATTTTTGGGCAATATCGCATTTAAAGAGAACCAGAGATGAAATAACTAATACATTTATACATACCTGGGGCTTCCTCCAGCCCCATCAGCCTAGATCGCTCCCACACTGCTGTCTTCCGCTGCCTCTGTCCGCTGGTACCGCGTCCCGTCATTTCGGCCAGTCGAGCCAGTCAACGCAGGTGCAGTGCACTCCCTCCGTACTGCGCAGGCGCATACATAAAGAGCAGGAGGGAGCCCCTGTGCATGCATACAACTGGCCGCATCTGGAGGAAGTGACGGGACCCGGTACTGGCAATAGAGACAGTGGAGAAGTACGGCGTGGGAGCGATCTAGGCTCATGGGGCTGGAGGAAGCCCCAGGTATGTATAACATCTTTTTTCATTTTGCAGGTTGTCTTCGTCTCTGGTTCCCTTTAAGAATAATGCCTATTTTAGTGGTTAATATCAAAACCCCCATACATGTTAGAATCACCAAATTTGCTATTATTCTTAAGGATAACAGTTAGAATGGCGGGGGGGGGAGGGGGGGGAATAATTCCCCAGCACACCTGGCCATACCATGGGCAAAGGGGGAAGGAGGGGGCAACTACTAAAAATATTAAACTGTATCAGCGCAACCATCAATAAAAAGTACTCCAAAGATAAGCTGCTAAAGTCCAACACTCCAGCATAGCGTCTTCAAGAACCAAAACATACGACCTTCAGCGCTAATCTCAGAATTCCATCACCAGTAACACCAATAAAAAAAATGTGCTCACCAGAATACGTTTAGACCTTAATTATAGGGTCTATCATAGGTATTATAAGACCAGTGGCTGGTGTCTTTCCTGCCAGCCTCGGTATGTGTCCACAGTTACTTGTCCACAATTACTTGAATAGTTGTATCCACCAAGATTTGCAGTGTATACAAAAGATAATGAAACTCATCTAAGCATATCAATTTTAGAAAATTTAATAGCAGCAAAGCTTATAAAACAATTAAAAGAAACGCACATATGGGCCCTTGCAACAGGGACCCACAATGATGACAAGCATTTTATAAATCACAGGAGGCTGTCCAGCAAAAGGTCAGCCATGCTCCTTTGGCTGGACAGCGTCCTGTGATTTATACAACGCTTGTTATCATCGTGGGTCCCTGTTGCAAGGGCCCATATGTGAGTTTCTTTTAATTGTTTTATAAGCTTTGCTGCTATTAAATTTTGTAAAATTGTTACACTTAGATGAGTTTCATTATCTTTTGTATACACTGCAAATCTTGGAGGATACAACTATTCAAGTAATTGTGGACAACAGGACAAGTAACTGTGGACACATACGGAGGATGGCAGGGAAGACACCAGCTGCTGGTCTTATAATGCCTATGATAGACCCTGTAATTAAGGTCTAATTGTATTCTGGTAAGCACATCTTTATTGGTGTTACTGGTGATGGAATCCTGAGATTAGTGCTGAAGGTCATATGTTTAGGGGGCAATTACTCCCACGACTGTGGGTGTACGCCCTAGGGGGGTTTATGGTGGCATCTGGGGCTCCCCTTTCCTAAGATAACACCAAGATGCCTGCCTTTCACAGACTAAGTGGGTTTAGGTGTACCAAAGAAACCCTTACTCATTTCCATAAAGAGTTAAAAAATAAATGAAAATGAAGTTATGAGAAAAGTATTTTATTGACCTTAATTAATTATAAATACTTACCTTTGGTTATTCCCATGCCAATATCCTTAGAAATGTCCTGCACCAATATTTGGAAATTTGACTAACTTTTTGAAATAATGGCAGATTTTTTTTTTGCTCATCCACACTGATGTCACCTTCATATGATTGGAGAATAATGATGAGCAAAAATAGAAATTTTCAATTTGCAGTCATTTTATAAAAGTTACACATTTTCACACATATGAGAACATTCACGAAAATCTATGGGTATAAGAAAAAATATTTTTTGCCAAACACATTGAAGGCAATGGACATAACAACATTATTTTTTGCCAAATGCATCAGTCAGTTAACATGCAAAATCATTATATTACAGTGTATAATAAATTGCAAAATTCATTATATTTTTACAAACATTTTAAGTCAGGTGTAAATGCAAATCTTCATAGAGAATGTCCTTTCTTTGATTTTCATCTTGATCCATGAGGATTGATGTCCTCACCGGCGTACCTACCGGGGATGCGACCCCCTCAGCCGCAGGGGGGCCCAGGGCTGCTCTGGGGCCCGCTCACTGTGCGTGGGGGGAGCGCTGCTCTGGACCCCCCAGCAAGGTGCTTCATTCCCCGCAGCCCAGCAGCCTGCATAGTCTCCGGCAGGCAGAGCAGGGCTACGGCAAGATGGCCTCCGAAGAAGCCCTACACTGGAGACTATTTGTGTCTTTAGTACAGGGTTTCGGCAGCCATCTTGCCGTAGCCCTGCACTCTGCCTGTCAGCGCGGGAGATGTGCTGCAGGAGGACTCGGGGAGCTGCGAGCCAGACGCCGGGAGAGGAGAAGACTTCTGTCAGGTAAGTGAATTGTTTTTTTTTCACAGGTGCATTTTTTTTCCTAGTGTCTGCTGCCTACATTGTGATTTTCTGGTGTCTGCTGCCCACATTACGATTTTCAGGTGTCTGCTGCCCACATTACGATTTTCAGGTGCCTGCTGCCCACATTACGATTTTCTGGTGACTGCTGCCCACATTACGATTTTCAGGTGTCTGCTGCCCACATTGTGATTTTCTGGTGTCCGCTGCCCACATTGCGATTTTCAGGTGTCTGCTGCCCACATTACGATTTTTCAGGTGTCTGCTGCCCACATTACGATAGTCTGGTGACTGACTGCTGCCCACATTACGATTTTCAGGTGCCTGCTGCTCACATTACGATTTTCAGGTGTCTGCTGCCCACATTACGATTTTCTGGTGTCTGCTGCCCACATTGCGAATTTCAGGTGTCTGCTGCCCACATTGCGAATTTCAGGTGTCTGCTGCCCACATTGCGAATTTCAGGTGTCTGCTGCCCACATTGCGAATTTCAGGTGTCTGCTGCCCACATTACGATTTTCTGGTCACTGCTGCCCACATTACGATTTTCTGGTCACTGCTGCCCACATTGCGATTTTCTGGTCACTGCTGCCCACATTGCGATTTTCAGGTGTCTGCTGCCCACATTACGATTTTCAGGTGTCTGCTGCCCACATTACGATTTTCTGGTGAACACTGCCCACGTTACGATTGTCTGGTGAATGCTGTCCACGTTACGATTTTCTGGTGAACACTGCCCACATTACGATTTTCTGGCCCACATTACGATTTTCTGGTGAACACTGCCCACGTTACGATTGTCTGGTGAATGCTGTCCATGTTACAATTTTCTGGTGAACGCTGCCCACATTACGATTTTCTGGTGAACTCTGCCCACATTACGATTTTCTGTCCCACATTACGATATTCTGGTGAACGCTGCCCACATTACGATTGTCTGGTGAATGCTGTCCACGTTACAATTTTCTGGTGACTGCTGCTCACGTTACGATTTTCTGGTGACTGGTGCCCACATTACGATTTTCTGGTGAATGCTGTCCATGTTACAATTTTCTGGTGAACTCTGCCCACATTACGATTTTCTGTCCCACATTACGATATTCTGGTGAACGCTGCCCACATTACGATTGTCTGGTGAATGCTGTCCATGTTACAATTTTCTGGTGACTGCTGCTCACGTTACGATTTTCTGGTGACTGGTGCCCACATTACGATTTTCTGGTGAACTCTGCCCACATTATGATTTTCTAAAGACCCACATTAAGATTTTCTGGTGAACTCTGCCCACATTACGATTTTCTGGCCCACATTACGATTGTCTGGTAAAATGCTGCCCACTTTACAATTAATTTACAGTGAAACGCTGCCCCATTACGATTATTTGACACCTATGGGGGGGGCCCCATCCAAATAGTCGCAGGGGGGCCCAGTGATTTCTTGTTACGCCCCTGGATGTCCTGGGAGTGTCTGTACAGGTTTTGGTACAAGTGGCCATAAAAACAAAGACTCAGGCTACAGAGGAATGGATTTTACACTTACAGACAAGAAATAGGAGGATTACTCTGGTTGGATAAGGGATTGATGTGTAGAAAAATTGATGCTTGTATTGCATTCTCATGCCTCTTTTTACTAGCATGCAGGGGAATTAAGACCCTTGCTGATATCCAACATTCTACAAACAATTTGTAATCAATGGACTTCTGCTGCCCTACAAATGTGGAAAAATAGTGAAGCTTTTTATTTGTGTTAGTGATCTGTAAAGAATGCTTTAAATACAAATGTACACTTTAAGAAGACTATAGATTTTTTGTCATACAATATCTGGCTTCCACTGTTTAATTTGTAGGCATTTTAATTTGTACTTTATACTTTGTGATCTCAGCTTATTTTCTAAGCTTACATTTTAGCATGATGAATAACTGGTTAGAAATGCTGCCTTATAGCACTAATGTTCTAGGTTTGAATCCCTGTGAGGGTGTTGAGTTTGTAACTTCCTCCTTTGTCATTTATTGCGGTACTTCCAAAAAAATCGGCCTTAGGGCCTGTTTCCCCTATACGCAGATTGGATGCAGAATGGATACAGAAAAACTGACTCCAATGAATGCCTATGGGCCTGTTTCCAAATTTTTCTGATGCAGATTTTCCCATAGGCATTCATTGGAGTCAGTTTTTCTGCATCCATTCTGCATCCAATCTGCGTGTAGTGGAAACAAGCCCTTAGACTACCGTGGGAACATTACACTTTGAAATGAAATGACTAGGAATTGAATTGCAATAATTTGACTTTTGTATGTCCTCACAGTTAGCATCAGACAGACATGGGTCTTCAAATGCTTGAAGTTTATAGGAAGTTAATTGGCATCAATTCAGCATGGGGTACATCTTGGTTGTATAAATGAAGAAAAGCTAAGCTTAGAATACATACTGGCATAAGTGTTCTTAAAGACTAACAATCTTTGACACACAGCAATAATTAATCACATCCCACATTAGGTGGGCTGTGGGTGGTTTATAGATGTTATCTAAACTACACATTGCTTATTGCATCGTACGATTAATGGAAGACCATCAAGGTATGCCAGACATGTCCCACTCTCTAGTTAAGTGGCTTTTGGTTACTATGACATGTACTACCATGGCATTACATTAATTGTACTACTTTTGGGGGAAAAATAGGTTCTTATCTGGCTGGGAAGTCCAGATACGCAGTCTGGATAAAGCCATACTGAAATTGGTTACAGTCGATTACCTTGAGTTTAACTAACTTCTCAAAACACTATTTCCTTAGACTGAATGTCTCTGGAAATATTGTTTAAAGGAGAACTCTGTCTATAGACTTCTGGCTGACATATTGGTACTAAATGAATGAGTATTTTACATTGCAAGAACCTCACAGATTCTTACAGTAAGCTCTTCCAGTGTACAGTTAAGAACATTTATAGTTTGATCTATTCTGTAAATCACTACAGAAAATGTCCATAATAATGGTAATAATGATTATAATCCTGATCATCATCGATTCAGAGAATTGTTTTGCTTCAGCTATTGTAAACGAATATGCTTTCTCCCAATGGTTACTGCTGTGCCAACCTGTACCTCCTGCATAATTCAAACACAAGCACTCAAAAGTATTAATTATTTAGGAATACACAAAATGTATGCTGTACGTGTATGCTTGCCAAACTATAAACCTTTAAAAGTTTTGCATTACATAAATAGAAAATAAAAACCTTGATAGTTTTGGATATACTAATTGCAAATAAATACTTAGCCTAATCTAGCTATTTTATGTAATTACCAAATATCCAGCAGAACGTTTTCTGGGCTGCTGAGAAGACTTATTTTTGAGTAAATATCTGAATTAATTGTTAACCTTGTTTTTATTATAATCATTAATATGAGACAAACCTAATTTTTCAAAGGCCTCCCTGAACACATTGCATCTGGCAACATCATTAGAAAATTTTGGGCATTGCATCTCAATTAAATGTGCCCATTTACATAATAGCTGTTCATGATTTTGGCTGCATACCATCAATTACGCGCTGTGTGTATGTGCTTTTTTCCCAAAATAACAAATTCAAAACATGAAAATGGAAAACCTTTTTTAGAGCTCAAAATATATTGGCAGTTATACTGAATATTTAAAATAGGGTTAAGGCAAACTGCACTGTAGGCAATACAGACATCTGTTACAATATATTTAGCAGAGCTAAGAGAAGAGAAAATGGAAATATATGCATATGAGCAGAATGGAAAAAGAGCCCAATGTCAGTTGGGTATGCAGTTTATCAAAGTGCAGTATGATACATTTGACATAATCACAATGTTGTTCATTATTGTAATTACTAGTGTTGGGAAGGAAAGGAGAAATAAATCTGCCGAGTGTTCACCTAAACAAGGGCAAGTCTAGTTCATCACCTCCAGTGGCAGGTAACCTCTTACATATGTTTCTTTATTTGGTTTGTGTCTGTCCACATAGCCAACCAACATATAACTTGACTTCCTTTTGAATAGAAACCAAGCACTACCATTGTACAGTGACCAAACAAAAATTCATTCTTAACTTGCATAGCAACCTATAATGTATTCCCTTTATTGCCTGCACAGCTACAGTGACGTTCATTCCTCTATCCTTATAGCCATCTAGTACTCAAAGAGGATATTTACTAAATATAACTATTATTTTGTAAATTATTTATTCAGTCTTTGCCCATTGTAAAACATTTCCTCCCGTCATTTACATACTTACATTTATCATAGATGGAAGCATCTTTACTGCTGTCAACTCAAGGTGTATCACTGTGAGATATTTGCTGTTTGTTGTGAAGTGAGCAGTAACAACACCTCTCCTCCGAGAGAGTTGGGGTAGAAAAATGTGTGACATCATAGCCTAAGCTAAGTATCACTGGGCCAGATTTATCAAAGCATTACAGACAGTGTTTTCTTCTTAAACAGTTCTAACCAGCAGGGGGAACTGTTCTGCATGATAATAAGACAATTCTTAAATCCTACTTAATAGCAGCAGTTTAGTGTGAGTTTCTAGAACTGCACTACAGTTAAGAAAAGTGACAGTCCATCCATAAACTGCAGCAGATTAAGAAGTGTTTAATAATACAGTAGCACTTCTATACAGCTTGTGCAGTGAGAGATAGACATGGTTTGTGAAGTGCTCCTCCCCCTGCTGAATCCTATGAAGCTGTTCTGTGCTTAACCCTTCCAGCGCTTTGCATTGATGCAATACAGTAGTTGTATTGGTTACCTCAGCAACAGCAATTTCCCTCACACACTGCACTGTCTGAGAAACCTTCCTAACTCCTCCTATTTTACATCAGAAAGGAAACTGCACCATTCGGTCTGCACAGATTTCTAAAAACCTACCAAGATTTTGTCCCAGACACTCTTGATAAATGTCCCCCACTGTGTGGACGGGGTTACATACAAATATATAGCAATATATAGATACAAGAAGTGTTTCTGGTGCTGAAGCCAGGATACATTTGAAATCCTGAATATATATAATTATGATTCCTCTTTAACTTTTTTTTTGTGGGGGGGGGGGCTCTAAAGTAAATATGCATTTTTTTTTATTTTGCCAAAATGAACATCATATCTTTGTTGAATACCTTCTGAGCCTATACATTTTCAGAAACCACCCCATTGAACACCACTGCTAACCCCTTTTCTGCATAATATCCCTGCACTCTTCACCAGTTCCAGGGCATGCTGAAGTCAGATACTCCATTAGATAGCTCCCGGACCCAAGCCCAGCCAGACGGGCTCTGAACCTCCAAACTCAGTTCTAGCCCCACCATTTCACATGCTAACAACACACCCACAAAGCCTTGAAATCCTTGTGGCACCAAGAAAAGTAAGCTGCCAGTACAGACTGCTGAACTCTGCAACATGACAGCTCCGGCCTCTTCCTCTGGCATAATGAATGTCCCATGCAATCAAGCAGTGAAAACCTCTCATTCTATGTCTTTCTGCCCCATTAAAACATTTCAAATGTGGGTACACAGTCCATCAAGTGGGACACACGAGCTATCGCCAGATGCTGTTTTTCGAGCGTTAACGTTCGTATTCGTGTGATAACGCACATTTATCGCGCAAATGCGGAACGTTAATGTACAGAAAAAATTTGAATTATCGCCCGAATGCAATTTTTTGCAAACGAAAACCGTTTTCATGGTAAATTTCGTGCAAAGCACTTTTCACAGCGTGATAACAGTTAGCACTGCTTTGTGAATCAAGCCCATAAAGTCTGTCCTAGCAAAGAGTCGAAATTAGGACACCCTCATACAGTGATGCTCATCCAGATTCCAGATTCATGAACTATCCAGATACCCGGACTTTTTTCTGGTATTCGAACTCGGATATGGATTCCAGATAGCTGGATAAATCCGGAATGCACTATCCGAGTGAATCCAGATACATATTAGGTATCCGGAAATCAGTCCAGATACCTTGTTCGGGTACCTGGATCCGGCTAGCGTAATTATGGAGATGACGTCAATGAGCCAATCAGAGGGCTCCCAGCCGAAGCCCTAGCATCCAATCACAGAGAGGAACCCTGGCCAGCCCCTCCTGTATATGAGGTGGGCGCCATGATGAGAATCTCATCCTTGCTTGTGACTGCTCACTGAGAGACATCTCTAGTGCTGTTGGCTAAGCAAGTGCTGTATTACTGTGTTAAACCTAGCGTTTTTGCTCCTAAACACCTGTACTACACCAGTATTTTATTGTTTTTTAGTTAGCTAGCTTGTATTTTGATTTTAGTCAGTGTGACAGTCAGACTCAGTGCTGCAGCTGCTATGCTAGGTTAGGGCCTGCTGTGTGCATAGGCTAGGCTTGCTGCCAGCCTTAGCTACAGTATAGCTTGTAGGTTTCTAGGGATTATACTACTACTACTAGTCTTATATTGTGTGTAATTAGTTGTTAGAGAGAGTACTACTACTGTGATAGCTTCATTTACTACAGATAGTTACTGCAGTGCTGCTGTTAGAGTCAGTCAGTGTGTGACAGATAGACAGTTAGTGTGTGCTCCTATCACTGCATCAGTTGAAGGTCTACTAGTACTACTACAACTAGTCTACTACTACCAGTTATACATAGTTAATTTGTATTGAGTTAGCTTACTTTAATTGCAGTGATGTTACAGTGTGACAGATAGACAGTTAGTGTGTCAGTGTGTGCTACTCTGCTGTCACTCCGTTAGTTGACGTTCTACTACTACTACTATCTACTAGCATTACTGATCTGAATAAAGTACAAGTACCCCACTTCATTTGGACACATATAAAGTTGTACTATGTCTGCTGGCACTGGCAGCTGGGGGAGGGGCAGCATGAAAAGCAAGGGCAAGAGGAGAGGGAGCAGCATTGCCGCCACCGTCAGCAGTTCTGCCACGTCAGTGTCCATTCCTCTGCTTGCCGCTGGCTGTGGACGCACTGGGAGCCCAGCTGTTAGGGGGAGTCACACTGCAGAGGTGCAGCACCGTGTAGCGGCCATTTTCCAGCAGGGTCATCGGCGCACATTGGAGGAGAAAGACACCGAGCCTGTGAATTAACTGATGGTGGATGAGCAGGCTCCTCTACCCAACGCCAGGGTCCATACAGAACAAATCTTCTGCTGCCAGTCTGCCACCAGCTATTATGCCACTACAATAGCTGTATTTTGTTGAAAAACAAAACCTGTTTAATTTTTTTGAGATGTCTAGGCTGAAAACTGGGATGTCCCAGTTGTGAATTGGACACAATGTGGGCTGCACAACCGCTGTCTGAAACCTCCTGGTGTTAATTTACAGCCATTTCTTTTTATTTGTATTCTACCTCCCCACATAAACAATTGCTGTTTTTCGTAAAAAAAAAACATGATGCGTCATGCATCATTTACTATAAAAGACGTTTTGGATGCAATTTAAAGGCCACTTCTGGATTTCATTCCGGATTATGGGTTCAGATATCTGGATAGACTCAGATTTTTGAACGGTTCGAATCCAGATATCTGGATTTATCCAGATGTTTTGCTATCTGGATCCAGAACAATCCAGATATCAAAAAGAGGTATCCAGATATCTGGATTTATCCAGAATTTTTGCTATCCGGATCCAGAACAATCCAGATATCAAAAAGAGGTATCTGAGCACCACTGCCCTCATACCTTGAAAAAGAGGAGAGTTAGAGGGCTTCCTCTTTCTGTTTCCTGCTTTTACTCTGACTGTAGGGAGAAAGCAAAGCAGGGGGAGCTGTATTGGATTGACAGTATCAGTGAGTGTCTAGGGATAGTAGTAGTTCATAGTTTCTTTGGCTGTGCAAATTCTACACAGGAAAAAGTAGGCAATCACTGCCATTGCTGAAATGATCATACAGCTTTTTAATGTTTCAATAAAAGAGCTTTTTTTCACGTTTGGAAGTGCCAGCCTCCCATGGGTTTACTACATTGATTGGATCCAGAGGTGCAAGGATCTTTTGAGGCTTGGGCACCCACATCCCTGCTTTGGTTGAGTGCTACTCTTTTTACCAGTGATTTCAATTGCTGCTGAAATGATCAACATGTGGATTTAATTATTTTCTATTGGTTAATATAAACAAAAATGTAATTATTTGCACATTTACACATAATTGAGCATTGCTACTCTTACCTTAAAGGTAATATTGTGCACATTTCCACTCAATTGAATATTGATATTATTATTATAAATGCTAATATTTTGCACATTCCCACTTAAATCTGCAATACTACTAATATCATAAACATTAATGTTTTGAATAATATGTATATAATTGTGCATTACTGTTATTGTAAGACTTGATATTGAGCACATTTCTACTCAATTATGTCTCTTACACATGTATTTATAAAGAAAAAAAAAGACATATTCACCTCCAGATTTGCAAAGCTTTGCAAACAAATGTTCATTTGAAGAAAGTTTTATGAATTTGCATAAATCCAGGTCCAAAAAAATGAACATATCATTCTAATGCATCAGAGCCATCACAGAAGACTTCAAATGTCAATATTTTGTGGCAGTGGTCTACCTTTATCTGCAGACAGTGTGGCATAAGTATTATGCGGCATTACGTACTTGTGTTTATTTAGTTGTGTAGCTACGCTGCTCAGCCACTCCACCCACTGTCATTACATTGGAACCGCTCTGTGTCCCCATTGGACGGCGGCCGGATGCAATGTTTTGGCAATAGCATGTCATGTGATGATGACGTCACTTCCGCCTTCACCGTATGGTATACTGGCGTAATTGAGCATTCATGGCGGCGTGTCTGGGGCCATTAGAGCGGCGGTTTTCCGCTATTATGCCACGGGTGAGTACCTGTTTGAATCTTGTCCTCCTGATTGGTGGATTGTGTGTTGCTCTTGTTTCCTATCAGGTCTGCCTATGTCACCCTTCCAGGATTGGTCTATGGGCGCCCTAGGGGCGGTGCATTTGTGCATATAGGTTTGGTTTTGTATACTGCACGTTTGTATCACTCTGTGCAACTTGACAAAGGCGGCCGAAACAGCAGTCTGTCGTTGCTTTTCTTAATGTCTCATTAAAAGTATTTGAGCTATAATACAATGCTCTTGTGCCGTTCCTTTGCTGGATTTCTATTGTTACAACCCCTTTGGTACTGGGGTGGGACCTTGGCACACACTTATTTTTGATTCTGCATTGGTGCTCCTGGATCCATTTTGTATACATAAACATTAATATTGTGAATAATATGTACATAATTGTACATTACTGTTATTGTAAGAGTTGATATTGTGCACATTTCTACTCAATTATGTCTCTTACACATGTATTTATGAAGAAAAAAAAAAGACATATTCACCTCCAGATTTTCAAAGCTTTGCAAACATGTTCATTTGGAGAAAGTTTTATGAATTTATTTTTGGCAGATTCTGCCAAACAGAATCAACACAATTTGCATAAATCCAGGTCCAAAGAAATGAACCGATCATTCTAATGCATCAGAGCCATCACAGAAGACTTCAAATGTCAATATTTTATCTAGATTAGAGAGCCACTCAATACCCACGCAGTATCTATTGAATTATGTAATTCAAACAATATAGCTGTTGGGATTTTCATGACCACCTTGGATTACTAAAGAGAATAGAAAAAGGCTTAGCTAAATTGGGATTTAACATTGTAAGGTGGACTCAAAATGTGGAGGAAGTCCTGCTTGGTGACTTGGGGTGGGAGGTTAAAAACAACCACAAGATAGCTGTCAATAGCCTCCCTACTAGCACTGGGGAGACCATACATGGTAATGGGAATCTTCACAGTCATTTTTGGTGAACAATTTGATTTAATAGATGAGAGTAAAGGACTTCTTAATCCATGAATTTAAGAAATACTAGTAATTTATCACTGCTTGAGCAACAAAGTAAATGGGCATCAGAGTTCTTTTCAATCAAGACAATGGACAAATGACGACTTTGCAAAGACTGTAATGGATTACAACGAAGACACTTATTAATCTAAAATACTACTTTTTTTTGTGATCCTCTGCCTCAAGCAAATGAGAGTTTCTCCTTGCCTTTTTGGTAACAATACGTTGTCAAGTACAGTAGTTCTGCAATGGTTTATAATTGAACTATAAGAATGCTTCCTACTGACTTTATAGACCCACATACGTCATTAACAGAACATAATTACTGCCATCCGCATTTCACACAACCTATTTTTCACTTCCATCTTCACTCACAAAAGATGACACTGATGAATAGGAGAAAAGGGTAAGGCTGCAGGTAGATGCAGAAAAACTGAAGAAATATAGGTGTGGAAATTCTAGAGAATTTTTCTACTTTGATTAATTAGGCCATACATTTAAAAGTTACATTTCTATGGGTAGCATATTGATCTGTGCTAATGAGTCTCTGACTAAAATACAAGCAGGACAAAAGCTCTGTCATCTTTCTGATTTGAATACATTCAAGCTTGTCTTAGGTCACTGACACAGTGAATGGTGAAGCAAAGGAAAACATGTCTAAAGCTGAGAACAGTTTAATAAAAAGTCCTACCATATTTCTAATCTCAGACATCCACTTTTAGTATAAGGAATGTTAAACCAAACTAGAGATTGTCATCCAAGGGAGAATAAGAAACTATTATTCAACCACAGATTTCAACAAGTCTGGGGGAATTAGTTACATTTGATTTAAATACCTCACACTATACATAAAGTGAATTTTGATATACATATTTACATTTCTCCTGAAGCACATTTCTCCCATTGTAAAATGCACCATAAATGCTTTTTCCCCATGTTGCTGTCTCTTACAGTAATCAGATCTGACAGGGTTTGAACTAGTCCATCTCCTCAAGAGGGAATCTCAGCTTTTCCCTTATTCTTTACAAAAACACTCACTGTAAAAGGTTCTATATAAGGAGGCCAGCCAGGGTCCCTACTTATTTGCATGCTATTTTGGCAGTTGGACTGAGCAAGAGCCATTCAGTAAGTACTTCTGAAAATAGAGAACCCTGAGCATTCCCCATGAGGAGATGGACTAATCCAAAACCTGTCAGATCTATCCAATTTTTACTGCCTACCATAAGCAACAGCAACACAGGAGAATAGCAATTCATGGGGCTTTTTTTACTCTAGAAATGTACTTTTTATTAATGTACTTCTTATAAATATGTATTTTAAAATTTACAATTTTTGCGATAGCTGTTCTTATAAAGGAATTATTTTAAGTAAACATAAATCAGATTATATGAGTGTAACCCCCCCCCCCCAAAAAAAAAGCAACAAAATAAAACTCCCAAAAAAACAAAACAGATAAAAAACAGCCTCATTCATTAATTGTATTTAGAATGTAATGGATTAAAATCTAGCCTGCTTTGCATCACATCATTTGGTGCATGTTCTTTGTGATGTAGTGCTGTAGGATTTTTCCCTAATGGCAAAATAATACAATAAAAAGGCTATGAAAACAATCAAAGGCCACTATAATAACATAGAATTGCAGTATATTTCTGTAATAAAATGCTCATGCTTTAATTATTTCTGACTCTTGCATTGCAAGTCTTTATTATTCAGCAAATTACCGTACCATTAAAATAATTTTAATATAATATAATCACACATTCAGATATAAATTTATTATGTTATTTTGCAATTGAAAATTGTTATAGAGGTTTCCAATTAGAATTTATAATTGAGCAATTCCCTGAGGTTTAATAATATAACAATTCATTATTTTATGTAATCTCATTATACTAAAAGAAAGTTGCATAGAAAACATCTTTTACTACCCACTTATGTATAGATGAAAAATTCAGTATGTGTTAAAAAAATGGATTTGTATATAGCTTTATTTTCCTCAATGTCAACTTCCGTTCATCCCACCACCAAAGAAAATTATAAACTACCAATTAAACTGGATTTCTAGACAAACACTAAACACACAGCTATTTTATCAGACAAATGATTTACAGTCCTTCATGTATACTATTGTGATCTATACACCTCTTTCCCACTGTTTAATCAAGCTTGTGCAATTCATATTAAGTGAGCAACTCTGACGTGCTGCTAATCTACACATATTCTCCAACTTGTTGGAATGTAGACTAGTGGCACTTTTTCATTTACAGACAACTAGGAAAATATGGCCATTTTGGGACAAGAAGAATCTGGGAAGCACGAGCTGTAGGTTTATGGGATATGGATGCTGCAGAAGGAGCAAGGAAGATTTAAGATAAATTGGTAATGTGGCAGAGAAAGAGAGAAAAGGGGTTGAGTAAGAGAGAGAGCAAAGTACCATAGCAACAGAGGATGCCACAGTCTAGATCGGATGTCCTTTAACCTGAAGGGTATTCGAGATTGTTGGCCAACCTGTATGCTTTTCAAGCCTACTTATATTCTGTAAACTGATGCAAACCTCAGTGCACCATATATAAATCGAAAAATTTTATCGATGAAATAAGAATTGGTTCAAGAACGTCCAAAGCCAGGACTATATTCCGGAAGAAGTGAACACCACTGTATTGTCTAAGTACACAGAACTCATTGAGTTTGTTTTTTAAAACCTCAGCTGAAAATCATATATTTGTTCCATGGTTGACAAATAGAGCTCACTACTCTTAAAAGGGTTTTTTTGGGGGGTGTGGGGGGGGGGGGGGTAGCTGCATTTGTGCATAGGCGTACCTTTTGGGAGAATATACCATTTGCCCTGCAACATGGAGTGTGAGGTGGAGGGGTAGTAATACCCAACTTATAATTGCACTTAAAAAAAATACTGATGGCAATGTGCTATGTTTTTGATGCTTTTTATCATGTACTGTCATGTATCATGTATTGTATCATGTGTCTCTGTATTTTTAGCATGTGAGGGTGAGGGAGTGAACAAAGTGGCAAAATTAGCAAAGTGTTGCAGAAAGAGGGAAATAAAATGCAAAATGTCTGAGCAAGTAAGACAGTAAGCAGAATGGGGTAACAAGACAGAGCAAAATATTGGAATGAGATAGAAAAAGAGAAAGCGTAAGAGTAGCAGAGAAAGAGAGAGTATAAAAAGCAGCATGGGAGGGAGAGTGACCTACCAAAATGGCAAAGACAAGAAGAGAGATAGAGAGAGCAAGTGGACAAAATAGTGGAGCAAAAGAGAAAGTGAGTGAAGTGGTGGAACAAGAAACAGTGGAGGAAAGTCCACACAAATAAAGCATACAGAGCAGTGGCTCCACATAAGTATACAGAGCAGTGAGGAAAAAATGCAAAGAGAGGCAGAAGTATTTAACCTTTTGCCGACCGCGTCACGCCGATGGGCGTGGCCGCAGCGGCAGCCCCAGGACCGCCTAACGCCAATTGGTGTAAAGTCCTGGTGCTCTGTTTTGAATGAGATCGTGTGCACGCTGCGCATGCATCTCATTCTCGGAGGGCGTAGCTCCGCCCCCTCTTCAGTCTCCGAACGGCTATTGCCGCTCGGGAGACTGTTAGACGGCGTAATCGCCGTCTAATTACCCGTACAGCACTGCGATCTGCAGCAGCGCTGTACTGGGGACAGCCGTGTGACACGGCTGTCCCCTCCTGAGCCACAGAGGGGATCGGCTGTCATAGGCTGAAGACAGCCTATGACAACTGATCACAGGGATTGGCCGGCGGGGAGAGGGAGGGAGGGGGGTATACAACAGGGGGAAAAAAACACACTTTTTATTTTAAAAAAACAACAAATAAAAAAACACAAATAAACAAACACTGGGGTTGGGGGCGATCAGACCCCACCAACACAGAGCTCTGTTGGTGGGGAGAAAAGGGGGGAGGAATCACTTGTGTGCTGTGTTTTGCGGTCCTGCAGCTTGGCCTTAAAGCTGCAGTGGCCAATTTAATGAAAATGTGCCTGGTCTTTAGGGGGGTTTAACACAGCAGTCCTCAAGAGGTTAAAGAGTAAATACATCTTGAATAAAAAAGCTAGAGAAAAAATAGAATAAAGAAAAAGATACACACAGTTGTACTGATAACCTTGGTGAGCCATGTAAATTAAATATCTGAACTGTTTCGCAATAATATCCTTTGTCTGAATATAAAGAGTAAGGCACAAATTCTCCCTGCAGCATTGTCCCAGTTTATGTGCATTTGGTAAAAGAACTGTATTTAACTATATGAATGATTTAAAGACAATGTTTATAAAGGAAGTTTGGTTATTGTCTAATATCTGTATAAACAATACTGGAATTTACCTGCTATTGGTCTACACAAGAAGATTGTCTATCCGTGACGATAGAAAAAAGTCAAGAGACATACATGAATTTCAATTACTGGATTTACAGAATGTGCCACGGAGTTATAAACAAATATTTAGAGTGAACTACAGATTCTGGCCAACTATAAAGTAAGAAACTCTCTGTATATTTTAGATAAATCTCAGGGTAGATTGAGAACTGATTAGAACCACATCCAATGGACAACATCTAGCAGGAACTTCTCTGCAGAAAATACTTTTCTTATGTGTCGATTGAGGTAAATAGTTCCTTTCCCAGGAGAGAATGAGGACTGTTAGGTTATAGACACATAAATTGAATAAGAGTGCTACTTAATGGGACCCTGAGCAGTAGAAATAAATGAAATCTGTACTTACCTGGGGCTTCCTTCAGCCCACCGTAGGCTGCGAGGTGCCTCGGCGTCCTCCTGGCTCCTCTCCCGGTTCCGCTGCAGACTTCACTAATGGCGACACGTCGCCCGAGTGTCGGGCCGACACCTACTTAACGGTGATGCTACACGTCATTAAGCCGGCCGCTACGGGTCATCATGGTGCCATCGTGACAGTCCTGCGCGTGCGTGGTCCAGAGCTAGAAATCCATGCATGCACAGTACTGTCACACTGGCCGCCATTATGAGACATAGCGCTGGCGTGATGATGCGTAGGGAGTTTCAGACCAACACTCGGCCTGAGTGTCGCTGGTAATGAAGTCTGCAGCGGGCGTCGGAGAGGAGCCTGGGGGACGCCGGGGGGACCTCGCGGCCTATGGTGGGCTGGAGGAAGCCCCAGGTAAGTATCGATTTGAAAAATGGCTGTTAACGGGATGACATTACCTGAAAAATGGATATTATGAATGTATGTGGACCATGTATGTTAATCTACTGGTAAATGTCTGATAGAAAAACTTTTAATACTGTAGCCTATGCAATAGTAAGACACTGTTATGTAACTGGATATTACAGGTAACCTGTGTAGCTTCTATATTGCACAAGTGGAATCACTCCCACAGATAGCTGCTTTTGTTCACTGGTGACTGAGTAAGCCATACATTCTGCTCATCGCATCTCTCCCTAGCCCCCTGCTACGGCCTCCCCATACTATGATATGCTTTACTTACCTATTTCTGTTTTTGTCCTCAGAAAAAAGAAGGAAAAAAAAAAAAAAAAGGAAAAGAGAGGAGCCTGGGGGACGCCGGGGGGACCTCGCGGCCTATGGTGGGCTGGAGGAAGCCCCAGGTAAGTATCGATTTCATTTATTTCTACTGTTCAGGGTCCCTTTAAGTGTGGAGTAGCATGGATAAATATTCATCACGTGTTAAAAGTGAATATTATAGTGGTTATTAATGTCATAGAAAGTTCCTTTAATGTTGAGCAATGTACAATGAATGACATTTATTTTTGTGTCTAGGAAGAAAGAAAGAGGAGTAGTAACAGGTCAGCTACTTGACTTCAGAAAGGAAAGTTAAGCTGAACAATCTACCAAACCAGGAAAGAGCCTCAGCTTATATCCTCTGAAGGAGGGACCCCCCCCCCCCCCCCCCGAAACGGTGCTGTCAGGGTATACCTGATTCCCATCTGCTAATTATGTACTCTCTGTATTTCCCCATGCTTGGGTGATCTGTATGTGCTTACTGCTTATTGCAATTTACTGCTTGTACTTCTTATGATTGTATGTGGACTCATGGGAGGTTTTTGATCTACTCTACTTCGGTGAATTTCTGTATACTGCTGTGATGTACTGCTGTGAGCTATGATTGCCACTGATCTTACTATGTGTTGATTGATCTGCTGTATACATTCTCAATATACACTTTATGCATCCAATCTCCCAGGTGTGCAAGTCAATTTTTTATTCAATGTATGCAGTGGTGCTCACCGCCAGGTCGTGATCACGCTTACGCGTGGATTCACGACCATTTTGACGCATTCCGCCTCGGACACGAAAATCCGTGAATAGATTTTCAACCACGAAAATCTACTTCGGCTTCGCGTGAATGCGAACAGAAATCCGCATTCACGCTCGCTGAAGTCGTGGTTTGCGGAAATGCGTCAAACTATGCGGAAGTGACACATTGCAGGCCAATCAGAGTGCCCCAGCCAGGCCCTAGCAACCAATCACAGGAGGGAAGCTATGCCCTCCCCTCCTGAATATAAAGCGGCGGCCATGATGGAAAAGCTCTGTCCTTGCTAGACTGTGGTGCTGAGAGGATTATCTCCAGGCCATTGTTGTTTGAGCAAGTGCATTTATTGTGTTAAAAACAAAGCGTTTTTTTTTGCTAACACTGCTCTTATACTGTACACAGTTAGCTAGTCAGTGAGTGATTGCTGTAGTTAGTTGTAGTCAGTGTAGTGTAGTGGGAGTGTGGGAGTCTAGTGATTATTTAACTGTGTGTAGTGCAGGCAGGTTCAGTGCTGCAGTGTAGTCAGTGTAGTGGGAGTGGGGATTATCTGTGTGTAGTGCAGGCAGGCAGGTTAGTGCAACTGCAGTGTTCACTTGTATATTCCAGTGACAGTTATACACTTGTACTATTTGCAGGCAGCCAGTCACACCGCCGGCGCCGCCACTCTCTGCCAGCGCTGTTCATTCATTCTGTCAGTGACCTTGTGCCGTGCCCAGTGCCCACTGCTCGCTCGCTGGCATATGAGCATCTCATTACACAGTGTGACATCCTTGTGTGCCCACTGCATCCTTCAGTGACCTAGTTGTATATCCAGTGCCCACTGCTGTGCCCACTGCATCCTTCAGTGACCTTGTACTGTGTGCATCCTTCAGTGACCTAGTTGTATATCCAGTGCCCACTGCTGTGCCCACTGCATCCTTCAGTGACCTTGTGCTGTGCCCACTGCATCCTTCATTGACCTAGTTGTATATCCAGTGCCCACTGCTGTGCCCACTGCATCCTTCAGTGACCTTGTACTGTGCCCACTGCATCCTTCAGTGACCTAGTTGTATATCCAGTGCTCACTGCTGTGCCCACTGCATCCTTCAGTGACCTTGTACTGTGCCCACTGCATCCTTCAGTGACCTAGTTGTATATCCAGTGCCCACTGCTGTGCCCACTGCATCCTTCAGTGACCTTGTGCTGTGCCCACTGAATCCTTCAGTGACCTAGTTGTATATCCAGTGCCCACTGCTGTGCCCACTGCATCCTTCAGTGACCTTGTGCTGTGCCCACTGCATCCTTCAGTGACCTAGTTGTATATCCGGTGCCCACTGCTGTGCCCACTGCATCCTTCAGTGACCTTGTACTGTGCCCACTTCATCCTTCAGTGACCTTGTACTGTGCCCACTGCATCCTTCAGTGACCTAGTTGTATATCCAGTGCCCACTGCTGTGCCCACTGCATCCTTCAGTGACCTTGTACTGTGCCCACTGCATCCTTCAGTGACCTAGTTGTATATCCAGTGCCCACTGCTGTGCCCACTGCATCCTTCAGTGACCTTGTACTGTGCCCACTGCATCCTTCAGTGACCTTGTACTGTGCCCACTGCATCCTTCAGTGACCTAGTTGTATATCCAGTGCCCACTGCTGTGCCCACTGCATCCTTCAGTGACCTTGTACTGTGCCCACTGCATCCTTCAGTGACCTAGTTGTATATCCAGTGCCCACTGC
This sequence comes from Hyperolius riggenbachi, assembly GCF_040937935.1. Classification (NCBI taxonomy): domain Eukaryota; kingdom Metazoa; phylum Chordata; class Amphibia; order Anura; family Hyperoliidae; genus Hyperolius; species Hyperolius riggenbachi. The sequence goes on from NC_090650.1 coordinate 328,168,477, forward strand.
TGTGCCCACTGCATCCTTCAGTGACATTGTACTGTGCCCACTGCATCCTTCAGTGACCTTGTACTGTGCCCACTGCATCCTTCAGTGACCTAGTTGTATATCCAGTGCCCACTGCTGTGCCCACTGCATCCTTCAGTGACCTTGTACTGTGCCCACTGCATCCTTCAGTGACCTTGTACTGTGCCCACTGCATCCTTCAGTGACCTAGTTGTATATCCAGTGCCCACTGCTGTGCCCACTGCATCCTTCAGTGACCTTGTACTGTGCCCACTGCATCCTTCAGTGACCTAGTTGTATATCCAGTGCCCACTGCTGTGCCCACTGCATCCTTCAGTGACCTTGTACTGTGCCCACTGCATCCTTCAGTGACCTTGTACTGCTACTACTACCACCAGTATGTTGCCATGGTCCTTCTGTGCTGCTGCTCCTGCTGCTGAACTGAACGCCCGCTTTGTCCTCCTCCTCCTCCTGACTCAGTCGCTACCACGGTACCACCAATGTACTCTGTCTGCGCTATCACTGCCTGGGTCACCGGGTGCATTTAATTTTTTGGCCAGCACTATGACGCTGTGCTGCTACTACTAGCACCAGTATGTTGCCATGGTCCTTCTGTGCTGCTGCTGCTGCTGAACTGAACGCCCGCTTTGTCCTCCTCCTCCTCCTGACTCAGTCGCTACCACGGTACCACCAATGCACTCTGTCTGCGTTATCACGGCCCGGGTCACCCGGGTGCATTTAATTTTTTGGCCAGCACTATTACACTGTGCTACTACTACTACTACCACCAGTATGTTGCCATGGTCCTTCTGTGCTGCTGCTGCTGATCTGACCGCCCGCATTGTCCTCCTCCTCCTGACTCAGTCGCTTCCACCAATGTACTCTGTCTGCGTTCACACTGCCCGGGTCACCGGGTGCATTTAATTTTTTGGCCAGCACTATGACGCTGTGCTGCTACTACTAGCACCAGTATGTTGCCATGGTCCTTCTGTGCTGCTGAATTGACCGCCGGCATTGTCCTCCTCCTCCTGACTCACTCGCTTCCACCAATGTACTCTGTCTGCGTTCACACTGCCCGGGTCACCGGGTGCATTTAATTTTTTGGCCAGCACTATGACGCTGTGCTGCTACTACTACTACCAGTATGTTGCCGTGGTCCTTCTGTGCTGCTGAACTGATCGCCCGCTTAGTCCTTCTCCTGACTCAGTCGCTACCACCACTGCACTCTGCGTTCACACTGCCCGTGTCCACTGACAACTCTGCTGCGATGTCATTGCTAATTGCTGCAAAAAAAACAAAAAAAAATTACAAAAACCTCTCTGGGGCCTTTTTGGCGTCAGCCACTCATCCTCCTCCAGCGGTACCTTCGCCACCAAGTGCCATTGGAACTCGCCTTCACCTCTTTGACTGCTTAACGCGTATATACCTTTTTAAAACCACTTATTACCAATTACTAGCCCCATTTAAAGTGTTGATTTCACTTTAAAATCCATTTTCTCTAGAAAAAAAAAATTTGGGGGGAATTTTTTATGTTGAAGTTATGTTGCCCCTTACCACCTCGATAATCCATGCAATTTGGGGGATAGTAGCATGTATGGGGGCTTTGTTATTAACGTTAAAAGAAAATCCGCCTCCGGGCGGGAATCCACGCGTGATTACGCCATTCACGGCAGAAAATCCGCGTGGTTGCGTGGACGCGAACGAAAATCCGCATGCGGCGGGGCCGAATGCGGATTTTTTTTTGCAACCACGCGGATTTCCGAATTCGTGGATGAGGCACATCCGAGCATCCCTAAATGTATGTGTAGGACTGTGATTACGGTCCGGTTTACAGACTTAGCACCCTATTTTTGTTCCCTCTGTTTGTTGAGCTTGATGTGATTCTACTTATGACAGGTGTGCAAACCTTTTTATATTCAATAATGTCCATCATATGCTCCCAAAGGCATTTTGAGGCCCCATTATTCCCCTTCTCTTTTACCCTATGAATGCCCGGTGTACACATAACAGAGTCTTATCTAATCCAGACAGGACACAGGAGGCAGCACTGCGCTCTATGCTTTGAACTTCTTTTCTTCCTCATTCCCTGTAGGCACAAATAGGGTCACCATAGCTGGAGAGGAAAAGGGGAAACCTTGGGGGCCCCTACAGGCTCTGGGGCAATGGCCCCCTTTGCCTCTATGGAAGCGCCGGCCCTGTACCTGGCACCCATACTCACTTGAATCCCTCTTCTAGTGCCTAAAACTAACCCCACCACCTAATACCTAACACTAACCCCCCCTTCAAGTGCCTAAAACTAACCTCCCCTCCTAATTCCTAACATTAACCCCAGCAATTTAATGACCGACCGCTAGTTGTAGCTGATCTAAAATTGACTTAAATCTTTATTTTAACATGTAGTAGCCAATTAGCTGATATCCACATTCACGGATCACCAATAATTTACACAGGTTTCCATTAGATGCCTGCTGATCCTCAAGCCCAAATGACCTGATCTGTAGTTTTTATGTTATAACTAACTGTCCTTTATGTTTTATTCTTGCTTCTTAAGTTCTTGGTTCTTAAGCATCATTTAAAATAATAGCTTTTCGACATATGTGTGCATTAAATGTTATAAGGCAAAGTTATATCATTAATATTTTAAACCTTAACCGGTTCAGCGCCGCGGTCCGAAAATCTCATGCATCCGAGCAACGTTCACCTCCCATTCATTCGCCTATAACTTTATTGCTACTTATCACAATGAATTGATCTATAGCTCGTTTTTTCCGCCACCAATTAGGCTTTCTGTGGGTGATACATTTTGCTAAGAGCCACTTTACTGTAAATGCATTTTAACAGGAAGAATAAGAAAAAAACGGAAGAAATTCATTATTTCTCAGTTTTTGGCCATTATAGTTTGAAATTAATATACGCTACCGTAATTAAAACGCATGTATTTTATTTGCCCATCTGTCCCGCTTATTATACCATTTAAACGATGTCCCTATCACAATTTATGGTGCCGATATTTCATTTAGAAATAAAGGTGCATTTTTTCAATTTGCGTCCATCACTATTTATAAGCTTATAATTTTAAATAATATAATAACATATTCTCTTGACATGCATATTTAAAAAGTTCAGACCCTTGGGTAACTATTTATGTTGTTTTTTTTTTTTTTTTAATTGTTGTTTTTTTTTTTTTTAAATAAAAAAAGTGTATGTGGGTAATTTTTGGTGTGGGAGGGAAACTGCTAATTTTAAATGTAAAATAATGTTTTTTTTTAATCAAAAATGTATGTGGGTGCAGTTTACTATTTGGCCACAAGATGGCCACAGTGAAAAAAGTCCTAGATGCGAACCAGCTCGCATCTAGGAACTAAAATGCTGAGAAGTTGTTTCCTGGGGGCAGAAATACCGCGCTCTCTGGAGAGAAAGCGTCGGTATTTCTGCGGGGAAGTTAGATCGGTGAATGGGAATTATATTCCCATTCACTGATCGGGGGGCTAGCGGCGGGCAGCGGGAGCGCGCGCGGGGGCGCGCCCGATCGCGCGCACGAGCCGGCGGCAGCACCAGTGCCTATCTGGACGAGGAAGCTCGTCCAGATAGGCCGAACTGGTTATAGTGGACCCAAACCAAACATTTTTTTTAATTAAAAATATTGAGTTCCAGCACTCTGACACATACAAAGATAAATAAACACTCCTTCAAACCTATGAGCATTTCAGTGCATGCTTTTCACCCTTCTCTTTTCATAGCTAGGATTATACTGGGGGCAGCCATTAGCAATTCCTCCTTTGCTGGACACCATCTACTCCACCAGTTTGCCGGAAAAATGCCGTCTATTTGAAAGGAAGGGAGGGATTCCTCCAATAAATGTAAAATATTTTATATTTGTCATCATGCAGCTGAAAAAAGGCTGCTATGTATTATTATAATTTAGAAAATAGATGTTATTTCTGAAATCTTGTATTTTTAACTTGGGTCCACTTTAAGTATTTAGTAATTCATTCAAATAAAGCACTCTGTGTACATAGAATACAAGACTTACACCGAACTACTGCCTGCAGAGAGTGGTGAATGTCAGATCTCTTCCTGCAGAGATGAGTAGATGGTAGATCAACGTCTGGTATTATACTAACAGGATTAGATTGTTAGCGTGCTTACTATATCTACTAAGGGCAGTTCCCCACCGTGCATTGGTGTGGTAAATTACTGAGTATTAGAGTAATAGGAATTTTAAATGTATGAATATATTTAGGTAGCACGTTAAGCATTAACAAGAATTATTGCTGTTCCTTTTCTCACATTAGATGCCACAGTCAGTAAATTAGAGTCAATTACAAGTGGTGTACTAGCAGGGGTGTACGGCCATTGATCACTGTTTTTTCTTTTTTAATTTCAGAAGATTGTCGCTGCAGTTTCTTTCTATAGGCTGTCAGTATTAATAGCAGCAGGCACACTTTAGACTATAAACTTAATTAAAAACAAGCTATGTCAGGCACAGGTTCCGTGAATTAACAACACCATCGTCAACATCCATTAAGTGGCTTACTGAGGCTGGTTGCTGCAGGACAAGTGGAAACATGATAGCTTACTCAATGCCTTTAGGAATTATATACACTGAAAACAAAAACCCTAACCTCGTGATCTTTTGTGCAATCAATCAGTCTGCTCAATTTAGCCCACAGTAATCTGTTGAATGGGTATGCCACATCACCTTAGACTTGTGTATAATGGCCCTTCCATCTGAATTCTTGATTCCAGCAAGTTTTGCTGGAATTTTGCCCATCATATTATTACACTTTGTTGTTTGCACATTCACACTGTGTGACATCTGTATGACCAATCTATATCTACTGCTACAGCTGATGACTTAAAGTGAACCTCTAGACTAAAAATCTACTCAGCAGCAAAAAAAAAAAAGACTTGTGGCGTGATTCACTAACCGGTCCTAACTGAGTTAGCACGTCTTAGGGCTTTGGACGTGCAAACTAGGGTGCTAAGTATTTTGCACGTCCAAAGCAGTTAGTGATCGCACGCAAACCATAGTGACAAGCAGTGCGTGCGAAAAGTCGCATAGTGCGACGTTTCGTGCGCACCCCGAGAGCGACGTTTTTGCAGCATCTGGACCGGAAAAACCCGTGAAAACACGCTTTTCACTCCGGCGCTAACACTTAGCGCTGGTTAGTGAATCAAACCCTTGGTGTTTCTTTAACAGGTTCACAGCATCATAATTTTGTTTTTCAAACCTAAGCCTAATTTTTAGCTGCTTAGAACCTAAGCTCCGCCCCATCAAATAAAACTGCCCGGGCATTTTTCCCCTGATGCCATGCAAAGCATGATGGAATTTCTGATGTTGTTGTTCTCGCTGCCTAGCAGCTGGGAGGGGTAATCAGGACACAGGACTGTTGGAACTGTGTCTCATGCTCCCTGTCACCTCCTTTCAACCAAAAAGATGGCTGCTCATGAAATCACAAACCTTTGCCTGTTCTTTTAAAACATGGTGGGTAATAGATGATATTACCTATCTATTTTAATTCATATAACTTATGTAACTTAATGACAGTATGTTTGTTTAGGATGAAGTTCCTCTTTAAAGAGAACTCGTAACCAAGAATTGAAATTCATCCCAAACAGCTGATACACCCTTTCCCAAGAGAAATCTATTCCTTTTCTCAAACGGATCATCAGGAGGCTCTGTATGGCTGAGTTTGTGGTGAAACCCCTTCTACAGTGTGATGTCAGTGCCTCACAGCACTGAGGTACTGACATCACACTGTGGGAGCCTTGTTGCATTGTGGGAAATAACAGCTGTTTACAACTGCCAAAAAAAGCAAGCAGCATCTCCTTTCAGTGACATCACCTGCCAGCAGTTAAAATGTCACCATAGGATAAATGTCAGAATGTAAATCAGGAGAGGAAACATTTTACAATGAGCAAACACTGACTAAATCATTTACACATAATTATTGTAAAAATGAAGCACTTTTTTATTACATTATTTTCACTGGAGTTCCTCTTTAAGGACTGATAAAACAATCATTTATTGATAGCTTTGATCAGTCAGCAGAAGAATTATGTTTACACCAAGGCCTTATGTTTACACCAAGGCCGTGCGATGGTGCAAGCAAAAATGCAAAGGTAAGGATTCAGGGGTGCAGGAAAGGAAATACAGTATTATCAACCATAGGCAACCTCTGGCTTGAAAAGTGCCAATAGAATCAGTTGCGTCAGTAAAAGCCACAGGCACTTGGTAGGTTACATGTCACTTACAGCTCATCATCATACAAAATCTGACGACACCCGCCAACCCAATCTTACTATGCCACCATTGCCATTCAGGTTCCATCCACTAGGGGCTTCTGAAGGCAATTGCACTGTGAGCAGAGTAAATGTTTAAGATGTGCCAATACATGATTCAATCTTGATTGCATTGTTTGTACAATCTGTAAAAATTATGTATTTTGTGCTGGAAATCTGGTATTTTGCTGCCACCACTATCCAGATTTAAATGAGGTGGAGAGACCTCGGAACTAGCTATTCATAAACTAGGAAAATTTTATTTTCAACCTAACTAGCCAAATTGAACAATTTTTTAAGATAAAATACTGTGGTAGTGTGTCTCCTCTGAGGACAGGGTTTTAGTTTGGACCAGAAATAATCAGGTAACAAGGCCAAAACTTAAGCAATTAAATTGTTAGTTTATTAAAAAAGAAATTAAACAGAAATTTTCCACAAAATATATCTAGCATAACAAGAGGATTGGTTGGATAGAATAAGCAGGAAAAGAAAATGATTTGAGATTGTCTTTGTAATGAGATTTTCTGAAAAGTTCCAAGTCCAATGAGCAGTAAAGTCTTTGTGCAGAATAATGCCCGGCGTACCTAGAAAACCTTGAAATATGAAAAGTATGATTTTATAAGGTTATTCTGAGTTCAGTTGTCCTGCCTGAAGAGGCAGCTGAATGGGGGAGAAGCACAGGTAAGATCGGAGTAGATGCTTCTTCCCTTTTGAAGATCTGACAAGGAATTTTTATGACCTGTAAATACTACAAAGGTTTGGAGATTGTATTCTTAGGACAAGGCCCTTTTATTCGTTTTTATGAGGCCCAAATTCAGGATGAATAAAATATATAAATATGCGCTTTAGGAAATCAGCACTCCATGGCTCGCGTATAGCAATGTCAATGTGTAGACATAAGATGAATATAAGAATGACAATGCGCACACTTGTCTCAAGGGGCCCCTGATGAGTCATTGATGTGACGAAATGCATAGGATGGAGCGCTGATGCACGTGACTGGACAAGGAAGTAGTGTCGGCTGGTGAGGGAGCGAGAGACGATGTGACGCTGGAACAGCTGAGCGGTTCCCGGGACCCCAACTGTTTAAAACGCGCTCTTACCCTGCGTGGCTTGTGAGTGCAATTGTGTTTTTAATTTTTATTAAACCTACGGATTTACGCTATGTGTGGCTCTTTAGTCCACAGCCTCATCTGGGTTTACTAGTCTCAGGAAGCAGAGGAACTAGCATATCCCCCTTCACATTATCAATCCCACCTCCGGAGATTTGGGAAGCCAGCCCGGTAAGTTCGGGCACAGAGGGGGGTGTCCTGACACTGGTGCTGGTTACAGGTGCTCTTTTAACTTATACAGCTGGATTAGAGTGGTGACGGTTTCCGCTGTCTAACCAAACTTTGAATCGCAGTATTACGCTATATGTTTTTACTCTTTCTTTGCATGTGGATATGATTGTCCGGCGAAAAGAGAACAAAGGATAGTCCATTGCTTCAAACGGCTGGATCCATGAAGCATACCTGTTGGTGGAACTGTGAGACTGTTTTGATCTCCTTTTGCCTTGAGACAAGTGTGCGCGTTGTCATTCTTATATCCAAATTCAGGATGGATGGTAGTGATGATCAGATTCATAATCAGCTAATTATGATTACGCAAAATTTTGAAAACATTTTCGCAATTACGCCAATACTATAGAATTACAATTTGTAAAGTCAATTGATTTCGATGAATTATTCATAGTTTTGCGTACATTTTCATATAATTTTCACATAATGTCATACTGATTTTAGTGGTGATAGTGAATAGCAAATCCCCGGTACATGTTATTGTCACCAAAATTGCTACATATGTTGTGGAAAATTGTGGGTGCAAGGCAAAAAAGTAAAAATAAACCCTTTTAAACTAAGAAAAATTACATTTTAAAAACCATGTTTCCTTTTCATGTCTAAAATCAATTTCTCACAAACTACAAGGTCTACTACAAAGTTAACATGTGTAGCCATTTTGGTGACAATATAATGTTGCTATTAACCTCTAAATGTGAGGCTTGGTGGTGTATTCTCCACAGTCAGCATGCAACGCATGAGCTGGCGTGGAGGAGGTACACACACTAGCACCAGGAAACAGGCTATCCCTAGTATAGTGGAGGGGAGGACTGACTCCAATAGGAGATTGTGGCGCACAGAGCCGGTGCAGATCTGACAGCCACAAACAATGCTTTCGTTATAACGTCTCAGCGCAAAGTAGCGCTGAGCGCACAAACCAGAACTGAGGAGATCAGGACAGGCAGACAGAATGAACGCTTGCTAGCTAGCGGCTACTTAGCGACAGCAAGCGTCCAAAACCAGACAGACTGGAATGAGGCAGCCAATGCGATGCGGCGATGGCGTGCCTCACAAAGACAGGACAGGACAGTCAGAAAATAGCAGGATTAAGATAGATGAACGTAACACAGACAAATATACAATAAGTATGTTTTCCTAGCGTATTACAATTACAGCTATCAATGAAACTATTTGTAAGGTCTGACTAACATATGTATATATCGGCAATGAACCGATATATGACATAAGCAGGAACGCTGACTAGGAATGGAGTAACACAGGGAACAGGACTCAGAAGGATTCGCTATCTCTTCGCAGAGATGAACGCAATCCACAAACGGTAACAGAACAGGATTCAGAAGGATTCGTTATCTCTTCGCAGAGATGAACGCAATCCACAAACAGTAACAGAACAGGATTCAGAAGGATTCGTTATCTCTTCGCAGAGATGAACGCAATCCACAAACAGAACCAGGAGCAGGGTAACTACCTCAGCACGGGTGGTCACGGTACGCGCAACCTACCAAAACGTGCTGGAAAGCTGACTAACTGCACACAGGATATAAACAGTTCGTGTACGTATACATCAGCGACACTGATGTATCAACGTAACACAAATACAAGGAAAATAATAAACGTGCTGGTATGCATATATATTGGCAATGAACCAATATATGATGCAAAGACCAGCAAAGTATCTTTATAACAAGAAACACGATCGGGGGCTAAAGCGACAGCAAGGCAGGCTTAAGCTGAAGCTATGAAAACCCAAGGAAACTCTGCAGGAAGCAGATCTTTATACTGAGGTCATCCAATGGGAGCAGACATGCAGATTTCCACACAGGTGAATGATAATCAGTCACAAGCTGACAGCAGGGAAAGACAGACAAAGCTATGCAGCTTGCATGAAAATAGATCAGAACTGCCTGAGCTGCAGCACTACTACTTCCAGGAATAGCTGCTGCAGCAGCGATCATTACAGTACCCCCGCCCTTAAAAGCGGATTCCAGACGCTTTTCAAAACTAAAATTCCCAACAAAACAGTCTGACTGATAATTCATGATGACCGGGACAGCCCGGCAAGACCGAATTCCAGAATCAGTCCCCACAAGACTGGACCCATCAGAACCAGAACCTACAGAACCATGCCCATCAGTACTACAAGCCCCAGTGTGACACCCATCAGAACCATGATTTCCAGAAGAAAGCCCTCCGAAATTCCCTGAGCGATACCCACCGCCTTCCAGGAACCGTTCAGAAACGCCAAAGCCTTTGCAATGCCCACCGGTACTGTCTTTACCAACACAAAACCCACTGTTGAACCAGTCCAAGGCACCAGGACAAGTTTTCTCAGAGACCTCCCAGAACACCTTGAAGCTCCAAAGAGATCCCCATAGGTCAGAATGCCCCTTAGGCTCACATGGAGAACTATCAAGAACCCCTATGGAACCTAGGGCAATTCCCGAGTCAGGGCCACAAGGACAAACATCAATATCAGGGCTTTCAGGGACCAGAACCATCTCTGGGCATGCAGGCAGACTGGCAACATCAGAACGTGTTCCCACTAAGGAAGCATCAGAGCACACTAACACCTTAGACACACTTGGGCATTCTGGCACACAAAGAACATCTAGGCACACCGGCACAAGAGAAACCTCTGGGCATGTCAAGGAACTGTGAGCCTCAGGGTCAGCCAAGACAGGACCAAAACCAGGACTGGCCAAAAAAAAATCATCATGACTAAACTTCGCAACTACTGGACTTTTACACGAGAATGCTGGATCAGACTTAGATGTCGCTGATTCCAGCAAAGTCAGTAAAAAATCAGATTCAGGGGCACTAACAAGACAGGACAAATCTTCTGATGTATGCACTGAACCAGATAGGGACTCCACAATTACCTCTGGACTGGACAGAGACTCATTTAATACACTGGATTGGAGCTCATGAGGCGCTGCAGAACAAGTCAGTATTGCAGCAGCCCCCACTGGACTAGGCAAAACTGAGGAATTCCCTGGACAGGAAGGGGACTCTGGAACCTCTGCCACAGCGGCCAGAGAACCAGAATCTTTCAGGATACAGGGCTGGGTTTCAGGAACACTCATCAGACCGGACTGAAATTCTGAGATTTCTATTATTTTGACCAGAGAATCAGAATTATCCATGTTACAGGGCAAGACTTCTGAAACATTCAGAGGACAGGGCTGGAGTTCCTCGGCTGTTACAACACTGGAGAGGGACTCAACATTGGTTAAATCAGACTGTGTACAGGGCAAGGTATCTAACACAATTGCTGACGAGGACAATATTTCAATGGCTTCTGCTTTGCTGGGCAGAAATTCACCAAGTTTTATTAGAGCAGACTGTAATTCCAAAACAGCTGCTAGACAAGTGAATATTACTGCAACACCAACTGAGGTAAGCAGTGCCTCAGACCCTTCTGCTAGAGGGTTTGAAATATCCAAAGTACTGGGTGAAGCATAAGACTCTGCGACCACAGCTTCACTGGACAGGATCACTGAACAGTCCATATTGCAGGGCAAAACCATGGAAGCACCTGCTGGACAGCATAATGATTCTGTGACCTGAGTTTCATTGGAGAGATCTACTGCACAATTCATGGTACAGGGCAAATTTATTGGAACATTTTCTGAACAAGGTAATAATTCTGCGATTTCAGGTTCACAGAGCAGATGCTCTGAGCTATTCACGAAACTAGAGCGAGGTGTAGAAACAGGAAGATCAAGACACAATGTTTGCGCATCTGAATCACCATTCATTTGTAAAATTGGAAAATTCAGATGCTGGGGTTCTGAGGATTCTAGACAGGATTGCTGGGACTCGGAAACTGATATAGTGCATCTATTGGCATCTGCTGGATCAGACAGGAGTTGAACTTTATTAACACAGGTAATTTCTGCAGAAGTGTTTGCAGAGACAGGCAAGATTTTTCTGGTGTCTGTTTCACTGAACAAAGAGTCATGAGTACTGGCTAGGCTGGACTCGGAAGTCAGCAGGACCTCTGGATTCTCTGCTGAGAAATTTGCGCAGGGCAAGGTTAAGAATGTATCAGTGGCTTCTGTTTTACTGGTAAGTAACACTGAGTTATCCATGGTACAGGGTGGAATTGCAGGAACTTCAATTTCACACAAAAAGAGCTCCGAATCACCTGCTGAATCAGCCAAAGGTGCTGAAGCAGGCGGGTCAGAACGCCAAATTTGCGAATTCGGAGTCACATAAAAATCATCCAAAATCAGTTCCCACACATCAATCAATGGAGCCACAAAGTCATACCCACACACACCAGTTTTTATTAGGTTATAGGCAGACTTAATGCATGCATTCAATACTAATTCACTTTTTGCACTGTAAAATTGACAAAATGAACTTGAATCATTCTTCCATTCATTGACCAGAGCTTCCATCTCTCCTTTCTCAAATGGAGGATTCCAAGCATACTTAACAGGCAGATCATGGTTTGCAGATATGATTGTAGCAGGGACATATATTGGGTTAATTAGCAGGTGATTGGCAGATTCCTTATTCCTAAGAATCTCCAATACCTGTAGCAAGTGCTGAACTGTAGTGTATGCAAACTTTCCTTGCTTCACAAATAAGTTGATTTGTTCAATACTCTGTAATATCTCCTTATAATCATACTCAGATAATTCTTTTAAACAAAAATCTTTATTGTCCCTAGCCAGGGAGGAAAGTTCATTAGTGGTTTCATAAGTCCATTTAACTCCCCTGAAAGACAATTGCATTTCATTATCTGTTAATGGCAGAATCTCATTATAGGTCTCAGTCGCTAAGGATAACGACTCTGCAGATCGGACACGTTTCTTAGAACGTTTGCGTTTGGCCTTAGACCCTGCTGTTTTCCCTGCTGTTCTTGGTGATTTATTCAAGGCTGCAGGAAAATTATCAGTAACACTTTCTGCTTGCTGAACATTTTTGCAAGCAATTGAAGGAGTAGCTGATTGACCTGCTGCCAGGAGTTCATTAAGAGGAAAAGGCAATGGATCTATGCGCAACCAGTTATGGATCACAAACGCTAGAAATTCCAGCGGTCTCTCTTTCAAATCGGAATGATTGAGAACATCAAATGCCCACTGGAATAATTCCCCTTTAAACAAAATATAACTTAGTTGGAGTGCCCAGGTTGAAACAGGAGTCGCTTGGAGATCAGGATTGGCCAGGAACCTGGCACATTCAGAGAAAATCTCATTTTCTGTTTCAGAGCTAAGTTCTTCAAATTTCTTAAAGGAACAGGAACCATAATTAACAGTGTCATACTTTCTGGGAATCCCCCCCACAATGGGTATTGGTAATGGGGTTTTCATAATGTGAGGCTTGGTGGTGTATTCTCCACAGTCAGCATGCAACGCATGAGCTGGCGTGGAGGAGGTACACACACTAGCACCAGGAAACAGGCTATCCCTAGTATAGTGGAGGGGAGGACTGACTCCAATAGGAGATTGTGGCGCACAGAGCCGGTGCAGATCTGACAGCCACAAACAATGCTTTCGTTATAACGTCTCAGCGCAAAGTAGCGCTGAGCGCACAAACCAGAACTGAGGAGATCAGGACAGGCAGACAGAATGAACGCTTGCTAGCTAGCGGCTACTTAGCGACAGCAAGCGTCCAAAACCAGACAGACTGGAATGAGGCAGCCAATGCGATGCGGCGATGGCGTGCCTCACAAAGACAGGACAGGACAGTCAGAAAATAGCAGGATTAAGATAGATGAACGTAACACAGACAAATATACAATAAGTATGTTTTCCTAGCGTATTACAATTACAGCTATCAATGAAACTATTTGTAAGGTCTGACTAACATATGTATATATCGGCAATGAACCGATATATGACATAAGCAGGAACGCTGACTAGGAATGGAGTAACACAGGGAACAGGACTCAGAAGGATTCGCTATCTCTTCGCAGAGATGAACGCAATCCACAAATGGTAACAGAACAGGATTCAGAAGGATTCGTTATCTCTTCGCAGAGATGAACGCAATCCACAAACAGTAACAGAACAGGATTCAGAAGGATTCGTTATCTCTTCGCAGAGATGAACGCAATCCACAAACAGAACCAGGAGCAGGGTAACTACCTCAGCACGGGTGGTCACGGTACGCGCAACCTACCAAAACGTGCTGGAAAGCTGACTAACTGCACACAGGATATAAACAGTTCGTGTACATATACATCAGCGACACTGATGTATCAACGTAACACAAATACAAGGAAAATAATAAACGTGCTGGTATGCATATATATTGGCAATGAACCAATATATGATGCAAAGACCAGCAAAGTATCTTTATAACAAGAAACACGATCGGGGGCTAAAGCGACAGCAAGGCAGGCTTAAGCTGAAGCTATGAAAACCCAAGGAAACTCTGCAGGAAGCAGATCTTTATACTGAGGTCATCCAATGGGAGCAGACATGCAGATTTCCACACAGGTGAATGATAATCAGTCACAAGCTGACAGCAGGGAAAGACAGACAAAGCTATGCAGCTTGCATGAAAATAGATCAGAACTGCCTGAGCTGCAGCACTACTACTTCCAGGAATAGCTGCTGCAGCAGCGATCATTACACTAAAGTTGACATGAAATTATGTGAAAATTTATGGATGATTACAATCACAGATGAAATTAATTACGATTTTCCCCAAAATTTTTCATTACAATTTCACATCCTTAGGGCTTGTTCACATTGCAGGCGTTTTCTGCTTTTTTTTCACCTACGTGTGGCTTTTAAAAATGCCCCTGACCGCGTGGACAATGAATGTCCATGAGAAGGTTCATATCAGCACGGGTCGTGTTCTGTCCGTTCAGTAAAGCGGTGCCTGTACCATTTTTTAGGCGATTCCGCCTCAATGGAAAGAATAGGAGAAACGCAAAACGCTCACCAACTCACTTTGTGTAGCAATTGCGTTTGCGTTTTTAAGAATAAATACATTGTATTTATTCTTTTCCGGGTCAAATAGTTCACTTCCTGACTTGCGTCAGGGAGTGAATTACACAACCGCTCGGAAAAAATGCTTAGAAAACCTCTAAGCACAAAAAAGAATCACCCACCCAAGCGCCGGGAATGAGAAAAAAAAAGACGCCTCAAAAACAGTCCAACGTGAGCCGAACGCAATGTGAACAAGGCCGCCTAATTGTGAATTTTAATGCACAATTACATCTATGCAAAATTTGTGCTCATCATTCTTGTGTCAGCAAGGGGCTTGGGAGCCCAGGAATGCCTTTGATGAAAGCTTAGGAGCTAATTAAATCTGGGTTGTGCCTATAATATCTGTAAAGTAAACTCTTTTTCCAGCTTTAGCTTCTGTGACACTGTAAATAAGGTATGAAGTATTTGATATGAAAATGGCAAAAGTGTCATACTAAGGATCTCAATTTAAAGGGTATCCTCAGCTGGCTAATCTCGGACTGCTCAATACTGCCCGATGCAGAGTGGGCGCAAGGAGCAGTTTCAAATTTACCTGTACGGATGCGGGATCATCTCTCTTCTTCCTCTTGTCTTCCTTCATTCCCGGTGCTTCAATGGTGACATCCTGTTCTCGGTCCTGATCACATGATACAACGTGATTGGGACCCAGACGATGGTTACATTGCATCACATTTTTTCCCCAAAACGTTTTGCAAATACTTAACATTAGTAATCATAGTTTTTGTTGAAAACATTGATCCAAGTCCAGGGAAATCTTTGGAAGATATTTTCTGCAAAATGTTTCAGGCTTTCATGCATACATTTGAAAAGGACGTCTGATATAGCCGAGATTTTTTTCAGCTATAAAAGAGTGCCGGGTATGGCCAAGATTTTTATTTTTTTGCTATAAAATGATGCCAGATCTAACAAGAAAAAAGATATAGCCATGAAAAGTGATCTAGCTGAGAAAAGTGATTACTATGACCTAACTTCTCCCTACTCTCACACAGAACCCTTCCCTAATGGTGCCTAACACTAAACCCCCAGATGGTGACTAACGTTAAGACATCCCTGATGGTGCCTAACCCTAAGACCCTCCCAAGGTTGCCTAACCCTTAGACCCCGCCAGTTGTGCCTAACCCTAAGATCCCCCTGTGGTGCCTAACTCTAAGACCCCCCACCTTGCAATGCCTAATCCTAATCCCCCTGGTGGTGCCCAATCTTCACCACATTTCATGTCATACATATATGTTATTTTGAGCTGATATAACCAAATTAACTGATATAACCAAATTAAGTCCCTTTTATAGCTGAAATAAATATCTTGGCTATTTCCAGCACCCTTTTACAGTCGCAAAAAAAATCGTGACTATAAAAGGACTCCCTTTTCACCACCTTATAGCCAAGATTTGCAGAAAATAACATTGATGTTTATGGAGGTGCCCTTTTTACACAGATGGCTCAGGCGCCCTTTTCAACTGAATGCCGCACAAGAGAAAAAGGGATGTGTGCTCTGACCAATCAACTCCTGACTTAAATACTGGCTGCCTCAAGTCATCTGACCAATTAAAATGGCAAAGCGCCTGCAAATTGCATTCGCCCACCAGAATATGCAGGATCCAATCTGTCCACCTTCTCTTCCTGCAGGAGTTGGCCCATGCAAAATTTTGCATCTCAACAGGGGTGCCACGTGTAAGCCTCCCTGTACCCCAAGAAATGAAGGGCAGTGCAGGCACCCCCACATGGCTCATTCAAAATTTTGCATCTCAACAGGTGTGCCGTGTGTAGGCCTCCCTGTACACCCAAGAAATAAAGAGCAGTGCTGACGACCCCACAAGGCATCCACTGCCCGGGAGCGCCACAACTGCCCCTCAGGGAGGGGGGAGCAAGAAAACATGGCCAGCACACCACCCCAGACATGGCCGGTGCCCGGAGGGGGACCACCCATGCTGCCCCCCCAAAGGATAGATACCCTACCTTTGCAAATTTACTTACTTGTGGTGCCAATTGCATGGCCTTGGAGCAAACACACCGATGGTGGGGTGAGGGGGGCAAGGGGCAGTCAAGACCCCAAGACGCTGTCACCGCTGGGTGATCCCATCCGCACCCCCCCCACAACACCCCAGGAAAAAAGAAACACAATTGTATGCCACACAAGAGAAAAAGGGATGTGTGCTCTGACCAATCAACTCCTAACTTAAAGGGAACCTTAACTGGCGAGGAAAAATAAATTCACTTACCTGGGGGCTTTCCCAAGCCTCCTGCAGCCGTCCGGTGCCCGCGCCGGTCCTTCGGTGCCCTCCGGTGCCCTCCGGTCTCCCTCCGCCGCTAAGTTTCGTTTTCGGACGACTGCCAGTCGTCCTCGGGCCACTTCCGCATTCCTCGTCGTACACTGCAGTAAAGCGCGTCCGCATGACGCGTTTGGCGTCATGCACATGACACGTTTGGCGTCATGCGGACGCGCTTTACTGCAGTTTACGACGAGGAATGCGGAAGAGGCCCGAGGACGACTGGCAGTCGTCCGAAAACGAAAGTTAGCGGCGGAGGGAGACCGGAGGGCACCGAAGGACCGGCGCGGGCACCGGACGGCTGCAGGAGGCTTGGGAAAGCCCCCAGGTAAGTGAATTAATTTTTCCTCACCAGTTAAGGTTCCCTTTAAATGCTGGCTACCTCAAGTCATCTGACCAATTAAAATGGCAAAGCGCCTGCAAATTGCATTCGCCCACCAGAATACGCAGGATCCAACCTGTCCACCTACTCTTCCTGCAGGAGTTGACCCATGCAAAATTTTGCATCTCAACAGGGGTGCCACGTGTAGGCCTCCCTGTACCTCAAGAAATGAAGGGCAGTGCAGACACCCCCACATGGCATCCACTGCCCGGGAGCACTACAACTGCCCCTCAGGGAGGGGGGAGCGAGAAAACATGGCCATCACACCACCCCGGACATGCTGCTCCCCCAAAGGATAGATACCCTACCTTTGCAAATTTACTTACCTGTGGTGCCAATTGCATGGCCTGGGAGCAAACACATCGATGGTGGGGTGAGGGGGGGGGGGGGGGTGAGGTGCAGTCAAGCCCCCCAGACGCTGCCACCGCTGGGTGATCCCATCCGCACCCTGCACCCCCACAACACCCTAGGAAAAAAGAAACACAATTGTATGCCGCACAAGAGAAAAAGGGATGTGTGCTCTGACTAATCAACTCCTGAATTAAATACTGGCTGCCTCAAGTCATCTGACCAATTAAAATGGCAAAGTGCCTGCAAGGCAAGTTGTACAAGGAGGCCTACACACGGCACCCATGTTGAGATGCAAAATTTTGCATGGGCCAACTCCTGCAGGAAGAGTAGGTGGACAGGTTAGATCCTGCATATTCTGGTGGGTGAATGCAATTTGCAAATGCTTTGCCATTTTAATTGGTCAGATGACTTGAGGCAGCCAGTATTTAAGTCAGAAGTTGATTGGTCAGAGCACACATCCCTTTTTCTCTTTGTGCAGCAGTCCTTTTCAACTGATACTGGCTTTCATTCCTATTGATGAAATGCTTGCCACAGCTTAGATTTATGTTTGACTTTTTAGAATTTTGACAATTAAATTTGTCCCTGATGCAGCTCAAAAAAAAAAAAAAAGATTTTGAACTTTTCAAAAAGTGTGTGAAAATGGTACAAAGTTGCCATAAAAACTTCAACAAAATCTCAAAGAATAAGGACATTAGTTTTAAAAACTTGTAAGCTTTCCAAAATGTTTAGAGAATGAAGGAAATACTGAGTTACATTACATTTATGCTTGGAATAATCTACTGAAGAATGTTGTTCCTTATGAGAATTCCTTGTTTTTTCAGGAAGACAATAAACAAGTATTTTTTACTAGCAAAAACAGACGTGAATCTGGGTCAGAAATTTTCCTGTTAACATATTTTTATGGTTAGCAAATGGCCTCTTTCACAGCAGGTTGTCTGACACATCTCTTCTAAAAGCTTTTCTGTCAAGGTTTTTATGTTAAATGAACTGGTGTGCAAATTGTAATAGCGCTGACATTTCAAAAGCAAATCTGTATCCTGAATACCTTCAATGAAACCTCCTAAAAAAATCACTTTTCATGAAACTTTTAAATGGAAAGCTAACTTTTTGGTGTTTGAGAAGCGTTGCTCATATTTCGGTAAAACATTCAATTAAGGAACCCTTGGGCTAACCAATCTGATATTCAATTACAAATTTGACAGGCTACACCAAAATGCTCTACTGTATATAGCTAAATCCAGCGCCTTTAAATACCTGCCAAATAACAGCTACCAGACGTATGGTTGCCTCTATATTTATCTCACGTCAGTTTCTCTTTAAAACCAAGCAATCATGAAGCAGTGTTATGCTGACATAAAACCAATAAATAATTATTCAGTTATTACCTTTTCTTTCTTTTTTTTTTTTTCTTTTTTTGATACATTTTTATTGAAAACAAAATCAAGCATACTGATATTGGCTGTTTAAAGCCCATAGGTTTGGATACAATGGTACAGAAAGGTAATTAAAGGGTAAAGAATAAAGGCAAGAGTATCCATGTACAGCAAAGTCCCCATTATCCAGGAGGTAACTGGAAGTCCCAACTAACCAGCATGCCTGAGGGATAACAGGGGCTTTTTTTGCAGGGGGGGGGGGGGGGGGGTTTGAGGCTTTTAAAATATGCTGGAGGCTGGGTGGTAACCAGCAAGCACGTGTATCTGGCATCAGGCGATCCCCGCTTGTGCCAGATATCGAGGACTCTGAGGTGTTAATGTCATATTAAAGTTCTATTAGTGCTGTACTTTTACCTAAAAATACTTTCTTAAATCTAAATATCAACTTAATATACTTTCCAGAGTGGCTGGATAGTGTAATGGTTAAAGGCTCTGCCTCTGACACAGGAGACCAGGATTTGAATCTTGACTCTTCCTGTTCAGTAAGCCGGCACCTATTCAGTAATGAGTACTTGGGCTTGTCTCCCTAACACTACAACTGCCTATAGAGTGCGTCCTAATAGTGGCTGCAGCTCTGGCGCTTTGAGTCCACCAGGAGAAAAGCGCAATATAAATGTTCTGTGCCTGTGTGTGTGTCTTTCATTATCTCAAGCCTTAAAGCGGAATATAACCCTGCATTTCAACTTTTCTCTAAAATATTATTTACAGCATATTATATGCAAAAAGCATTTTTTTTTTACTAGACCAGCATTGGAAGGGTTAAACACAGAGGTTTAAAGTTCCGTGGAGAGATATGCAGAAGTTCAGATTGCTACATTCTATTTAGTTGAATGTATCTATTGATAAATGTTACACACTCTTTGGCTGTCCTCCAAGCTCCTTCTCAGTCAGAGAGATGAGTCACATTCAACACTTAGATACATTTATGTAAACAAAATGTATCTATTTCAGCTTCGGATGCGTCTGCAGAAATCTCCAGGAACTTTAAAGCCCTGTGTAACCCTTCCAATGCTGGTCTAGTAAAAAAAAAATGCTGGTTGCATATAATATACCGTATATACTCGCATACAAGCCAAATTCTTGACCCCCAAAAAGGGGGTCAAAAGTTGGGGGGTCGGCTTGTATGCGAGTCTTCCATGGTGGTCTAGTGGTGGGTGGTGGGTGGTCCGCGCCCCGCTCCCCTCCCCCTCCCCGCTCCCCCCGCGGCCGCCGCTGCTATTACCTGCTTAGGCAGCGGCAGCTTCCTAATCCGCGTTCCCCTTCTGAAACTTTCTCAGAGTGTATCACAGCAGCGCGCCCGGCACTGCTGCTGTGACGATGCAGGGGGCAGGAAAGAGATACAGATCGCCGCTATAGGGAGCCGCGCTCTTTCCTGCCCCCTGCATCGTCACAGCAGCAGCGCCGGGCGCGCTGCTGTGATACACTGTGAGAAAGTTTCAGAAGGGGAACGCGGATTAGGAAGCAGCCGCTGCCTAAGCAGGTAAAAGCAGCGGCGGCCGTGGGGGAGCGGGGAGCTGGGGGGGAGCACTACCTAACTATGCTGGGCACTATACTAGCTAAACTGGGCACTATACTGGCTAAACTGGGCACTATACTAGCTAAACTGGGCACTATACTAGCTAAACTGGGCACTATACTGGCTAAACTGGGCACTATACTAGCTAAACTGGGCACTTTACTAGCCATACTGGGGCACTATACTAGCTAAACTGGGCACTATACTAGCTAAACTGGGCACTATACTGGCTAAACTGGGCACTATACTGGCTAAACTGGGCACTTTACTAGCCATACTGGGGCACTATACTAGCTAAACTGGGCACTATACTAGCTAAAGTGGGCACTATACTGGCTAAACTGGGCACTATACTGGCTAATCTGGGCACTATACTGGCTAAACTGGGCACTATACTGGCTAAACTGGGCACTTTACTAGCCATACTGGGGCACTATACTAGCTAAACTGAGGCACTACCTACCCATACTGGGCGCTATACTGGCTATACTGGGCACTATACTGGCTATACTGGGCACTATACTGGCTATACTGGGCACTATACTAGCTATACTGGACACTACCTACCTATACTGGGCACTATACTAGCTATACTGGGACACACTGGGGGGCTGCACCAATCCAGCATTTCCTACCCCCGGCTTATATAGGGGTCAATCATTTTTCCCTGTTTTTTCAGGGAAAAGTTGGGGGGTCGGCTTATTTGCGGGTCGGCTTATATGCGAGTATATACAGTACTGTAAATAATGTTTTAGAGCAAAGTTGAAATGCAGGGTTATATTCCGCTTTAAAGCAAAGTACAAAATATATGACTATCCAACTTCTATCTAAGTTTTTTTTTTGGTTCAAGTTTGTGACCGGGTAGCTGGAAGTCTGGAACTGCTGTCTGGGCTCCAGTGGTTTTGGGTGCTGTGGGAGCCTTCTACACGGCTCAACCTCTCTGCTGGATGTCCTTGGGCTGTTAGTAGGCACTTAGGAAGCCTTGGGGTGCAAAACAGAGCTGGATGCCAGTGTTTAGGGTTGATTTGTGGTGGAGCTGCAGCATTAGTGTCTGTTCTCCATCGGCGCTAGGCCACAACCCTTTATTTTAATCTCTTTCTTATATCAAAGGATTTTAAAAAAGTATACAGGGTTTCCCCATGCAGTCACAAATGTAAAAAATCTCAATACCTTCTTTCCTGGTAAACCTTTGTGAACAGTATAATTTTGAGCTTTGAGAAAAGCATCCTGTTGGTCATACAAACTATCATATTACACTGTAAAATCCTAACCATTTACAAAGTTAATCTGAATATCGATCTAGATTTATTCTCCACCAGACAAGATATATAATAGGTCAAGTTCAGATTGTTGGAAGATTGTTGGACCATTTCCAGAAATTGTGAATCTCCAGAAGCCTCAAATATATCAAAAGTAACAACAGTAGAAGAATCATTATACACATGCAAAAAATGGACGCCATAAGCTAACAACTATAAGTAATATACTAGTAGACTCTCCACCCCATTATAATCAATTTCTAGATACATAAGTCCAGCAGGAAACCACATCCTCATACCACTATTTGTCTCATACAAAACAAAAGTAGCAAATTAATTGGAAATCAGCACTTCACTGGGGGACAGCCTGGCACCAGCTTTTTGTGCCTGGCGTACAATTTGAGTATTAGTCTGTAGACACTTTCTAGGTAGTGTAAAGTACTGCATGTAATTAAGTGAAATTATAGTTGACCTCCGATGACTTGGCCTGTTGGATCGGATGGACCTATGGACATATGTAAAGGGAATACATATGGTGTGATTACTTTCCCTTGATTTTAATGAGTATACTATCCATTGTTTTCTTTTATATATATATATGCTCCTCCTGAGTTTTCTCCAAGGTGATTTGTTACCTTGGATACCGTGCCAATTTAATACCTTTTAAACCACCAGCAAGCTGTAAAAATACTCAAAATCATTTGACAGTAATTTTCCCCTATTTTTTGTTAGTTTTTCAATTGAAAAATGCTGAAAAGTTACTTATTTTAACCTCCCTGGCATTATGATTATATCTGGAATTTAGTGTCTGAAAGCAGTGCAATTTTTTCACATGCTTTTAGACCCTAAAAATCATACGCTAGATAGCAGCCCTGCACATTACCCACCTCCCATGGATCCAGCTCGGGGTTACCACTCTGAGCTGTGAATTTCCTGCTAGAACCTGACTCAGCATACAGCTAAGGAGGTTAAAGGACAACTGTGATGAGAGTGAGATGGAGGCTACTATATTTATTTCCTTTTAAGCAATACCAGTTTCCTGGCTATCCTGCTGACCTCTGCCTCTAATACTTTTAACTTCAGACCCTGAACAAACATGCAGCAGATCAGGTGTTTCTGACAGTATTGTAAGATCTGACAATATTAGCTGCATGCTTGTTTCTGGTGTGATTCAGACACTGTTGCAGCCAAATAGACCAGCAGGGCTGCCAGGCAACTGGTATTTTTAAAAGAAAATAAATATGGCAACCTTCATATCCCTGTCATTACAGTTGTCCTTTAAAGAGTAAAAAGAGTAGTAAGAGTAAAAAATTACTTCCTAGGAGAAAACTCAGGACAAAAAATGAATTGCAAATAGGCCAATATGTTTTGTATTATTTCTCTGGCCCATATGCAATTAACTTTTTGGCCCAGTGCACACCAAAAACCTCTAGCAGATCCGCAAAACACTAGAGGTTTTTGAAGCAGATTTCAGAGCGATTCTAGGCATGTGTAGAGAGGTTTTCTAAACATGCCTAGAGTTTTTTAGAGTGTTTTTTGTGTAGCAGATGTCATATTTTGTTACAGTAAAGCTGTTACTAAACAGCTTCTGTAACAAAAACGCCTGGAAACCCGCTTTAAACTAGCATTTTTCAGAGCGGTTTTCCACTTTCCTGTACTTTAACATTGAGGCAGAAACACCTCAGGAATCTAAAAAATGCTTCAGCCCCCGAGTTTGCATTTGGGTGAAAAACAAACCCCTCTGGTGTGCACCAGCCCATTGAAATACATTACCTAAGCCGTTTCCCCCCGTAAGCATTTTAAAATATGCTTCAGAACTGCTCTGGTGTGAACCAGCCCTTTTTCTTGGGTTTTCTTCTAGGAAATAATTTTTCATCTTGTTTAAAATAATGCACCTTGCAATTGAAAAAGTACCAAAAAGTACCAGTAGGTGAAAAAGTACTATCACAATTATTTTGAGTATTTCTTGCTTTCTGGTTGTTTAAAGGGTATTTGACCGACAAGGTGTGAAAATATCACCATGGAGAAAACTTAGGAGAAAAAGTAAATTGCATATGGACCTGTCAATAAAGTGCATTTAAAACCACTAGCATGCAAGAAAACAGAACAAATAATTTTGATAGCAATTTTCACCTACTTTTAGGAATTTTTTAATTGCAAAGTGTTGAAAAGTTATTTTAAAAAGAAGATGAAAAATTATCTCCTAGGAGAAAACTCAGGAGAAAAACAGAATCGAACAAGGGCTCCTAAGTTGTAACCTATAAAAACAGGGTTAGTGTTTATATGCTTTAAATTGTCTATGCTATGCACGCACAGATCTTAGTTATGTTTGTTACTTATGTTTACTTAATGATACTCGTTATTTTTTTTATTATTATTATTATTCTGGTGTAGATCTGGCTCCTCAAATTAGCACGGCTTTGCTATGAGAAAGCACATAATTATACTGCATTGATGACTTAACCCCCAGGTTCCTGCCAATTCACATATTATGAGATCAAAAATCCAATCTAGAAACCTCAACCTACAACATTATGTCAGGTTCAGTGAGCTCATGGTCTTTGTAAAATATTATGAGACCAATTATCTGACATCCAATCGGAAGAAATTCCTATAAAAATATGTTTATTTTAGTCCATTATGATCTTTTGCAACTGTTTCATCCCTTGATATGTTTTCAATTTATTATTCAACTATTTACTCTTACTACAGTGGAAGCTGGCTTTAAATTATAAACAATTTGTTAAATACTTTGAAAATTAAATAAAACACAAACCTAACTTCAAAAGTTATTAATAGAATCCAGCACTGTAAACTACATATCTGTTCAAAAATGCTCTCCGTCTATGTTTTTATTACTTCACAGCAAAATTCCACCCGCTATCCTTGTTACCTCAGCAAAGGCGTGGCAGACATCAGCATATTAGAATTTCCCACTGATGCTTCACCTTGGTCCAGATGAATGGGCCAATTGAGGTTCTCAGCACCAAATCCAAATAGATCCTGGAGGAAATATAGCTTTGAACCTGACCTACTCTTTCATAAGAGGCCCTTTGCAATCCAAGGTGATGAGAACTCTATGTGCAAGTTACTTATCAACTGACATAGCTCAGGAGTTGCCAGGAAATTCAGTTTCCAGGTTCTCTTAGCAAATGGCTGATCAAGAGGTGGGTAGCATCCTGTATGTAGCTAGGTCTTTTACAGACCAAAGGTTTCAAAATGTTCTCCAACTACCCTGAGAAGTTCTCAGAGAGAGTGTAACTCCCTGAGATGATGGGTCTGTCATGTTTTCTGATGTTTTCGGGCAATTTGTTTACCATCTTATTGAGTGCCAACCTTTATACATTGGTTTAAAACTGTAGATGAAGGTTTGAATAAGGATTACAATTTCATGTGCAGATACAATAGGCTTGATTCACAAAAATGTGATGAAAAATGTGATAACTGGGAATTGTGTGGATTAACTTTGTTATCACGCCTAAAAGCTTTTCACTAAGTAGTTAGCACGTGCAAACTACAGTGCTAAGTAGTTTGCACGTCCCAACTAGGGTGCTAAGTAGTTGCACGTGCAAACTACCTAGCACCCTAGTTTGCATGTGCAAAGCATGTTAGGATGTGCAAAGTGGCTTTTCACTGGCGTGCTAACACTTTGCACGCTTTAGTGACTTTAGCTACAATAGTTTGCATGTGCAGACTACTTAGCACCCTAGTTAGCACATGCAAACTACGGTGCTAAGTAGTTTGCACGTGCCAACTAGGGTGCTAAGTAGTTTACACGTGCAAACTAGCTAGCACCCTAGTTTGCACATGCAAAGCATGTTAGCACGTGCACAGTGGCTTTTCACTGGCGTGCTGACACTTTGCACGCTTTAGTGAATCAAGCCCAATGGGTTTTAAATGCCACTATTTTTTTTTTCATGTGCAGGTACAATGGATTTTAAATGCTACAATAAAACCCATGGCCTACTTTTGTTTTATCATCTGGTTTGCTAGTGAAGAGGATCTTTTCAAATTCCAAATGCCAAACCACCCTCCTATATACCTCAGGTATGCCAGTTTCCACCCCAAGCACATAAAGAATTCCATAATTTACAGCCAAACAATAAGATGCAAGCGGATCTGTCCTGACAGGGTTGACAGAGATAAACCTCTGGATCACCAGAAGAAGAACTTTATTAAACAAGGGCACAATCCTCTAATGTAGAAAGACAAAAAGAAAGAACAACCGAGAGCCCCCAATAGTGTATTATTGTTGATATAAGGTAATCTACAATTTGTACATCAGATATGGATATACTCACAAGTCTGGGTTGCCGACCTCAGGCAACTACTCCAATCGCATATGGGGATATTAAGCCTGTCCCCACAGGCTAAGAAGTCGCTCTCCGTAGAAAAAAAATAAGGGTGTACACACCCATCCACCAGGTGGATAATGATATTTGTAGTAGTTACAGAGGCGCCAGCAGAATAAAAATTAGTAGTCTATTAAAACCAAATAAAAATTGGGGGATTGGGGTGGATCCGTTTCCCCAATATATATGACACAACCACCATATATGATATCCAGAAAAATACATATTTAATCAGTACTTAACTCCACATAAAATTATGCAATGCGTTTCACGGGTCCCAAGCCCGCTTCCTCAGGCAAATACAAGAGCAGGAGTAACTCCGAGGTTGTGCAGATAGGTGCAGCGCCTATCTGCACAATCTCGGAGTTACTCCTGCTCTTGTATTTGAAGTGGGCTTGGAACCCGCGAAACGCGTTGCATAATTTTATGTGGAGTGCTGATTAAAAATACATTTTTTCTGGATACCATATATGGTGGTTGTATCATATATATTGGAGAGACGGATCCACCCCGATCCCCCAATTTTTTATTTGGTTTTAATAGACTACTAATTTTTATTCTGCTGGCGCCTCTGTAACTACTACAAACTATCCTCTAATGGCCGAGGCTCAATAAAGGCTAACATCATCCCTAGGACTCAACTCCTGAAAAACAAGCAAAACCAGGAAGAAAGCCGTATCCCACTTATGGTCACCTACAACCCACACCTGTAAATCTTGAGAAAAATTGCCAATTAACTTCATCCTATTTTACATAAGGATCAGAGAGTGAGAAAGAATTTCCCTAAACCTCTCCTCCTGGCATATTGACAGCCACCTAGTTTTAAAGTTTTAAACAGATGATTGTCAGGAGTTCTTTGAATGGGCCACAACAGAATGGAACATTCCCCTGCCGACAGGAAAGGTGTGAGATCTGCATCCATTCCACACCCATTCCACTGACAGATACCAATACCAGGTACACAAGAGGAATACAAAGTATGAGGCACTATTTCCTATGATTCTTCTAACATGGTATATATGATCATTATAGATGTTGCGAACATAGAATTTTCCATTCATGAACGGTGAACACAAATGTCTGCAAAATGTCCATGAACAGGTGAATCTGGCAAACCGTCATAGACTTCAATGGGCAGGCAAATTTTAAACTTAAAGACTTTTTCTGGCCACAAAAGTGATGAAAGAGTTGTTTCAAGGGGTCTAATACCTGGATAGGGGCATGCCAGAGGGGGATCAATGCCAAAAGTCTCACCAAAAAATTACGGAATTGACGCAAAGTTGGGTTTTAAACCCTAATGGGCAGACATCACATTATGCACAGCTCTGGGTGTCAGTGGGCTGTGGAGTGTCTCACACAGAGATACAATAGTACTATCAGAATACAGTGAAATAATAATGCATTGGAGTGGTTCTGTGCCTGCAACTTAATGAGGCAACAACAGTAGTGTGCACACAGCTCTGAGTGTCAGTCAGCTGTGGAGTGTCACACACAAAAAAAAAAAAAAAAACACACAGGAGACCGATGTGCTAACCCTCAAAAGAGCTGTTTGGAGTGCTTTCACAGCAAGTAAGGAACAAGAACTCAGGCCTACCTAATACTTTCACTACCTATCTGCAGCAATTCTGTCCCTGCTCTCACTAACATTCAGCAGCCAGCAGAAAATTGTTCCAATATGGCCACCACAACTGCTTTTTTGATAAGGGGTGGGGGTGGGGGGGCAGGAAGGGGTGCTAGCTGATTGGCTTCCATGTATCTGCTGACTGTGAGGTAAGGGGTCAAAGTTTAGCTCAATGATGATGTACAGGGGGTAAATTGAACACGCCAAATGTTCGCTGTTGGCCGTGAATGCAAACGGCTGTTGTTCGCAGAATACTGCTCGCCGGCGAACTGTTTGGGCCATCTCTAATGATCATGTGTGTAAAATGCTCCAAAGGAATTTATGTGGGAGAAACAAGTCAAACTCTAAGTAAGCATATGAACCAGCACTGAATCACCATTAACAGCAAAAAATAAATAACAAATATACTGATCTCCCAGTGCCCACACATTTCAGCTCACATGTACACAGTACAGGTCAGTGGTCCTCAAACTAAAGCACGCATGCTGAATGCGGTCCCTTAAGGCTTTTTCACTGGCTTTCCACTCACAACATATATTACTTATAGATGTGGTCTACTGCATCTTAATATATCGGTGGCAAAATAGCTGCTTTCCAAATAAAAGTCTTGCTGTGAAGAAACGCGGAAAAGCCGCCGTATGGACGCAAGATAAGGCGGCTGCTTCCGCGTCTGGCATAGAGGAACGCGGAGAAACCGCCGCGTCTGACGCGGCGGTTTGTACGCATAGGCCTGCCTCTCACAGTAAGGTGGGACGCGGAGAAAACACCGCACGCTCGGACAGCGTGGTGGCGGATTCCGCATCCCATACGGCTACTACATTACAACACATGACTGGTGTGGCTGGGACCAATAGTCCACACTGGTTCAGGAGGACGCGTGCGCGTGCAGAGAGGCAGGGCTTTTATGGCAGTCAGAGGAAGGTCAGCTGACCAGGCCGGTCAGCTGACATTTGCAGCATCTTTCATTGGTCAAGCAATTAAGGGAGGTGCTGGAGAGCACTGAAGTATATATACTGGATGCTGGTCATTCTCTGGTTGTCTGGCGTTGCGATCACTTAGTGGTAGCACTCAGACCTGTCTGTATCTGTGTTCTAGCTGTAATGATCGCTGCTGCAGCAGCTATTGCTGGAAGTAGTAGTGCTGCAACTCAGGCAGTTCTGATCTATTTCCATGCAAGCTGCATAGCTTTGTCTGTCTTTCCCTGCTGTCAGCTTGTGACTGATTATCATTCACCTGTGTGGGAATCTGCATGTCTGCTCCCATTGGATGACCTCAGTATAAAGATCTGCTTCCTGCAGGGTTTCCTTGGGTTTTCATAGCTTCAGTTTAAGCCCGTCTTGCTGTCGCTTCAGCCCCCGATCGTGTTTCTTGTTCTAAAGATACTTTGCTGGTTTTGCATCATATATTGGTTCATTGCCAATATATATGCATACCAGCACGTTTATTATTTTCCTTGTATTCGTGTTACGTTGATACATCAGTGTCGCTGATATATACGTACACGAACTGTTTATTTCCTGTGTTCAGTTAGTCAGTTTTCCAGCACGTTTTGGTAGTTTGCGCGTACCGTGAGCACCCGTGCTGAGCTAGTTATCCTGTTCCTGGTCCTGTTTGTGGATTGCGTTCATCTCTGCGAAGAGATAACGAATCCTTCTGAATCCTGTTCTGTTACTGTTTGTGGATTGCGTTCATCTCTGCGAAGAGATAGCGAATCCTTCTGAGTCCTGTTCCCTGTATTACTCCAGTCCTAGTCAGCGTTCCTGCTTATGTCATATATCGGTTCATTGCCGATATATACATATGTTAGTCAGACGTTACAAATAGTTTCATTGATAGCTGTAATTGTAATACGCTAGGAAAACATACTTATTGTATATTTATCTGTGTTACGTTCATCTATCTTGATCCTGCTATTTCCTGACTATCCTGTCCTGTCTTTGTGAGGCACGCCATCGCCGCAACGCATTGGCTGCCTCATTCCAGTCTGTCTGGTTTTGGACGCTTGCTGTCGCTAAGTAGCCGCTAGCTAGCAAGCGTTCATTCTGTCTACCTGTCCTGATCTCCTCAGTTCTGGTTTATGCGCTCAGCGCTACTTTGCGCTGAGACGTTATAACGAAAGTATTGTTTGTGGCTGTCAGATCTGCACCGGCTCTGTGCGCCACAATCTCCTATTGGAGTCAGTCCTCCCCTCCACTATACTAGGGATAGCCTGTTTCTTTGTGCTAGTGTGTGTGCCTCCTCCACGTCAGCTCATGCGTTGCATGCTGACTGTGGAGAATACACCACCAAGCCTTACATTATGAAAACCCCATTACCAATCCCCATTGTGGGGGGGATTCCCAGAAAGTATGACACAGTTAATTATGGTTCCTGTTCCTTTAAGAAATTTGAAGAACTTAACCCTGAAACAGAAAATGAGTTTTTCTCTGAATGTGCCAGGTTCCTGACCAATCCTGATCTCCAAGCGACTCCTGTTTCAACCTGGGCACTCCAGCTAGTTTATATTTTGTTTAAAGGGCAATTGCTTCAGTGGGCATATGATGTTCTCAATCATTCCGATTTGAATGAGAGACCGCTGGAATTTCTAGCGTTTGTGATCCATAACTGGTTGCGCATAGATCCATTGCCTTTTCCTCTAAATGAACTCCTGGCAGCAGGCCAATCAGCTGCTCCTTCAATTGTTTGCAAAAATGTTCAGCAAGCAGAGAGTGTTCCTGATAATTTTCCTGCAGCCTTGAATAAATCACCAAAAACAGCAGGGTCTAAGGCAAAACGCAAATGTTCTAAGAAACGTGTCCGATCTGCAGAGTCGTTATCCTTAGCGACTGAGACCTATAATGAGATTCTGCCATTAACAGATAATGAAATGCAATTGTCTTTCAGGGGAGTTAAATGGACTTATGAAACTACTAATGAACTTTCATCACTGGCTAGGGAAAATAAAGATTTTTGTTTAAAAGAATTATCTGAGTATGATTATGAGGAGATATTACAGAGTATTGAACAAATCAACTTATTTGTGAAGCAAGGAAAGTTTGCATACACTACAGTTAAACACTTGCTACAGGTATTAGAGATTCTTAAGAATAAGGAATCTGCCAATCACCTGCTAATTAACCCAATATATGTCCCTGCCACAATCATATCTGCAAACTGTGATCTGCCTGTTAAGTATGCTTGGAATCCTCCATTTGAGAAAGGAGAGATGGAAGCTCTGGTCAATGAATGGAAGAATGATTCAAGTTCATTTTGTCAATTTTACAGTGCAAAAAGTGAATTAGTATTGAATGCATGCATTAAGTCTGCCTATAACCTAATAAAAACTGGTGTGTGTGGGTATGACTTTGTGGCTCCATTGATCGATGTGTGGAAAATGATTTTGGATGATTTTTATGCGATTCAATCAGTTGATACCAGGGAAGACACACTGTCAATTGGAGACTGTCCCACTTCTCCAGTTACTGAGTCCCTGCCATGTCTTGTGAATGTTCCTGTAACTCCACCCTGTACCATGGATAACTCAGTGTTACTTCCCAGTAAAACAGAAGCCACTGATACTTTCTTAACTTTGCCCTGCACACATTTCTCAGCAGAGAATCCAGAGGTCCTGCTGACTTCTGAGTCCAGCCTAGCCAGTACTCATGAGTCTTTGTTCAGTGAAACAGACACCAGAAAAATCTTGCCTGTCTCTGCAAACACTTCTGCAGAAATTACCCGTGTTAATAAAGTTCAACTCCTGTCTGATCCAGCAGATGCCAATAGATGCACTACATCAGTTTCCGAGTCCCAGCAATCCTGTCCAGAAACCTCAGAACCCCAGCATCTGAATTTTCCAATTTAACAATTGAATGGTGATTCAGATGCGCAAACATTGTGTCTTGATCTTCCTGTTTCTACACCTCGCTCTAGTTTCGTGAATAGCTCAGAGCATCTGCTCTGTGAACCTGAAATCGCAGAATTATTACCTTGTTCAGAAAATGTTCCAATAAATTTGCCCTGTACCATGAATTGTGCAGTAGATCTCTCCAATGAAACTCAGGTCACAGAATCATTATGCTGTCCAGCAGGTGCTTCCATGGTTTTGCCCTGCAATATGGACTGTTCAGTGATCCTGTCCAGTGAAGCTGTGGTCGCAGAGTCTTATGCTTCACCCAGTACTTTGGATATTTCAAACCCTCTAGCAGAGGTGTCTGAGGCACTGCTTACCTCAGTTGGTGTTGCAGTAATATTCACTTGTCTAGCAGCTGTTTTGGAATTACAGTCTGCTCTAATAAAACTTGGTGAATTTCTGCCCAGCAAAGCAGAAGCCATTGAAATATTGTCCTCGTCAGCAATTGTGTTAGATACCTTGCCCTGTACACAGTCTGATTTAACCAATGTTGTTGAGTCCCTCTCCAGTGTTGTAACAGCAGAGGAACTCCAGCCCTGTCCTCTGAATGTTTCAGAAGTCTTGCCCTGTAACATGGATAATTCTGATTCTCTGGTCAAAATAATAGAAATCTCAGAATTTCAGTCCGGTCTGATGAGTGTTCCTGAAACCCAGCCCTGTATCCTGAAAGATTCTGGTTCTCTGGCCGCTGTGGCAGAGGTTCCAGAGTCCCCTTCCTGTCCAGGGAATTCCTCAGTTTTGCCTAGTCCAGTGGGGGCTGCTGCAATACTGACTTGTTCTGCAGTGCCTCATGAGCTCCAATCCAGTGTATTAAATGAGTCTCTGTCCAGTCCAGAGGTAGTTGTGGAGTCCCTATCTGGTTCAGTGCATACATCAGAAGATTTGTCCTGTCTTGTTAGTGCCCCTGAATCTGATTTGTTACTGACTTTGCTGGAATCAGCGACATCTAAGTCTGATCCAGCATTCTCGTGTAAAAGTCCAGTAGTTGCGAAGTTTAGTCATGATGATTTTTTTTTGGCCAGTCCTGGTTTTGGTCCTGTCTTGGCTGACCCTGAGGCTCACAGTTCCTTGACATGCCCAGAGGTTTCTCTTGTGCTGGTGTGCCCAGATGTTCTTTGTGTGCCAGAATGCCCAAGTGTGTCTAAGGTGTTAGCGTGCTCTGATGCTTCCTTAGTGGGAACACGTTCTGATGTTGCCAGTCTGCCTGCATGCCCAGAGATGGTTCTGGTCCCTGAAAGCCCTGCTATTGATGTTTGTCCTTGTGGCCCTGACTCGGGAATTGCCCTAGGTTCCATAGGGGTTCTTGATAGTTCTCCATGTGAGCCTAAGGGGCATTCTGACCTATGGGGATCTCTTTGGAGCTTCAAGGTATTCTGGGAGGTCTCTGAGAAAACTTGTCCTGGTGCCTTGGACTGGTTCAACAGTGGGTTTTGTGTTGGTAAAGACAGTACCGGTGGGCATTGCAAAGGCTTTGGCGTTTCTGAACGGTTCCTGGAAGGTGGTGGGTATCGCTCAGGGAATTTCGGAGGGCTTTCTTCTGGAAATCATGGTTCTGATGGGTGTCACATTGGGGCTTGTAGTACTGATGGGCATGGTTCTGTAGGTTCTGGTTCTGATGGGTCCAGTCTTGTGGGGACTGATTCTGGAATTCGGTCTTGCCGGGCTGTCCCGGTCATCATGAATTATCAGTCAGACTGTTTTGTTGGGAATTTCAGTTTTGAAAAGCGTCTGGAATCCGCTTTTAAGGGCGGGGGTACTGTAATGATCGCTGCTGCAGCAGCTATTGCTGGAAGTAGTAGTGCTGCAACTCAGGCAGTTCTGATCTATTTCCATGCAAGCTGCATAGCTTTGTCTGTCTTTCCCTGCTGTCAGCTTGTGACTGATTATCATTCACCTGTGTGGGAATCTGCATGTCTGCTCCCATTGGATGACCTCAGTATAAAGATCTGCTTCCTGCAGGGTTTCCTTGGGTTTTCATAGCTTCAGTTTAAGCCCGTCTTGCTGTCGCTTCAGCCCCCGATCGTGTTTCTTGTTCTAAAGATACTTTGCTGGTTTTGCATCATATATTGGTTCATTGCCAATATATATGCATACCAGCACGTTTATTATTTTCCTTGTATTCGTGTTACGTTGATACATCAGTGTCGCTGATATATACGTACACGAACTGTTTATTTCCTGTGTTCAGTTAGTCAGTTTTCCAGCACGTTTTGGTAGTTTGCGCGTACCGTGAGCACCCGTGCTGAGCTAGTTATCCTGTTCCTGGTCCTGTTTGTGGATTGCGTTCATCTCTGCGAAGAGATAACGAATCCTTCTGAATCCTGTTCTGTTACTGTTTGTGGATTGTGTTCATCTCTGCGAAGAGATAGCGAATCCTTCTGAGTCCTGTTCCCTGTATTACTCCAGTCCTAGTCAGCATTCCTGCTTATGTCATATATCGGTTCATTGCCGATATATACATATGTTAGTCAGACGTTACAAATAGTTTCATTGATAGCTGTAATTGTAATACGCTAGGAAAACATACTTATTGTATATTTATCTGTGTTACGTTCATCTATCTTGATCCTGCTATTTCCTGACTATCCTGTCCTGTCTTTGTGAGGCACGCCATCGCCGCAACGCATTGGCTGCCTCATTCCAGTCTGTCTGGTTTTGGACGCTTGCTGTCGCTAAGTAGCCGCTAGCTAGCAAGCGTTCATTCTGTCTACCTGTCCTGATCTCCTCAGTTCTGGTTTATGCGCTCAGCGCTACTTTGCGCTGAGACGTTATAACGAAAGCATTGTTTGTGACTGTCAGATCTGCACCGGCTCTGTGCGCCACAATCTCCTATTGGAGTCAGTCCTCCCCTCCACTATACTAGGGATAGCCTGTTTCTTTGTGCTAGTGTGTGTACCTCCTCCACGTCAGCTCATGCGTTGCATGCTGACTGTGGAGAATACACCACCAAGCCTTACACTAGCATAGTTTCCAAAGGTGTTGACGGCCAAGGATCTCACACCTTAGCGTTAGGAAATTATACTGTATTATTTGTTATGACCTTCTGCCTGCCTGACTATTCCTTTTGATCTCTGATTCTGTACCTTGCTATTTCTGATAACCTGTTGCCAAACTCTGCCTGTCCCTGGACTCTGTATCTGCCTCCTGATTCTGTACCCTGCTATTCTGATACTCCGTTGCCGTACCCTGCCTGTTCATTGGATTCCGTATCTGTCTCCCGAATCTGTACCTTATCTGTCTGTGTGTTAACCACCTGGCTTGCCCGACCTCGAGAACTAGCCTTACTGTTAGAGGCAGTTCCCAGATCTGTTAGTGACACTCCCTCATTGGTGTCACTCACACTCTGTCCTTCCTCTCTCTGCTTAGCTCCTCCCCCGGGAGAGTCTAGGCCACGGAAGGTACTTACTTCTTTGTGAACTCAAAGTATTACTGTTGCATTAACACTTACTCGTTGCTCAGGTACCCAGAGGTTGGAATATATATCTGATTATCGGTGATACTGCAGATCATCAATAATCGGGTATATTCTGCATTGTCGGTGATACTGCAGTTCACCGGTAATCAGACCCTTTCTGTGTTACACCGATCGTTACACTTGCCTAAGATAATATACCTCTTTAGGACCATACACATTCCTCTTCCAGAGAAATTTTTCATTCAAATTCAAAAAATAATTTCAATCTACATTTGGCGACATAAAAAACAGAGGATAGCTGACCACAACCACACAATTTTGAAATCACAGGGAGGAATGGTTCTCCCATGTATCCATTCATACTATTATGTCTGCATTCTTGAGTTTTCCAAAGACTGGTGGAAACAAGATAGCCCCCAAAAATGGGTCCAACTAGTAGAAAATGCAATATCATCTACTCCACCTCTTACACAACTGTCACTCAATTTAACTAATATTCAGAGGTCAAAATCAGATCTACAGCCCATACAAGCAACTCTCTTAGCATTGTCATACTTTAATAAATCTCACAAAACAAATGATCCCTTTAAACCTACAGTGGTGTGAAAAACTATTTGCCCCCTTCCTGATTTCTTATTCTTTTGCATGTTTGTCACACTTAAATGTTTCTGCTCATCAAAAACCGTTAACCATTAGTTAAAGATAGCATAATTGAACACAAAATGCAGTTTTAAATGATGTTTTTTATTATTTAGTGAGAAAAAAACCTCAAAACCTACATGGCTCTGTGTGAAAAAGAAATTTCCCCCTGAACCTAATAACTGGTTGGGCCACCTTTAGCAGCAATAACTGCAATCAAGCGTTTGCGATAACTTGCAACAAGTTTTTTACAGCGCTCTGGAGGAATTTTGGCCCACTCATCTTTGCAGAATTGTTGTAATTCAGCTTTATTTGAGGGTTTTCTAGCATGAACTGCCTTTTTAAGGTCATGCCACAACATCTCAATAGGATTCAGGTCAGGGCTTTGACTAGGCCACTCCAAAGTCTTCATTTTGTTTTTCTTCAGTCATTCAGAGGTGGATTTGCTGGTGTGTTTTGGGTCATTGTCCTGCTGCAGCACCCAAGATCGCTTCAGCTTGAGTTGACGAACAGATGGCCGGACATTCACAGGATTTTTTGGTAGACAGTAGAATTCATGGTTCCATCTATCACAGCAAGCCTTCCAGGTCCTGAAGCAGCAAAACAACCCCAGACCATCACACTACCACCACCATATTTTACTGTTGGTATGATGTTCTTTTGCTGAAATGCTGTGTTACTTCTACGACAGATTTAACAGGACACGCACCTTCCAAAAAGTTCAACTTTTGTCTCAGCGGTCCACAAGGTATTTTCCCACAAGTCTTGGCAATCATTGAGATGTTATTTTAGCAAAATTGAGACGAGCCTTAATGTTCTTTTTGCTTAAAAATGGTTTGCGCCTTGGATATCTGCCATGCAGGCTGTTTTTGCCCAGTCTCTTTCTTATGGTGGAGTTGTGAACACTGACCTTAATTGAGGCAAGTGAGGCCTGCAGTTCTTTAGATGTTGTCCTGGGGTCTTTTGTGGCCTCTCGGATGAGTTTTCTCTGCGCTCTTGGGGTAATTTTGGTCGGCCAGCCACTCCTGGGAAGGTTCATCACTGTTCCATGTTTTTGCCATTTGTGGATAATGGCTCTCACTGTGGTTCGCTGGAGTCCCAAAGCTTTAGAAATGGCTTTATAACCTTTACCAGACTGATAGATCTCAATTACAGTACTTGTTCTCATTTGTTCCTGAATTTCTTTGGATCTTGGCATGATGTCTAGCTTTTGAGGTGCTTTTGGTCTACTTCTCTGTGTCAGATAGCTCCTATTTAAGTGATTTCTTGATTGAAACAGGTGTGGCAGTAATCAGGCCTGGGGGTGACTACAGAAATTGAACTCAGGTGTGATAAACCACAGTTAAGTTATTTTTTAACAAGGGGGGCAATCACTTTTTCACACAGGGCCATGTAGGTTTTGAGTTTTTTTTTCCTCACTAAATAATAAAAACCATCATTTAAAACTGCATTTTGTGTTCAATTAGGTTATCTTTGACTAATAGTTAACGGTTTTTGATGAGCAGAAACATTTAAGTGTGACAAACATGCAAAAGAATAAGAAATGAGTAAGGGGGCAAATAGTTTTTCACACCACTGTATTTTGCTCCCTCTGAATTCATTATCCTGTATATTACAAGACTTAGATATCAAACCTTAGAAATCTGCAGGTATCATGTACTTATCTGATTTATCTATTGTGAATCAAAGCTCTAACAAACTATAATCTTTTCAGGAATTGCAAAGTATATTTACTCTCCCTACTACAGAAATCTTAAATATTTACGCATAAAACATTTACCGTATTTTTCGGAATATAAGACGCACTTTTTCTCCCCCAAAAATAGGGAGAAAAAGTTCCTGCGTCTTATATTCCAAAGGCAGGGAATCTCCGACTTCAGAACCACCCGCCGATACAACCGCCGATCCGCTGCATTGTCGGGGACTACCTGCCTTGTCCCCCTGTGTGGTCTGCCTGCCACCAGCATCTCTCTGCTCCCTCATGGCAACAATGACAGCAGAGCAACTCACCTTCCTATGGATTCCAGCGCTGTGTGGTCCTCCGCCTCCAGCATGTCAGCGCTACGCCTGTAAGAGAAAAGTTAGCGGCAGAGCGGCTCACCTACCCAGCGGTGACGATCTGCAGACATCTTGGTACCGGGCGGCTTCCCCTAGTGATGGCTCCTGCTAATGACTCATTGGGCTCGATTCACAAAGCGGTGCTAACCCAGTTAGAGACTTTAGGCGTGATAACCATTTTTATCATGCCTAAACTCAGTTTAGGCATGATAAGTTTAGGCATGATAAGTTTAGGCATGATAAGTTTAGGCATGATAAGTTTAGATAAGTTTAGATCGCATGCAAAGTCCCGCACGCAAAGCAGCACCATTAAACTCTATGCAAAGTGCACCAGACTTTGCTAGCGCAAAACTTTTGATCAGCTGTGCACTGCGGTGCTAAC
This sequence comes from Hyperolius riggenbachi, assembly GCF_040937935.1. Classification (NCBI taxonomy): domain Eukaryota; kingdom Metazoa; phylum Chordata; class Amphibia; order Anura; family Hyperoliidae; genus Hyperolius; species Hyperolius riggenbachi. Next base: position 328,206,613 of record NC_090650.1, read on the forward strand.
CCAGTTGGTGCTTAAACTTATCACGCCTAAAAACTTATCACACCTAAACTTATCATGCCTAAACTTATCACACCTAAACTTATCACACCTAAACTTATCATGCCTAAACAGAGTTTAGGCGTGATAAAGGGCTTTTCACCACGGTGCTAACTGTTAGCACCGCTTTGTGAATCAGGCCCCTTGAGTCATGAGAAATGACTCATTGAATCATTAACAGGAGCCTGTTAATGATTCAATGAGTCATTTCCCATGACTCAATGAATCATTAACAAGAGCCGTCACTAGGGAAAGCCGCGTGGCTCCCCCTAGTGACGGCTCCTGTTAATAATTCAATGAGTCATTCCCCATAACTCAATGAGTCATTATCAGGAGCCGTCACTAGGGTAGCCGCACGGGACGCGAGATGTCCGCAGATCGCCGCCGCTGGGTAGGTGAGCTTCTCTGTCGTTAACTTTTCTTTTACAGGTGTAGGGCTGACATGCTGGGGGCAGAGGACCACACAGCAGACCACACAGTGCTGGAATCCATAAGAAGGTGAGTTGCTCTGCCGTCATTGTTGCCAAGGGGGAGCGGAGACATGGGGGGGCATGGGCAGAGGACAGGATGGGGACTGGGGTGGAGAACCAGGGGGGGCACACACATGGACATGCACAGGAAACATGGACATGCACATGAGGGGGCACACACACACAGGAGGGAACACAGGGACTGGAGGACCACACGGGGGGGTGAAGGGGGCACAGAAATACACACAAGGGGGCAGGAGGGGACACAGACACATGCACAAGGGTAGAGGAGTGGACACAAGGGGACTGGAGGACCACACACAAGGGGACTGTGGCAGACACACACAGGACAGGAGAGGACACATGGGGCAGGAGGACCACACAGGGTGGCAGGAAGGGATGACACACAAAGGAGGACAGAAAGGGACACATAGTGGACACAGGAGGACAATGGGGGAGAACATGTACAAGACGCTGCAGGAATATGAACGCACCAGGTTTAGTATATACTGTATACATTTTTTTACCTGATTTTTGCCCTCTAAACCTAGATACGTCTTATATTCCAGAGCGTCTTATATTCTGAAAAATACGTTACTTAACAAAGGTAACTTAGAGATTCCTGCAATTTCCAAACACATATGGGTACATCTGTTTTCAGCTTTAAATGTTAAAGGAGGGATATCCATTTGGTATAAGGAATTATTACATAGGAAACAAAACTTGCTTAATAAATATATTTGTTCTTGGGCAGAAGATCTTGACTGATCTGAATTTAATGGATATTACCTATGCATCTAGAATACTTTCATCACTCTCCTCCTGTAGTAACCACCGTGAAACCTTCCACAAAATATTAGTGAAGTGGTATTATATACACCACAAAATCCTCTTCCACACAATGTTGTCGCGTATGTGTAAAACAAGGTTCCTTTAAACATAATTTATGGTCCTTCTCAGTTATAGGCATTTTCTGGTCCTTTATATCACATTCTATTAATAAGATCACTAAATAACAAATTACACTCTCCCCCCAATTAACATTACTCCATATTGGTCTTGGCCAGATTCCTTACTCAGAAAGGCTAATAATCTCTCACATTTTATGTGTAGCAAGAGCACTAATCTTGAGTAACTGGGGAATGGTGGACTCTCCTTCTAACTTCCAGCTCAAACAGCAAGTAGAGTTATATCAACAAATGGAGCAACAAATTAGAAAATCCAGAGGTCCTGGAAAAATGCCCTATAACCTAGAGGTACACTGGCCCACTGACACAACAACAACATAACATCCTTGGTCATCTTTTATTTATTTGTCATCTCTTACAACTTGGAAGCATTCATTAATCTGTAAATTAATCTATCTGTTTGGTTGTCCAATGGTGTGTATGAAGTATCAAACTCTTCTAGTTATTCAAAATGTAAAATTCAAATCTGTCATATAAAATATGTGTACCAATATAAGCTCAACAATGTGCTTCCCTCTTCTTATCCCCCGTTTCTTCCCCCCTGCTGACAACATTCCGTACACTAAATATTATCTGTTGCATAATTGTTGAGTTAAGGAAAATTGTATGTCCGAACGATTATGTACAGATAAGGCACTATATAGCCTGTTCTATGTTCTTATGTTCTTATAAATAGTACTTTATCCTTACAACAGGGTCCAATGAACCAGCTACTTGGACTAAAGTGACTATAATCAGACAATCAGAAATTTGTTCAATTGTCCTTCTGACATTATACTATGTACCTGATTTAACTATTATTCATCTTTCTGCTTTTGTATTTTCTATGTTTAAAAATTCAATACAAATTTATGGAGTAAATAAAGAAAATATCGATGGCAAAATCCACCCATCCACATACTGTAGAAGCCAGCGAGCAGTCATTTGCTGGCTTCCAATCCAATTCTGCATCAGGTGACACTGCTGTCCAATTAGATGACAGGTTGTCCCCTGGGTATGCTTCACTGTCTTGAGCAAAGAGGTTTTTTACTATCTGCACATGCTGTGTGGGGGGCATAATATCTGCTTTGGTTAAAGGAGTCATTAAAGAGACTCCGTAACAAAAATTGCATCCTGTTTTTTATCATCCTACAAGTTCCAAAAGCTATTCTAATGTGTTCTGGCTTACTGCAGCACGTTCTACTATCACCATCTCTGTAATAAATCAACTTATCTCTCTCTTGTCAGACTTGTCAGCCTGTGTCTGGAAGGCTGCCAAGTTCTTCAGTGTTGTGGTTCTGTGATGCATCTCCCCCCCCCCAGGCCCCTCTCTGCACACTGCCTGTGTATTATTTAGATTAGGGCAGCTTCTCTCTTCTCTCTTATCTTTTACAAGCTGGATAAATCCTCCTCTGACCTGGCTGGGCTTTCACATACTGAGAAATTACATACAGGCAGAGCTGTCTGCACTCTGCAGGAAGAAACAGCCTGACACTTCAGTGGAAGATAGCTGCAGGGGGAAAGAAACACACAAATGATCTCTTGAGATTCAAAAGGAAGGCTGTATACAGCCTGCTTGTGTATGGATGTATTTTCTATGTGTGGACATACTGTACATCAACCTACTTCCTGTTTTGGTGGCCATTTTGTTTGTTTATAAACAAACTTTTAAAAACTGTTTTTAACCACTTTTAATGCGGCGAGGAGCGGCGAAATTGTGACAGAGGGTAATAGGAGATGTCCCCTAACGCACTGGTATGTTTACTTTTGTGCGATTTTAACAATACAGATTCTCTTTAAGCAAGTAACGCTACCCAGAGTACTACTTGCCTGGGGCTTCCTCCAGTCCCTGGCAGCCATTATGTCCCTTGCCGCAGCTCCATTCTCTGCCACTGGCTCCCGGACCCTGACGGAGCCTCGACAGGTCTTCTACTGCTCCTGTGCTAGTGCTGCTGTCAGTCACCATCCCATGGTCTGGAACGTACTGCGCAGGCGCAGAACTACTGCACCTGCGCAGTACACTCCGGACCACATGGAGGTGATTGACATTGGCGCTCGCACAGTAGGTCCTCTACTGTGCGAGCACCAATATCAATCACCTCCATGTGGTCCGGAGTGTACTGGTGAGGTCAGCCTCTGCACCGCCGGGGACGGGGGGCCAGCAGCTGAGATAGTGCCTGGATATTGTAATGGTTAAGGGCTCTGCCTCTGACACAGGAGACCTGGGTTCGAACCTCGGCTCTTCCTGGTCAGTAAGCCAGTGTCTATTCAGTAGGAGACCTTGGGCAAGTCTCCCTAACACTGCTACTGCCTATAGCGCACATCCTAGTGGCTGCAGCTCTGGTGCTTTGAGTCCACCAGGAGAAAAGTGCGATATAAATGTTCTGTGTTTGTAGTGGAGCTGTGGCAAGGGACACAGTGGCTGCCAGGGGCTGGAGAAATCCCAGGTAAATAGTACTCTGGGTAGCATTACTTGCTTGGTGACTCCTTTAAATGGGAGACAAAAGGGCTGCACCTGTTAACAGGTAATAGTTTACACTACCTAGGTTCAATGTAATGTTTTCTACATCATATTATGTATACTCTGGCCCCCCATTAGTTTGACGCATGTTGACCTGGCCCTTGACTGAAAAAGTTTGGGGACCCCTGGTTTAGGTGATCTTCTTGTCACTGTATTAATGGGTGACTTCAAATCGCATAAAGAAAAACTAACAAGAAAGACAAAATAAATACATTGGTTCAAAAATGTAGATGAAGGTTTATAAAAGGATTACAATTGTGTGTGCAGATACAATAAGTTTTTAATGCCACTATTCTTTCTTTTCTATTTCTTTTCTATTACTTCTGCAGGTATGATGGGTTTTAAATTCCACAATAACAAACATTGTATGTCTGAGCAAGTTTCTTTGAAACTCAGGTTTTACGATGTCTCCTCATCACACTGAGCAGTGGTGTGGGGATAACCATAGCAGGCATAGTAACTGTGGTTTTTCCTCACGACGTGCTCCCACCTTGGGCTCAAGGCTCTCCCCAAGTTTGTTCCAGAGTACTGACAGACCCAGACCCACTTGGTTGAGATATTTGGGCTCCTACAGGTGTGGCTATAGCACATGTAGGTTTTGCAGTGTTCATGAACAGACTCGGGAGGCCGTCTCACTTTCCAGACACACTAACTATGAAATTAGGCAGTATATTAACTGCCATACCTGCAATGTTGTGTATCTGGTTACTTGTGTTGAGTGTGCGATGCAATACGTGGGGTGCACCACCCGCCCTCTCCGCCAGAGGATTTCCGAACACTATCACGGGGCAGGGAGATGTCTCAGAAACGCAGCCTACATTACCCATGCTTCAAGCGTTTCCAGGCATTTCCTTCATGTCCACTCGGGCAATATGACAAGCTTCAGATTTCATGGTATAGAAAGGGTATCACATTCCGTGAGGGGAGGGGATATCTATGGGAGGCTCCTAAAAAGAGAAGCCTTCTGGATCTGGAAATTGGGGACACGTTCCCCTACAGGATTAAATTCCAGACTAGATTTAAATACCTTCTATAACTAATACCATTGAGCACCATCTAACATATATGATATTGTATCTTGTCCAAATGCCAGGTAGATACTTTGGTAGGTTGTTGTGATGTTATACTGTATTCATTGTTTTTAAATGAGGATTTTATATATGCATTATGGTGATACACATCACCTTTTAATACTGTGTTGTGTATACCTTTAAGTACAAGGTCCACACCTCTAGGGGTGTGGCCTAATGCACTATATAACCTGTGAACACATTTATGTTAACATGCTATGATTAAGGAGCCATTCTAAGCTCTGATACGCGTGAGCCATTTTATTGCAACACTGATGATGGATTAGAGCATCAATAAAGGATTTTCTACTTTCACCCGACCAACTGGTGCAGCGGGATTTTTTCTGACTATATGTGGACTTTGGCAATCGATTTCCGTGCTCCCCTTTGGTCATACACGTGAGTGCAGCGGTCTCTCCTCCTCTTCTTCTTTATAACTGCTATGGAGCCCAGAGCCACTGGAGGTCTGATGTGTGCAGTGAGATGGGAGTCAGTGGCAGGCCCCATGGAGACCCGTGCCAGGCCCCCCAAAGTGGAGGAGTACATTTCAGTAGTTTCTGCATCCTTTCTTATTGGCTGTAGCTGCCCTCTTGTGCTCCTCCCTTTGCTGGCCATGCTGCAGCTCTGCCAAGCCGCCAACTGCATAGTATATGCCCCCATGCTTTATTTTTGAATGGCCGTGATGGTCTGCTGTAGGTCAACTCCACCACAGCATAGCTCCGTTATTTTAGGTTGCACAGGCCCCACCCCCAGCCCCATGCACAAGATCAGAAGAAAGAAGCATGGGGAGCCAAAAACGCCATCTACTCCCAGGGAGTTCTAGATCCAGAGGATCCAGGCACTGATGTAACCACTATCACTAGTGACTATGTAAGCAGATACCTTTTACACACTGCTGCCATTATAGCTGTCCCAGTTTCTAAACTACCATCACCCATTTGTTTTACACCACTGTCACCACTACAGTCACCCATTTTTTGCACTAAGATCACTATCTGCATGATTGTCACTGACCTTCATGACCATCACCCATTCTTTGCACAACTATTACTCATTTTCTGTATGACCGTCTCCCACTTTCTGCAGTATCATCATACTATTTGCACGACCATCACCCACTTTCTGTTCGACCTTCACCCACTCTCTGTACGACCGTTGCCTACTCTCTGCATGACCATCACCCACTCTGTTCGATCCTCACCCACTCTCTGTATGACCGTCACCCACTCTATGAACGATTGTCACCAACTCTCTGTACGATGGTCACTCACTCTCTGTATGACCGTCACTCACTATCTGTGCCTTGGTCACCCACTCTCTGTACAGCCTTCACCCCCTCTCTGTATGGCCGTGACCCACTCTCTGTATGACTGTCACCAACTCTCTGTACAACAGTCACCCACTCTCTGTACGACTGTCACCAACACTCTGTATGACTGTCACCAACTCTCTGTACAACAGTCACCCACTCTCTGTACAACTGTCACCAACACTCTGTGTGACCGTCACCCACTCTCTGTACACCCGTCACTCACTCTCTGTAAAACTGTCACTCACACTCTTTACGACCATCACCTATTCTCTATACAACTGTCACTCACTCTCTGTACAACCGCCACCCACTTTCTGTATGACCGTCATCTAATTTCTGCAGTATCATCACCCTCTTTGCAAGACCCTCACCCATTTTCTATATAACCATCATCCACTCTCTGTACGATGGTCACTCTCTCTCTACGACCATCATCCACTCTCTGTATGACTGTCATCCACTCTCTGCATTACCATTACCCACTTTCTGTATGACCGTCACCTATTTTCTGCAGTATCATCACACTCTTTGCAAGACCATCACCCACTTTCTGTATAACTGTCACACACTCTCTGTACGACCACCATCCACTCTCTGTACGACTGTCAGTCACTCTCTGTACAATGGTATCCTCCTGTTACAAATCTTCTTTCTTTTACTGATGGCACAGTACACACAGTACAATACTCCACTGCGACTACAGATAGGTGATCTCAGTCAACTAATTTTGGAAGATTTGTAAATAATTGACTGTACCAGTAACATTTTAGGTAGCTCATATTTGCAAAATGTATGCAATCATGTTTTTTTTGTTTTTTTTTTTTTCAGACATCTATATGCATTGTGATATGAAAGAGTCTATTTCTGTTCATGAGTCTAAAAAAAAAAAAAAAAACCTCTTAAATTTCACTGTGATTCAGTGTTCTATGACAATCAAAGAGATCGCCTTCAAAGGCATAAATACATTTTATCAGCACTTTATATTGTTTATGGCTGTAGCAGGGTAAGACGTACAAGGCATAATATGTGTCCAGTGAGAGTAAATATTATGTAAACATTTTCTGTTTATCCATATGACTAATGGATTTATTTTACTTTTACTGTTATTTTGGATGCATAATTAATGGTCACCAGCTTGATCTATGTAGAGTGTTATGAATTATGTATTACTATTAGAAATGCAACTAAACAATGGTGGTGATATTTCTTTCTGGCTGACTGATAAGCATTGATGATCTTATGTAAACCTGTTTCATTTATATAATCGTTAAGTAATAAGTCAAATGTATGAGCGTTTAAATATTTATGGTTTATAGAGACTTATTCATCTTTTATTTTAGGGAAACCAGAGGTAAGGCTCTTTGTTCAGGAGAATGCTATTTTTAGCATTCAGAAAACAGAAACATGAAGTGAGTCGTAAGGCAAGCTGAAAGAGTCCAACATTTTTAGTCTGAAATTTAAGTCAGATCTGGTACACTTGGTGAAAAATTACTTAAAGTACACCTGAAGTGAGTAAAAAAGAAGACAGCTGGAAACCTCTGGATGGCCCTTAGGATGGCCCTTAGGCTTCCTGTAGGCTCATAGAAACTACATTCCAGCACACGGTCATTCATCATTTTCTATTATAAAATCTCAATTGGCGCGCTCCATTCTCCTAGTTCTTAAAACCTATACAAATTACTGTAGGCTTGTCACATGTCACATAAAACATCAATTTACATATCCTAGTGGACCTATAGTGGACTGTTAGGCAGCGCATGGTTCTTTTCTAGGATTCCTCATCTTTTGTCAGGCTCCTAACCATGTATGAATGCATCTGGACTGGGCATGCTGAAATAAAATCTACACGTGTCCAGTAGAAGGAAGCTCCTTGGGCACAACGTTTTCCCTCCATGAACGAATGCTTAATTCTACTGGATATGCATGGACTCTCGTGCATTTCTACTCTGGATGTTCTCATGCATGGATGTGCTTATGACCGGACCCTAAGCTGGAATGGTGGACTGTAGGAGGATCCGAAAATTCTCTAAACTAGAGGGGAGCAGCCCCTGCAATCGCTGGGGGGGCCGAGAGCTGTGGGTGACCGCAACTACTAAAATTCCTCTACACTGTTAGAGAGGACTATACTCCAGATCACTTATTTTTGTGACAACACTTGTTATGAGTGTGAAAATCATGATGGCTAGTTTTAGGACCCTTGTAAGATGGGCTTCAAGGCCGTAAAGAGCACCAAAGGGGAGGCAAGGTTGTAAACATTGGCGGCCCATCAAAGCTTCGCTGGGGGGGTCCATGAATTGTAGTTACACCACTGCCCTGAACCCTCCAGAGGCTTACCCTACTGAAGTAAGTACTTTTTTACTCAGGTCACGGGAACTTTACTTCAAAATAAATAGATATGACCAGTAGCATCACTAGCCCTTTAGGGGGGCCCGTGCCCCCAACATGTCCTTAGGGTGCTCCTAATCTATTTACAGGGGTGCACGCTGCCCTCCCGGCTGCCTGCTGTCCCCCCTGGCCATCCCTGCTGGCAGACAAGCCAGCTTCAGACCTCTGACCAGATGGCGACCACTAGTGCGGGCGCTAGAACCTAGCAGACTCCGCACTGATATGCATATACAGCGTGGTGGGTCCGTGCGCCCACGCTAACTGGTCGCCGGCTGATACTGAGGTCTGACGCTGCTGGCTGTCAAGGTGAGGGGGGCACCTGTCACTCAATACCTAGCCTCGGGGCGCCTGTCACTAACTACCTAACCTCTGGGTCCCTGTCACTCACTACCTAACCTGGAGGTCCCTGTCACTCACTACCCAACCTGGAGGTTCCTGTCACTCACTACCTTACCTTGGAGTCTCTGTCACTCACTACCTAACCTGGGGGTCCCTGTCACTCACTACCTAACCTGGGCTCCCTGTCACTCACTACCTAACTTGGGGGTCCATGTCACTAACTACCTAACCTGGGGGTCCCTGTCACTCACTACCTAACCTGGGGGTCCCTGCCACTCACTACCTAACCTGGGGGTCCATGTCACTCACTACCTAACCTGGGGGTCCCTGTCACTCACTACCTAACCTGGCGGTCCCTGTCACTCACTACCTAACCTGGGGGTCCCTGTCACTCACTACCTAACCTGGGGGTCCCTGTCACTCACTCACTACCAAACCTGGGGGGTGCCTGTCACTACCTAAACTGGGGGGGGCTCCTGTCTCTACCTAAACTGGGGGACTCCTGGCACTACCTTAACTAGGGGGCACCTGTCACTACCTAAACTATCCAGGCCAGCCAGCCCAGCATCACCACCAGCCAACCAGCCCAGAATCACTGTCAAAAAGGCCACAGCATCATCACCAGTCAGGCCAGCATTTACTTCAACCAGGCCAGGGGCGTAGCAATAGGGGTTGCAGAGGTAGCGACCGCATCGGGGCCCTCGGGTCAGAGGGGCCCTCCCTTAAGCACAATATTAGCTCTCTATTGGCCCTGTGCTGGTAATAATCACTCGTACAGATGCTTTGTATAGTAGTAATCATTAACAAACTGTTTCCCATCCCCTACTTGCACCTCTGACACCGTGAAAATCCTTGGCAGGTTTTGGTGCGCCGTATCAATTGTTATGTATAGAGTGCTTGGGGGGCCCCATATAAAACTTGCACCGGGGCCCATAGCTTCTTAGCTACGCCACTGCAACCAGCCAAGCACAGCCTAGCATTACTGCTAGCCAGGTCACAGCATCACCGCCAGCCAACCCAGCCACAGCATTGGCCACAGCATTACCACCAGCCAACCCGGCCACAGCATCACTTCCAGGGCTTTCAGCCCACACATCATCCCCAATCCAGTCAAAAACAGTATTGCCAGGCACAGCAGCCAGTAGAGGAGAATTCAGAAGTCAAGTGAGAGGTGTCTACCATATTAAGGGGGCATTCTGCCTATTTATGTGAAATGCTGTCTATTTATGTGCCTCGCGACTGCTGAATTTGTCTTGTTGGGGGCCTCATGATTGCTGAATTTGTCTTGTTGGGGGCCTCAAGAGTGCTGAATGTGTCTTGTTGAGGGCCTCATGATTTGTTGGAAACCTCATGATTGCTGAATTTGTCATGTTGGGGGCCTCATGATTGCTGAATTTGTATTGTTGGGGGCTTCATGATTGCTGAATTTGACTTGATAGGGGCTTCATGATTGCTGAATTTGTCTTGTTGGGGGGTCACATGATTGCTAACTGCGAGACTATGGGAAAACCTTAATCATCATCATATTAAACCTACTTTTTTAGCTTTTTAAAACAGAAAATAAAACTGGGAGGTTCTAAAAAATGAATACATTTTTCAGGAGTAGGATGGATGACATTGTTTATCTTCACAGTTTATTTTCAACTTGGATTTTCCATAATGTTCATGTATGAGTTAAAACATTTGTACAGTATTTAGTTTAAATTACTGTTGTCACTTTGCGATAGATAAGTGACTTTTGGGTTGCAGTTTGGGCACTCGGCCTCCAAAAGGTTCGCCACCACTGTCCTAATCTAATGTCCCACCATTGCTAAGTTCATGTAAATTTGTCTCCACCCGTGACCACACCCACATTCTGGTCTATGGCCACACCCATGCGCGGCGCACAACATTACCCTCATATTTTTTGGCACGCTAGCTGCAGTGTGCTGATCTCTGCTGCCTACAGTATGTACAGTATAAGCTGTTCTCTAGTGCCTGCACTGTGTGCTGATCTACCTCCAGTGTGTACAGTGTAAGGTGTTACTCTGTGCCTTTACTGATTGTAAACCAGCTGTATTGTATGCTGATCCCTGCTACTTTCACTATGTACAGTATTAGCTGTAAAGCCTGGTAAACACATACAATTTTGATTAGCTAATTTTAGCTCTGTTCATCAAATTCATTGTCTGTTGGCCCACTTACTGCATGGGGGTGGTAAAATTGGTCAGTGATTGACCAATCAAAATTGTATGTGCGTGTACATCTTTGATCTATGCCTATATTGATTGTAAATTATCTAAATAAAGGACAGGGGGCTCCATCCAATATTTCGATGGGTTGGCCCGTTATCTGTAGCTTACACTGCTGCTAAGTTCATGTACATTTGGCCCCGCCTATGACCACGCCCACTCACTGCATGGTCACACCCATTTTTGCTGCGGCATATACCCCCCACCTAGTGCCCACAGGTGCCCCTGATCTCCAAGGACCCTAGGAATGCCCCTGGATATGACACACATTTGAGCAAAATATTCCAATTAACAGTTACTTTATTGCCCTTTTCCACTAAAAGCTAAGAGCACAAAAGCACTGTAAAGTGATCCTGAGGATTTGACCATGCATTTTTGCACAATTGGTTGCATTGTGAGTCCCGTGTGATCCAATGATTGGATCAAAACACAGTTAGTGGTAAAGGGCCATGTAAATTCATCTAGAGTGATTGGCGCATGTACATTAGACTTGTATGAGAGATATGGATTACCGTATTTGCCACCATATAAGATGCCATATAAGATGCTCCAGAATATAAGACACACCTCGGTTTATGGGGCAAAATCCAGGGGAAAAAATATATATACTAAACCTGGTACATCCATATTCCAGGAGCATCGTGTAGATGTCCCCCCCTTCAATGATTGTGTCCTGCTGTGTCCCCCATGTGCTCTTTTCTGTCCATAGTGTGCCCCCTTCTGTCCCCATGTGTCCCCATTCTGTCCCCATCTGTCTCCAGTGTGTATTCTTCTGTCCCCATGTGTACCCAATGTGTCCCTTCTGTCCCCATTGTGTCACCTCATGCCCCCAGCTCCCACCCCAGTGTATGCTGCTCTGCCCCGTGTCTACCACTCCACTTCTGTATGTTCCTCTGCTCCCCCCAGGCTACTGCTGTTCCATGTGGCTCCTCCTAGTGAAGACTTCTGCTGATGACATGATCAGCAGAAGCCATTACTAGAGGGAGCCGTGTGCAAGAGAAGAGGTCTGCTGTCACCACGGGGGAAAAGTGTGAGACATAGGGGCTTGAGCATCACACACCGGGACAATGCAAGGAACTCCAACATTGCGGCAGGTTGGCAGTTCATATCGGTGGGCGTTTGTAAATTGGGGGATTCCCTGCACTCGCCGTATAAGACGCAGGGACTTTTTCTCCCCGTTTTGGGGGAGAAAAAGTGCATCTTATACATCAAAAATAAGGTATATATGTTTGCACATGACTAACTTCTGTGAACGCTTTCAGTCATATTGTGTACATTTTGCAATTTGTCATTTACATTTGTTTTCATATATTTTAACTGAAAATGTTCAATATAAATCTCTCTCTGAAAAAGTTCTGGGGCTGCTAATAGTACTGAAAGTCACAAATACTTTGACTCATAAAAATAATCATATTGACAATGCTATTACACAAAACAGGTAGAATTTTTCATTCTTACCACTGTCTAGTGTTTCTGCAGAAATTCTCTCTGTACATCAGAGTGCAAAAAGAGCTGTTGCTAATGCTGAAAAGAAGAGAAACCTGAGTTTACTGTAACTTTTGGAAATCCTTTGCTGGCTGCAATTTGAGATGGAAAGATATTTTTTTTAGCATGATTAGATTACAAAAAGGTTTGTGCAGCACCAGTCTGTGCATAAGATTTTTTTTTTTATTATTAAATGAAGTTTGTTAATGTAAGTAAAAATTCCTTTATAGTCCCTTGAAAGGCAAAGTCTTAAATTAAAAACTCAAATATTACTCCATTTCTATAATACAAAAACTAAAAAGTCTACATTTGATGAACAGAAGCAGCTGTCTGAGGGAACTAGTCAGGCTTTGTAAGTAGAGCTGCTGCTTACACATTGGGCTTGATTCACAAAAGAGTGTTAGCTGTGCTATCAGTTAACACGTGAGGTGACACGTGCGCAGCTTTGCGCGTGCAAAGTCTTGTGCCCGTGTGCTAACTAACGTTTGCGCACGATATTGTGAGCATTTGTGCGCGAACGCTTGCACATTCGCGCTCACACCATTGTTTAGCGCGCGGACGTAAGCCTTTGCATTTTGTGCACGTCACTTCGCGTGTTAACTGCATAGCATGGCCGTGCTATCAGTTAACACTCTTTTATGAATCAAGCCCATTATGTCATCTTGCTGTTGAGCAGGGTTGGTAGGAACAGCCGAATTCCATTTTCATCTGAATATGGTGAGCCACATGCAAATACTCAAATTTCATGTTACAATTTTTGTGTTCCAAAGGCTTTTTCTGGTCCTCTGGACCCTCTATTCATGTGAAAAACCGCTCGATCGGCCACTCTAACATGTTTTCCAGGGACCGTCGGTTACCCAGTGGCCATTTTGTTGCTGTCACTGTTTGCCAAAAAATTTAGATTCAGAAGCCAATTTTTGTGTTTCCAGCCAATGCAATACAGATTGTGGAGGCTGCCTGCAGCCATTCAGCACCAGGAGTTTGTCAGGATCAGTAGGTGAGTGGGGCCTCCTCAGAAGATACTGGAATGGGATCACTTCTGAGGATACTGGTGTGGGATTATCCCCAGTTTGAATCCCAGCCAGGGCACTATCTGCACAGTTTGTATGTTCTCCCCGGTCTCTATGCGGGGTGCACCTGGATGGGGTGAAGTATTGCCTTTATTGCTACATCTGTACATTTGCCTAATTTGCTAGATGAAAGCAGTGGGACACATGGTGAAACTCCTTACAAGATTGAATTCAAGACTTCAGAATCAGAAAGATCATGTGCCCCCTGGATGATGCTGGTGTAACACACACAGCAAAGGACAGAAATTTGAAGCCTGGAATATTCCAGGGCAAGGGTGTAGAGATGGCCCGAACCTCCGTTTTTAGGTTCGTGAACCTACCGCGAAAGTTCAGTTCGCGCGAACTTTCGCGAACCGCAATAGACTTCAATGGATAGGCGAACTTAGAAATTTAGAAATAATTATGCTGGCCACAAAAGTGATGGAAAAGATGTTTAAAGTGGTCTAATACCTGGAGGGAGACATGGTTAAGTAGAATAGACATCAAAAGTCCCAGAAAAAAATCTGGATTTGACACAAAGCAGTGTTTTAAGGTCAGAAATCTCATTGAATGTTCAATTGCAGACCTACACTGCTTTACAACATCAGGAAGTGTAATGCTCTCCTCCCTCACCCCTTACTCCCTCCTCCTCCAGAGCTCCAGAGGAGGAGGGTCTTGTCTTCCAGGGAATTGTAGGATTTCAAAAGCCAGCTTACATACATTGGCCAGGAATCGAAACCCAGGTCTAGTGCTTGGTAGGCAGCTCTCCTCACCACTATACCACCACCAACACTACATGCTGAAGCCAGCCTAGCATGTACCATTATGATATATCCAAGAGAAAAAAGAGCTTGCTTAGGGATTTGTAGGATGTCAAAAGCCAACTCACATACATTGGCCAGGAATCGAACCCAGGCCTACCGTGTGGTAGGCTGCTATCCTAACCATTATACCACCAACACAACACACTACAATGCTACATGCTGAAGCCAGCCTAGCATGTACCATTATGATATATCTAAGAGAAAAATGAGCTTGCTTAGCGATTTTTAGGATGTCAAAATCCAACTCACATACATTGGCCAGGAATCGAACCCAGGCCTACCATGTGGTAGGCTGCTGTCTACTGTGGTACATGCTGTGGTACATGCTAGGCTGGCTTCAGCATGCAGCATTGTGTTGTGTTGGTGGTATAATGGTTAGGACAGCAGCCTACCACATGGTAGGCCTGGGTTCGATTCCTGGCCAATGTATGTGAGTTGTTTTTTGACATCCTACAAATCCCTAAGCAAGCTCATTTTTCTCTTGGATATATCATAATGGTACATGCTAGGCTGGCTTCAGCATTTAGTGTTGGTGGTGGTGGTATAGTGGTTAGGATAGCTGCCTACCAAGCACTAGACCTGGGTTCGATTTCCGGCCAATGTATGTAAGCTGGCTTTTGAAATCCTACAATTCCCTGGAAGACAAGACCCTCCTCCTCTGGAGGAGGAGGAGGGAGGTGGGGTGCAATATAAGGAATAAGAATCAGCCAGGCGCAAGCTAACAAGCGTACAGGAGCCTAACTAAAGTTTCCCTAGCAGAGTCTAACAGCAGCTTTCCCTTAACTAATTACTGTAGGCAGACGAGTGAGTAAAACGGCAGGAGAACCTTGCCTTTTATAAGGGGGGTGGGGCCCCAGGAGTGAGTGTAGTCTGATTGGCAACAATGTGCCTGCTGACTGTGATGTAGAGGGTCAAAGTTGACCTGAATGGATCATTATGGGGGCGAATCGAACCTCCGCAAAAGGTCGCCTTTGCCGGCAAACACGAACCACCCAAAGTTCGCCTGGAACCGTTCACGGGCGAACCGTTCGGGCCATCTCTACAAGGGTGGGAAGAATGAAAAGCTAGGTGGCCATGCAACCCTTCCTGCTAGGGATGGCTTTGCCTTTTGTGTTCAACAGTTGTCCAAAGAGAACCCCAGATAGCCATTTAGCAGCACTTGTGTGCACAGTGTCTGTGGCTTAAATGGTTAGTGCATTTGGCTGTTAACCGCAAGGTTGGTGGTTCAAGCCCACCCAGGGATGGCTTTGCCTTTTGTGTTCACCAGTTGTCCGAAGAGAACCCCAGATCGCCATTTAGCAGCCCTTGTGTGCATAGTCCTTGGATCACAATTGGTTAGTGCATTTGGCTGTTAACCAAAAGGTTGGTGGTTCAAGCCCATAGTTGTTAAGACCCAAAGTACCCATAGGCTAGCGTCCGTACGTTGGATCCAATGCGCTTCTTGTCTGAGCAATAACTTTTTCCTGTCGCCTCCTCTGCGAGGGGCGTCACAAAAATCAATGCAAGCAAAAGACAAAAAGTTGGGATTACTTTGGTGGAAAGCTGACATGTGTTCAACGATCCTAGGACAGCCTTTGTTTTTGGGAAGCAAGCGTACATGTTCCAAAAGGTTGGTGGTTCAAGCCCACCCAAGGATAGTCCAGCATAGGCAATGGGGATGCCGAGAGAAGGCGGCTAATAGTAAGAATGCTCAAGGCACATGGATTGGGTGTTTAGAGCAAAAACATATTTATAGAAGGGGAAAACTATGGAGGTATTCTCACATGTAGATGCTCTATTGGCCTATATTTGCGAGGTCAGCTAAAGGAGGGGAAAGAAAGAAGTGATAAAAAGCAATAACCAAAGAAGGGGAGGGGAGGAGGAGAAAAGTGGACCCAAAGAAGTGAGATAAAGTGAAGTGAGTGGTGAAAGAAAGAAAGGAAAAAAGGAAGAGAAAAAATAAGTGAATGGGTACACTAGGGAGAAAGATGTGGGGGCCATAGAACGGTCTCCAGGTGGGGAGACAACCAACAAATCCCAGAATGGCTCTTCTCATAATAAAGGGAAGGGAGAAGTTGCATTTTATTAATTTAGTAGTATTGCTAGAAAAAGTTTTATTTATTATACGTTAATATACAAACAAAACAAGATTAAAAAAAGGGGGGAGACGAAAAAAAGGCCATTATGGGATTGAACGGGCAAAAAGAAGCGGCCCAGGGGTAAAGAGCATGAGAACGCAGGAGGCACCAAAAAGATGATCAAGGATCAAGGAAGCAGGCCAGATCCACATAGTTGTTAAGACCCAAAGTACCCATAGCGTCCGTACGTTGGATCCAATGCGCTTCTTGTCTGAGCAATAACTTTTTCCTGTCGCCTCCTCTGCGAGGGGCATCACAAAAATCAATGCAAGCAAAAGACAAAAAGTTGGGATTACTTTGGTGGAAAGCTGACATGTGTTCAACGATCCTAGGACAGCCTTTGTTTTTGGGAAGCAAGCGTACATGTTCCAAAAGGTTGGTGGTTCAAGCCCACCCAAGGATAGTCCAGCATAGGCAATGGGGATGCCGAGAGAAGGCGGCTAATAGTAAGAATGCTCAAGGCACATGGATTGGGTGTTTAGAGCAAAAACATATTTATAGAAGGGGAAAACTATGGAGGTATTCTCACATGTAGATGCTCTATTGGCCTATATTTGCGAGGTCAGCTAAAGGAGGGGAAAGAAAGAAGTGATAAAAAGCAATAACCAAAGAAGGGGAGGGGAGGAGGAGAAAAGTGGACCCAAAGAAGTGAGATAAAGTGAAGTGAGTGGTGAAAGAAAGAAAGGAAAAAAGGAAGAGAAAAAATAAGTGAATGGGTACACTAGGGAGAAAGATGTGGGGGCCATAGAACGGTCTCCAGGTGGGGAGACAACCAACAAATCCCAGAATGGCTCTTCTCATAATAAAGGGAAGGGAGAAGTTGCATTTTATTAATTTAGTAGTATTGCTAGAAAAAGTTTTATTTATTATACGTTAATATACAAACAAAACAAGATTAAAAAAAGGGGGGAGACGAAAAAAAGGCCATTATGGGATTGAACGGGCAAAAAGAAGCGGCCCAGGGGTAAAGAGCATGAGAACGCAGGAGGCACCAAAAAGATGATCAAGGATCAAGGAAGCAGGCCAGATCCACATAGTTGTTAAGACCCAAAGTACCCATAGCGTCCGTACGTTGGATCCAATGCGCTTCTTGTCTGAGCAATAACTTTTTCCTGTCGCCTCCTCTGCGAGGGGCATCACAAAAATCAATGCAAGCAAAAGACAAAAAGTTGGGATTACTTTGGTGGAAAGCTGACATGTGTTCAACGATCCTAGGACAGCCTTTGTTTTTAGGAAGCAAGCGTACGTGTTCCAGGATGTGTTCCTTCACCATCCTGGTAGTTTTGCCAATATAGAATCTTTGGCACGGACACCACAAAGCATAGACAACATACTTTGTTCTACAGGTGGCAAAAAAGGAAATGCTGCGTTGAACCCGGGCCCAAAGTGTAAGACCTGCCAGTCTTCATAAACCGGCAGACTTTACAAAAGCCTTTCTTTCTTTCACCACCCACTTCACTTTATCTCACTTCTTTGGGTCCACTTTTCTCCTCCTCCACTCCCCTTCTTTGGTTATTGCTTTTTATCACTTCTTTCTTTCCCTTCCTTTAGCTGACCTCGCAAATATAGGCCAATAGAGCCTCTACATGTGAGAATACCTCCATAGTTTTCTCCTTCTATAAATATGTTTTTGCTCTAAACATCCAATCCATGTGCCTTGAGCGTTCTTACTATTAGCCGCCTTCCCTTGGCATCCTTATTGCCTATGCTGGACTGGGGAGTACTGAGGTTGCCATGGTTATCATTTTTTTGTGTACGAATAGAGCGCTTATTTGCAGCTCCATACATGTAAGGGATTGTTACGCATAGTGATTGGTCAGCGTGCAGTAACGTCATCTATGACGCGTGCACGCGACCTTGTATGCGTAACGTTATGTGTTCCATCAGCCTAGGTTGGGGATTGGATAGTGTGACTATGCATTTCTGGAAGGGGTGGGTTCTATCGTGGCGGACCGGAAGTGTATTTTCATACACTTTAAAACGCTCTGCCGCCTTCCCAGCACTTGATGCACACTCACCTTGGAAAAAGCTTGGCGTAAGCCATGCAAAACGGTCCTCAGGCCATGCACCCTCTGGCACCCACCACCGCTACCTCCTATCTACACCCAGGTACCACCAGTGACACTTTTGGTATGACTTTTGAATTGCCACTTTAGATGGTTGTCATATCTCGCTGATGTCTATTATTATCTGCATGATTTGTGTCATTTTTTTCTGCAACATTAAACACTATAGTGCCGGACTTTTCTTCATGCTTTTTGGTCAATGTATGAGTGAAATGGCTGGCTTCAGCCTGTAATGTTAGTTGACCTGGGTTTGATTCCCAGCCAGTGGTGGTATAGCGGTGAGGAGAGCTGCCTTCTAAGCAGTGGACCTGGGTTTGATGCCAGGCCAATGTATGTGAGTGTGCTTTTGACAGCCTACAAATCCCTGGAAGACAAGATCCTCCTCCTCCTCCGGAGGAAAGTGGGTAAGAGAATAGAAGGTGTTTTAAAGGTTAGAAATGGTTTTAAAGTATTTCAAAAAGCACTTCCGGTTTCTCTATTCGGATATCCGAATAGGTCGGATATCCGCGGATAATGCGTTTGGATATCCGCGTTCATGCGGATATTTAAAAGTTCGGATTTGGATATCTGAATATCCAGATCCGAATCAATTCGGATTTTAAAAAGTACTACCCGAGCATCCCTAATAAATACTAAATAATAATCATGGACTTTTTCATTATTATGTTTTTTTAAAGCTTTGCAGATATGGGTATGGGGTACGTCAGTAGTACCCCTATATCCATTTCACCTGTGGAGGGGGCGGGCATCCTGGGGTCTGCTTGATAAAGGGACGCAGTTTGTATGTTATCCCATGTTTGTGTGGGTTTCCTCTGGGCCCTCAGATTTCCTTACACATCCCAAAACAAACATACTGTATAAGTTAATTGGCTTCTGTGAGAAAACGCGGAAAAGCCGCCACGTGTGCTCAGAACAAGGCGGCTGATTCCGCGTCCAACATTGCGGTTTGCAAGCGTGGGCCTACATCTGATAGTATGGCTAGACGCGGAGAAACCGCCGCATGCTTTGATAGCGGTGCGGCTGGTTCCGCGTCCAGCGCGGCGGGTGGTTCACAACACATGTCTGGTGTGGCTGGGACTGATAGTCCACACAGTTTCAGAAGGACGCGCGCGCGCGCGCTGAGAGGCAGAACTTTTATGACAGCCAGAAGCGAGTCACCTGACCAAGCCGGTCAGCTGACGTTGCAACCAGTTCCCATTGGTCCTGCACTTAGGGGAGGCGCTGGATAGCGCTGTACTATATATACTGGGTGCTGGTCATTCACTGGTTGTCTGCCGTTGCGATCACTACGTGAAAGCACTCAGACCTTTTGTCAGAACCTGTGTTGTTATTCTGTTATACTTTAGACTAGTTCCAGGGTGTTGATGATCACGGACCTCACACCCAAGCCTAGGGACTTGTATTGCCATTCTGTTATACTTCAGACTAGTTCCAGGGTGTTGATAATTAAGGACCTCACACCCAAACCTAGGAATCTGTATGACCATTCTGTTATACCTCAGACTAGTTCCAGGGTGTTGATGATCAAGGACCTCACACCCAAGTCTAGGAATCTGTATTACCATTCTGTTATTATTCAGACTAGTTCCAGGGTGTTGATGATCAAGGACCTCACACCTAAGTCTAGGGACTTGTATTACCAATTTGTTATATATAAATATCAGACTAGTTCCAGGGTGTTGATGATCACGGAGCTTACACCCAAGACTAGGCATTGTTTATTATCTGTTATGACTTTCTGCTTTCCTGACCACTCTTCTGATCACTGATTCGGTACCTCGCTATATCTGATACTCTGTTGCCAAACCTTGCGTGCCTTAGGATTAGAGTTGGGCCGAACGTCCGATTTTAGGTTCGCGAACTTCCGCGAAAGGTTCGGTTCGCGAAAAAGTTCGTGAACCGCAATAGACTTCAATGGGGAGGCGAACTTTGAAAGTTTAAAAAAATTCTATAAAAATGATAGAAAACATGTTTCAAAAGCTCTAACACCTAATTGAGTGAAAGACACATCACTGCTGGAGGACCCACCCACCCTCCCTTCTCCAAGCAAGGTCCTTTATACCATTTGCCTGCCTACACTAATTAGTTATGGGACAGCTGCTACACACTCTGCTAGGGAGATTTTAATTGGCCTCCCTCCTACCCTTCTACCGGAGGGAGGAGGGTCTCTTCTGCCAGGGAATTATACTATTTTAAAAACCAGTATACATCATACTATAGCTGGGAATACATACATGAGGATACATCATACCATAGCTGGGAATCGAACCCAGATCTCACTGTGTGGTGGGCATGTCACCCTAAGCACTGTACCACTACAGAAGTAAGTGAAGCTAGCCTAAAATTTAACATTTATGCTCAATGCAATAGAACCATTAGGTTGCTTAAAGGAGAACTGTAGTGAGAGGTATATGGAGGCTGCCATATTGATTTCCTTTTAAGCTATACCAGTTGCCTGGCAGCCCTGCTGATCTATTTGGCTGCAGTAGTGTGAATCACACCAGAAACAAGCATGCAGCTAATCTTGTCAGATCTTACAAAAATGTCAAACACCAGATCATACCATAGCTGGGAATCAAACCCAGATCTCACTGTGTGGTGGGCACGTCACCCTAAGCACTGTACCACTACAGAAGTAAGTGAAGCTAGCCTAAAATTTTACATTTATGCTCAATGCAATAGAACCATTAGGTTGCTTAAAGGAGAACTGTAGTGAAAGGTATATGGAGGCTACCATATTGATTTCCTTTTAAGCAATACCAGTTACCTGGCTATCCTGCAGATCCTCTGCCTCCAATACTTTTAGCCCTAGACCCTGAACAAGCATGCAGCAGATCTGGTGTTTGACATTTTTGTAAGATCTGACAAGATTAGCTGCATGCTTGTTTCTGGTGTGATTCACACTACAGTGGCTGGATAGTGTACTGGTTAAGGGCTCTGCCTTTGACATGGGAGACCAGGGTTTGCATCCTGGCTAGGTCAAGTACCTATTCAGTAAGGAGTTCAAGGCAAGACTCCCTAACACTGCAGGGTGGCCTCTTGAGCGCGTCCCTGTGGCTTGCAGCTCTTGAGCGCTTTGAGTCCGACAGGAGAAAAGCACTATACAAATGTTTGGATTATTATTATTACTGCAGCCAAATAGATCAGCAGGGCTGCCAGGCAACTGGTATAGCTTAATAGGAAATCAATATGGCAGCCTCCATATACCTCTCACTACAGTTCTCCTTTAAGCAACCTAATGGTTCTATTGCATTGAGCATAAATGTTAAATTTTAGGCTAGCTTCACTTACTTCTGTAGTGGTACAGTGCTTAGGGTGATGTGCCCACCACACAGTGAGATCTGGGTTCGATTCCCAGCTATGGTATGATCTGGAGTTTGACATTTTTGTAAGATCTGACAAGATTAGCTGCATGCTTGTTTCTGGTGTGATTCACACTACTGCAGCCAAATAGATCAGCAGGGCTGCCAGGCAACTGGTATAGCTTAAAAGGAAATCAATATGGCAGCCTCCATATACCTCTCACTACAGTTCTCCTTTAAGCAACCTAATGGTTCTATTGCATTGAGCATAAATGTTAAATTTTAGGCTAGCTTCACTTACTTCTGTAGTGGTACAGTGCTTAGGGTGACATGCCCACCACACAGTGAGATCTGAGTTCGATTCCCAGCTATGGTATGATGTATACTCATGTATGTATCCCCAGCTATGGTATGATGTATACTCATGTATGTATTCCCAGCTATGGTATGATGTATACTGGTTTTTAAAATAGTATAATTCCCTGGCAGAAGAGACCCTCCTCCCTCGGGGAGGAGGGAGGCCAATTAAAATCTTCCTAGCAGAGTGTGTAGCAGCTGTCCCATAACTAATTAGTGTAGCCAGACAACTGAGTCAAATGGTATAAAGGACCTAGCTTGAAGGGAGGGTGGGCGGGTTCTCAAGCAGTGTGTTTGACAATAACATGTCTGCTGACAGTGAAATGGAGGCTAAAAATTTTGCTCAATACAGCATTATGGGGCGAATCGAACTTCCGCAAAAGTTCGCCTGATGCAGGCGAACGTGAACCCCCAAAGTTCGCATGGAACCGTTCGCCGGCGAACCGTTCGGCCCATCTCTACTTAGGATTACCAAATCAGTCTCCTGTCTTTGTACTTTGTCTGTCCTTGTGTTGCCGACCTGGCTTGTCCGACCTCGAGAACTATCTTCTCAGTTAAGAGATAGTTCACAGATCAGTCAGTGACATCCTGCCTTTGGTGTCACTCATGCTCTGGCCCTTCCTACCCCTAGCCTGGCTCCTCCCTGCAGGAGAGTCCCAGGTTACTGGAAGGTACTTGTTCTCCAGGACAGTATTGCCTGCTGCCCTGATACCTGTTCCCCAGGTATTCTCCTCAAAGTATTAATGTTGCACCAAACACTCATATTACTCAGGTATCCAGAGGTTAGTGATATATCTGATTATCGGTGATACTGCAGATCATCAATAATCAGGTATATATCTGCATTTTTGGTGATACTGCAGATCACCAATAATCAGATTCTCTCTGTGTTACACCGATCGTTACAGAACGGCAGACCAAACACAAATGGACGCACTTAGCCGTCTGGGCACACTTACCACTTCGGTGGATAACATCAACCAAGTGCTGGGTAGCCACCAGACGTTAATAGATGCCCTGTCTGAATCCGTAAAAACCCTCCAGACGGCTGTGGATGAAGTGCGATCTCCTCCTAGCACAGACATACGTATGCCTGTACCCAAAAGATTTTCTGGTCACAGATCTGACTTCCGAAATTTTATAAGTAGAGTGTTATCATACTTTGAGTTAAGACCTAAGTCCTCAGGCACTATGGCCCAAAGGGTTACATTTATCAAAACTTTGTTATCTGGCGATTCCCAGACCTGGGCGTACAGTCTTCCCATCGGTCACCCGGCCCTGGCCTCTGTAGAAGAATTTTTTAAAGCTATGGCTGTAATTTACGATGACCCAGACATTGCCTCGACTTCTGAGTGGAAGCTCAAACTTTTGCGTCAAGGCAAGGGTCCGGTTGAAGATTATGCTGCTGAATTTAGGAGATGGTCGGTATCGGCCAGGTGGGATACATTTGCCCTTTTAGATTGTTTTTTATCAGGGTTGTCAGACGAGGTCTCTGATCTTATGTTAAGTCAGCCTGAACCCAAATCCATCGATGAGGCCATTTCATCGGCCATCAGGATAGATCGCCGGCTGCGCTATCAGAGGCAGACCCGGGGTAAAAACCATGTGAGAATGGTGTCCCATGCTGTGCCTCCAGTAACTCCACCTCTCCCCGCGTCACCTCCCCCTGAGCCAATGCAGATGTTAAGTCATCTCAGTTGGAGCGGAAACGCAGAATATCAGAGCAGCTCTGTCTGTATTGTGCAGAGAGGGGGTCATAGAGGGGGGTCATAGAGTGCAGAATTGCCCTAAGAAATCGGGAAACGCTACTGCCTAGGTGTAGTTGGGGGTAATACCCTAGGCGTACAATTTTTACCCCTAGATGAAAAACGTTTGCTTCTTCCTTGTACTATTTCGTGGGAAGATAGGTCTGAAGTCACTGAAGCCTTCATTGACTCAGGTTCAGCGGGTAATTTTATGGATTACGAAATTGCTAAGAAATTGGGAATTCCGCTCACCCCGGTTAAACCACCGATTCAAGTTACTGCAGTGGATGATTCCCCTCTGCAGGGTAACAGTCCTCTGTCATAGACTCCAGAGGTGGTAATAACTATTGGGGTGTTGCATAGAGAAGATTTGCATTTTTTTGTGTTACGTATGACAAGCTCCACGATCATCCTTGGCATGCCATGGTTACAACTTCACTCACCTCAGATTAATTGGGCTACTGGTCAGCTAACAAGCTGGTCTTCCCATTGCTTTCATCATTGTTTAGCGAAGGTAACCTTGGGTGAGACCAAGATTCACGTGGAAGGATTGCCAGATCAGTATTCTGAATTTGCGGACGTGTTTTGTCCTAAGTCAGCCGATAAACTTCCTCCACACCGCCCTTTCGATTGTCCTATCGATCTCCGGTCTGGTTGTATGCCCCCTAGAGGTCAGGAATATATCCATGAAAACTTAGCTAAAGGGTTCATTCGCCCTTCCCGGTCGCCTGCTGGGGCAGGTTTCTTTTTTGTAAAGAAAAAAGATGGAGGGCTTCGGCCAGGCATTGATTATGGGGGCCTGAATAAAATCAAAGTAAAAAATCGCTATCCATTACCTTTGATAGACGATTTATTTACTCAGGTCACCAATGCTAAGATTTTTTTCAAAATTGGATTTGCGGGGTGCATACAACCTCGTGCGGATCAGAAAGGGCGATGAGTGGAAGACGGCCTTTAACACACCCGATGGGCATTACGAGTACCTGGTGATGCCCTTCGGGTTGTGTAATGCCCCGGCCGTCTTTCAGGAACTCATTAATGAGGTGTTCAGAGAGGTTTTGGGCAAATTTGTCCTTGTATATCTGGATGATATACTAATCTTCTCAGCTAATCTCTCAGAACATAGGGATCATGTCAGGTTTGTGTTGCACAAGCTAAGACAAAACATGTTATATGCCAAATTGGAGAAATGCATTTTTGAGGTAACATCTGTCGCCTTTCTGGGGTACATAATTTCTACCTCGGGCCTTTCTATGGACCCTGCCAAAGTCTCTGCAGTTTTGGGCTGGCCTCAGCCAGTGGGACTGAAGGCTCTCCAGAGATTTTTAGGGTTCGCTAATTACTATAGAAGGTTCATAAAGGGGTACTCCACAGTCATCACACCCCTCACCAGCCTCACAAACAAAGGGGCAGATACTAACGAATGGTCCCCCGAGGCTCTGACTGCTTTCTCCACTCTGAAAGAATTGTTTTGTTCTGCACCCATTTTGAGACACGTCGACATCTCTTATCCCTTTATAGTAGAGGTAGATGCCTCAGAAGTCGGGGTAGGGGCTGTGCTGTCCCAGCGTTCTGGGTTGCAGGGAAGGTTACATCCGTGCGCCTATTTTTCCCGTAGATTTTCACCCGCAGAGAAAAACTATGATATAGGCAACAGGGAGCTCCTGGCCATTAAATTGGCCTTTGAAGAATGGTGTCATTGGCTAGAAGGAGCAGAACATACGATTACAGTTTACACTGATCACAAAAATTTGGAATACATCGAGGGGGCTAAGAGATTGAGTCCCCGACAGGCTCGGTGGTCACTTTTTTTCTCGAGATTCAGATTTATAATTACATATACCCCGGGTAGTAAAAACATTAAAGCAGATGCTTTATCCAGATGTTTTGAACCAGAGACAGCACAGCCCTCAGACCCAGAGACTATTCTTTCACAGAAAGTGGTGTTGGCAGCCACAGAGACCTGGAGGAACTGGACTGAAACTTTAAGTCCCTTCCAGCAGGATGTCCCTGAAGGAAAGCCTGAAGGGGTCATGTTTGCACCATTGCCATTTCGCCTCCAGATATTGCAGATCAGTAGCGTTCCTACAATAGGGCGCAGGGGGGCGTGGCGCACCGGGTGACAGCCAGCCAGGGGGGTGTCGCCACGACCCCCCATGCAGCCGCAGCAGAGGAAGAGCAGCGCTGGAAGGAGGGGTGACAGGGATAGCGGCGGGGAGGGGGGAAAGATCCCCCCCCTCCCTCACCTGGGTCCCCTCCTTCCGCCTCTCTTCCCCTTCAAATGACAGCGGAGGCAGCGGGCAACTTAGAGTAAGGGCGGGCGGGCAGAGACGACTACTCACTTTACGTCTGGCTGCGTTCCAGCAGCTGGAACGCTGGGTCGCCGTCACATGCCTCTTCTCCGCCTCCAATGCTGTGACACGCATTGGAGGCGGAGAAGAGGCACGTGACGGCGACGGAGCGCTCCAGCTGCTGGGACGCAGCCAGACGTAAAGTGGGTAGTAGTCGTCTCTGCCCGCCCGCCCTTACTCTAAGTTGCCCGCTGCCTCCTCTGTCATTTGGAGGGGAAGAGAGGCAGAAGGAGGGAACCCAGGTGAGGGAGGGGATCTTTCCCCCCTCCCCGCCGCTATCCCTGTCACTCCTCCTTCCAGCGCTGCTCTTCCCCTGCTGGAGCAGCTATACTGGGGGCAACTAAACTAGCTATACTGGGGGCAACTAAACTAGCTATACTGGGGGCATCTATACTAACTATACTGGGGGCAACTAAACTAGCTATTCTGGGTGCATCTATACTGGGGGCAACTATACTGGGGACATCTATACTGGGGGCAACTATACTAGCTATACTGGGGGCAACTAAACTAGCTATACTGGGGGCATCTATACTAGCTATACTGGGGGCAACTATACTGGGGCCATCTATACTAGCTATACTGGGGGCAACTAAACTAGCTATACTGGGAGCATCTATACTAGCTATACTGGGGGCAGCTATACTAGCTATACTGGGGACAACTATACTGGGGGCAACTATACTAGCTATACTGGGGCAACTATACTGGGGACAACTAAACTAGCTATACTGGGGGCAACTAAACTAGCTATACTGGGGCAACTATACTATCTATACTGGGGCAGCTCTGGGGGCAACTATACTATCTATACTGGGGGCAACTATACTAGCTATACTGGGGGCAACTATACTAGCTTCACTGGGGCAGCTATGCTGGGGGCAACTGTACTAGCTATACTGGGGCAACTATACTAGCTAATACTTTAAATTACAGTTAGCTCAGCCCTCATGCGGTCATGACCACACCCAATTTTTTGCCCGTTGTGGCCACGCCCATTTTTAAAGGGGGGGTGTCTTTTAATACCCAGCACCGGGTGCCAAATGCCCTAGGTACGCCACTGTTGCAGATGTTCCATTCCCACAAAAATGCTGGACATCTTGGTGCCACCAGAACACAGGACCTTGTGGCCTTCCTTGGCAACTGACTGCAAGGAGTATGTGAGAGAATGTGCAGTGTGTGCAAGAAATAAACCCTCCCATCAGGCACCTGTGGGAACATTGCAGCCATTACCCACCCCGAGTGAACCATGGACCCATTTGTCCATGGATTTTGTGGGTGAACTCCCGAGGTCTGAGGCCATGTCGGTCATTTGGGTGGTAGTCGACAGATTCAGTAAAATGGCCCATTTTGTGCCCCTGAAAGGACTCCCCTCGGCCCAGGAATTGGCCGATCTCTTCATCCTGCATATCTTCCGGCTACATGGCATTCCGGAAAATATAGTGTCAGATCGGGGAGTCCAATTTGTTTCTAAATTTTGGAGGGCATTCTGTCATCAGTTGGGCATGGAACTGTCATTTTCGTCAGGCTACCACCCACAGACCAATGGTCAGACCGAGAGAATAAATCAATCTCTGGAACAGTTTCTAAGGTGTTATGTTGTGGATGCACAAAATGATTGGGTCAAGTTCTTGCCGTTTGCAGAATTTGCACACAATAATTTGAAAAGCTCTTCTTCTGGATTCTCTCCATTCCAGGTGGTAACAGGAAGGTTGCCTAGGTTCTCCCCATTGCCAGTAGCTTCTACTCCGTTTCCAGCTTTGGAGGCTTGGCAAAAGTAATTTAAGAACATTTGGGGAATTGTGAGAAAGAATCTAGAGAAGGCTTTTCAGAGTCAGAAAGAACAAGCTGACAAGAAACGTTCCATAGAGTGGAAGTGGAAGTTACGGTGAGAAAACGCGGAAAAGCCCCCGCGTGTGCTCAGAACAAGGCGGCTGATTCCGCGTCCAACGCGGTGGTTTGCAAGCGTGGGCCTACATCTGATAGTATGGCTAGACGCAGAGAGACAGTCGCATGCTTTGATAGCGGTGCGGCTGGTTCTGCGTCCAGCGCGGCGGGTGGTTCACAACACGTCTGGTGTGGCTGGGACTGATAGTCCACACAGGTTCAGAAGGACGTGCGCGCGCGCTGAGAGGCAGAACTTTTATGACAGCCAGAAGCGAGTCACCTGACCAAGCCGGTCAGCTGACATTGCAACCAGTTCCCATCGGTCCAGCACTTAGGGGAGGCGCTGGATAGCGCTGTACTATATATACTGGGTGCTGGTCATTCACTGGTTGTCTGCCATTGCGATCACTACGTGGAAGCACTCAGACCTTTTGTCAGAATCTGTGTTGTTATTCTGTTATACTTTAGACTAGTTCCAGGGTGTTGATGATCAAGGACCTCACACCCAAGCCTAGGGACTTGTATTACCATTCTGTTATACTTCAGACTAGCTCCAGGGTGTTGATGATCAAGGACCTCACACCTAAGTCTAGGGACTTGTGTTACCATTCTGTTATATATATATATCAGACTAGTTCCAGGGTGTTGATGATCACGGAGCTTACACCCAAGACTAGGCATTGATTATTATCTGTTGACTTTCTGCTTTCCTGACCACTCTTCTGATCACTGATTTGGTACCTCGCTATATCTGATACTCTGTTGCCAAACCTTGCGTGCCTTAGGATTACCGAATCAGTCTCCTGTCTTTGTACTTTGTCTGTCCTTGTGTTGCCGACCTGGCTTGTCCGACCTCGAGAACTATCTTCTCAGTTAAGAGATAGTTCACAGATCAGTCAGTGACATCCTGCCTTTGCTGTCACTCACGCTCTGGCCCTTCCTACCCCTAGCCTGGCTCCTCCCTGCGGGAGAGTCCCAGGTTACTGGAAGGTACTTGTTCTCCAGGACAGTATTGCCTGCTGCCCTGATACCTGTTCCCCAGGTATTCTCCTCAAAGTATTACTGTTGCACCAAACACTCATATTACTCAGGTATCCAGAGGTTAGTGATATATCTGATTATCGGTGATACTGCAGATCATCAATAATCAGGTATATATCTGCATTTTTGGTGATACTGCAGATCACCAATAATCAGATTTTCTCTGTGTTACACCGATCGTTACAGCTTCCCCTAAAAAATGTCCCTAGACTACGATACATACATTACACAATACATACGTAGACATATGACTATGGTAGGGATTAGATTGTGAGCTCCTCTGAGGGGCAGTCAAGTGACAAGACAATACACTCTGTACAGCACTTCAGAAGATGTCAGTGCTATATAAATACTAAATAATAATAATAATGGTCTTTTTCATGATCGTGTTTTTCTTTTAACTCTTTGCAGAAATGGGTAAGGGTTAGTTCAGTAGTATCCCTATACCAATTTCACTTGGGGAGGGGACAGGCATCCAGGGGTCCACTTGATGAAGGGGACCCGCGGATGCCACCATGAACCCCCCAGGACGACGGTTGCCCACTTTCTCCTGGGCACTGAAGATGGCTCTGAGGATGAGGGGGAGGTTTGGCTACCCTGTCCTCCAGACCCCCCATACCATGGACCATGGCTGGTATAGCTCAGGGTGTAAAGCCCTATGCGGTAGGGTCCCCGCATTCCGACTATCCAAACCTGCATGGGTGACAAGAGGATAAAGAGGCTTGGGAGGGGAACCCCATGCTGTCCGATCTTTTAATTTTTAATAATTATGATGACTATGGTTATTGGATAAATATACAAAAACAGCCAAGCCTTCCCCTCTCCCCCAGAGCCCTACCTCTGGGACACAGAAGGAGGTGAGGGCCCCTTTCATCCTGGGGGGGGGGGGGGGGGGGTTCATGGTGGCATCCCAGGGTCCTCTTTAACAAGAGGATGCCTGCCCCTCCCCAGGTGAAATGGGAATGAGGTAATACTCATGTACCCCTTACTTATTTCTGCAAATAGTTAAAAGTAAAGCAATAAAAAGATCACAACGGAAAAAGTCCTTGATGCTTTAAATTAACCAGAAATTATTACCTTTGGATAATTCCATGCCATAAAAAAGGACCAATTTTATTTATTAGGTTATATTAAGCAAACTTCATCTTTAAACTTAAGCAAAATATAAAAAAATGGCAGTGGAAATAGAATTTGAAATTCACAGAAAATCTTCAGAATATGGGCCTAGCCAAATTACATTTGCATACATGTGTTTAATTATTCTGCCATGGCTGCAAATAGATACATTATTTTTTGAAAAAAGTAATACAATCACCATGTCCTATGATAATAAATATGAGTCCCTTCAAAATGAAAAAAAGGACATAAAAAATTCCCAAGTCATATTTGTTTTATAGACAATGTTTAATTTTACTCTCTAGGCACAGAATGGTGAATTGTATTGCTTGAATGTAAGTGAAAAGATTATTGTAGTACTTAATAACGATTTCATAATTGTGTTTACTCTTGTCTTTTAAAATAACTGCAAGTGACACAATGAGACTTTTTTGTGACATTGAAAAACTACAGTCAAGTCATGTATTTTAGTGCGATGCTCGAAGGAATTGCAAATGTAAGGCTTTAAGAGAAGAAAAAAAGCTGAAAGGAAAGTAGAGGCAAGTGGGATTACTAGGCAAAACAAGAGGTAGAGGAACAGCACACAGTGCAAGCTTCAAAGAAGCAGACGTGGAATCTCGTGGTACATATAACAATCAAAAGAAAAACAAAAGGTAACATTTTTGTGTTCACCTTCTCTTCAAAAGCTGGACTACATCAGCACAGAGGAGAGGGGGCTTAAAGCTATGCGTGTGTATGAAATCTTATTCTGTTTGAAATGTGCATATTGTGCTGAATAATAAGCATGTCCTTCTAATAGAGAAATGTTGCTATGAAGACAAAGTACACAATATAAAACTCATCATTTATTTAGTAAAAGATTTACTATACATTATGCACTGCTACTTAGTCACTCACTGAATACCCTATAAACAGAAACAAATAATAACATAGCCCATTAAACCATTGGAATTAAAGATTTTGAAATATGGGTGCGTGGGTTTCTATGTATCATTTTAGATTGCAATAAAATAACAGGAATTCACATATTGGGCTTGATTCACTAAACCGTGATAACTGATATCATGGCCGTTTTCGTGCGCGTTTTCCCATGATCGTGAATTAGCGTGCGCAATCTTGAATTTGTGCGAAGAATTGTGAATTTGCGCCAGAAATGGCCGTGTTTTCGAGTGCAAATTTGCAATTGCATGCAAAAAGTTGCGATTGTGCGTGCAAATTTGCGATCGTGCTCAAATGCAAAAACCGCACGTGAAAACGGCCTTAATATGAGTTATCACAGCTTAGTGAATCAAGCCCATAGTGTGTGTGTGTAAGCTATTTACAGTGGATAGATAAAGTTTATGCACCACGTTTTTGTGATGTGAAAAAATGAGACCACAATAAATCAGTTCAAAACTTTTCACAACTTATAACACCTATAACCTAATCAACTAATAAACTTGTTGGGGAAAAATATAAAAAAATAACAAATGTACAACACTGGTTGCATACGTGTACATCCTTAAAGAGAAACTCCAACCAAGAATTGAACTTTTTCCCAATCAGTAGCTGATACCCCATTTTACATGAGAAAGACAATGATTTTCACAAACAGACCATCAGGGGGCGCTGTGTGACTGATTTTGTGCTGAAATCCCTCCCACAAGAACCTCTGAAGACCGCGGTACTCCTGGCAAACAGCCACAATGTAACAATGTTCAGAGACAGGAAACAGCTGTTATTAGCTGTCTAACAGCCAGAGCAGCTAGAAACAGCTAAATAACCTGCCCACAGTAACAATGTCTCCATGTAATAAATGTCAGAATGTGAATCTGGGAGAGGAAAGATTTTACAATGAGCAAACACTGACTAAATCATTTATACATAATTATGGTAAAAAATGAAGCACTTTTTTTTACTACATTATTTTCACTGGAGTTCCTCTTTAAACACTTTGTTGAAGCACCTTTTGATTTAAATACAACAGTTACTATTCTTGAATCCACACCTGCCATCAATTAAAGAGACTCTGATTAACTCTAAAAGGGGTGTTGTTAGGGCATTAGAGATGTTGTGAATATAGAATTTTCCATTCGCAAACAGGCGAACTTCAACAAATGTTCGTGAACAGACGAATCTGGCGAACGGCCATAGACTTCAATAGGCAGGCAAATTTTAAAACCTATAAAGACTGTTTCTGGCCGCAAAAGTGATTGAAAAGTTATGTCAAGTATCTAACACCTGGACAGGGGCATGCCAGAGGGGGATCCATGCCAAAAATTACGGAGTTGAAGCAAAGTCGGGTTTTAATCCCTAAAGGGCAGAAATCACATTATGCACAGCTCTGGTTGTCAATGGGCTGTGGAGTGTCTCACACAGAAATGCAATAGTACTATTAGAATACAGTGGGATGATAATGCACTGGAGTGGTTCTGGGCCTGCAAGTCTGCAACTTAATGAGGCAACAGCAGTAGTGTACACACAGCTCTGGGTGTCAGTGGGCTGTGGAGTGTCACACACAAAAATAACACAGGAGCCCTATGTGCTAGCTCTCAAAAGGCCAGTTTTGGGTTCTTTCACAGAAAGAGAGGATCGTGCATGGACTCACGAGTACTTACGAGTAGCTAAGCACTCAAATTCGTGTTTTAAATGAGGCTTAATTGCCTCAGCTGAGTGGTGGGGAAACAAGGGGTTATTTACCCTTAAGTCCTGGGTATATTGTGTGCTCCAAACAGCTTGCATGTGTCCTATTGGGCGCGTTACAAGCCTCACCATAGCGCACTTCCTCCTTCTGGCTTGAAGAAGGAAGTGCGTGTAGTGAGGCTTGCAACGTGTCCAATAGGACGTGTGCAAGCTATGTGGAGGGCACGATATACGCCGGACTTATGGGTAAATAACTCCTTGTTTCCCTGCAGCACACCTGAGGCAATTAAGCCTCATTTAAATCATGAATTAGAGTGCTTAGCTACTCGTAAGTACTCGTGAGCCCATCACTGGTGAGGAACAAGAACATAGGCCTAGCTAATGCTATCCCTACCTATCTGCAGCAAGTCTGAGCATGCTCTCACTAACAGTCAGCAGCCAGCAGAGAATTAATCCAAAATGGACACCGCTACTGCTTTTGATAGGGGGGTCCAGGAAGGGGTGCTAGCTAATTGGATGCCATCAGGGCTGGAGCTACCATAGGAAAAAATGGGCAATTGCCCCAGGGCCCCAGAGCCTGTAGGGGCCCCCAAGGTGTCCCTCCCCATCTTAACTGTTGCTCCCCAGGGACTCTGCAGAGTCTGTTAAGTTGGGAGGGTCAGCAGCCAGCTCAGGGGCCTTGGAGGGAAAAGTGGCTGCAACAAAGGGCCTCTAATGATGCTTTTTGGTCAGGGGTTGTCTGTTGGGGGGCCCCCAGGCTAATTTTGCCCTAGGGCCCAATTGTTACTTGAACCGGCCCTGGATGCCATGTGTCTGCTGACTGAGGTAAGGGGTCAAAGTTTAGCTCAATGATAATGTATAGGGGGCAAATCAAACATGCCAAATGTTCACTGTTCACCGAAAATGGAACAGCCGATGTTCGCAGAATACTGCTCGCCGGCAAACTGTTTGAGCCATCTCTATAGGGCATACATATAGAAGCAGAGCCACAAAATTATGAAGCAGAGTGCAGCTGATATAACCCACCTGTATATTACTGATCATGAGCCCGTCCTCAAAGCAGGCACCCATACTGCCAGCACACCACCTCCTACAACTGGACCAATCCAGTCTCCTGCTGCAGCCACATCTCATGGTAGTGGAGTTCCTCCATTTCAGTATTGTCAGCGGTGTTGCTGGGTATCTCTTCCGGATTGGACAGAACTATTATTCTTTGCTGCTGCAGATGCTCTGCAATACGAAATTGAGAATTGCAGCATAGCTGCAGCAGCAGAGAATATGCTCAATAAGTTTATATCACAATTATTTCAAATAACTCTCACCTCCTTCTGTGGGAATTACCCTTGTGCTGTGAAACTATGGCAAGAGTATCAACAGATATGCGGTTATATGCAAGTCCAATATTCTTCTATTCAGCCATGATGCCTATGGCTCCTGGATTTGGAGTGCAGGTAGGGGCCTCCTACCTCCAGGACTTTTTCCAGCCTTTTTGTCAGTCCAGGCTAGAAGTCCTGTGACACACACGCACACGCACACACACACGTCCCTAAGATACAAACAACCTACCAATCCTGTTCAATTTCATTGCACACCCCCTTCCCGCACTCCCCCAGCCAAGTGTATAAATGCAAACTACAGCACAGCAGAAGCTGTGCTCTTCACTCTCCACTGGAGTCCAGTACTGTGCTTTCACCTGTCCACTCACTGCTTGGCCTAGTGCTAGGCATTCCCTAATGTGTGTAGTGTGATTACATGTGACATGAGGAGAGTGAGATGCTGGCACTGGAGGGCGCAGAAGACAGACAGTATGGTCGTACAATGCTGGACTGGCGGGGAAGTGAGAGCAGAGGTTTTTTCTGTGTATGCTCTGCATTTACACTCTGGGCTGAGGGAGTGCAGAGGTGGACAGAAGGAGGCACAAAGAGATACAGAAAGAGGCACAAAGGTGAACAGAAGAGGCACAAAGTGGAACAGAAGGAGACAGAAAGAGGGAGGCAGAGGTGAGGTGGCAAAAAGGAACAGGAGGCTAAATGGTGATAGAAGAAGGCACAAATGAAGGCATAGATGGCTCAAAGTGAATGGAGGCACAGAGGACAGAAGGAGTTACAAAAGGAGGCACAGGGGGCATAGGTGGCACAAAGAGACAAAAGAAGGCACAAAGGGGGACAGAAGAAGGCACAGTGGGCAGAGGTGATACAAGGGGACTGAAGGAGGCACAAGCGGGGGGAAGGATACACAAAGGGGGAAGAGGGAAGCATAGTGGGATAGAGCAGCGGCATCATCTTTTATGAGAGAGAGAGAGAGAGAGAGAGAGAATATAAGTGATCGGCCAGGAGGCAGCAGCTTACTAAAAGCTACAATGGCACACACCCTATAGGCCAGGTAAGAGAGAGGGAGGGAGTGAGTATATGTGTAGCCATACACCTGGTCCCTGGTTTCCTGTCTAGTAAACTTATCAAATTTACATTCAGCATAGCTCTTTTTTTTTTTTAACCCCCTGGCGGTAATCCCAAGCATAGCTTGGGCTGAGATCTAGAAGCTGGAAGCGGTAAGCGTAGCTCGGGCTAGCTAAATTAGCAGCTCCTGCTGCTTACCTGGGTCCCGCGCATGATCCGCTCTGCCCAGTGGGACTCCAGGGCTCTCTTGTCGATCCCCATCTCCTCTCTGCTTCCTGTGGATCCCGGTGGCCAATCAGCGGCGGTACAGAGCGGCGTGACATCATTGGGGGTGGCGCTGCATTTAAAGTTGACTCGAACTCAAGCACAGGACTCTGGACAGAAGGAAAATGAGAAGTGCAGCCTGAGCCTGCAAACGCATAGAGTTTAGCCTATCTAATCCCCTATCTGGACCCTTTCACTGGACAGAAGGTAAGCAGAGAAATGCAGCCAGTATGTCTATAGAGAGTTCAGCCTGTCTAATTCCCCCATCTGGATCTGAACTTTTTCACAATATAGAAGGATAACAGAGAGAAATGCACGTAGTATGTATGTAGAGAGTTTAGCCTGTCTAATTCCTCCTCATTCATCTCTATTCACAAGTTATAATTTGATCTATCCCCTGTGTCACATGACTACCATGGCAGATAAGCTAATTTGAAAGCACAAAATGTAACAATATAGCCATTTGATTCCCAACTGCTTCTGAACTAAGTGCTTCTGCTGATCTGCCATGCTCCATACTTACCACCCAATGGGTCCTGCAATGTCCCCCTTGACTACCATCCTCAGCGATGCCTCTTCCTGCCAGTGGGTATGCACAACCTCATGCAACATTACACTTGGGAGCCAACGAGACTTCAAGCGATCATGGTACTTTGTGTGGTGTCGTCGGGAATCTTAGAAATCTGATCCGCCGTGACTGTCGTTATTGCAGCGCCTCATTTGCGTGGTCATACACCTGTATCCACATCATGATATAGTGGAAATGACCATTCAGTACTCAAAAAATGTTGGTTGTCAGCAAAATCGCAACGTGCGTACATAGCTTTGCAGTTACCGATTTTTGCCTGGATTTTAACTACTCTCTGCCTGCCGCCTGCACCAACCTCTGCCTGGATTTTGACTACTCTCTTCCTGCCGCCTAAGAGCAAAAGGAAAAAAGTCAGAAAAGAATCACACTTCTACTGTCCCGAGTGGGATGTCGCCTTCTGTGCCATTCCCGGTTTCCAAATATACCTCACGCGGGAGGTGTATTTGATATATATGTACTGTACATACTGTATAGTCTGGTGCCTTATTTTTATAGTTTCACTATTTTTTTTTTAAGTTTATTCATAAATGTAATTACTTTAACAATTTTGTGCTCTAGTCTTTTGTTATAAGGGGGATATCTACAAGACATTTATTCTGACATATTTTAGTAAGTTATGACTTAAAGAGAATCTGTATTGTTAAAATCGCACAAAAGTAAACATACCAGTGCGTTAGAGGACATCTCCTATTACCCTCTGTCACAATTTCGCCGCTCCTCACCGCATTAAAAGTGGTTAAAAACAGTTTTAAAAAATGTGTTTATAAACAAACAAAATGGCCACCAAAACAGGAAGTAGGTTGATGTACAGTATGTCCACACATAGAAAATACATTCATACACAAGCAGGCTGTATACACCCTTCCTTTTGAATCTCAAGAGATCATTTGTGTGTTTCTTTCCCCCTGCAGCTATCTTCCACTGAAGTGTCAGGCTGTTTCTTTCTGCAGAGTGCAGACAGCTGTGCCTGTATGTAATTCCTCAGTATGTGAAAGCCCAGCCAGCTCAGAGGAGGATTTATCCAGCTTGTAAAAGATAAGAGAGAAGAGAGAAGCTGCCCTAATCTAAATAATACACAGGCAGTGTGCAGAGAGAGGCCTGGAGGGGGGAGATGCATCACAGAACCACAACACTGCAGAACTTGGCAGCCTTCCAGACACAGGCTGACAAGTCTGACAAGAGAGAGATAAGTTGATTTATTACAGAGATGGTGATAGTAGAACTTGCTGCAGTAAGCCAGAACACATTAGAATAGCTTTTGGAACTTGTAGGATGATAAAAAACAGGATGCAATTTTTGTTACGGAGTCTCTTTAAGAATTGCAGGCCTAAAATTCTTGAAAATAAAAAAAAGTACAATTTTTTTTAGACATAAATCCAGACCGAAATGCATCGCCAGGGAGGTTAAAAGGGCTTTTTTGGGGAATCTTTAACCTCCCGGGTGGTATCATTATTTCCGGATTTTAGGGTCTTTTCTGAACATTTTAGACCCTAAAATCAGTAAACAATCATGCCGCCAGGAAGCTACAAGCCAGCAGCAGCCCCTGCTCTCACTCACCTCCCTGGGCTCCAGTGCTGCAATTTCACCTCCAGCCACCGGGTGTCGCTGTAACACTTAGGTGAGATCAATGACGGTGATCTCACCAGAGTGACTCAGAGCCTCCAAGAACAGGAAATAGAAGGGCTACCGACGTCTGTATCACCCGGGAGGTATGTAAAAGCTCCCGGCTGCCCCCATTTACTTCCATTAAGCCTCCGGTGGCTAGCCCGAGCTCAGCTCAGGATTACCGCCAGGGAGGTTAAAGCAGAACTGTAGATAGAAAATGAACACATTATTTCACTCACCTGGGGCATCCCCAAGCCCCCAGCAGCTGTCCTGTCCCACGGCGCTTCTCGACGAGCCTCCGTTCTCCCGCTGCCAGCTACTTTCGGTTTTGCCGCCGGGCCACTGTGCCTGCGCGGCTCTGGCCACGCGTATCCTTTCTTCGCGTTCCCCGCTATTGCAGACGGGAATGTGAAAAAAGGATACTGTTAGCAGGGCTGCAATGGCCTCGGCTTACAAGTCGAGGTACGGGGCGGAGCGGCGGCGGGAGAACGGAGGCTCAGGCAGGACCGGCGCAGGACAGGACAGCTGCTGGGGGCTTGGGGAAGCCTCAGGTAAGTGAAACAATGGGCTCGAGTCACAAAGCGGTGCTAACCCAGTTAGAGACTTTAGGCATGATAACAATTGCACCACGCTGGTGAAAAGCCAGTTTAGGCGTGATAAGTTTAGGCATGCTAAGTTTAGATAAGTGTAGATAGCGTGCAAAGTCCCGCACGCAAAGCAGCACCATTAAACTCTATGCGAAGTGCACCAGACTTTGCTAGCGCAAAACTTTTGATCAGCTGTGCACTGCGGTGCTAACGCAGTTGCTGCTTAAACTTATCATGCCTCAACTTATCACACCTAAACTTATCATGCTTAAACTTATCACACCTAAACTTATCACACCTAAACTTATAATGCCTAAATTGAGTTTAGGCATGATAAAGGGCTTTTCACCAGCGTGCTAACTTTGTGAATCAGGCCCAATGTGTTTATTTTCTATCTACAGTTCCGCTTTAGCAGTGTTCCCCAACCTTGTCCTCAAGGCCCACCAATGGTGCATGTTTTGGGGAAATCCACAGAGGTGGTTAATCAGCTCTGCTGAGACACTAATTACCTCACCTGTGCATGTTTGTGGTTTTCTGCAAAACATGCACTGTTGGTGGGCCTCGATGACAGGGCTGTGGAACTGGGGGTTAAAGGACTGAAGTGAACTGAACCGAAGTGAGAGGGATATGGAGACTGCCATATTTACTTTCCTAATGCCTCCATGGCAGCACCTACGGGTAGTTGCCCCACCCCCTACCCCCATTGGACAGGTAACTAGATAAGTTTAAGCCGCCCCCCTCAGTACCTGTCTATGTTTTTCGTCCTCACCTCGGACAGGTACTGGAAGGTGCACCATACCGGCCACTTCGGTGCTTAAAGTTTGCGTCCCCAGGTTCAGCCTCTCCTGGGAGGTGTCCGGTAGGCTCTAAGGGCTCGTTTCCACTATCGCGAATCCGCATGTGTCCAACACATGCGGATTCGCACATGTAATGCAAGTGGATGGGCCTGTTTCCACTGTAGCGTTGTTGAGGTGCGTTTTTTTCAGCGGTAAAAAAACGCACAAAAGTGTCAACGAATTCGCCTGCGAGTGGAATGCATGCGAATCGCCGCTAATGTATTTAATAGGGAAATCGCATGCGGCTTTGT
The DNA here is from genome assembly GCF_040937935.1 of Hyperolius riggenbachi. Classification (NCBI taxonomy): domain Eukaryota; kingdom Metazoa; phylum Chordata; class Amphibia; order Anura; family Hyperoliidae; genus Hyperolius; species Hyperolius riggenbachi. Next base: position 328,246,414 of record NC_090650.1, read on the forward strand.
CATGCGGATTTCCCCGCGATTTCGCATGCGATTTCGCATGAAAGCCAATGGAACTTAACACAGGCAGTGACATGGTTAAATTTGCATGGCTCCTTGCCATGCGAAATCGCATGCGAAATCGCGGGGAAATCCGCATGGGGAAACGCAGCCGCATGCGATTTCTTCAGCGGTGGAATCCAGGCGATTCCGCACCGCTACAGTGGAAACAAGCCCTAAATGTGTCTCTGTGGCAGGACCCCCGTTCTACTGGTCTTGGGGGGTCGAGGTCACCCCTCCGGTGGGCTGTCAGGTAGGTGGCTAAATGTCACTTTTTTGGAGGGGTGGCCAGTGTAACTCTCGGGGACTAATAGCCGCCGAATGCGCAGGGTCAGGAGCTTACCTTCCGGGCTGGATGCAGCCTATCAGTGCGGGACGCCTTCCGGGTTTCTCTCTAAGCCCGGGAGCGTCCTTTCAGCGCCACTTCCGGTTGCGTTCCATGCGACCGGAAGTACGCGTCATTGCGCTCCGGCGCCTAGGAACGCCCACAGCAGGAGGCGGCTGAGTATTTTTAGACGGGGCTTCTCGCCGGCATGGCGTCCTCGGTTTCCCTGCGGCGGGGAGGACGCTACCAGCGGCAGAATCGATTGCAAGCCTTGGGTCAGCTGCTTTAGGTAGGTGCTTGCAGGGTTTCTTTCTGGCTCACTTTTTTGCTGTCTGGGCGGGTGCTGTGGTAGTAAAGTTAGTTACCCCACTTGTTTATGCTCTATTACAGCACTATTACTGATATTCCTCAAGATGGAGGATGAAGTCAGTCAGGAAGGTTACCCTAATGCGCAACCAGTAGACCAGTCTCAGGTTGATAGGTATGTGTGCACCAGGTAAGTATTTCTTTTTATTGGAGCACAAAAGAGAGCAGAAGATAAAGCGACATATTTGTTTGTCCCCTGACAGCCCCAGAAGAAATCAGCAAAGACATCAATCTGAAACACATCAATCTGAAACACATCAATCAGAAAGACATCGGTCAGAGAGACGTCAATCAGAAAGACTAGGATCTCCAAGAAGGGACTACTATTAATTCCTCAAGATCGTATCATTACAGATCCAGAAGTAGATCTCCCAGGGATTATCGTTATGATCAGGGACATAGGAGGCATTCCTCTAGAGGTTGCTGGGCCTGTGGCAGAAGACCCATGCCTGATAAGCAGGTGTGCCATAGATGCTTTACACAGATGGCGACTGAACAACAGCAGCCGGTGGAGGTATCCGATCTGATAAAGAAGGCAGTGCAGGACTCCATGGCAGAGTATATTGCCAACATGCCACAGGCACCAGTGCGGGAACCAATGCCATCAACATCCCAGCAGGAAGATCCAGCCCTTGATGACGAGCTTCAGGCAGGTTTCGACTTTGCTCTGGTTGAGCCATATATCACGGCAGTGAAACAGGCCCTGGAATGGGAGGAGGATGAAGAAGAAGCCCAAAGAGAGGTAAAACAAAAGAAGACCTATTTCAAACACCTGAAAAAGAACAAGGCGTCCTTCCCGCTTATGGACGAGATTGCAGAAATAATAGAAGAGGAATGGACTAAATTGGAGAAAAAACCTAACCTCAATAACAGACTTACAAAGCTGTACCCGGTGCCAGACAAGCAGAGTGCGAAATTAGAGAATGTCCCGGCGGTAGACGCGTCAATTATGAGACTCGCCAAACACGTCACTTTACCGTTAGAGGACGCAGTCTCCTTCATTGAGCCTATCGATAGAAAAATAGATGGGGACCTAAAGAAAATATATACAGTGATAGGGGGAGCGGTAAAACCGTCCATAGCGCTAACATCAGTAAGCAGGGCATTGAGAGTATGCACCGACAACTTGGAGACGGCGATTTCTACAGACGCTGATAAAGAAACCTTGATGACAGCCCTAGAAGAGTTCAAACTTACTTCAGACTTTATAGGGGAGGCGGCAGTGGATTTGGTACGCAGTACCGCAAGATCCATGCTCTACGCAGTAACAGCTAGACGAGCTCTCTGGTTAAGGGCATGGTCAGCAGACCAGACGTCGAAACAGAACTGGTGCAAGATTCCGTTCGATGGGAAAAACCTGTTCGGCGAGAAACTGGACACAGCCATTTCTCGTGTAACAGGAGGAAAATCTGGACTACTCCCACATGATCGTAAACCAAAGAAATCGTTCAAATAGCAGAATCGGCCACAACAGTCAAGGTTTTGCAATGCTAGGTCCTACAAACCTGGCAAAGAGTTTCGCAGAAACTGGCAGGGTGGTCAAGCAGCACTACAGAGAGCAAACAAGCAAAAGACGGCGACCACAATGCCAAACACCCCGAAGGGTTTTTGATGGGGCGCCCGCCCGGGGGTGTCCGGTTGGGGGAAGACTTCAGGTCTTCGGACACATCTGGGCGGAGCACATTGGGAACCCTTGGGTGCGGGAGACGGTGCTACAAGGACATCGTTGGAGCTTCAAGTCTCAGCCGCCGGAAAATATATTCATACCCACTCGGATTCCCCAGTCAGACCTCAGGAAGGAAGTACTCAGAGAATACGTACAGGATCTGTTAGAGAAGAAGGCAGTAAGCATTGTCCCAGAAAAGGAGAGGGGCACTGGACTTTATTCACCGTTGTTCTTTGTAAAAAAGAAGACCGGAGATTTAAGGCCTGTATTAGACCTCAGGGCATTGAACAAACATATTCGAATTCATCACTTCAAAATGGAGTCTCTACAATCTATAATTCTGGCCACGAGACAAGGGGATTGGATGTTGTCGATCGATTTGGTACACCCAGACTTCTATCGCTATCTCAGGTTTGCTGTCGGGAACCTTCATTTGCAGTTTACGGCTCTCCCTTTCGGGATAAGCACAGTGCCCAGAACTTTCACAAAGATCTTAGTTCAGATAGTAGCACTTCTTCGAGTGAGAGGATTAAGAGTCCACCACTATCTGGACGATATACTCCTCCTAGCACAAGACAACCAACTTATACTCAGGCAAAGGGAAACATTGCTGGAAGTCCTTCAACAATTTGGATGGATAATCAGCTGGAAAAAAGTCAGTTGGAACCGACAGAGGACATGCTGTTTTTGGGGGCAAGGTTCCAGACGCACAAGAACACAGTTGGTCTACCTGCAGACAAGAAGTCAATCATAATAGACCGCATATACACGGTCAGACAAACCCAAGTGCTACAGGCGAGGCAATGTCTGAGCCTACTGGGCACGCTAACGTCGGCTATACCCCTAGTTCGTTGGGCACAATGGCATTCAAGAACTTTTCAGTGGGGGTTTCTGTCCCAATGGGACGGTCACAGTATGTCTCAGAGAGTCCATATATCACTCGACATGAGGGAAAGTCTACAGTGGTGGCAACAGGAGGCCAACTTGTCCAGGGCACACCCCATAGACCACAGGGAACCACTGATCGTGACCACAGACGCAAGTGGCAGGGGCTGGGGAGCCCACTACAGAGAAAATACAACGCAGGGTACTTGGCACCAAGCAATGGCGCAGTCCCCAGCCAACGTCTTAGAACTAAGGGCAGCATATCAAGCACTCCAACATTTTCTACCTTACTTAAAACGCAACCCAGTCTTATTGAGAATGGACAACAAAACAGCTGTTGCTTACATCAACAGACAGGGGGGCACGAGAAGTCTGAGACTACTGCAGGAAACAGCACAAATCATGAAGCTGGCAGAAGACAATCTAGACAGTCTCAAGGCAATATACATTCCAGGGGTAGAGAATGTGAAGGCGGACTTTCTCAGTCGCAGTTACATATGCAACAACGAGTGGGCGCTGGACAACAAGGTGTTCATTCAGATCTGTCAGAGATGGGGAGTCCTGGAAGTAGACATGATGGCCACGACACACAACACGAAGTGCCAGAGATTTTTTTCTCGCAGGCCGAATCCCTCAGCGGAGGGGGTGGATGCACTGATGATACCCTGGAACTTCCGTTTAGGATATGTTTTTCCACCTGTCCCAATGATCAGCAGGCTGCTCAAACGCCTGACGAAAGAGAGGGTGACCCTCATAGCAGTCATCCCATACTGGTCTCATCGCCCATGGTTTTCGTTGTTGTGGAGCCTGAAGGTGGAGCAACCTTGAAAGATCCCGGTAACTCCATCATTGCTGACTCAGGGACCAATACAACACCCAAATCCGGAAAAGTTAAATTTGATGGTGTGGCTATTGAGGGGGAGAGACTAAAGAGAGCTGGGTGCTCAGACAAAGTGATACAGACGTTACTAAAGTCCAGGAAACAGTCAACGAATAAAACTTACCACGCTATCTGGAATAAATTTCTGGAATTTGCCACAATCAAGAACTTTGACCCTCTCCAACCACTTCCTTGTCAGGTTTTCGAGTTTCTACAGTCCGGACTGGAGAGACAGTTGAGTTACTCGGCACTGAAGGTGCACGTAACAGCGTTATCTGCGCTCATGGATGTAAGGTGGGCATTTAACCCATTAGTATCACAATTCATGAAGGGGGCAATGAAACTAAGACCCCCAAGGAAAACCCTCTTTCCCAGTTGGGACCTGCCAGCAGTCCTGGATGCACTCACGGGACCTCCCTTTGAACCAATGGAGTCCTGTTCAGTTTGGAACCTGACACTGAAGACAGTGTTATTGACGGCCTTATCCTCTGCAAAAAGAGTGTCGGAACTACAGGCAATTGGAATCAAGGAACCCTACCTAGTCTTCTTCCCTGATAGGGTGGAAATAAGACCTTTGCAACATTTCATCCCAAAGGTCTCCTCTACGTTCCACTTCAACCAGGAGTGGACATTACCTACCTTCCAACAACAGGAGGAGGAGGCCCCACACAAACTCGATGTGGGGCGGACACTCAGGAAGTACATTCAGGTCACGGAACCCTTTAGGAAATCAGAGAGGTTGTTCGTAGTCCCAACAGGATACAGGAAGGGGGAATCGGCGTCTCCCAGAACCATATCATCGTGGATAGTGAAAGGCATACAGGCGGCATACAGAGCTATCAACCTAGAGCCTCCGGCGCAGTTTGGGGCGCATTCCACTAGAGCAATAGCTACTTCGTGGGCAGCCTATGGAGGAGTGTCGGCAGAGAAGATCTGTCAGGCAGCCAGTTGGACCACCATCCACACGTTTATGAATCATTATAAATTTGATCCTGCCGTAAATTCTACTGTACAGTTTGGAAAAACAGTGTTAACTTCACAAGCTACTTAATCGCGCAATGGAGATATGCTTAATCTTATTACATTTTTTTCTTTGGTGCACCAGCAATTTGGTCCCTCCCGTGTATCTTTTGAATGTTTCTCTAGTTAGATCCCGTAGGTGCTGCCATGGAGGCATTAGGAAAACGGAAAATTGTATACTTACCTATCGGTAATTTTCCTTTCCTGATACATCCATGGCAGCACGGGAGACCCACCCCTTTGCTCGGTGAGGTCGAAAAAAGGACTAGACAGGTACTGAGGGGGGTGGCTTAAACTTATCTAGTTACCTGTCCAATGGGGGTAGGGGGCGGGGCAACTACCCGTAGGTGCTGCCATGGATGCATCAGGAAAGGAAAATTACCGATAGGTAAGTATACAATTTTCCGTTTTTAAGCAATACCAGTTGCCTGGCTGTCCTGCTGATCCTCTGCCTCTAATACGTTCAGCCATAAACCGTGAGCAAGCATGCAACAGGTGTTTCTGACATTATTGTCAGATCTGACAAGATTAGCTGCATGCTTGTTTCTGGCGTTATTCAAACACTACTGCAGTTAAATAGATCAGCAGGGCTGCCAGGCAACTGGTATTATTTAAAAGGAAATAGATATAGCAGCCGCCATATTCTTTTCAGTTCAGTTGTCCTTTAAGCCCTTAATGGTTCTGGGTTACCATAAACTATCTAGATTTTCCTTGAAAATTCATGTGATTAAAATATAGCATTGCATTTTAAACTGACAGTGTGAGGCAGCAAGTAGTTTTTTTTTTTCTTTTTTAAAGTTGTTTCATAAATATTTACACCTTTTCTGGACCCGATGACTCAGGCAGCTTTAAGACCACAGCTGTTTGTGCCCTTTTTTTATTTCTGGGATTGGCTCACAGCAATCATGGGGTCAGGAGCCAATGAAATTGCCTCCCGACTGATATACCAAAGCTCTGCTGTCAACATGACAGCAGAGCGAGCAGGTGCAGCCATGCAGACAGTAGTGGGTATGGCGAGAGAAATCAGCGAGTGTGGTAGGGTCTGATTGAAATCTTTTCCCTGGCCAGGGATAACAGCTTTCAAACAGGGCACAGATTTCAATCACCATGGTCCGGAAGAGCTTAAAGTAATGTTCTGGGTATGAGAGGTCATTGGCAATCCTTATTGCTCTAAAGTACAAACTGGAGTAGTGAAGGCATTCTAGTGAGGTAAGGGGTTTCCCAATTATTCTCTGGTAGTGGAGCCGGCGGTTTATACCGGGATGTAAGAACAGAGGACAGACTCTATAGTGGTGGAGTAAAAGGACCTTAGGAGCTCCTGAGCCATGACTAACTTTTTATTTGACAGTGGAAGAATAGTCTCTGCTAGAAAGGGTAGCTGAGCTGACATGTGAAAAGGGATTATATTCAGTAAACTTTATATGAGCAGACAACACACCTAAAGTTTATCGAACTTTACCCAAGTCAGGCTCAGGGTTGGAAATCCATGGCTCAGAGAGGTAACCCCAAGCCAGACTTGTGCTGATCGCCACGAGGTTGATGCTGAGAATAGCGCATTTCAACTCCCCTCCCTGGGGATCCAGATGCCGGCATCCATTCTTCTTCCTGTCCTCGGAGGCTCTGGATCCCTCTAGTGAAATCACTATCTGTCATCATAGAGGCACATCGCCACCCGGAGGATGAAGGGAGAATTGCAGCAGCAGATCCCAGGGAGGTTAGTAAGTGCAGCGGCTGCTGCAGGCTTTCTGGCGGCATGATTATTTTACAGTTTTAGGGTCTAAAAGCATTCAAAAAATATTGCACCGCTTTTGGACCCTAAAATCTGATAATAATCATACCGCCTGGGAGGTTTATTTCCTCTAATTTCAGTACAGTTCTTTACATTACATGTGTGAAAAAGATTTAAGTTGAGATATACTACAACAATGTGTCAGATTTTCAGTCTGAAAGCCTTCCAATAACACAAGACCAGTTCTTTTCTAATTTCCCTAGCTCTGTTTTGATCTCTGTTTTGACTAGGCTTTCATTTTGCCAGTAAAATGACAATAGACATCATAAGAATAAATATACAGCACTAAGGGTACTTATCCGTTAGCCGGGCGCATCCTCTAGGTGGCGACAAAACTCCACCAGAGTTACATCTTTCCCTACTATCCATGTCGGCCTGGAGGGGGAATAGTAATTAACGCCACCTGCCGGATGCGCCCGGCTAACGGATAAGTACCGCACTAAGAATAACTGACTTTGATTATTTCAGGTGTAGGGATGGTCTTCCCAAATTATGCATTTTTATGCAAATGTATGCAGTTTGAAAATGGAGGTTTAAATTGATTGGTCATTTTTTAATCTGCATATATTTGCATAATAATGTGCATACATTTGCAACAACTCAAGAATAATTTGCACATACTTGCTCATCCCTATTCAGGAGACCAGCATAGAAGACTTTTTAAATTTGTGATAATTACTCCTTGGACCTGATTTTTTAAATGTACACTAATTGGCAATTACCCTTAGGCATCTTTTCCACGGACTGTTTATAGGCAGTGAAATGCCTCTCAAAGTCTCACAACTGCTTGCTGCTGCCTGGTAACTGCTCACTACTGCCTGGTAACTGCTTGCTGAGCACACAGCTCAACAGTCCGTGGAAAGGAAGCCTTAGGCCTCTTTTCCACAAACTGTTCATAGCAAGTGAAATGCAGTGAAATGCTTCTCAAACTCTCACAACTGCTCACTGATGCCCGGTAACTGCTTGTTGCTGCCTGGTAACTGCTTGCTGAGCACCCATCTCAACAGTCTGTGGAAAAGAGGCCTTAATCAGAAAAAAAAAATCAATCATGAATTTACAAAAGAAAAAGAACCACAGATGTCCTTGCACAGGTACAACCAGTTATGATACATCCTGCAGGTTCACAGACCAATGGGGAGCCTTGGAGCCAATATTTAAAGACGTCTTAGCTAAAGCTGTGAGGGGGGGGGGGGCAGTGTGTGGCGTTAGGGTGTACAGTAATCTTAAAGTAATGAAGCTTGCAAGATTAGAGGATATTGGTGCATTGGGCATTTCATTTTTTTATAGGTAAGTATTTAAGGACTTTTTTAATTGTGTTTTTATTTCACTTAACCCTTTGTGAAAATGGGTAAGGGGTACTACATACCCCTATACCCATTTCTCCTGGGAGGGATGCAGGCATCTGGGGTTCCACATCTTAAATGGGGCCCCTAGATGCCACCATGATCACTCTCCCCCACCTCTTCCTGGTGCAGCAATACAAGATATGTCTTAGGTTAAGAGAGACATTTAAAATATGGAATTAGCTACATATCTAAAAATAATTCTACCAGCATTTGAGACAAAGGAGTTGATTCACTAAATTATGGTAACTCATAACACGGCTGTGCTAGAGTTTTGGGGGTACTTATCCGTTAGCCGGGCGCATCCGGCAGGTGGCGATAATTGCTATTCCCCCTCCAGGCCGACATGGATAGTAGGGAAAGATGTAACTCTGGTGGAGTTTTGTCGCCACCTAGAGGATGCGCCCGGCTAACGGATAAGTACCGTTTTGTGTATACTATAATGCGCGTAGCGGTTTTTGCGCGCCAACGTGATTTTTTTTTGGCCAACAAACACAGCATAACGCAAGCATTTGCAGGAGAAAATTCACATTTGGGCATGAAAACCGTTACGCACATTATAACGCATGCATGAAGTAAGAGGTATACGGAGGCTGCCATATTTATTTCCTTTTAATCAATACCAGTTGCCTGGCAGCCCTGCTGATCCTCTGCCTCTAATACTATTAGCCATAGCCCCTGAACAAGCATGCAGCAGATCAGGTGTTTCAGACTTTAAAGTCAGATCTGACAAGACTAGCTGTATGCTTGTTTCTGGTGTTATTCAGATACTACTGCAGAGAAATAGACCAGCAGGGCTGCCAGGCAACTGCTATTGATTAAAAGGAATTAAATATGACAGCCTTCGTATACCTTTTACTTCAGTTCCCCTTTAAATAATACCAGTTGTCTGGCAGCCCTGCTGATCTCAGACTACAATAGTGGCTGAATCACAAACCTGAAACAAGCATGCAGCTAATCCAGTCTGACCACAGTCAGAGCACCTGATATGCTTGCTTTTTGAGGGGCTGTGGCTAAAAGTATTAGAGACACAGGATCCTCAGGAGAGTCAGGAAACTGGTATTATTTTTAAAGAAAAAATTCTAATGCAATGCTGTGGGGGATTTTTATAAAATCACATTGCTCAAGTGGGATCACGCCCATTGCATTACTTTAGCAAGAGTTTTCAAATCGCAAAGCACTCAGAAAATCGCTCCTAGTGGGTTTCTGGCCTTAAAGTGAAACAGAGATGAAAATAAACTAACGAGATAAACAAATGGATCTGTTCTTCTACTCCTAAAAATGACTTGTTTAGATATCTCAAGGTTTTATTTTATGTATAAACATTTACAAAGCAGATTTAATGTTTCATGGTCTCTGCTTAATTGCAGTGTCTCAGGAGTTCCAGAGTGAAAATACATGAACTATTGACCTTTTTATGTTTTCCTCTCACAGTAAAAAGCCCAGGTATCTACATAGGCAAGTGTTTTATAGCTGTAATTTGTTATCAGTGAGCCGACTGAGTCCTGACTGGAGAAAAACTGTCAGTTCCATAGCGAATTATAAACTCTTTAATGCAGGGAAAAAAAGAAAAGGAGCACAAGTGTCTGTATGCTTGCCACTGTATATGCACATGTCTATTTCATCATGTCATCTCTGGTACACTTTGAGGCCTCTTTTCCACAGACTGTTGATAAGCAGTGAAATGCCTCTCAAACTCTCACAACTGCCTGGTATCTACTTGTTGCTGCCTGGAAACTGCTTGCTGAGCACACAGCTTAACAGTCAATGGAAAAGAGGCCTTAGGCTGTATTCACAGTGGGACGTTGAGGTTTAATTATTATTATTATTAACTGTATTTATAAAGCACCAACATATTACGCAGCACTTTAATGCGACGTTAAAGTCGCAACATGTCTGTGTTAAGAGGTAACGCACTGCAAGCAGTGTTACCACAACGCAACAATTTTAGCACAACTTTAATGTCGCACTGTGAATGTCCCATAGGATTAGCATTGCAGTGCGGTAAGCTGCGTTATAAGACTTTATAACGTGCGATCATAACATCCCATTGTGAATGCGACCTAAAACGGATTTCAACCTCATTACCAAATTGTTTATGCTGCCCATTTAAATCTGTGAATGACTAAAACATATAAAAAAGGCAAGATACTTAAAGGTACAGTGAAAATAACGTAATAAAAATGTGTTTCATTTTTACAAAAATTATTTCTAAATAATTTAGTCAGTGTTTGCCTATTGTAAAATCTTTACTCTCCATGATTTACATTCTGACATTTACCACATGGTGACATTTTTACTGCTGGCAGGTGAGATCTGTTGAAAGAGGATGCATTTTTGGCAGTTGGAAACAGCTGTTATTTCCCACAATGCAACAAGGCTCCCACCACAATATCAGCCATACAGAGCCCCCTAATGATCTGTTTGAGAAAAGGTAAAGATTTATCGGGGGAAAGGGGGTATCAGCTACTGATTAGGATGAGGCCCAATCAGGGCCAATCCGCCCCCATTAACGTCTTAATAACCACGTCACGCCGATGGGCGTGAATGCGGTGGCATCCCCAGGACCACCTAACGCCAACTGTCGTCAAGTCCTAGGGAGAGGTTTTGCAGGAGATCACGCACACACATCTCCACTAGAGATGGGCTGAACGGTTCGCCGGCGAACGGTTCCACACGAACTTCGGTGGTTCGTGTTCGCGTCCCGCTGGCGAACCTTTGCGGAAGTTCGGTTCGCCCCATAATGCACCTTGAGGGTCAACTTTGACCCTCTACATCACAGTCAGCAGGCCCAGTGTAGCCAATTAGGCTACACTAGCCCCTGGAGCCCCACCCCCCTTATATAAGGCAGGCAGCGGCGGCCATTACGGTCACTCGTGTGCTGCCTGCGTTAGTGAGAGTAGGGCGAGCTGCTGCAGACTGTCTCTCAGGGAAAGATTAGTTAGGCTTAACTTGTTCCTGGCTGGCTGCATACCTGTTCTGTGAACCCACCACTGCATACCTGTACTGTGAACCCACCACTGCATACCTGTTCAGTGAACCTGCCACTGCATACCTGTTCTGTGAACCCATCACTGCATACCTGTTCAGTGAACCTGCCACTGCATACCTGTGCTGTGAACCCACCACTGCATACCTGTTCTGTGAACCCATCACTGCATACCTGTTCAGTGAACCTGCCACTGCATACCTGTGCTGTGAACCCATCACTGCATACCTGTTCAGTGAACCTGCCACTGCATACCTGTGCTGTGAACCCACCACTGCATACCTGTTCTGTGAACCCATCACTGCATACCTGTTCAGTGAACCTGCCACTGCATACCTGTGCTGTGAACCCATCAATGCATACCTGTTCAGTGAACCTGCCACTGCATACCTGTGCTGTGAACCCATCACTGCATACCTGTTCAGTGAACCTGCCACTGCATACCTGTTCAGTGAACCTGCCACTGCATACCTGTGCTGTGAACCCACCACTGCATAGCTGTTCTGTGAACCCATCACTGCATACCTGTTCAGTGAACCTGCCACTGCATACCTGTGCTGTGAACCCATCACTGCTGCCACCTCCTCTCCTCCTGCTACATGCTCTTCACTGTCCTCCTCCTCCTTGGCTGAGTGGCAGTTCTCCTCTCCAGCTACACAGCCCCAGCTCCGCAGGGCCTATGCTGCATGCCAGGTACGACGCTGTCACGCCATCTTAGACATGTCTTGTCTCAAAGCGGAGAGTCACACTGGAGCAGCTCTCCTGGCTGCTCTTAAGAAACAGGTGGATGAGTGGCTGACCCCGCACCACCTGGAGATAGGCAACGTGGTGTGCGACAACGGCAGCAATCTGCTTGCCGCTTTGCATATGGGGAAGCTGACACACATACCCTGCATGGCACATGTCATGAATCTAGTTGTTCAAAGATTTGTGGCAAAGTACCCTGGCTTAGCGGATGTCCTGAAGCAGGCCAGGAAGTTCTGTGGGCATTTGAGGCGGTCTTACACAGCCATGGCACGATTTGCAGAAATTCAGCGGAAAAACAACATGCCGGTGAGACGCCTCATTTGCGATAGCCCGACTCGCTGGAATTCGACCCTGCTCATGTTCTCCCGCCTGCTAGAACAGAAAAAAAGCCGTCACCCACTACCTCCACAACTACAGTAGAATGAAACAGTCTGGGAAGATGGGGATGTTCTGGCCCGACAACTGGACACTGATGAAAAATGCATGCAGGCTCATGCGGCCGTTTGAGGAGGTGACCAACCTGGTGAGCCGCAGTGAGGGCACCATCAGCGACTTAATTCCCTACGCTTACTTCTTGGAGCGTGCTGTGCGTAGAGTGGCGGATGAAGCTGTGAATGAGCGTGACCAGGAACCGTTACGGCAGGAACAGGCATGGGACCAATTTTCATCAGACTCAGCTGTTTCCTCAACACCTGCGGCAGCACAGAGGGGGGAGGAGGAGGAAGAAGAGAAGTCGTGTGCAGAAGACGAGTCAGACTCAGAGGATGATGAGCAAGGTGTTTCTTTGGGGGAGGAGGAGGAGGAGGGGACGGCGGCAGGAGAACACCCGGAGCAGGCGTCGCAGGGGGCTTGTGCTGCTCAACCTTCCCGTGGTATTGTTCGCGGCTGGGGGGAGGAGGTTGACTTACGTGACGTCACTGAGGAAGAGCAAGAGGAGATGGAGGGTACTGGATCCGACTTTGTGCAGATGTCGTCTTTTATGCTGTCCTGCCTTTTGAGGGACCCCCGTATAAAAAACCTCAAGGGGAATGAGCTGTACTGGGTGGCCACACTACTAAACCCTCGGTACAGGCACAAAGTGGCGGACCTGTTACCAACTCACCGGAAGGTGGAAAGGATGCAGCACATGCAGAACCAGCTGTCAACTATGCTTTACAATGCCTTTAAGGGTGATGTGACAGCACAACGCCAGCAAGGTACCACTGCCACTAATCCTCCTCCCGTGTCCACGCAGTCAAAGACAGGACACTCCAGCGATCTCATGGTGATGTCGGACATGCGGACGTTCTTTAGTCCAACGCCTTGCCGTAGCCCTTCCGAATCGACCCTCCACCAACGCCTGGAACGGCAGGTAGCCGACTACCTGGCCTTAAGTGTGGATGTAGACACTGCTGTGAACAGCGATGAGGAACCCTTGAACTACTGGGTGCGCAGGCTTGACCTGTGGCCAGAGCTGTCCCAATTTGCCATCCAACTTCTCTCCTGCCCTGCCGCAAGCGTCCTGTCTGAAAGGACCTTCAGCGCAGCTGGAGGCATTGTCACAGAGAAGAGAAGTCGCCTAAATCACAAAAGTGTTAAGTACCTCACCTTTATCAAAATGAATGAGGCATGGATCCCGGAGGGCTGCTGCCCGCCCCAAGACTAAGTCAGTCCCCGCACACACAGCATCTCTGCCTGCACGCCATGTGACTGGCTGCCTGGCCTGCCCCAAGAAGACTAAGTCGCTCCCAGTCCCTCCACACAGCATGTCTGCCTGCAGGCCGCTTGACTACCTTCTCCGCCACCACCAACAGGGTCCGGGACTCCAGGCGGATTGCTGAATTTTTTAGGCCGCTGCTAGCAGCGGCCACTGTAATAATTTTTCTGGTGCGTGTACATGACTGCCTAATTTTTCTGGCTGCACTGCGGGCAGCTGCAACAACAAAAGAAAAGGCATGTACATGCGCCCATTCCCCTTCGTGATCATTACCTTGCCGTGGTGAAGGGGCTTGCGTATCACAATGAAGCAATGACCGGCGCCTAGATGAGTGTCTCGGGGGGCACACAAAAGATAATAAGGTCGTTGCTTCATTGTGGTCAGACCAAATTTGATCAGCTGGACAGTCACTGTTCTGTCATTCAGCTACATCAGCCAGGCGACCATATGGGCTGTAAAGCCACCAAAACCTGCACTCTCGCCATGGTGCGCACCAGTCCAGCACGGCCATCACTACACAAACAGCTGTTTGCGGTGCGTTACATGGTGAGTTTGGTGTGTCAGTGTGAAGCAGTACCTTAATTACACTACCTGATTGATGTATACACATGCAAGATGTTTTAAAGCACTTTAGGCCTGTCATTTAGCATTCAATGTGATTTCTGCCCTTAAAACGCTGCTTTGCGTCAAATCCAGACTTTTCCCCGGGACTTTTGGCATGTATCCCACTCCGCCATGCCCCCCTCCAGGTGTTAGACCCCTTGAAACATCTTTTCCATCAGTTTTGTGGCCAGCATAATTATTTTTTTTTTTCAAAGTTCGCATCCCCATTGAAGTCTATTGCGGTTCGCGAACTTTAACGCGAACCGAACGTTACGCAAAAGTTCGCGAACCCGGTTCGCGAACCTAAAATCGGAGGTTCGGCCCATCTCTAATCTCCACTTGAATGACAGAGCTTCTCTCCGCTATCAGTCTCCCAGCGGCGATCGCCGCTAGAAGACTGTTAGACGGCGAAACCACAATATAACAGTCCATAGAAATCTCTGTTGGTGGGCAGAAAAAGGGGGGGGGGAAGTAAAAATCACTTGTGTGCCAAGTTGTACGGCCCTGCAGCAAGGCCTTAAAGCTGCAGTGGCCTAATTGGTAAAAAAAAATAGCCTGGTCACTAGGGGGGGTGTAAGCCTACAGTCCTCAAATGGTTAAACAAGTGGGGGCCTGAGCTCAGTAATGTAGTTGTGTCCACTTAACAGCATCTGTAACATTGATGTGTTTTTGAAAAGTGGACACAAATGTGTTAGTGGGCTCAGGCCCTAAATGAGAGAACTTTTTTTTGTTTCAACTGAAAGTCACGTTACTACGCAGCACCTCCAGATGCTTACCAAACCACTTTACACTTTTTTTGTTTGTTTTTTTAGGTTGGTAAATGTTACTATTTGTGGTAAACATTTGGTCACTTGCCTCTGAAGCTGAAAAGGTTTTGAAATTCCAAACTTCAGGATTAACCCATAACTATTACTGATAATTTCCATGTCAAAACTGGCAGCATAAAAGTATTCATGCACTGCAATGATTGTATTGGTTTTATATTATGGATGAACGTTTGGGAAACACAGCAATAGCATAATGTACTGACATATCATAGAATTTACCCAAGGTCAGTGAAGATGAATAAAAATCAAAGAACCTTTATTATGTCTGTGTGGAAGGATTTGTAATTGAATGATAAAACACAATGGTTAAAGGTCACAGGGTTATTGCAAATCCATAAAAAGACTGACGCACACATTTATCATTTTATTGACTTTTTGCTTATATTTTCCTTTCTTTCAATTTTAAGGAGGTATGCACAATGGTTATTCTAAACTCCGTAGAGTCACTGCATTGGCTGCACCAAAGTTTATTCAATCAGCGTCTATTATGCACACATTCAAACAATGATGTACTGTGTGATGATAACGGAATAAGTACGTGACTACTTTATGGTAACAGCATTTTATTTAGGTTTTATTTCCTCCTTGCGGTTTTCTTATGTATTATTTCAGAAGATAGAAAAGCAAAGCAAAAAAAGCCATGAAACATAAAATGGAAAATACTTCTATGTTCTCTTTCTTTGCTGTTTTTACTTTGCCTTTTCCATGGAGTCTACAGAACGTAAATGGCAAACAGAAAGAAAACAAACTAACAGAAAAATACTAATGAAAAGCAATGAACAAAGGTGCTTGTCCAGGATGTTGGCTTTGTCCTTTTTCTCCTTTTAAACAATAGCATTTCTCTTGAAGACTGGAATCCCTAAGGAGTGTATTTCTGAGAAAATTCTTTATCTCTAGAGATAAGGGGAATATCTTAAAATATGCTCTACTGTTTTTTTTTCTCCAAACCACAGATCTTCACCTTGCATCAGAAAGTTTCTACTTGGTTGGAAATCCAACTGTGGAGAGTATAAGAAATCATCAGTTGCCGGACAGAGATAACTTGAGTCACAATATAACTGAGCCAGAAACTGTGTTAATGTATTGGCTAGCATCTAATTATGAAAAAGCATAAGTGTCTAGTTCTAAGTAGCATGGGGCTCTCTTCAGGGCCGGATTTGTACTTTCCAGCACCCTAGGCCGGCTGTCACCAACCCCCACCCCCCCATTCTGTCCAACTCTGACTAGTGTTCACTGGGTTACATGGGCTCCTGTCTGTTTTGCTGCTTTGCCCCCCCTGTTCAAAGAAGCAGTGCATGCTCTGTCCACTCCATGTAACTTTGCACTCCAGCCTGGATGCACAGCAGTCGATTGTGTTCAGGGCTTGCATAATTCAGAAATGATGCTCATATATGAGCAGCACTTGTCAAGTACGCATACCTATAACACTCCAAACCTCGACTGCTGTGCACATCAGTACAGGAGTGCATAACAACAAGAAGCCCGAGAGGACAGAGTATGCACTGCTTCTTTGTCCTCTGTGCGACTTGCTTCAGTCAGAGTCACAAACAGGTGAGGGTGTAGCGCAAAGGAGAGAAACCCATCCAAAACAGAACAGGTCAGTAGAAGGATCCAACACACGCTGGAATAGATGTAGTGTAATGCTAGGTACACACGATGCAATTCTGACAGATTTACTGTCAGATTGATTATTTCCAATGTCTGATCTGATTTCCGATCAATTTTTCAATCGATTTTCCGTTCATTTCTATGAAAAAAATCATTCAGAAAATCGGATAGCAGATCGGACATGTTGGAAATAGTCGATCTGACAGTAAATCTGTCAGAAAATTGCATCATGTGTATCTAGCATAAGCTCTGGTGTACTTTACACAGTGACAATTTAGCACTTGGTTGGGGCAAGTTGAGACAGATCTTAATCAGTCAGCAGGAAGTTTTTAAGTTTTGTAATAGAATGATAATATTTATTGGCTAACCAAAAGAAAACAGTGAGCCTTTGGCTAATGAGCCATCTTCAGACTTTGTTCCTGTATACAAGATGTTAGGACACACAGCTATATATACAGTCAGCAGGAGATGTATACATTGTTTTGTAAATATAAATGTGATACAGTTATTCTGTTTCAAAACATCCTGCTTTCACTGATGGCTAAAACAGTACAATGCTTTGCTGCTTCTAAAACATGTCAGGAAAGAGTTAGGCCCCGTTCACACTGCAAGCGTTTCCAGCTGCGTTTTGGAAACGGGTGCAGGTGGCCGACACGCACGACAGACATTGCATAGAGTGCAATGTCTGATGTTCACACTGCATGCGTTCCGGACCTGTGCGGTCCAGGAACGCATGCTGCACGCATTTTTTGTAAAAACGCGTGGCTGTCCCATTCACTTTTCAGTGATGGGATCAGCCACACAACGCACACAAACGCGGATGGCGTGCGTTCGTACGCGTTGTTCCGCGTGCGTGCCCGTCCGCGTTTGTGATGTGAACGGGGCCTTAAACTGTAGCACAGAGAGAATGTTGCTGTCATTCCTTAGGAAATAAAAACAAACCATAAATCCAACAGGTCTCAGGTCTTTAACAGCTCTGACCAAGTAATAAAACATCAGTCTGGGGGAGAGGAGAGCTGATAATTCCTATCCTTGAATGCGTGCATAAAGAAACTAATCTGAACTCAAAAGTTCTACTACTTGAGCCCATTTTTTTTTCTCACAGCAGCTTGTATGTCCCTACTCATTATACTGGACGAGATATTCAGATGACAACAGATGCTGACTGTCATCACACACACTCTGCAGTGAGAGAGATGCAGGGATCTCTGGAATTCAGGCAGAATAGTGCAAAGCAAAAGTTATTTACTTAAACATGTGCCCTCTTATCTCTCTAAGTCCTGCCCCCTGCTGAATTTTATCGCCCTAGGCCTTGACCTTTGCGGCCTTTCCAGAAATCCGGCCCTGGCTCTCTTCCTAGGTCATTAGGCAGGCGTGAGAAACTCATGCTCACAAGCTCTGCCTACTTGACATACCAGACTGCATAGCAGATAAAGCTTAAAAAATTAAATCATTTTTTTCTCAATCTCACTTTTCACTCATGCATGCACATGATAACATTTTTAAAAGAAGTACTCACCATTGCTCACACTGCTGTGAAACATCACATTTGACTAAAAATGATACAGCAAACTGACTACCGAAGCAAGGAAACTCCCAAGCAGCTCACGCAGCAGTGGTAGTGGATATGGAGAGAGAGGTACTTTTCCCTTTTCATTTCAGTGGAGCCATGCACATGCTCCTGTTTGTGCAGAGCATGGCTCCTGATATGTAGAACACTGTGGCAGTCTGCAGTTTCTGCATGTCATAGCCACTTGCCTGATAGATAGGCATTGCATCCTGTATGACAATTGTTGGTTTATAAAGCCAAGGAATTGCAAAGTGCAATTTCTCAGCTTTTTAGATAAGCCATTCATTTTACAGTTTTGTTCACTGAACAATCCAAAAAGATCGTACTGTATCTATACTGTCCAGTTGCCATTTTAACAGTGTACACAATGGTGCTATTGGATACTTTTATACCATTCTGATCTGAGACGTATTTTCAGAGAAAAACAAAGCCTCTGATTGGCTGCCTCAAGATGCCCTGGCCAATAAGGCGCTTAGCTGTGCATAAAGTAGCTAGTAAAAGGATTTATGGTAATTGGAATCCTACTCCTAGGCAAACATTAGAAACGCCATGGCATTTATTCACTAAACCGTGCAAACTCATAGCATGGCTGCACTAGCGTTTTGCATGCGTTATAATGTGCATAACAGTTTCCGCACTCAAACACTAATTTTTACATGCAAATGTGGTATTTTGCGTGGTTAACATGGTTTAGTGAATCAACCCCCATGTCTACATCACAAAATTGCAGGCGGATGTAGGGCTACAGCACTTTCTACAGATGTCAGGGCTGGTTCAGACGGACGTCTGCGTGGCGTCGCGTTTGGGTGCATTGCGGCGGCTGCGCGGTCAGGCTTTCAGTAGCCTTTGCTTCGCGATCTGATGTGGTCGCGTTTTTCTTCCACTTGGGGAACATTAGCCATCGCAGTTGGCCGCACCCTGGAAGCTACATGTTGCTTCCAGGGACAGCCCGAAAGCTAGCGAAAATCGGGACCCAAACACCTAGTTCGTGTAAACACTCCCATTCGCTTGAATTGGAGCGTTTACCGCGACTTTCCGAACGCTTGCGGTAAACGCTCCGCAACCGTCCGTCTGATGCTGTATTTCACCCCTAAATATTGTCTGTAACTTTAATGTCCAGTGCTGCGTAATATGTTGGTGCTTTATAAATACAATAAATAAATAAATCGCTTAAATGAACACCATCAATGCCCAAGTGTTCTAAAATGAGAATGTACAAATCATGTCTAAGTAGCTGTGTAAACATTTTCCTACTTTTCGTGTTAAATATCAGAGGCAAAAGCTGTAATTCATTGGGGTTGATTTACGAAACCGTGAACACTCAGCACGGCCGCACTAGCATTGTGCGCATGTTATATCGCGCATAACTGTTTTCATGCGCAAACGCAAATTTTCACCCGCAGGAGCACAAGAAAAATCACGTTTGCCTGCAAAAAATTGTGTTTGCGCAAGAATACCATTACACGCATTATAAGGTGCGCAAAACGCTAGTGCTGTCGTGCTATGAGTTAGCACGGTTTAGTGAATCAACCCCATTGTGTGTAGATTTTAGCTACGTTTTGGAATGTCTCAACCACCAATAATACAGACGCTATACCTGATTATGTGGCGATCTGCAGTATCACCACTAATCAAATATAGCTGCCAGGAAGGCAAGGTGTATAGCGCTTGGTGCAACAGTAACGGATTAGTTTAATGAGACCTCACCAGAGGAGCTGGTGGGTATTATCAGAACAGCACCTCACCAGTGGCAAGGGCCCACTGGTGAGCAGAGAGGTCAGACAGGCTAGGTTCGGCAACTGAGAGGCAGATAATGTACAGAATCAGTAAGCAAAGGAGTAGTAGGTATTCAGGCAGAGGTCCAGCAACTAGATCAGATGGGCAGAAGTACAGAAACGTAAAGCAATAGCAGAGTCAGAGATAAGCCAGAGTCATACACAGAATATCAATATTATACAATAAAGCAATAGTCCTAGTCTTGTGTGAAATCCCTGGTTTCCTCCCAGATCAAAGCACACCGGATACTAGGCTAAGGTCTGAGCGCTAACACGTATGTACTCGCAACAGCACACAGGTTGCAACTGAAGACTGAAGGCTTTTAAAGCAGAGGAGACCCCACGGCCGCGCCCACTAGCAATCAGCCAATCCTGAGCGGCGTCTGTCCCCTCTGACGTCAGCTGACCAGCGGGTCAGCTGACGCGCCTCCTCCCAGCATAAAGGTCCTGTCTACGCGCGCGGCCGCGCAATACAGCAACCCTATGTGCTAATGACAATTCCGTCCCCTAGATGCCGGTGGAACGGAAAAAACCTCCGAGCAGGGAACTGAGGCGGCTGCGGAGACACCCTGCGTGCCCGCAGCCGCAGATGTTACAGATAACAGTAAGCAAAGAGATAAAAAAGGATTCAAATGTATACGCCAGTACTTCACAGCACTCTCCAAATATTTCCTATCTCATTTGAAAAAAACAGGTTAGTGTTACTGTAAATGAATGAAAAATCGCAATCTCTGGCTTCTGTGCTTAACAATTGCTATTGGAAAAGGGCCCTATAGCAGAGTATACAAAAAGAAAGAATACACATCACACATGCACATATAGGCGTATGAAAAAATTGTGAACAACTATTAAATTGTTTGGGTTTTTGTCTGCATCTTTTCAAAGTAGCAACTTTAATTTAATAGATTTCATGTAATATGGAAAAATCATTTCTGCAGTGAAATCAAATTAATTAGATTAACATAAAAGATTATGTATTATTATTATTAACACAATTAGGTGCATTTCTTTGGTCTGGGCACCATAACAGATATATATGTGTAATACTCATTTGGGCCTCCTTTTTGCAAGTATAGAAGTTTCTAGATTCCTCCTATAAAGGGATGGTCAGAAGTGCCCATTTCCTATTCTGTGGAAATTCAGATTTCCGCCAATACCAACTTCCATTTTGTCCAATTTTCTGCTTTTCTGATTTCTGTTTTTCCAATTTCTTATTCTGGGTATATTTTAGTAGTATTTTTTTCATCAGAATGCAAAACAATTATATACTGTAGATAGATGGATATATATATATATATATATATATATATCAGAAAAACGGACCCCAGAAAATGGAATCTCTTGTAATTGGTTTAAAATTACTGTGGTGATTTGATTTTTGCAAAAATAAATAAATCAATCAATCTGTATTTTCCGATTGGTCCACTGCTTCAGAGTTCTGCGATTGGGCTAAAATTACCAAGTTGGGGTAAATTGGATTCCTATGGAATTCCGAATTCTGTTTTTGAAATTCCATTTTCCGAATGAAAATGCCGATTTCCAATCAGAAATTCGGGAAGTTCAATTCCCTGGAATTTGCATGAGCATCCCTACCCTCCTATAGTCTGTGGTGAGTTTCTGGATTCGAAATTAGGTATTTTTGACCATATCGCCCTACAAAATCTTTCTAGTGCAGTTAAATTTGATGGTGTGCTAAACAGACAGCCTGTTTCAAAATCATCCCATACATTTTTGAAGATATTCAAGTCAGGGCACTGTGATGGCCATTTCTGAACTTTGCACTTCTCCCTCTCCATGAATGCCTTTGTGGATTTTGACCTGTGTTTTGGGTCATTGTCATGTTGGAATTACCAACCCTTGCATAATTTCAACTTTGTGATTGATGCTTGAAAATTATCCTGCAGAATTTCGTACTATAGGGTTGAATTTATCAGACTCATTTCATGAGCTTTATGGGTATTCCATAAAACATTGGGTGACTCTTAAAGTGTACCCTAGGTGAACCTTGCGAAAAAAACAAATACTTGCCTAAGAAGACTTCTGGATTATGTAAAGGCTTCCCACACAATCCTCTCTTTACCATTCTCAGACACTCCCAAAAAAAAAATCCAACAAGCGCTTGTTGGAATTTAAGATCCAGTTTATGCACCTCATTCAGAGCTGTACTGTGCCTGTACAACTACACCATGCTTGCACATAAAGCTAGAGCTGCTTGTGCAGGAGTGGCTCTGTGGTACCCTGCAGGCATGGCCATGCTCATACATGAAGGGGAGCACATCCCTGATCTTCTAGAAGGTCCTTGTGAGTGGCAGCAGGGACAAGGATGACAGAGGAAGCCTCTACAGGATTAAGAGGCTTCTCTCTTAGGCAAGTATGTGTTTTTGTTCACCTCAGGCTCACTTTAAAGAGACTAACAAAAATGTCATCCTTTTTTCTACTATCCTTCAAGTTCCTAAACCTATTCTAATGTGCTCTGGCTTACTGCAGCACTTTCTACTATCACCGTCTCTGTAATAATTCAACTTATCTTTCCCCTGTCGGATTTGTCACCCTGTGCCTGGAAGGCTGCCAACTCTTCAGTGTTGATCTGTTCTGCACGCCCCCCCCCCTCTCCAGGCCCCTCTATGCACACTCCCGTGTGTGTTATTTAGATTAGGCAGCCTCTCTGCTCTCTGATATCAGTGAGAGCTGCCTCTGAGGCTGGCCAGGGAGAGAGCTGCGTATAGAGTGACTGGCTGGTTGTTTCTTCTGACCCTGCAGACTCGAGCAGGCTTTTTACAGCTTGTAAAAACAAGCTGTAACCAGGATAAATTGTCGTCTGTGAGGCTGTGAAATGAGCTGCCTGGACTGTCACATGCTGAGCAATCCCAGTAACAGGCAGAGTGCTCGAGTCTGCAGGCTCAGAAGAAACAAACAGCCTGTCACACTTAAGTGGATTAGAGCTGCAGGGGAAAAGAAGCTCTGCTGACGCAGTTCCGGTTTTGGCAGCCATTTTATTTGTTTATAAGCAAAGTTTATAAAACGGTTTTTAATTTTACTTGATGCGGCGGGGAGCGGCAAAATTATGACAGAGGGTAATAGGAGATGTCCCTGAACACATAGGTATGTTTTTTTATGCTACAATTTTTTAATACATATTCTCTTTAACCCATTCGCATTCCGTCGTTTTCACTTGAGCAATGTTCACCTCCCATTAGCCTATAACTTTATCACTACTTATCACAATGAACTGATCTATATCTTGTTTTTTCCGCCACCAACTAGGCTTTCTTTGGGGGGTACATTTTGCTAAGAGCCACTTTACTGTAAAATGCATTTTAACAGGAAGAAAAAAACGGAAAAAATGCATTATTTCTCAGTTTTCAGCCATTATAGTTTTTAAATAATACATGCTTCCATAATTAAAACTCACGTATTGTATTTTCCCATATGTCCCGGTTAATACACCATTAAAATTATGTCCCTATCACAATGTATGGCGACAATATTTAATATAGAAATATTTCATCTTTACATTGATATTTAAAAAGTTTAGACCCTTAGGTAAATATTTAAATTTTTTTATAGTAATGTTTTTTTTATATTAAACATTTTATTTGGGTATTTTTGGGAGGGTGGGATGTAAACAGCAGTTGTATAATGTAAATGTGTGTTGAGTTTTATTTTTTTTACTTTTAGTTGTAGTTTTACTTTTTGGCCACTACGCTTAGAGTGACGTATGTTACGCTTACATCACTCTAAGCATAACATACGCTTAGAGAGATGCATGGGGGACGCAACAGCCAGAAAAAGCGAAGCTTCCAAGAGAAGTTGTCGCTTTTTCTGTGGGGGAGAGGAATCAGCGATTGGGCACCATGGCCCGATTAACAGATTTCTGGTCTAATGATCCGCGGCCGGAAGCGCGCGTGCTCGCGCACAATCAGCTGCGGGAGAACACATGGTTCCTGGACGTAGTTTCTACGTCCAGGAACCAAAATAGGTTAAGGTGTTCTGAAGGTAGTGTATACAGATTACAGCTGAAAACAACAAAATTGTACAAATGAGTGGTTTTGTATTGTAAAACATTTGTTGAATATATACATGAGCACCAACTTAAATAGATGATTTAATGAACAACTGAAGTGAGAATATGGAGGCTGCCATATTTATTTTCTTTTAACCTCCTTAGTGGTAACCTCGAGTCAGGCTCAGGTAGAAAAGCTGCAGCTCAGAGAGGTAACCTGACTCATGGTTGCCGCTGGGAGGTGAATGCAGAATATTGCACACAGCGGGCTTTGTAACTCACCTCTCCTGGAATCCAGATGCTGGCAGCTATTCTTCCGGTCCTTGGAGGCTCTCTATCCCTTTGGTGAGCTTCCTGTCTGTTATAACAGCCGTCAATCTCACTATAGGGGTACAGCACCACATGGTGGATGGAAGGCTGGATCCAGGGGAGGGGAGTAATGTGCTGGGCTGCCACAGATCTCTCTATGGTGTGATTTTTCCCCCCCTGGATTTAGGGTTCTAAAGAGTGAGAAAAAATTGTACCATTTTTAGACCATAAAATTTGACCATGGCTATGACCATGGGTTTAGTTAGTTTAAGAATTTTTTCTTCATTCATACATTGTTACAACACTCTATTAAGTATTTATGTGAATTGTGCGTGCTTTCCTTAGTTGCTCTGGTATATAATGTGAACAACATTTATGGAATTTTTTTATAAATAAAATGTGATTTTTTGTATTATGATTGCAGATTTTTTTTAATATATTTTAATACTGATGCATGTCCTTGCCATTACATAACTTAGATGAATATTATGTGTACCCTCCTCTTATAGTGATTCCTAACTACATGAAAAGAAACTGTGCTTTATGATGTTTCTCATTATTAACACAGGTGCCTTGTTCAGTGTAATGTTAAATATTATATTAAGAGCTTTAATAAATCAACATTTTGCTGTTTTTTTCTTTTTTTTTTTGTAGTATTAAATTGGATCTTTATTTAGCAAGATAATAGTCAAGACCTGTGACAGCATTGGGCATAAAGAACATAGAAGCTATCACGTGTAAAGCTTCATCATCAGACTAAAACAAAGGTTTATACACAATTCTTTTCTCCTGATTTTTCTCCTAGGAGACAATTTTTCCTCTCTTTAAAATAACTTTTCAGCACTCTGTAATTCAAAAACTACTAAAACACAACCTTGTGCTACTGAATACTAACATTTTCAGTATTTTTTAGCTTGCTGGTGGTTTAAGGCTACTTGCACACCAAGACGTTGCGTTAGGTGCTACGTTAAGGTCGCATAACGTGCACCTAATGCAACGTATGGTGGTGCGGGAGAGGACGGTAGAGTGAGCCGCGTTAGGCGGCTCTATCCATATAAGGTCTCCCAGAGTGGCGCTGATTGGCCGGCGGGACCACGTGATGCGGAGCGAGACACTACGCATCACGTGGTCCCGCCGGCCAATCAGCGGCCGCCAGTGCAGTGAATATTAAGTAGCCATGTGCGCGGCTACTGTAGCTGCATCTCCCCTCCTCCTCTCCGCCCCCCACTGAGCATGTGCAAACAGTCTAACGCGGCTATAGCCGCTCTAACGCCGTAGCATGCTGCACTTTCGGCAGAATACATGTAACGCAACGTGGGCTGTGTGAACAGCCCACTTGTGTTACATTGCTGTGCATTGGGGGAGCGTTACAGGTGTATTAACGTGTGCCTGTAACGTCTTAGTGTGTAAGCAGCCTAAAGGATACCCAAAGTGACATGATGAGATAGACGTGTAAGTACAGTGCCTAGCACACAAATAACTATGCTGTTCCTTTTTTTCTTTCTCTGTCTGAAAGAGTTAAATATCAGGTATGTAAGTGGCTGACTCAGTCCTGACACAGACAGGAAGTGACTCACTGATAAGAAATTCCAACTATAAAACACTTTCCTAGCAGAAAATGGCTTCTGAGAGCAAGAAAGAGATAAAAATATGAATTTGTTATTAGTGAGGGTCACACTGTAGTCACTTCCTGTCTGAGTCAGCCACTTACATACCTAATTAACTCTTTCAGGTAGAGAAAGAAAAAAAGGGAACACAGCATAGTTATTTGTGTGCTAGGCACTGTACATACACGTCTATCTCATCATGTCACATGTCACTTCGGGTATCCTTTAAAGGGACTCTGAGGAGTGCCCTAATTTAAATGAATACACTTACCTGGGGCTTCTTCCAGCTCATGGAAGGTGACAAGGTCCCGCGGCGTCCTCCTGGACTCTCTCCTTCAGCCTCTGCCAGGCCCCATTAGCAGCATCACCCAGGCCGCTCTTCCTGGTTAATGATCACACCGGCCGCTTCGCGTCATCACACTGGCCGGCATGACAGGTCTGCGCATGCGTGGGTTTTGGCGCCGCTAATGGGGGGCCAGGGGAGGATGAAGCAGAGGGGCCAGAAGGATGCCGTGCGACCTCATCGCCTACCATGAGCTGGAAGAAGCCCCAGGTAAGTGAATTTTTTTAAATTAGGGCACTCCTCGGAGTCCCTCTAAAAGGCATTTAATTGACAAGTTGTGAAAATAAGAGAAAACTCAAGCGATAAAGTTACTTGCATATGGGCCAGAGATTTTTAATGACTACAAAAATCTATTCTGGTAATTTGGCTATAAAAGAATGGAGAATGGGCACTTTACATACACATGGATAACTAAAACACAGCAGGTGAGAGAGATTGCTTTATTTTATACAAATAAATTATAGGTTCATTTAGCAGATGATTTCTTAACATTTACATTTTTGTCAATATTGCCTCCAGTTATGCTGTGCATTGAAATATTCATCAATACCACCCATGGTTGTTCCACTACAATTGTTCATTATGTATATAGTTAATTGTATAGTCTATATTAATCAATAGTTATAATTAATATGAAGAATTATAAACTTTTCACTTCTTATTTCAAAGAGATACTAACAGATTACTTAGCCTGCTTTGTTGATAGAGACACCAATTATAGATAAAAATTGTAATAAGTTATGTTACAACACAGTAACCAAGCAGCTTGGGGTGATCCAAAACCTCAAGGATAATAAGTTATGTTGAGTTTATTGTTCCACACATTCAAAAATGATGTTAGGCTAGGTCTACTTTCAGCAAAGAGATCATTGATTGAGTAGCTGACCTGTTCAATAGACTAGTAGCATTATTAACCTTATTAAAGGGGCACTATGGTGAAAAATTGTAAAATTTAAAATATGTGCAAACATACATATAAGTAGTATATTTTTTCCAGAGTAGAATAAGCCATGAATTATTTTTCTCCTATGTTGCTGTCACTTACAGTAGGTAGTAGAAATCTCACAGAAGCGACAGGTTTTGGACTAGTCCATCTCTTCATGGGGGGATTCTCAGGGATTTATTTATTTTCAAAAGCACTTAGTGAATGGCAGTTGCTCTGTCCAACTGCCAAAAAAAACTATGTAGCAGCAGGCATGCCCAAATCTGACCCGGGAGACATCCGGATAGTTGCTATTCGGATATCTCCCGGGTCGGATTTAAGCATCCCCGTGTAGCAGTCAGGAGGCTGTCCAGCATCTTTGTTTAAATCCTTTTTAGGGAAGATCTTTATGAAGAATAAAAGCCTTGTTAAGAATCCCCTACAAAAAGATGGACTAGTCCAAAACCGGTCGCTTCTGTCAGATTTCAACTGCCTACTGAAAGTGACAGCAACATAGGAGAAAAGTAAATTATGGCTCATTTTACTCTGGAAAAAAACATACTTATTTGTCTATGATTGCACATATTTTAAATTTTACAATGTTTCGCCATAGTGCCCGTTTAAGTGCTCTACACAGTGCATTGATCCTTCATATCACCAACTGTTTTTCAGTGGCACTAGCCACAGTATAGCTCAGTATAAGAGACCTGATCTTTCTGTGACACGTTAAGGACAAAATTGATTCTCCAATCAGATTTTAGACTTTATGTTCAAATATGACCATTTCCACATTTTGCATTGAAGCCTGACACTGGCTTTCCAAGTTAATTGCAAGGCCCAGATAGCATGCTACTTTAATCAGATTGTATCATGTATGCCAAAAGCACTTTTCTGTAGTTTTTGCAAAATTTCTCAAACAGGAAAATGCATTATTTTTGTAAACCTGGCATGGGGTGGCATTGTAACAGGTTTTAGCCTTTTGGCCAGTTTTAGCAATTGGTGTTCCAGTCTCTTCAACCTATATATATATATATATATATATATATATATATATATATATATATATATATATATGATTTCATTAACTGACATTAATAAAAGGTAAATCTTTATTGTAAATAAAGAATATAAAATGTTTATCCAAGCAGTGATTTTTATGTACTGTTAACAATTTTGGGGAATGGGGAAATGGTACTCATGTAATTGTAATTAACCAGTTCACCACAGGGTTTTTTCCCTTATGGACCAGAGCAATATTTTACCGGTCAGCCCTTCTCTCTCATTCGCCAATAGCTTTATTACTAATTATCACAACAAAATGATCTGTATCTTATTTTTTTCAACACCAATTAGGCTTTCCTAGGGTGGTACATCTTCCGAAGAATTTTATTTTAAATGCATTTTAATGGGAATAATACAAAAACAAATGCATTTCTCAGTTTTCGGCCATTATAGTTTTAAAATAATACATGCTACCATAATTAAAAATTACATATTTTATTTGCCCAGTTTAAATTGTGTCCCTATCACAATGTATGGTGCCAATATTTTATTTGGAAATAAAGGTGCATTTGTTCAGTTTTGGGTCCATCACTATTTACAAGCCTATATTTTAAAAAAAACAACAGTAATATAACCCTCTTGACATGCATATTAAAAAAGTTCAGTCCCTAGTGTAACTATATATTTTTATAAATAATATACATTTTGCATTAAAAAATATAATGGACATGTGGGTAACTATGGGAGAGTATGGGAGATAAGAAGTTCATTTTAATAATAGGTGTAGGGTTTTTATTGAAAAAAAAATATGTAGGTGTAATTGTACTATTTGGCCACAAGATGTTCTCGTGCATCACTTTCTGTTGCGTACTATTAGTATGCTAAACAGGAAGTAATGCATGGACGTGTTACTTCAGACATCACAATGACGCAGGCATCTCATTGATGGTGACATTCATTGACACGAGGACTTAGATCAGTGAATGGGAACTGAGTTCCCATTAATTGATCTCTGGGCTAACTGGTGGCGGCAAGTTCATGCACAGGAGTGTTCGCAGCAGTGGGAGCGGCGAGATAGGTATACCTTCACCCCTGCAGCTAAGATGAAGTCTCCAGGGGTGTAGATATACTGTACTTAAAACAGTAAGGGTGAATGTTTGCACGTGTACAGATTTACTTGCACGTGCTAATGAAGGTAGTCACGCGTTAATGCGTGCACTTTGCCGCGTTAGCGCTCACAGGTAAATCTTTATGCACGCAAACCTTCATGCGCATTACATTGCGCGCTAAATATATAGCACGGTAGTGCTCTGCGTTACCATGGTTTTGTGAATCAAGCCCCAAGTGTTTAAAAAGTACTTCCATATTTCCCTTGAAGCCTACCACCATGTGCCTCACCTCCACCCTTTTAACCTAATCTTATCAGGTCTGAGGGGGAAAATAAGCACCTGTTAATTGTGAACTGTTGTATTGTTTATATTGTAACGTTTTACTTTGTATTCTGGTGCACAACACCATCAAAGATGCTTGCACTATATAAATCAATACTACTACTACTACTAATAATAATAATAATAAAAAAATACTGGACAAGACAAGAACACTACACAAAAAGGGTCTGGAGAAGGGAGAAGGGAGGCTTCACCTTGTGTCAAGTTCTCTTTCCCCAAGTTATATTTTTTGGACTAAGTAGGTTGGTATTGCACAGGAACGAAAAATGTAATGGGTGATGCCAGTCTGCATAGGAGACATGGGCCCATTAACTTTTTCTCCTTTTCTCCTAGGTGATATTCTCACTACTTGTTAAATGCCGTTAAAACAACCAGCAAGCAAAGAAAATAATCAAAATTATTTCTTTAGAATAATGTCATCTTTTTGATGTTTTTTCATTGCAAAGTAATGAAAATTATTTTAAACTGAAAATGAGAACATTAAGTCATTGCATATCGCCCATAGGGTTAAAAGTACATGGAAAGTAGGAGCCAACACTGTCTATTTTTTTTAAATATGTACATTCACTTTAAAATGTGTATGCTCACTTTAAAATGTAAATGTTGCAGCAGCAGATTTTTGGGGAAAAACATCTATTGTACAGTAGATTGATGCAGTGATGCTTGGGTATATTAAGAAGCTAAAAAACACCATACATGTAGTGGGAGCTTTGTAATTAACTTAGAAATTTAGTGTCAGATTTTAATGTAGATAACTTACAAACATATCACCATTAAAGGGATACTGTAGGGGGGGTCGGGGGAAAATGAGCTGAACTTACCTGGGGCTTCTAATGGTCCCCCGCAGACATCCTGTGTTGGCGCAGCCACTCCCCAATGCTCCGGCCCCGCCTCCGGTTCACTTCTGGAATTTCTGACTTTAAAGTCAGAAAACCACTGCGCCTGCGTTGCCGTGTCCTCGCTCCCGCTGATGTCACCAGGAGTGTACTGCGCAGACACAGACCATACTGGGCCTGCGCTGTGCGCTCGACGACATCAGCGGGATCGAAGACACGGCAACGCAGGCGCAGTGGTTTTCTGACTTTAAAGTCAGAAATTCCAGAAGTGAACCGAAGGCGGGGCCGGAGCATCGGTGAGCGGCTGCGCGGGCACAGGATGTCTGCGGGGGACCATTAGAAGCCCCGGGTAAGTTCAGCTCATTTTCCCCCGACCCCCCTACAGTATCCCTTTAAGCAATAACTACATTTAATATTTTAATGCAGAAATTATGATTACAGGGTTGAAACTAAACATTTCAGAAATCCACAAAATTGTAAAATTCACTACTAATAAACATATACAGCAAATTCCACAGAGATGGGGCTTGATCCACTAAACCGTGATAACTCATATCACAGCCATTTTCGCGTGCATTTTCGCATTAGTGAATCAAGCCCATAATGTCCTAATGAGGACTTTATCAATAAGGTGAGCGTGTTCGCCAAGTAACCACTAGGAATGAGTGAATATGGCCATTTTTAATTTGCCATAATTTTCATGAAAATGTCACATTTTGGCACAAATGGGAATACTCATGAAAATATATGGGCATGGAAAAAAAAAACATTTTCACCAACTGCATTGAAGTCAATAGGCATAAGATTTCAAGTAAGGCAAAAATATACATTTCAATTTTTTTTTTTTTTTTAGTAGAAGTAGGAGGGCTTTTTGGTCTCTTTTGGTCTCCTATACTTTCCTTGTGGTTTTGGGTCACCTCGAGCTGCTTGGGTATTCTGTGGTTCAAAGATGGGTTAGCTCTCTGAAAAGAGGAGCAGTTGGGAGCTATCACTAGTACTAGGAGCACTTCATTCCTTCACACAGCCCCCTCTCTCGGGTTAAAATCATCCTGTCAGTTTTGAAGTGTGCAGATACAAACTGCTGGACTGAACCATTTCTTGCATGGACATTTCCTAACAGCATGCAGGACAGGAAGAAGACTAAGCTAATTGGAGGAGATTTAAGACGACTAAGTTAATCAGAGGGGATGTAATAAGTAGATAGAAGTGTTGTAATAAAACTAGCAGTCATGGAGATGTTTTAACACCACTCCTAACTGACTGCTCTTATATTACAAAACTTCTGGTTAAATGCAGTTCTGGGTATCTGAAGCATCTCCTGTACCTTACAGGACTGTGGCTGCCATCGATGTTGAGGGGGTCAGTCTGGTAAAGCTGAATGCCTTTGTGAGCTGTGTGAGGGGTCAAGACCATGAACAGTCGTTAGAAAAATAGAACTTACAGTTTTGTACACAGAGAGAAATGGCAGCAGATCAAAAACCAAACTGCACCTGACTGACACCTGGACGAGTGTGTGCGGTCTATGCTGCACCACTTCCTCCATTTAATGGCTAGCTGCTCTCAGGTTTACACTTATGTTTGCATGTAAGTTTGTGGAGTAGTTTTAAGCAGAGGTTAGGGTTGTGCACCCCTATTTTAATAGCTAGTTGCTAGGGTCCTTTCTGACAGGAGGGCTTCATCACAGTGGGAGGGTCTAGTACGAAATGTAAAAAAAGTGCACTTAGTAACTAGTGTTAATGTATGCCCTAATATACAATAAAAAAAAAAACATTTGTCACAATAGACTGATGGCTGAAGTGGTTGACCACTTCAGGACCAAATTAATTTCACATATCAGCACTGTTCCCATTCATTAGTTAATAACTTTATTACTACTAATTACACCTAAATGATCTTTATATTTTTTTTTTCAAAAAATGAATGAAAAACTGCACGTACTCAACCACGTAGTAGAACCTGTACACTGCGGGGCAGGATGACGGCACGAAAAAATTCAACCAATTACCAAAATAATAAAATAAGTGCCATCACTCTGCAGGTTATGAAAATAGAAAAACCCTTTATTTGTGAAAATTTGACACACAATGGGAAACCATAAAACCAATTAAAAATTCTGGAGCGCTCCACAAACAGACATACCGCAATCCCACTCTCAAACTGCCAACCACACAGGGGTACCGGTACCACAACTGAATAACTGCCCTGCGGGAGGGGGGAGCAGAGCGGGGATGCAGTCCGTCTGCGAAGTGTCAACTTCCTGCTGTGTGAAGACAATATGGCTGTAAACTTGTTTAGGTACTGACAAAGGGTAAGTGTAATATCTTCACCCGCACTGCGGGACTCACCACTTCTTCATCCAGCTGTCGTTTTTCTATTTTCATAACCTGCAGAGTGATGGCACTTATTTTATTATTTTGGTATATTTTTTTTTTCAGGACAAATGTGGCTTTTAGTGTGCGATAATTTTGTTTAGTAATTGCCTTATTTTCAATGCATTTTAAAGAGACTCCGTAACAAAAATTGCATCCTGTTTTTTATCATCCTACAAGTTCCAAAAGCTATTCTAATGTGTTCTGGCTTACTGCAGCACTTTCTGCTATCACAGTCTCTGTAATAAATCAATGTATCTTTCCCCTGTCAGACTTGTCGGCCTGTGTCTGGAAGGCTGCCAAGTTCTTCAGTGTTGTGGTTCTGTGATGAATCTCCCCCCTCCAGGCCCCTCTCTGCACACTGCCTGTGTGTTATTTAGATTATGGCAGATTCTCTCTTCTCTCTTATCTTTTACAAGCTGGATAAATCGTCCTCTGAGCTGGCTGGGCTTTCACATACTGAGGATTACAGACAAGGGCAAAGCTGTTTGCAAGAAGAAAAGAGCAGCCTGAAACTTCAGTGCATGAGAGCAGAAGGGGGAAAGAAACACACAAATGATCTCTTGAGATACAAAAGGAAGGGTGTATACAGCCTGCTTGTGTATGGATGTATTTTCTATGTGTGGACATACTGTACATCAACCTACTTCCTGTTTTGGTGGCCATTTTGTTTGTTTATAAACAAACTTTTTAAAACTGTTTTTAACCACTTTTAATGCGGCGGGGAGCAGCGAAATTGTGACAGAGGGTAATAGGAGATGTCCCCTAACGCACTGGTATGTTTACTTTTGTGCGATTTTGACAATACAGATTCTCTTTAAAGGGAAAAGTAGAGAAAAAAAAACTGAAAAACACACTATTTCTCCATTTACATCCATTATAGCTTTACAATAAACAGTGCTAACTATAAGGTAAACCCACTAATTATATTTGCTCATTCATCCTGGTTATAACAACATTTAGATTATGTTCCTAGCACAATGTATGGTGATAATATTGTATTTGAAAATAAAGGTTTTTTTTCTGTTTTTCGTTTTTTGTTTTCTCACTGTATACTAGTGATGATTACAAGACCCTATTTGCAAAAATAATAGTAATATAGCCTCATGGCATATATATTTAAAAAGCCAAGTTTCTAAGGTAACAATATATGTTGTTTCTTTCATATTCTGTCACTTTGTTTTCATTTTACAAGTCTTATTTTGGTACAGCATATGCAAAATTTTAATTGCCTTTGATTAAGTTTGCTACTAAAAAAAGAATACACAAGACATGTGCCTCAACCCCAAAACTTTCTCAACTCTATTCTACTAATTATCATGGTTAAAATGTTACTACATATGTTTCTTGTAGTTTTGCTAACACTTTCCCAAATGACTTTTATGTTGGATTGTTGGATTGAGTTTGTCCCTACCCACTTTTAGGGTGATGTGTGTCCACTGTCCAAGCTTTAAGACACAGGTGCAGAAAGCTCCCAGTCCCGGGAGCACGACTGGGTGCCCATGCTGCCTGGCAGCGCATGTGCAGAACACCACGACTGAAGAAAATACCAGAGGCGATCCCGGGACAACGGAGTAGCTGGAGAGGATGACTAGGAAACCCACAGTCCTCATGGTGCTGGAAGAAGCCCCAAGTAAGTATAAATTAGGCAAAATGAACTGTCTCAGGTTCTCTTTAAGGTTACAGTCAAATACTGTATGTAAAGGTATTACATATATAACAGAAAGAATGCAGTTTGTATTTCACCTGCTCTGCTTAGATCTAAACAGCCACTGTAGAGCCTTTTGTCCCAATCCATCCTGAAATTGTATCTGCAAAGGCAAAACAGGAGGGCTTAGTTGTGGAAGGCACCACCATAAATATCATGAGAGCCTCAAGAACCAATCTGAGTGATAACTGTTTTAGTTGAAAAGAATCACCCTACTCTCAATAAACTTTCTGGTGACCTCCAAAACTGTCTTGAGTTTAGCAAAAGAGACATTTCTGAGATGAACAAGCTGCTCTGTGGTTTGCAAATTCTTGCAAAGGTCGAGTACAATGCCTGCATTTTCCGGCCCGTATTATACTCCAGGCCTTTGTGACCATCAGTTTAAGCAAGTTCTTTAAATTAAACCGGAACAGAAAAATAAAAGTCAGAATAAACACACGTCATTCTTACCTCCCATGTAGTCTACTCAATCTTTTTCTCCTCTCCTTCGTCCTGTTTGTTTACTGTGATTGATGGAATTCTCCGTCTTCCATTTTAAAAATGATGACCATTTTTAAAATGGAAGACGGAGAAATCCATCAATCATGACGACTGCTTAACAGCTTCTACATCAGCACACAAACTGTAATATCACCCACTTGAGCCATTGGAAAACATGGCCATTACCTCGCACATTAGTTGTCCTTTCAGTTATAACAGAGCATTTGATATATAACTGACAGCAACTGATATATTTCATTTCTGACAAAATGTTGTCGGAACTGGAAGGATTCGTTGTTACAAGAAAATGGGGAGCTTCTTGTCCCCTTGTGCATCCTTCTGTCCTCCTTTGTGACAACTTCTGACCCTCATGCCTCCTTCTGTCCCCCTGCGCCTCCCTATGTCCCCGTGTGCCTACTTCTTTACAATTATTTTCTGGTGAAACACTGTCGCATTACAATTATTTTCTGGTGAAACATTGCAGCATTACGGTTATTTCCTGGTGTAATGTTGCCACATTACGATGATTTTCATGGGAGGGCGCCATGGGGGGCACAGGTTTTCTTGCCTGGATGTAAGGAGATGCGGAAGAGCAGCCGCCTCTGCTCAGTGTGAGGCGGCTGCTCCCAGAAAGGGCATGGCGGAACGCGGAAAAACCGCCGCGTCTGACACAGCGGCTGGTGTGCACGGCCCTGTTGTCTCTGTGTCCCAGCACGGGGAGGCCGCCGCCGGTACGGCTAGCGGTGTGACCAACCCCGCGCATGGGGCAGCTGAGAGATTGCCGGACAATGTTGGTGTGGCTGGGACTCGTAGTCCCTCTGGGTTCAGAGTGATGCGCGTGCGCGCGGAGAGGCAGGGCCAGGGACTATATGGCAGCCAGAAAGAGGTCAGATGACCAGGCCGGTCAGCTGACAAATCTGCCCCTGCTCGTTGGTCCAGCACTTAGGGAGGTGCTGGAGATTGCTATGTATATATACTGCGGGCTGTTCACTTGCCCGTTGTCTGGCATTGCGAACACTTCGTGGTAGCACTCAGACCTGTCTGTATCTGTGTTCTAGCATAGTTTCCAAAGGTGTTGATGGCCACGGATCTCACACCTTAGCGTTAGGAAATTATATTGTATTATCTGTTATGACCTTCTGCTTGCCTGACTACTCTTGTAAACTCTGATCCTGTACCTTGATATTTCTGATACTCTGTTGCCGAACCCCGGCTCGCTCTAAGACTCTGCTTCCGCCTCCTGTTTCTGTACCTCGATATTTCTGATACCCCTGTTGCCGAACCCTGCTTGTTTCTTAGACCCCGCCTCTGCCTTCTGAATCTGTACTGTTTCTGTCCGTGTGGTTACGACCTGGCCTGTCCAACCTCGAGAACTATCTCTCCTGTTAAGAGATAGTTCACAGATCTGTTAGTGACACTGCCCATTGGTGTCACTTACGTTCTGTCCTTCCCACTGTCTCAGTCTGGCTCCGCCCCTTGGGGAGCATCAGACCTGTGGAAGGAATCTGATCCATAGCAGTAGCTCTTACTGACTAGCACCTATCTTACGAGCACTTTCCTCAAAGTATTACTGTTGCACCAAACACACTCATATCTCAGGTGTCCAGAGGTTAGAAGATATATCTGATTATCGGTGATACTGCAGATCATCAATAATCGGGTATATTCTGCATACTCGGTGATACTGCAGATCACCGGTAATCAGACCCTCTCTGTGTTACACCGATCGTTACAGAACGCCAGACCAAATACAAAATGGACGCAAACACTGATCGTCTGGGTGTACTTGCCGCTTCGGTGGACAACATCAATCAAGTACTGGGTACCCACAGAACCCTTATTGATGCCCTATCAGGGTCTGTACAAACCCTCCAGACATCAATGGATCATGTGCGATCCCCTTCTAGCTCTGACATACGTATGCCTGTGCCTGAAAGTATTTCTGGCCACAGATCCGACTTCCGGAATTTTAGGAGTAGAGTGTTGTCCTATTTTGAGTCGAGACCCCAATCTTCAGGTACTGAGACCCAGAGGGTCACGTTTATTAAAACTTTGTTATCCGGTGACTCCCAGACTTGGGCATATAGCCTGCCCACCGGAGACAAAGCTCTTACCTCGGTAGAGGAGTTCTTTAAAGCCATGGCGGTTATTTACGACGACCCGGACCTTGCCGCGACCTCTGAGCGGAAGCTCAAGCTTTTGTGGCAAGGAAAAGTTCCGGTCGAAGATTACGCAGCTGAATTTAGAAGGTGGTCAGTTATGGCCAGGTGGGATACCTATGCCCTGCTGGATTGCTTTCTGTCTGGTTTGTCGGATGAGGTCTCCGACTTGATGTTGAGTCAGCCCGAGCCCAAAACAGTCGATGAGGCCATCTCATCGGCCATCCGAATCGACCGTAGGCTACACCATCAGAGACAGACTAGGGGCAGTCACCGTGTCAGGGTGACATCTTACGCGGCACCTTCCGCTGCACCCCTGGTAACTCCATTTCCGCCTGTCTCATCCTCTCCAGCCTTGCCTCCACCCGAGCCAATGCAGATTGGTCGGTCAAAACTGACCCAGGTGGAGCGAAGGCGGAGAATGACCGAACAACTGTGTCTGTACTGTGCAGAAGGGGGGCATAGAGTGCAAAACTGTCCTAATAAGCCGGGAAACGAGTTTGCCTAGGAGTAGTGGGTACGTGACACCCTAGGCAAACAATTCTCACCCCTTAAAGAGAAAAAATTGCTTCTCCCTTGTACGATTACATGGGATGATAAGTCTGTAGCCACTGAGGCTTTTATTGATTCTGGCTCAGCGGCTAATTTTATGAACTTTGAATTTGCTCAGAAGTTGGGTATTCCTCTCACCCCAGTGAGACCTCCCATTCAGGTCACGGCAGTGGACGATTCCCCTCTGCAACGGAATCGTTCCCTGTCACAGACCCCGGAGGTGAAGGTCACAATAGGGGTACTGCATGGGGAACAACTACAGTTTTTTGTTTTACATGTCAACCTCCACTATCATCCTAGGCATGCCGTGGATACAAGTCCATTCACCACAAATAGACTGGGCCACGGGTCAGTTAACAACCTGGTCACCTCATAGTTTTCAACGGTGTTTAGGAAAGCTGACATTGGGTCAAACCAGAATTCAGGTGGAAGGTGTACCTGACCAGTACTCTGAATATTCTGATGTGTTCTGTCCCAATGCCGCTGATAAATTGCCCCCACATCGCCCTTTCGACTGTCCCATCGATCTTCGTTCAGGTTGTATGCCCCCCCGAGGCCATTTGTACAATTTATCTGGGCCCGAAAAATTGGCCATGCAAGTTTATATTCGAGAAAATTTGGCCAAGGGTTTCATTCGGCCGTCCAGGTCACCTGCTGGGGCAGGTTTCTTTTTTGTTAAGAAAAAAGACGGAGGCCTGCAGCCTTGCATTGATTTCCGGGGCCTGAATAAGATAACGGTGAAGAATCGTTATCCGCTTCCCCTAATAGACGACTTATTCACACAGGTCACAAATGCCAAAGTCTTTTCTAAGTTAGACTTACGAGGTGCGTACAACCTGGTACGAATAAGACAGGGCGATGAGTGGAAGACGGGCCTTTAATACGCCCGACGGGCATTACGAGTATTTAGTGATGCCCTTCGGGTTATGCAATGCGCCAGCCGTCTTTCAGGAACTCATTAATGAGGTCTTCAGGGAGGTGTTGGGGAGATTCGTTCTAGTATACCTAGATGATATACTTATTTTCTCCAACAACCTCTCTGAGCATAGGACCCATGTTAAATTTGTGTTGGACAAACTAAGACGGAACCAGCTTTACGCCAAACTGGAAACATGTATATTTGAGGTAACTTCTGTTGCCTTTCTGGGGTATATAATTTCCACCTCAGGCCTGTCCATGGACCCTGCCAAAGTTTCCGCTGTTCTGGAATGGCCGCAGCCAGTGGGGTTGAAGTCTTTACAGCGGTTTTTAGGCTTTGCGAATTATTATAGAAGGTTCATAAAGGGGTATTCCACGGTCATTGCACCTCTCACCTGTCTTACGAAAAAAGGGGCAGATACCACCCACTGGTCTCCTGAAGCATTAAAAGCATTCTCCACCTTAAAAGATTTGTTTTGTTCCGCACCCATCCTGAGATATGTGGACACCTTATCTGTTTATTGTTGAGGTAGACGCCTCGGAGGTTGGGGTAGGGGCTGTGCTGTCTCAGTGGTCAGGGTTGCAGGGAAGACTACACCCTTGTGCTTACTTCTCTCGTAGGTTCTCTCCAGCAGAGAGAAACTACGATATAGGCAACAGAGAGCTCCTAGCCATTAAACTTGCCTTTGAGGAGTGGCGTCACTGGCTAGAAGGAGCAAAACATACGATTACTGTATACACTGATCACAAGAATTTAGAATACATCGAGGGGGCTACGAGATTAAGTCCCCGTCAGGCTCGGTGGTCTTTATTTTTTTCGAGGTTCAGATTCGTAATTACGTATACCCCGGGTAGCAAGAACATTAAGGCAGATGCCCTGTCCAGATGCTTTGAGCCGGAGACAGCACAGCCCTCTGCCCCAGAGACCATTATCCCACAGAGATTGGTGCTAGCAGTAACGGAGACTTGGGAAGACTGGACAGAGACCTTAAGTCCCTTTCAGCAGGATGTCCCTGAGGGGAAGCCTGAGGGGGTTTTATTTGTGCCTCTGCCATTCCGTCTCCGGATGCTACAGATGTTCCATTCGCACAAGAATGCGGGACATCCTGGGGCGTCTAGAACGCAAGATCTTGTGGCCAGGTGTGCTTGGTGGCCTTCTCTGGCAGTAGACTGCAAAGAATTTGTTAGGGAATGTGCGGTATGTGCTAAAAGCAAACCCTCCCGGCTGGCACCTGTAGGTACGTTGCAGTCTTTACCCACCCCGAGTAAACCATGGACCCACTTGTCCATGGATTTTGTGGGTGAGCTTCCCAGGTCAGAGGGCATGTGGGTCATTTGGGTGGTAGTCGACCTCTTCAGCAAGATGGCCCATTTTGTGCCCTTGAAAGGACTCCCCTCGGCCCAGGAATTGGCCGACTTGATTATCATACACGTGTTCCGGCTGCACAGCATTCCGGAAAACAGTGTCCGATCGGGGAGTCCAATTCGTATCTATATTCTGGAGGGCATTCTGCCATCAAATGGGCATGAAGCTGTCGTTTTCATCAGGCTACCACCCACAGACCAATGGTCAGACGGAGAGGGTCAACCAGTCTTTGGAGCAGTTTTTGAGATGCTACGTTGCAGAGGCGGAGAATGACTGGGTCAAATTTCTGCCCTTTGCAGAATTCGCACAAAATAATTTGAAAAGTTCTTCCACCGGATTTTCTCAGTTCCAGGTAGTGTCTGGAAGATTGCCCAAATTCTCACCTTTACCAGTGGCCTCCACTTCGTTTCCAGCTCTGGAGGCCTGGCAAAGGTCTTTTAAAGACATTTGGCGGACGTGAGAGATAGTTTGGAAAAGGTGTTTGAGTCAGAAGGGTCAAGCTGACAAGAGACGGTCTTTGGAGTGGAAATTCCAACCAGGAGACTTGGTTTGGGTATCTACACGTCACTTGACCCTGAAACAGCCCTCAGACAAATTGGGCCCCAGGTTTGTCGGTCCATTTTCGGTAGCCAGAAAGATCAACGTCGTCACCTATACCATTAACCTTCCTGCCAGCACGCGTGGCATAAAAACTTTTCACGTATCACTACTCAAGCCAGCAGTCCATGTGGGTCCCACTCCTCCTACTCCTGTGATGGTACATGATCAACCCGAGTATGAGGTTGAGAAAGTTTTAGACTCACGTCTAGTTCAGAATTCACTGCAGTACTTAGTACATTGGAAGGGTTATGGGATTGAGGAAAGGTCATGGGTACCTGACTGTCACATGCATGCGGACAAGTTGAAAGAGGAATTCCACATTTTACACCCTGAAAAGCCAGGAAGGAGCTGTCCGGAGTCCACTCCTCAGGGGGGGGCGTACTGTAAGGAGACGCGAAAGAGCAGCCGCCTCTGCTCAGCGTGAGGCAGCTGCTCCCAGAAAGGGCATGACGGAATGCGGAAAAACGCCGCATCTGACACGGCGGCTGGTGTGCACGGCCCTGTTGTCTCTGTGTCCCAGCACGGGGAGGCCGTCGCCGGTACGGCTAGCGGTGTGACCAACCCCGCGCATGGGGCAGCTGAGAGATTGCCGGACAATGTTGGTGTGGCTGGGACTCGTAGTCCCTCTGGGTTCAGAGTGACGCACGTGCGCGCGGAGAGGCAGGGACTATATGGCAGCCAGAAAGAGGTCAGCTGACAAATCTGCCCCTGCTCGTTGGTCCAGCACTTAGGGAGGTGCTGGAGATTGCTATGTATATATACTGCGGGCTGTTCACTTGCCCGTTGTCTGGCGTTGCGAACACTTCGTGGTAGCACTCAGACCTGTCTGTATCTGCGTTCTAGCATAGTTTCCAAAGGTGTTGATGGCCACGGATCTCACACCTTAGCGTTAGGAAATTATATTGTATTATCTGTTATGACCTTCTGCTTGCCTGACTACTCTTGTAAACTCTGATCCTGTACCTTGATATTTCTGATGCTCTGTTGCCGAACCCCGGCTCGCTCTAAGACTGCTTCCGCCTCCTGTTTCTGTACCTCGATATTTCTGATACCCCTGTTGCCGAACCCTGCTTGTTTCTTAGACCCCGCCTCTGCCTTCTGAATCTGTCCGTGTGGTTACGACCTGGCCTGTCCGACCTCGAGAACTATCTCTCCTGTTAAGAGATAGTTCACAGATCTGTTAATGACACTGCCCATTGGTGTCACTTACGTTCTGTCCTTCCCACTGTCTCAGTCTGGCTCCGCCCCTTGGGGAGCATCAGACCTGTGGAAGGAATCTGATCCATAGCAGTAGCTCTTACTGACTAGCACCTATCTTTCCTCAAAGTATTACTGTTGCACCAAACACACTCATATCTCAGGTGTCCAGAGGTTAGAAGATATATCTGATTATCGGTGATACTGCAGATCATCAATAATCGGGTATATTCTGCATTCTCGGTGATACTGCAGATCACCGGTAATCAGACCCTCTCTGTGTTACACCGATCATTACAGAACGCCAGACCAAATACAAAATGGACGCAAACACTGATCGTCTGGGTGTACTTGCCGCTTCGGTGGACAACACCAATCAAGTACTGGGTACCCACAGAACCCTTACTGATGCCCTATCAGGGTCTGTACAAACCCTCCAGACATCAGTGGATCATGTGCGATCCCCTTCTAACTCTGACATACGTATGCCTGTGCCTGAAAGTATTTCTGGCCACAGATCCGACTTCCGGAATTTTAGGAGTAGAGTGTTGTCCTATTTTGAGTCGAGACCCCAATCTTCAGGTACTGAGACCCAGAGGGTCACGTTTATTAAAACTTTGTTATCCGGTGACTCCCAGACTTGGGCGTATAGCCTGCCCACCGGAGACAAAGCTCTTACCTCGGTAGAGGAGTTCTTTAACCTCCCTGGCGGTCTATTAAGATCGCCAGGGCGGCTGCGGGAGGGTTTTTCTTTAATTAAAAAAAAAAACTGTTTCATGCAGCCAACTGAAAGTTGGCTGCATGAAAGCCCACTAGAGGGCACTCCGGAGGCGTTCTTCCGATCGCCTCCGGCGCCCAGAATAAACAAGGAAGGCCGCAATGAGCAGCCTTCCTTGTTTTGCTTACATCGTCGCCATAGCGACG
Source organism: Hyperolius riggenbachi (assembly GCF_040937935.1). Taxonomy (NCBI): domain Eukaryota; kingdom Metazoa; phylum Chordata; class Amphibia; order Anura; family Hyperoliidae; genus Hyperolius; species Hyperolius riggenbachi. The sequence goes on from NC_090650.1 coordinate 328,289,285, forward strand.
AGCGTAGTGACGTCATGGACGTTAGCCGACGTCCTGACGTCAGCCGCCTCCGATCCAGCCCTTAGCGCTGGCCGGAACTTTTGTTCCGGCTGCGCAGGGCTCGGGCGGCTGGGGGGAACCTCTTTCGCCGCTACTCGCGGCGGATCGCCGCAGAGCGGCAGCGATCAGGCAGCACACGCGGCTGGCAAAGTGCCGGCTGCGTGTGCTGCTTTTTATTTCGCTCAAATCGGCCCAGCAGGGCCTGAGCGGCGACCTCCGGCGGTGATGGACGTGTATAGTCGTCCATACCGCTGAGGAGGTTAAAGCCATGGCGGTTATTTACGACGACCCGGACCTTGCCGCGACCTCTGAGCGGAAGCTCAAGCTTTTGCGGCAAGGCAAAGGTCTGGTCGAAGATTACGCAGCTGAATTTAGAAGGTGGTCAGTTACGGCCAGGTGGGATACCTATGCCCTGCTGGATTGCTTTCTGTCTGGTTTGTCGGATGAGGTCTCCGACTTGATGTTGAGTCAGCCCGGTTCTTGGTGATACTGCAGATCACCGGTAATCAGACTCTCTCTGTGTTACACCGATCGTTACACTGGAGTGACAAAATGGCTAGAGGCGCCCCTGCACTGTATGCTATTGTGGGAAAAAAGTAGTTCGAGCAGTTGAGCTCTGTGCCTCTGTTGCACCCTGGCAATTCCCTACAATGATGAGCAATAATGACTTTGAGTAACAGTCTTTACAAAGTACAAGTGCAGTAGCTTCCTTGAGGACTGCAGGACTTCTTAATAAAAATAAGATCACACATGTACAGCAATAGCCTGGCTGTTGCTTGCAAATTAATTCAATGTCCACCTGTTACTGGTAGGGTAGAACATGGGTCTGGAACTACTTTGCATTATCCAGTGACACAGGTTTGCTTTATAAATCGTATTTGCCATTTGTATTTTGCAAATCCTGCCAGGAATTCATTACCCCACTGTGCTCAACTATCTGATGTTTCTGTATGACAAGTTTGTTAGAATAAGACATTGTCAGTCAATATAATTAACATGAGAGCTATAATTAACCACTTGAATGTAATAAACATTAGTAAATGATTCAGATGTCAGTCAATAAGACCAGTAAATGCTTTATTTATCAAACTGAACTAGTGGGAAAAATAATAATTGTATTAAACAATTAAACAAAGCTTTAATTATTAAACAAAGCTTTAATTATGGATAATATAGAAAAAAAAAATATCAAGGCCAGCAATAAGCAAACAATCTTCACTGCATACACACTAGTCACTACATAATATAGCATCTGGGGGATAGCATATGGGGGCTCTACCTCCTGAGCAATACCAACCCACATGTTCCATAATATTGAGGCATGCACAAAACCACTAATTCTCAAACTAAAAACCTATCTACAGGCTTTATTAAAGTGTTGCAAATGTCATGCCATGGCTATGTAAGATGCCTTGCAAAAGTTGAATTAAAGAATAAAGAATGTTTAAGGCCGAGATCCAGTGTTTTTGTGTATTCGTGGATTTTGAAGTTGGACTGTTTGATGCCCTGAGTCTGACTACACTGTAAGCTCCCTGCTATACAGAATGGCTGACATGATTAGGTTGTACATTTGGGGTTTGGCTAATGCTACCTAATAATCTACAAGTGTCCCTGCATTCAATGTCCATTTCTCAGTGCTTTCACGATACTGCGCATGGTTGCACTGACACAGCTGTTGGGACAGGGGACCGGGGCCAGGTGGTGGGCTGGCCGGGCAGGCGGACGTGTGTGCAGCGGGCAACAGATCTAGATCCCATTGTTAAATGGTGCTCAAGTCACTAGTATTCCATAATTGTGAGGAGTACTCTGCAAAAGAGGGTCATCAAATCCTTTTCCTGTCTTTGCAGAGCACTTATGTGCTTTATATTGTAGACAAGGAGCTCATCCCCACCAGGGTCTTAGGGAGGTGGGGGTAAATACCACAGTGCATGGGTCATAAGGCCCTGGGGCAAGACGTATGGTAACAAATGGATGCCCCCCTTAAATATCAAGCACAAGCAGACCTTCTGATGCCTGTTCACACAGGTGACACACATAGTATTACATAAGTTCCACTTTTTTATTTAAAGTCTTGAAGGCAAATAAATACACTGGCAATGTAAATCTTTTAAAGTTCTCTTCATGGTCATGGACATGTGGGCTTTTATCATTCAGGTTGCAGAGCCATCCTGGCAATACAAACCTGCATGGGAACAAGAGGTTAAAAGAGGGTTAGGAGGAAGAAACCATAGTGGTTAAACAAGTGTAAATATAAATAGGCATTGGGGAGCCTCCACGTGGCACTCCTGCATAGTGCTAATGTGGCATGAACTAATCCCTGCAGGGCAAGCGCTTTGCGCAGTGGCGGACATACGGCCGTGCAGGCCGTGCCGCCTCACGAGGGCCCCTGAAGTTCCCCTGCTTCAGGGGGCCCATTAAGTATTGCTGGGGTTTTTTTTTATTCTACTTTTTATTTTTTTTTAACCTGGGGGGCCCCCGACTCCTGTCCTCCCCCCTCACCTTGGCCCTCCCCCCTCATGCGGCGGGAGAGCGGAAAATACAGGAAGTCTCCGGGGCTGCAGCAGACGCTAGAGGCAGCTGCCGCTTGGTCTCCCCTGTCTTCAACTCTGTATCTCTGCTCGCTACTAAACCAGGAAGTAGCGAGCAGTATACAAAGTTGGAGACCAAGCGGCAGCTGCCTCTAGAGTCTGCTGCAGCCCCGGCGGGAGACTTCCTGTATTCTCTTTTCTCCCGCCGGCCGCCGCGCATACCGGGAGGGGGGCCCCCCGAGGTGAGGGAGGGAGGATAGGAGTCGGGCCCCCCACCCGGATAGCTACCCACCCACCCGGCTACCTTACCCACCCGGCTACCTTACCCACCCGGCTACCTAACCACTCTGCCGGCTACCTACCCACTCGGCTACCTACCCGGCTACCTAACCACCCACCCGGCTACCTACTTACCCGGATACCTACACACCCACCCAGCTACCTACCTGGCTACCTAACCACCCACCTGGCTACCTACCCGGCTACCTACCCACCCGGATACCTACCCGGTTACCTAACCACCCTGCCGGCTACCTACCCACCCGGCTACCTACCCGGCTACCTAACCACCCACCCGGCTACCTACCCACCCGGCTACCTACCCACCCGGATACCTACACACCCACCCGGCTACCTACCCACCCGGATACCTACACACCCACCCGGCTACCTAACCACCCACCCAGCTACCTACCCACCCGGATACCTACACACCCACCCGGCTACCTAACCACCCACCCTCCTACCTACCCACCCGGCTCCCTAACCACCGTGCCGGCTACCTACCCGGCTACCTACCTACCCACCCGGCTACCCAACCACCCACCCGGCTACCTACTCGGCTACCTAACCACCCACCCGGCTACCTACCCACCCGGCTACCCAACCACCCACCCGGCTACCTAACCACCCACCCGGCTACCTACTCAGCTACCTAACCACCCACCCGGCTACCTACCCACCTGGCTACCTACCAACCCACCAGGCTACCTACCTAAAGACCCACCAGGCTATCTACCTACCCACCCACCCAGCTACCTACCCACCTACCTACCCACCCACCAGGCTACCTACCCACCCGCCTACCCAGCCACCCACCAGGCTACCCACCCACCCGGCTACCCAGCCACCCACCAGGCTACCTACCCACCCGGCTAAGGGCTACCTACTTACCCACCCGGCTGCCTACCTACCTACCCACCAGGCTACCTACCCACCAGGCTACCTACCCACTCACCCACCAGGCTACCTATCCACCCAACCACCCATGGGAGCTGTGCGCCGGATGGAGGCTGGGACAGGAGGTCTGCTGCTGCAGGTGAGTAAATGGTTTTTTAATTATTTATTTTAGAAGGTGTATGTTCTGGGCAGGTCTGCCACATGATTGCGTGTATGTTCTGGGCAGGTCTGCCACATGATTGCATGTATGTTCTGGGCAAATTTGCTACATGATTGCATGTGTTTTCTGGGCAAATCTGCCGATATGATTGCACGTATTTTTTGGGCAAATCTGCCGACATGATTGCACGTATTTTCTGGGCATATCTGCCGACATCATTGCACGTATTTTCTGGGCATATCTGCCGACATCATTGCACGTATTTTCTGGGCATATCTGCCGACATGATTGAATGTATTTTATGGGCAAATCTGCCGACATGATTGAATGTATTTTATGGGCAAATCTGCTCACATTATGTGTATTTTCTTGAGAAAACCTGCACAATTATGTGAATTTTCTGGGGAAAGGGTCACCAAAACTTGGGCCCACTGTCTTTGCGTTGCACTTTTCAAGGGAACCTGAGGTGAGAATAATATTGAGGCTGCCATATTTCTCTCCTTTTAAGCAATACCAGTTGCCTGGTTGCTGTTCTGGTCCTCTGCCTCTTATTCTTTCAACCATAGACCCTGAACAAGCATGCAGCAGGTCAGGGGTTTCTGACAAGATTGTCAGAACTGAGAAGATTAAGCTGCATGCTTGTTGCTGGTGTAATTCAGTTTATTACTGCAGCCAAATAGATCAGCAGGGCCGCCAGGCAACTAGTATTGTTTAAAAGGAAATAAATATGGCAGCCTCCATATCACTCTCACCCCGGGATCACTTTAAATTACAGTTAGCTCTGCCCTTATCCGGTCATTGCCACGCCCATTTTTTTGCCGCGGCGCGCATCTATCCACACCCATTTTTTGCCGCGTCAGGGGGGCCCACAATTGATATTTTGCTGGCTGTGTCCGCCACTGGCATTGCGGTGTTTGTTTTAGACCTTGTATATTTTGGCATGCGAAAGCAAGTGCTTATTTGCATGAGCAATGTCTCATGATAAGCCAATTAGGCCAAATTTGCAAAGCCAGATTTATCAGGTTTTAACTTGGTTAATGCACATATTTCCCTTGTATTAGTTTCGTATTTCTATCCTTTGGAGGAGGGAGGTGGATGGCTTGTTCTAGGAGGTGAGAGCCTTGGAGCAGGCTTTTTGCCCCCGTCCCGTCCCCCCCCCCCTGGAGTGTTGAGTGAGAGATACCCCTGAGCCCTACAAGCTTGGGGGACCCATGCTTCACTCCTTTCCAATGTGTCATGCCCAGGTCATGCACGTGTAGTAGAACGTAATGGACATAAAGGTAAGTGCCCGTTTTTAATTTTGGTAGGCGGGTGCGGGCGGCTCTTCCCAGCACTGGCCACGCTTGGAAGGGGTCGCCTGCACCCCCCAGCCTACCCCTCCGGGGGGGGGGTGTGGTCTGCTTTCCGAGCGGTGAGAGGGCCTGGGGCCCCGCGGCCCTCCCCCGGTTGTATAGGGCATTGGGGAGCCTCCACGTGGCATATTTTTGCATGCGAAAGCAGATGCATATTTGCATGAGCAATGTCTCAGGATAAGCCAATTAGACCAAATTTGCAAAGCCAGATTTATCAGTTTTAACTTGGTTGATGCACACATTTCCCTTGTACTAGCAGTTAAATATAAATATATAAAGAGCAACATAAGCATACTAAAAACCCCAAGTGTTCGGCTATGTGGTTTTGCATCTATGAGTCTTTCCATATTTAGATAATGACACTGTCGAGATGGCTGTTGGGATTTCCTAGATCTCATTGGCTCAACGATGTTGAGTCAGCCGGAGGGGAGGAAATTTCCAACCCCACAGCTGAGTGGTCACCCAATAGCAACAGTGAAGGATCAGGGGAGATTAACTTCCCAAGTGCAGTGTTGAGTAAGGCAATCTTAAACCAATATCTTTTAACTACAGGGCGAAACCACCACATATGGGCGAATGTACCTACCTTGCTGCATCCTCTAAAACATAGGTTTTATTTGACATGATAGATAGCATATAGCTTGTCCAGGGTAAGGTAGGTGTGGTGGAGGATTTTATAGTTAGTCTCAATATGAAGAAAGTAGCCAGTGTTAGACAAACCTTCAACCAGCCTTCACTGGATAGAGTTCAACCAAAGTCTTTTTTCCAGGACACTACCTTAACTTTAAAGGGCTTGGGGGGGTTGGGAAATTAGAGTAAAAGTATATCATCCCACCCTCAAGGTGCCTAAGATCACGCCATATCTCGAATTATGTGCGACACCTTGCACTTTACTTGGCTTGAAGACTGTTTATACCCCCGAAACAGCTCTTTGCCGGTGTCTGTTGCTGTGATGTTTGGACTTTCTATATGATGGTGACCTTTGTCTACCACCAGACTGCTATGAATACTCCGTCTGCTTGGAGACTATGATTTTGATGGACAGTGACCGTCTTTGGCGGTTATTGTATTGCTGGATTGTACCTGTGACAGCTCATATATTTTAATGCTTATGATGTTGAAGATTTTGTAATAAAGATTTCTATAAGAAATCCCTGAGTGTGCTGGTCTTTGTGGACTTTGTAACCACTCTGCGACAGCATTTTAAAATGTCCTGTTGGTCCCTGTCAACAGACAACAGGACATTTTAAAATTTCCTCCCCACCGCTACCGTGAACGATCGTGTGTTGTCCCTCCCCCCCTACTGCTCTTAATGTCAGAACCCACAGAGCCGCAATTGTGGAAAGGGAAGAAGTCTTCTCTCAATCAAAGTGCCTGTAAGCAAATATTATGGCTTCAAAAAACAGTGAGTGTGAGGACATCTAGTGGTCAGAAAAATTACATACAGAAGTTAAAAATATACACTACATTTTACACATTAAATAAAAATAAATTGATACCCCCCCATAGTTACCAAAATAAAAAGACAACATGAGGGTATATTACAGTTATATTTGCATATATGGACTTGCAATTACTAATGGATGCAAAACTGAAAAAGGCACCTTTATTTCAACATTAACCACTTTACCCCCATAGGTGCGGATATCTCCATCCCTTTTTTCATCCTTTTACCCCCAGGGATGGAGATATCCATATCTCCCACGCTCCCGCCGCTGCCCGCGCTCGTGAGCACGCTCTTGCTCTCGTGCACACCACCGCCCGCAGATCAATGAACGGGAAAAAACCGTTCCCATTCGTCGATCTAAGCACCCCGCAATGATCGAGCGATCATTGTGCAAAAAAAAAAAAAAGTTTCCCAGCCTCATAAGACTTCCTGCAAGCATACTTCCTACACTTTCAGGTCGCATAAACAAATAGTTACTGTGACCATCTTGTGGTCAAATAGTAAAACTACACCATAAAGCATTTTTCATATACAAATACATTAGTTTTACACTAAAAATTAACTCCTTACCTCCCACACTCCCCAATTTTTTTTTTTGTAATAAAAAAAATTACAATAAAAAAAAATTACATAGTTACCTTAGGGACTGAACTTTTTAAATATTTATGTCAAGAGGGTATAACACTGTTACTTTATAAACTATGGGCTTGTAGGGATGGACGCAAAACTGAAAAACATGCACCTTTATTTCCACAAAAAATATTGGTGCCAAACATTGTTAAAGGGACATCATTTACACGGTTCTATAAAGGGGACAAATGGGCAAATACATTTCATGGGTTTTAATTACAGTAGCATGCATTACCGTATTTCGCGCCGTATAAGACGCTCCGGAATATAAGACGCACCCAGGTTTAGAGGGCAAAATCCAGGGAAGAAAAAAAAATACTAAACCTGGTGCGTCCATATTCAGGAGCGTCTTGTAGATCTTCTCCTTCAATTAATGTCCTCCATGTGCCCTCAGGTGCTCCCAGGTGTCCCCCATGTGTCCTCAGGAGTCCCCTGTGTGGTCCCCATGTGCCCTCAGGAGTCCCCAGTGTGGTCCCCATGTGCCCTCAGGTGTCCCCCATGTGGCTTCAGGTGTTCCCCCATGTGGCCTCAGGTGTCCCCTATGTGGTCCCCATGTGCCTTCAGGTGTCCCCCATGTGTCCTCTGGAGTCCCCAGTGTGGTCCCCATGTGCCCTCAGGTGTCCCCATGTATCTATAGGTTTACCCGCTAGCTGTGTGGTCTGCTCCCCTTGCAATTTGATAGGTGTATGTATATATCCCTGGCTCACCCCGTGTGACCGCTTCCCCTCACGGACTCACTCCCCTGTCCGTGTCCGCTTTCCTCCCGGCATATGTTGCTACATTCCCCCCGCATGTGTGGGCTCCCCTCCCCGCTTGAGTGTGCGCTGCCCCCGGGATCAGTATAGCAGCAGCAGTCTTACTTTACCAGCGGCTCCCCGGATCGCAGACCTGGTCGCCTGTCTCGCCGCTCCTCTAGCGATGGCTTCTGCAATACGCGTCATCAATACAGTCATCACTGGAGGAGCGGCGAGACAGGCGACCAGGTCTGCGATCCGGGGAGCCGCTGGTAAAGTAAGACTGCTGCTGCTATACTGATCCCGGGGGCAGCGCACACTCAAGCAGGGAGGGGAGCCCACACATGCGGGGGGAATGTAGCAACATATGCCGGGAGGAAAGCGGACACGGACAGGGGAGTGAGTCCGTGAGGGGAAGCGGTCACACGGGGTGAGCCAGGGATATATACATACATCTATGCACCTATCAAATTGCAAGGGGAGCAGACCACACAGCTCAGCGAATGCAGGGAATCCCCGACATAGCGGCAGTTCGTATCGGCGGGTGTTCGGAAGTCGGGGATTCCCTGCATTTGCCGTATAAGACGCAGGGACTTTTTCTCCCCATTTTGAGGGGAGAAAAAGTGCGTCTTATACGGCGGAAAATACGGTATTTAAAAACTATAATGGCCGAAAACTGAAAAATTATGATTTTTTTCCCACATTTTTTCCTATTTTCCCATTAAAACACATTTAGAATAAAATAATTCTTGGCATAATGTCCCACCTAAAGAAAACCTAATTGGTGGCGTAAAAACAAGATACAGTTCATTTCATTGCGATAAGTAATGATAAAGTTATAGACGAATGAATGGAAGGAGCGCTGAAAGGTGAAAATTGCTCTGGTGCTCAAGGGGTAAAACCCCTCAGTTGTGAAGTGGTTAAATTATGTCCCCAGTACAATGTATGGCGACAATATTTCAACGTTATAATAACCAGGAAAAATGGGCAAGTAAAATATGTGGGCTTCATTCACAGTAACACATTTTATTTTAAAACTATAATGGCTGAAATACAGATTTTTTTTCCCCATTGTTGTATTATTGCTATTAAAAATGCATTTAGAATAAAATAATTCATAACAAAACATACCACCCTAAGAAAGCCTAATTTGTGGTTAATAAAATAGATCATTTTGTTGTGACAAGTAGTAACAAAGTTATTGATGAATGAAAGGGAGAAGCACTGACAGATGACATTTGCTCTGGTCCATTAGGGTAAAAACCATTGGGGGTGAAGTAGGTAACCAATTGGGGGTAAAGTGGTTTTCGGAGTTTAAAATTTTTTTTCCTTTGCATATTTAACCACTTGAGGACCTAGGGCTTTACCCCCCTTAAGGACCAGCCACTTTTTTTCCATTCAGACCACTGCAGCTTTCACGGTTTATTGCTCGCTCATACAATCTACCACCTAAATGAATTTTACCTCCTTTTCTTGTCACTAATAAAGCTTTCTTTTGGTGCTATTTGATTGCTCCTGTGATTTTTACTTTTTATTATATTCATCAAAAAAGACATGAATTTTGGCAAAAAAATGATTTTTTTAACTTTCTGTGCTGACATCTTTCAAATAAAGTAACATTTCTGTATACATGCAGCGCGAAAAATGTGGACAAACATGTTTTTGATAAAAAAAAAAAACCCCATTCAGTGTATATTTATTGGTTTGGGTAAAAGTTATAGCATTTACAAACTATGGTGCAAAAAGTGAATTTTCCTATTTTCAAGCATCTATGACTTTTCTGACCACCTGACATGTTTCATGAGGGGCTAGAATTCCAGGATAGTATAAATACCCCCCAAATGACCCCATTTTGGAAAGAAGACATCCCAAAGTATTCACTGAGAGGCATAGTGAGTTCATAGAAGCTATTAATTTTTGTCACAAGTAAGCGGAAAATGGCACTTTGTGACAAAAAAAAATAAAGTTTCCATTTCTTCTAACTTGCGACAAAAAAAAAATGAAATCTGCCACGGACTCACCATGCCCCTCTCTGAATACCTTGAAGTGTCTACTTTCTAAAATGGGGTCATTTGTGGGGTGTGTTTACTGTCCTCGCATTTTGGGGGGTGCTAATTTGTAAGCACCCCTGTAAAGCCTAAAGGTGCTCATTGTACTTTGGGCCCCTTAGCGCAGTTAGGCTGCAAAAAAGTGCCACACATGTGGTATTGCCGTACTCAGGAGAAGTAGTATGTTGTGTTTTGGGGTGTATTTTTACACATACCCATGCTGGGTGGGAGAAATACCTCTGTAAATGACAATCTTGATTTTTTTTTACACACAATTGTCCATTTACAGAGTTATTTCTCCCACCCAGCATGGGTATGTGTAAAAATACACCCCAAAACACATTGTACTACTTCTCCCGAGTACGGCGATACCGCGTGTGGCACTTTTTTGCACCCTAACTGCGCTAAGGGGCCCAAAGTCCAATGAGTACCTTTAGGATTTCACAGGTCATTTTGAGAAATTTCGTTTCAAGACTACTCCTCACGGTTTAGGGCCCCTAAAATGCCAGGACAGTATAGGAACCCCACAAATGACCCCATTTTAGAAAGAAGACACCCCAAGGTATTCCGTTAGTAGTACGGTGAGTTCATAGAAGATTTTATTTTTTGGCACAAGTTAGCGGAAAATGACACTTTGTGAAAAAACCAATAAAAATCAATTTCCGCTAACTTGTGACAAAAAATAAAATCTTCTATGAACTCACCGTACTACTAACAGAATACCTTGGGGTGTCTTTTCTAAAATGTAGTCATTTGTGGGGTTCCTATACTGTCCTGGCATTTTAGGGGCCCTAAACCATGAGGAGTAGTCTTGAAACAAAATTTCTCAAAATGACCTGTGAAATCCTAAAGGTACTCATTGGACTTTGGGCCCCTTAGCGCAGTTAGGGTGCAAAAAAGTGCCACACATGTGGTATCGCCGTACTCGGGAGAAGTAGTACAATGTGTTTTGGGGTGTATTTTTACACATACCCATGCTGGGTGGGAGAAATAACTCTGTAAAAGGACAATTGTGTGTAAAAAAAATCAAAAGATTGTCATTTACAGAGGTATTTCTCCCACCCAGCATGGGTATGTGTAAAAATACACCCCAAAACACATACTACTTCTCCTGAGTACGGCGGTACCACATATGTGGCACTTTTTTGCACCCTAAGTACGCTAGTGTTGGGCGAACATCTAGATGTTCGGGTTCGGGCCGAACAGGCCGAACATGGCCGCGATGTTCGGGTGTTCGACCCGAACTCCGAACATAATGGAAGTCAATGGGGACCCGAACTTTTGTGCTTTGTAAAGCCTCCTTATATGCTACATACCCCAAATTTACAGGGTATGTGCACCTTGGGAGTGGGTACAAGAGGAAAAACATTTTTAGCAAAAAGAGGTTATAGTTTTTGAGAAAATCGATTTTAAAGTTTCAAAGGGAAAACTGTCTTTTAAATGCGGGAAATGTCTGTTTTCTTTGCACAGGTAACATGCTTTTTGTCGGCATGCAGTCATAAATGTAATACATATAAGAGGTTCCAGGAAAAAGGACCGGTAACGCTAACCCAGCAGCAGCACACGTGATGGAACAGGAGGAGGGTGGCGCAGGAGGAGAAGGCCACGCTTTGTGAGACACAACAACCCAGGCCTTGCATGAGGACAAGAAGCGTGCGGATAGCATGCTTTGTACCGCCATGCAGTCATAAATGTAATAAAGATAAGTGGTTCAATAAACAGGGACCACGCGGCAACGCTAACCCAGCAGCAGCAGACGTGATGGAACAGGAGGAGGCGCAGGAGGAGAAGGCCACGCTTTGTGAGACACAACAACCCAGGCCTTGCATGAGGACAAGAAGCGTGCGGATAGCATGCTTTGTACCGCCATGCAGTCATAAATGTAATAAAGATAAGAGGTTCCATAAACAGGGACCGGCAACGCTAACCCAGCAGCAGCAGCAGCACACGTGATGGAACAGGAGCAGGCGCAGGAGGAGAAGGCCACGCTTTGTGAGACACAACAACCCAGGCCTTGCATGAGGTACCGCCATGCAGTCATAAATGTAATAAAGATAAGTGGTTCAATAAACAGGGACCACGCGGCAACGCTAACCCAGCAGCAGCAGACGTGATGGAACAGGAGGAGGCGCAGGAGGAGAAGGCCACGCTTTGTGAGACACAACAACCCAGGCCTTGCATGAGGTACCGCCATGCAGTCATAAATGTAATAAAGATAAGTGGTTCAATAAACAGGGACCACGCGGCAACGCTAACCCAGCAGCAGCAGACGTGATGGAACAGGAGGAGGCGCAGGAGGAGAAGGCCACGCTTTGTGAGACACAACAACCCAGGCCTTGCATGAGGACAAGAAGCGTGCGGATAGCATGCTTTGTACCGCCATGCAGTCATAAATGTAATAAAGATAAGTGGTTCAATAAACAGGGACCACGCGGCAACGCTAACCCAGCAGCAGCAGACGTGATGGAACAGGAGGAGGCGCAGGAGGAGAAGGCCACGCTTTGTGAGACACAACAACCCAGGCCTTGCATGAGGACAAGAAGCGAGCGGATAGAATGCTTTGTACCGCCATGCAGTCATAAATGTAATAAAGATAAGTGGTTCAATAAACAGGGACCACGCGGCAACGCTAACCCAGCAGCAGCAGACGTGATGGAACAGGAGGAGGCGCAGGAGGAGAAGGCCACGCTTTGTGAGACACAACAACCCAGGCCTTGCATGAGGACAAGAAGCGTGCGGATAGCATGCTTTGTACCGCCATGCAGTCATAAATGTAATAAAGATAAGTGGTTCAATAAACAGGGACCACGCGGCAACGCTAACCCAGCAGCAGCAGACGTGATGGAACAGGAGGAGGCGCAGGAGGAGAAGGCCACGCTTTGTGAGACACAACAACCCAGGCCTTGCATGAGGACAAGAAGCGTGCGGATAGCATGCTTTGTACCGCCATGCAGTCATAAATGTAATAAAGATAAGTGGTTCAATAAACAGGGACCGGCAACGCTAACCCAGCAGCAGCAGCAGCACACGTGATGGAACAGGAGCAGGCGCAGGAGGAGAAGGCCATGCTTTTTGAGACACAACAACCCAGGCCTTGCATGAGGACAAAAAGCGTGCGGATATAGCAGCAATGCTTTTTGCCGCCATGCAGTCATAAATGTAATACAGATGAGAGGTTCAATAAACAGGGACCGGTAACGCTACACCATCCCAGATGTTCATTGGTCATGTTACTTGGTTGGGGTCCTGGAGTGTTGCGTAGTCGTTTCCAATACAGGATTGATTCATTTTAATTTGAGTCAGACGGTCTGCATTTTCTGTGGAGAGGCGGATACGCTGATCTGTGACGATGCCTCCGGCAGCACTGAAACAGCGTTCCGACATAACGCTGGCTGCCGGGCAAGCCAGCACCTCTATTGCGTACATTGCCAGTTAGTGCCAGGTGTCTAGCTTCGATACCCAATAGTTGAAGGGTGCAGATGGATTGTTCGACACAGCTACGTCATCTGACATGTAGTCCTTGACCATCTTCTCCAGGCGATCGGTGTTGGAGGTGGATCTGCACGCTTCCTGTTCAGTGGGCTGCTGCTGCATGGGTGTCAGAAAATTTTCCCACTCCAAGGACACTGCCGATACCATTCCCTTTTGGGCACTAGCTGCGGCTTGCGTTGTTTGCTGCCCTCCTGGTCGTCCTGGGTTTGCGGAAGTCAGTCTGTCGGCGTACAACTGGCTAGAGGAGGGGGAGGATGTCAATCTCCTCTCTAAAGTCTCCACAAGGGCCTGCTGGTATTCTTCCATTTTGACCTGTCTGACTCTTTCTTCAAGCAGTTTTGGAACATTGTGTTTGTACCGTGGATCCAGAAGGGTATAAACCCAGTAATTGGTGTTGTCCAGAATGCGCACAATGCGTGGGTCGCGTTCAATGCAGTCTAGCATGAATTGAGCCATGTGTGCAAGAGTCCTACCAGAATCCTCATCATCCTCTTGTGAGCGTTGTGATAGTTGTTGTGATGCATCATAGTCGTCACCTTCCTCCTGGTCTGCTTCTGCTGACCATTCGCGCTGAATTGTGGAAGTCCAACGTGCACCGCTCTGGCCCTCGTCAGTGGTGGCATGAAATTCCTGCTCCAACTCCAGCTGTTCCTCCTCCTCTTCTTCGTCATAGCTGCTGGGGCCAGCGTTCCCTGAGGCGGATGGCCTGATGTTGGTACCATCACGCTGATCGTTTTCTCCTTCAGATTCCCCCAGTTGCATCATGACAGCTGTTTCCTTGATTTTCAACATTGACCTCTTCAGTAAACACAGCAGTGGTATGGTAATGCTGACTGAAGAGTTGTCACTGCTCACAAGCAACGTGGATTGCTCAAAATTTTGGAGGACTTGGCAGAGGTCCAACATGTTGGCCCAATCGGATCCACAGAAGCTTGGCAGCTGTCCGGATGCGCCTCGGTACTGCGCCGTCATGTACTGGACCACTGCACTCTTCTGCTCACAAAAGCGTGCTAGCATGTGCAGCGTAGAATTCCAGCGCGTAGGGACATCACACAGCAAGCGATGGTGGGGGAGATTGAAGCGCTCCTGCATCTTGGCGAGTGCCCCCGAAGCAGTACTGGAATTTCTACAATGTTTGGCCACTCGACGCACCTTCAACAGAAGATCGGCCACGCCTGGGTATGTCCTCAGGAACCGCTGAACTACTAGGTTCATCACGTGCGCCAGGCAAGGGATGTGTGTCAGCTTAGCCAACCTTAAAGCGCGAATGAGATTACTCCCATTATCACACACAACCATGCCCGGTTTCAAGTCCAGCGGTGCCAGCCACAAATCAGTCAGTTCCTTTATTCCCTTCCAAATTTCCTCCCCTGTGTGCTGCTTATCCCCAAGGCAGATCAGCTTCAGCAACGCTTGCTGACGCATGCCAACAGCTGTGCTGCACTGCTTCCACGATCCTACTGCTGCTGGGTTAGCGTTTCCGGATGAGGTACAGCTTTGAGATGCGTTGGAGGAGAAGGAGTCAGAGAGGTAGGTGCTGCTGTTGTTATCCAGTGGGAGGGACGGCGGTGCAGCTGTTTGCGGCGTGGGCAACACCCGCGCCGTAGCAGGTGAGGAATCGCTGCCAGGCTCCACAAGGTTCACCCAGTGCGCGGTAAGGGAGATGTATCGACCCTGGCCGAACGCACTCGTCCAAGTGTCAGTGGTGAGGTGAACCTTGCAGGCAACGGCATTCTTCAAGCTTCGGGTTATTTTGCTGACCACGTGCTCATGCAACTCAGGCACTGCAGAGCGCGCAAAGTGGTAGCGGCTGGGAACCACGTAACGTGGGATGGCCACTGACATCATGCCCTTGAAGCTGTTTGTCTCCACCACTCGATATGGCAGCATTTCGCAGGCCAGAAGCTTGGCTATGCTGGCTGTTACTGCCACGGCCCGGGGGTCATTTGCTGGCAATTTCCTCTTGCGCTCAAACATCTCCGACACAGACAACTGAACCGTAGCGCTGCACACGGAAGGGCTGTTGGTTGTTGTGTTTGATGAACACTGGGAGACCTCAAGAGCACTACTCCGGAAAGTGACAGTGTCAGCGTCGTCTGATGTTTGTGAATGTTGTGAACCACGCAATGGCTAGGCTACTGCTGCTGCTGAGGCGGGTCTGGTGGTGAGTCTGGTGAACCCAAGGGAGGCAGTGTTGCTGGTACCCTGTCCTGCCGCGTTTGCCCACAGAGTGGGATGTTTGGATAGCATGTGGCGACTCATGCTGGTGGTGGAGAGGTTGTTAATACTTTTCCCCCTGCTCAGGCGAGTCTTGCACACCTTGCAAATCGCCATGGTAACATCCTCAGTGCAGTCTTCAAAGAAAGCCCAGACTTTGGAGCACCTGCCTCCTTGCTGGCGATTCCTCCTCTTTTGCCTCTCACTCTAACTTCCACGCTTGTGGTGCCTGAAATTGCGCGCCGCCTACCTTGTGGCACAAGGCGAACTCGTGCAGCAGTGGGTTCTTCAACAGACTCATCTGTGCTGCTGCTACGACGGCGATGTTCTCGTTCACAAATAAAATCTGGGTCTCTGTCCACATTGTCCATACCCTCCTCTTCCATCTCCTCAAACTCGTCATATGTCATTGTGGGGGGCCGCCGCCGTGGAGTAGAGCTCCCCAGAACAACCTCTGCGCAGCTCACTCCAACGTAGTCTTCCAGATCTTGTCGGCCGACCTCCTGCAATTGCAACCCCTCCTGCCCAACTTGCTCTGGGATTTGGGTTTCCGAGTCCTCCTCGGACTCGCCTTGTATTTCAGTGCGCGGTGCATTTCCCACAGTTAATGGTTGTGAATCCGGGCACAACATTTCTGGCTGTTCCTCCATTGACCTTTCATAGGTGGAAGTTTGTTGGGCTGGGAATAGCTCCTGCGAATACCCCATTGTGTCCTGAGGTAATTCATAGGACTGGTTATCTGGCAGTTGTGTGCGTGGTGTCGCTGCCGGTTGTGTCAGCTTTGTGCCCACTGGCTCCTTGTAACTGGCTGAGGACTAGGACCTCGTGCGTGATGTGCTGGTGCTGCTTAACCCACTGCTGGACGCTTGAGAGGTCATCCAAGTAATTATCTGGTCCTGTTCTTTTGGATTTGTGAGGGTTGTTGTCCTGGACAACATGGGCGGTATTGAGTGGGTTTTCTTGGGTGCTCCCCTGTGGCCTGTACGTGAGCCAACAGGGGAAACACCTCTTCCCTTGCCCCTTCCTCTTTCACCGGATTTCTTCCTCATTTCACTTATCCTTACAGTACACGCTGACTGGCAGCAGTACAGTGGCAGTACAGAAATGCTATACAGTACCACTATTCCCAGCAGCGACACAGAGCACAATGCTATACAGTGGCGGGTGAGCGGTGTACTACTGTTCCCAGGCCCAGCAGACACAGAGTGGAAGTAAACACAATGCTATATAGTCTGGCTGAGCGGTGTACACAGAGTGGCAGTACACACAATGCTATATAGTCTGGCTAAGACGTGTACACAGAGTGTCAGAAAACACAATTCTATATATAGCGTGGCTGAGCGAGGTGCACAGTGGCAGTACACACAATGCTATATTAGCCAGGCTAAGCCGTGTACACAGAGTGTCAGAAAGCACAATGCTATATATAGCGTGGCTGAGCGAGGTGCACAGTGGCAGTACACACAATGCTATATAGTCAGGCTAAGCCGTGTACACAGAGTGTCAGAAAACACAATGCTATATATAGCGTGGCTGAGCGAGGTGCACAGTGGCAGTACACACAATGCTTTATAGTCAGGCTGAGCCGTGTACACAGAGTGTCAGTAAACAATGGTATATAGTCTGGCTGAGCAGTGTACACAGAGTGGCAGTAAACACAATGCTATATATAGCGTGGCTGAGCGAGGTGCACAGTGGCAGTACACACAATGCTATATAGTCAGGCTAAGCCGTGTACACAGAGTGTCAGAAAACACAATGCTATATATAGCGTGGCTGAGCGAGGTGCACAGTGGCAGTACACACAATGCTTTATAGTCAGGCTGAGCCGTGTACACAGAGTGTCAGTAAACAATGGTATATAGTCTGGCTGAGCGGTGTACACAGAGTGTCAGTAAACAACGGTATATAGTCTGGCTGAGCGGTGTACACAGAGTGGCAGTAAACACAATGCTATATATAGCGTGGCTGAGCGAGGTGCACAGTGGCAGTACACACAATGCTATAGAGCCAGGCTAAGCCGTGTACACAGAGTGTCAGAAAACACAATGCTATATATATAGCGTGGCTGAGCGAGGTGCACAGTGGCAGTACACACAATGCTATATATAGCGTGGCTGAGCGAGGTGCACAGTGGCAGTACACACAATGCTATATATAGCGTGGCTGAGCGAGGTGCACAGTGGCAGTACACACAATGCTATATATAGCGTGGCTGAGCGAGGTGCACAGTGGCAGTACACACAATGCTATATATAGCGTGGCTGAGCGAGGTGCAAAGTGGCAGTACACACAATGCTATATTAGTCAGGCTAAGCCGTGTACACAGAGTGTCAGAAAACACAATGCTATATATATAGCGTGGCTGAGCGAGGTGCACAGTGGCAGTACACACAATGCTATATATAGCGTGGCTGAGCGAGGTGCACAGTGGCAGTACACACAATGCTATATATAGCGTGGCTGAGCGAGGTGCACAGTGGCAGTACACACAATGCTATATATAGCGTGGCTGAGCGAGGTGCACAGTGGCAGTACACACAATGCTATATATAGCGTGGCTGAGCGAGGTGCACAGTGGCAGTACACACAATGCTATATATAGCGTGGCTGAGCGAGGTGCACAGTGGCAGTACACACAATGCTATATATAGCGTGGCTGAGCGATGTGCACAGTGGCAGTACACACAATGCTATATATAGCGTGGCTGAGCAAGGTGCACAGTGGCAGTACACACAATGCTATATATAGCGTGGCTGAGCGAGGTGCACAGTGGCAGTACACACAATGCTATATTAGTCAGGCTAAGCCGTGTACACAGAGTGTCAGAAAACACAATGCTATATATATAGCGTGGCTGAGCGAGGTGCACAGTGGCAGTACACACAATGCTATATATAGCGTGGCTGAGCGAGGTGCACAGTGGCAGTACACACAATGCTATATATAGCGTGGCTGAGCGAGGTGCACAGTGGCAGTACACACAATGCTATATTAGTCAGGCTAAGCCGTGTACACAGAGTGTCAGAAAACACAATGCTATATATATAGCATGGCTGAGCGAGGTACACAGTGGCAGTAAACAATGCTATATATAGTGTGGCTGAGCGAGCGGTGTACTACTGTTCCCAGCAGCGACACACAATGACTGGGGGGACCCTGGCTAGCGTGGCTGGAGAGCGAACTACCCTGCCTGCCTACCCAAAGCTAAACCCACAGACAAATGGCGGAGATATGACGTGGTTCGGGTATTTATTTACCCGAACCACGTGACCGTTCGGCCAATCAGAGCGCGTTCGGGCCCGAACCACGTGACCCGTTCGGCCAATCACAGCGCTAGCCGAACGTTCGGGGAACGTTCGGCCATGCGCTCTTAGTTCGGCCATGTGGCCGAACTCGAACATCACCCGAACAGGGTGATGTTCTGCAGAACCCGAACAGTGGCGAACACTGTTCGCCCAACACTAAAGTACGCTAAGGGGCCCAAAGTCCAATGAGTACCTTTAGGATTTCACAGGTAATTTTTGTTTCAAGACTACTCCTCACGGTTTAGTGCCCCTAAAATGCCAGGGCAGTATAGGAACCACACTAATGACCCCATTTTAGAAAGAAGACACCCCAAGGTATTCCATTAGGAGTATGGTGAGTTCATAGAAGTTTTTCTTTTTTTGTCACAAGTTAGCGGAAATTGATTTTAATTGTTTATTTTCACAAACTGTCATTTTCCGCTAACTTGTGACAAAAAATAAAATCTTCTATGAACTCACCATACTCCTAACGGAATACCTTTGGGTGTCTTCTTTCTAGAATGGGGTCATTTGTGGTGTTCCTATACTGCCCTGGCATTTTAGGGGCCCTAAACTGTGAGGAGTAGTCTTGAAACCAACAATGTCGCAAAATGACCTGTGAAATCCTAAAGGTACTCATTGGACTTTGGGCCCCTTAGCGTACTTAGGGTGCAAAAAAGTGCCACATATGTGGTACCGCCGTACTCAGGAGAAGTAGTATAATGTGTTTTGGGGTGTATTTTTACACATACCCATGCTGGGTGGGAGAAATATCTCTGTAAATGACAATTGTTTGATTTTTTTTTACACACAATTGTCCATTTACAGAGAGATTTCTCCCACCCAGCATGGGTATGTGTAAAAATACACCCCAAAACACATTATACTACTTCTTCTGAGTACGGCGATACCACATGTGTGACACTTTTTTGCAGCCTAGGTGCGCTAAGGGGCCCAACGTCCCAATCACAGGTCATTTTGAGGCATTTGTTTTCTAGACTACTCCTCACGGTTTAGGGCCCCTAAAATGCCAGGGCAGTATAGGAACCCCACAAGTGACCCCATTTTAGAAAGAAGACACCCCAAGGTATTCCGTTAGGTGTATGGCGAGTTCATAGAAGATTTTATTTTTTGTCACAAGTTAGTGAAAAATGACACTTTGTGAAAAAAAAACAAAAATCAATTTCCGCTAACTTTTGACAAAAAATAAAATCTTCTATGAACTCGTCATACACCTAACAGAATACATTGGGGTATCGGTTTTCTAAAATGGGGTCAGTTTGTGGGGTTTCTATACCGCCCTGGCATTTTACGGGCCCAAAACCGTGAGTAGTCTGGAAACCAAATGTCTCAAAATGACTGTTCAGGGGTATAAGCATCTGAAAATTTTGATGACAGGTGGTCTATGAGGGGGCGAATTTTGTGGAACCGGTCATAAGCAGGGTTGCCTTTTAGATGACAGGTTGTATTGGGCCTGATCTGATGGATAGGAGTGCTAGGGGGTGACAGGAGGTGATTGATGGGTGTCTCAGGGGGTGGTTAGAGGGGGGAATAGATGCAAGCAATGCACTGGCGAGGTGATCAGGGCTGGGGCCTGAGGGCATTCTAAGGGTGTGGGCGGGTGATTGAGTGCCCTAGGGGCAGATAGGGGTCTAATCTGATAGGTAGCAGTGACAGGGGGTGATTGATGGGTAATTAGTGGGTGTTTAGGGTAGAGAACAGATATAAACACTGCACTTGGGGGTTGGATCTGCGGGCGAACTATTGGTGTGGGTGGGTGATCAGATTGCCCACAAGGGGCAGGTTAGGGGCTGATTGATGGGTGGCAGTGACAGGGGGTGATTGATGGTCGGATGGCAGTGACAGGGGGTGATTGATGGGTGATCAGTGGTTTATTACAGGGAAGGACAGATGTAAATAATGCCCTGGCGAATTGATAAGGGGGGGTCTGAGGGCAATCTGAGCGTGTAGGCGGGTGATTGGGTGCCCGCAAGGGGCAGATTAGGGTCTGATCTGATGGGTAACAGTGACAGGTGGTGATAGGGGGTGATTGATGGGTGATTGATGGGTAATTAGTGGGTGTTTAGAGGAGAGAATAGATGTAAACACTGCGCTTGGGTGGTGATCTGATGTCGGATCTGCGGGCGATCTATCGGTGTGGGTGGGTGATCAGATTGCCCGCAAGGGGCAGGTTAGAGGCTGATTGATGGGTGGCAGTGACAGGGGGTGATTGATGGGTGATTGACAGGTGATTGACAGGTGATCAGGGGGGATAGATGCATACAGTACACAAGGGGGGGGGGGGGTCTGGTTGGGGGGTCTGGGGAGAATCTGAGGGGTTGGGGGGGGGGGTGATCAGGATGGGGCAGGGGGGGGGGTAAAAAAAATAGCGTTGACAGATAGTGACAGGGAGTGATTGATGGGTGATTAGGGGGATGATTGGGTGCAAACAGGGGTCTGGGGGGTGGGCAGGGGGGGGGTCTGAGGGGTGCTGTGGGCGATCTGGGGCAGGGGGGGGGGAGAAATCAGTGTGCTTGGGTGCGACATAGGGTGGCTGCAGCCTGCCCTGGTGGTCCCTCGGACACTGGGACCACCAGGGCAGGAAGCAGCCTGTATAATACACTTTGTAAACATTACAAAGTGTATTATACACTTTGTATGCGGCGATCGTCGGGTTAACATCCCGCCGGCGCTTCCGTATGGCCGGCGGGATGTTGCGGCGGGTGAGCGGTGACAGGCGCCGGCGGAGGATCGCGTCACGGATGACGCGATCGCTCCGCCCATGCCCCTACAAGGACCGCCGCCATTTGTCTATACGGCGGTCCTTGCGGGGTCCACTTCCCGGCCGCCATTTGTCAATACGGCAGTCGGGAAGTGGTTAAAATTGATTTTCTCAAAAACTACAAGGTCTTTTTGAAGAATTTTCACCTTAACATATGCTATTAACCCCTAAAGTACAAAGTATATTTTTTTAACTCCCCCCCCCCCCCCCCCAACCCTATTCACCTTAACATACGTATCAATTTTGGTGATGATAGCATGTATGGGGTGGGGGCTTTGCTATTAACCGCTAAATGTGTCCCAAAATTATGGAAAAATGCAAAGCTACAGTTCCTAATTATGGTTACAATCAAAATTAAGATTCTCAAAATTTTCCATTATGAATTTATATTTTAATTATGAATTAAAATGCAAAATTATGATTGGAACACATTTGTGCTCATCTCACCTCCGGTTCGCAAACCGCAATAGACTTCAATGGGGAGGCAAATTTTAAAAATAGAAACACTTATGCTGGCCACAAAAGTGATGGAAAAGATATTTCAAGGGGTCTAACTAAATTTTTGCATGAATGAGTGGGATAGATAACAAAAGTTCCATGGAAAAATCTGGATTTGACGCAAAGCAGCGTTGTAAGGGCAGAAATCCCATTGAATGCTAAATTGCAGGCCTAAAGTGCTTTAAAACATCTTGCATGTGTATACATCAATCAGGGAGTGTAATTAGAGTACTGCTTCACACTGACACACCAAACTCCCTGTGTAATCCACCGCAAACCACCATTTGTGTAGTGACGGCTGTGCTGGACTGGTGCGCACCATGCTGATAGTGCAGGTGATGGTGGCTTTCTAGCCCATATGGTCGCCGGGCTGAGGTAGCTGAATGACAGAACAGTGACTATCCAGCTGATCAAATTTGGTCTGTCCACAATGAAGCAACAACCTCATCTTTGGTGTGCCACCCCCGAGACACTCATAGCAGTCAGTCATTGCTTCATTGTGATACGCAAGCCCCTTCACTGCGGCAAGGTAATAATGATCATGAAGGAGAATTGGCACATGTACATGCCTTTTGTTATGTTGTTGCAGCTGCAGTGCAGCCAGAAAAATTAGGCAGGTATGTACACGCACCAGAAAAATTATTATAGCGGCCGCTGCTAGCAGTGGCCTTAAAAATTCAGGAATCCACCTGGAGTCCTGGACCCTGTTGGTGGTAGCGGAGAAGGCAGTCAACTGGCCTGCGGGCAGAGATGCTGTGTGAGGACCGACTTAGTCTTGGGGCAGTCAGTCACACGGCACGCAGGCAGAGATGCTGTGTGTAGGGACTGACCTAGTCTTCGGGCAGGCCTGACTGTGCTTTGCAGACCAGGCATGCGTGGTCAGATTGACCCTTGACCCAACGCTGTGTGCCAGAGATGTCACCACTCGCTTCTCAACACATCACAGTACAGTTTAGGTATCGCCTTTTTTGCGAAAAAATTGCAGCCTGGTATCTTCCACTGCGGTGTGTGACTTTGCTTTTGTGTGCCGCTTTTCCTTAGTTGGTCATCCCACTGCAGTTTGTGTTTTGTAATCATGTGCCTTCATAAGGTAGTTGTCTCTATGTGGGTCTTGGTCTTTCCATGGCTCAATTTTCAGTGGCAGAGAGTACAGATGGCATTGCTCTCATCTGAGGCAGACACACAAAAAATGTCCACACCGCTGAGCCCTGGGGTGATGGTACTTTGGTGGTGGTGGCCAGGAGGAAGTAGGAGGAAGATATGTCACGCTTCCGTGCGGAAGCTAAAAAAAGATGAGGTGTTCTTTGTTAGTCAACTACTGTATGTCCTGACAGTATTGGGGGTTGATGGCACGTTCTTTCTTTTGGCCGAGGGCCGCACGAAATCACGACAGCACAACCTTGAACAGACCTGCCAGGTGGCCTGCCTCTGCCTTTTTTTTTGTCCATATTGGGGGAGATGAAGTGAAAGGTATGCACTGACTTGACTAATACAATGTGCAGTCACACAGGTGCAGTTAACAGGTATGCACGGACTGGTATATCACACTGCGTGCACTCACGTAGGTAGGTGAGTGCACTGAACACAGCAGGTAGTTATATGCAGTGATGGGTATTATAATGTGCACCTGTCACACACAGACAGGTACCAGACAGGCACAGTGACACTGCGTGCACTCAGGTAGGTAGGTGGGTGCACTGAAGTGAACAACAGGTAGTAGGTATATGCAGTGATGGATATTACAATGTGCCCCTGTCACACACAGACAGGTACCGGACAGGCACAGTGACACTGCGTGCGCTCGCGTAGGTAGGTGGGTGCACTGAAGTGAACAACAGGTAGGTATATGCAGTGATGGGTATTATAATGTGCACCTGGCACAGTAGTAATTATACCACCAAGGGGCCAAAGGCCAGCTGCGACTGACTGAAAGGGCTGTATATAATGCAAGCCAAAAAAAAAAAAAAAAAAAAGCACAAGAACAAGAGTAGCTCTCAAAAGAGCGGTTGATGGGTGTTTTTTTACCAATAAGAATCAGCAAGGAGCAAGCTAAGAAGCCTACAAGAGCCTAACTAAGCTGTCCCTATAGGTCTCTGCACTGCATAGCTCTTCCTTCTCTAATTGCTGCAGGCACACGAGTGAGTCCAATGCCTGATGCTGCCTGCCTTTTATAAGGGAGGTGGGGCTCCAGGAGGGAGTGTAGCCTGATTGGCTACAATGTGCCTGCTGACTGTGATGTAGAGGGTCAAAGTTGATCCTAATGATGCACTATGGGGGCAAACCGAACTTCCAGAAAAGTTTGCGTTCGTTCGCGAACGCAAGCCACAGAAATTCGCCAGTAACCGTTTACTAGCGAACCATTCGGGCCATCTCTAATGAAGGGCCTAGATGGTTCCAACTTGTTCCACCAGCTGGATCATGACCAAGAGACAAGAAACAGATAACATCAATTGGGTCTAACAGCAGTATAAAGTATATAAAATAACATCAAGTAAGATATGGAGTAGTAAAGCTTCATATGAGGTAAATTACCTCAAGATGATGTTGTGCAGTGTCAGGGATAATAAAGGCCCAGCAGTGCAGGTCCTCATTAGCAAGGCAGCACTATGAACCTTGGGCTGCATCACCTACATGAAACAATCACAAAAATATTATAAAATGAAAAAATAGTCAATATGAACAAGTAGACATGTTAATAATGTAATAGAGACAGCATCTTCATTCAACAATTACTAGATCAAGAACACTAGTGGCAATGTTAAGTGCAAAAAGGAGGGAGCACACAGGACCCCAGATCAGCACTCATGAAATGTGGACCCATAGTGGAGGGCCCATCAAGGCCTCTTCCCTAACTTGTCTAATCTCCATGCTTCCCTCCAGTGACTAAGCATTACCTTGTACTCGTACTGGGCTGTGTGATCTGGTTTTCTTCCATTCCTGTATTGTCATATTGCTGTATGTCACCCCTAAATATTGTCTGTAACCTAAATTAATGTCCAGAGCTGCGTTATATGTTGGCACTTTATAAATACAATAAATAACAACAACAACAACCACAACAACATGTGCCAGTGAGGGAAATCACAAGAGGCACACCAAGCCAGGAGCCTATAGTGACAAGGGGCTTAATGCACAAAAGTGTGATAACTGATATCATGGCCATGCTATGCAGTTATCAAGCTTTTATGAATCAAGCCCACGGTGTGATAGAAGCCCCAGTGGGCAGTTAAGTGGACCTAGGTAAATAGGTAAACAAGGGCATGGCACAAGTGTGATCAATGTCCAGGAAGGGGGTGCCATGTGTGCTTTTAGGCAGGTGGCATGCCTGAGGGTAGGCAACGTTTCAGCCCAGTAGATGGTAAACCAGGACGCAGCATGATAGCACGGCCAGACTGAATACATATGTATTCTACCATCTTTCCATGAAGTGTGCTAAAATGTTATAATTTGAAATATCAAGTGTAATGGACTAAGAGGTAAGTTTTCTGAACAAGGTTCACTTTAACCACTTCTCTACCACAGGGTTTTTCACCTAAAAACCACAGCAATTTTAACATTTCAGGGAGGCAAGGGTTGATGGGCTTAATGGGGGTATAATTTATTTTAAAAAACCCTCACTGATGCTGATCACTCACTAATGCTGTATTGGTTATCTGAGATCCTCTCACGAGTGATCTCAGTAACTGTAACAGCATAGTGACTGATTCAATGTTTACACACATTCTGAATGAATGAGCACTGTCATTGGCTTTGGCAGTGCTCATTCAAACTTGTAAGCACTTTGATTGGCTGACCAGCGGGTGCCGAACGCGGCTGCACATCCGCGTGCACGCGACCGCGCATCCGCATGCACGCGATTGCGCACGCGAACGCTCACAGCGGGAAAACAAACAGGAGATGCCTATCTACGCTCCTGTGCCCCAGGTGAATTTTAAAGGGGCGTAGATAAGCGTGGCAAGGGTTGCTAAGTGGTTAATGTAGAAGACGTTTGTTTACATTTATTGCCAAAATAAATATAAATATGCAGAAAAAGTAATGCCACCTTCCAGTGAATACTGATAGATTGAGTTGGAAAACAGATGGAATAGGACATGTGAAAACGTGAAATCAAGGCCCAAATCAACCAAGCAAAAGGTGGAGGGGAGCAACAGCAACATCATAACAAATTGAGAAAGGTGCCTGCAAAGAAAAGGGATCAATTCTAGACAAGACAAGACAAATAACATTTATATTGCGCTTTTCTCCTTGCGGACTCAAAGCGCCAGAGCAGAGCAGCAGCCACTAGGGCGCGCTCTATTGGCAGTAGCAGTGTAAGGGAGACTTGCCAAAGGTCTCCTACTGAATTAGTGCTGGCTTACTGAACAGCCAACCATTACACCATCAGCCAACCAGTCATCAGCAACTACATCAGGCCATTCTCATTTGTAAGCAGTGGTGTGCAGGAACAGATAAAACTCATGGTGGTAGGAGTTAAAAAGTAGACTTACAGAGATTAGGTATAGGAAATTAAATTTGAAAAAGGGCCAAAAGCTGCAGTACTTCTTGAGTTTGACAGTTATTGTTATATCAAACTTGATATTGATTAGTACAGGTTTGTGTTCTGTCTAGTTTTTTCTTGCTTAGATTTATTGATACAACACCAACAGCCCTTTAAGTTTGTACTAAGGTAAAAAAGGCAAGCTATAAAGTAAAAAATAAAGTTACTGTTGTAATCTGAAGACATATGTAACAGCGGAATATCAATATGTTTTACGTGTAGAAGAACCTGTCTCAATCAAAAAAATTTTTGAGAGGAAAAGTAAGCTTGCTTACAAAAGCTTCACTGGGGCAAGTACTAGAGATCGACTGTTCGCATTCACGACCAGGGCCGGATTTCTGGGCAGGCCTGCAAGGCCGGTTCCTAGGGCGGGGGGGCGACTGGGGGAGCCACTTATCCACCTGTCACCTCTCCTTCATGCAGCCGCCCGTATTGCTTTGCACATTGCAGCATGTTGTGTGTGTGTACAGCGGGCGGCTAATGCAGAATGCCAGGGAAGTTAAATTAGCAGCGGATCAGCTGATCAGAGCAGGCAGCGGCAGCATAGAAACAAGTGCTGCACGGAAGTCTCACCACGCCGCTGGGGCAGACAAAGGACACACATGTCAGAAACACAGGGCGCAGGCAGAGGAGGAGACAGATCTCTGTGCACAGCAGAACTCATCAGGAAGGCCACAGAAGCTTTGTGTATACACTCCCCCCTCCCTCCTTTGAGTCCCGAAAGCAAAGCACGGGGGAGGGAGAGAGTGCTGGAATCACCCGGACTGCACGTGGGGAGAAAGCTGAAGCAGGACACTGTACAGAATAGAGATCAGGAAGCTGAAGGGTGCCTCCTGTGGCACATTAACTTCAAACCTGTGTAAGTACCTGGTCCTGAACTCCCACCAGGAAGCAGCATTAGATGGTGACCCCTTTGTTCCCTCCACCCACCATAGAGGCACTACTGATTGGACAGGTGAGTGCACCTTGCTGCGAATACTGTGCAGGGGCACCATGGACCACTATACACATTGGGGGGCTGGGGTTGGCAGCCTGCTCTTGGGCCCTGGGGACACCCTAATACTATATGGAGGGGAATGCTGGGAGCTGTGGTGCCTCTATGGGGAGGTGGAGCATGCTGGGAACTGAAAACTTAAGAAAGGCAAGTTCTGGGCAGCAGATGCGTTGCAAATAACACCACTTTATTTCATCCCACCAAACAAATACATAGCACGGCTGGCCTGACAGCTGTTTCACAAAAAACTTGCTTCCTTTGCGAAACAGCTGTCAGACTAGCCGTGCTATGTATTTGTTTGGTGGGATGAAATAAAGTGGTGTTATTTGCAACGCATCTGCTGCCCAGAACTTGCCTTTCTTCAGGTTTGAGTGGAATCTTCTAACTGGAGGCACAGTGAGTTGCTCACCAGGACGCCACCATAGGCTGCCAGGTGCATCTAGTGCCAATTTTTTTTCTCTTTAAAAGCTGCATACTGGGAACTGTAGTTCTTCTATGGAGGGGCAAACTGGAAGCTGTGGCGCTTTAGTAGGTAGGGGGTGCACATGCTGGGGGCTGTTTTCCCCTATGGAAACGGGCCCTGGCTAGCCCTTTAATTGTTACCATCCCCTACCCTGGCTGATTTACCCTTAACACCCCCCCTCAGTTCTGACTGCCCTTCTCTATCCTTTCTTACCTCACCCCAGCCTGACTGATCTCTCCTCACCATGACCACCTCTTCAGTTTTAACTGATCTTCACTTACCTTACACCAACCCTTCTGTCCCTAATGCCTGGTATGCACAATGAGATTTTCTGGCAGATGTACTGTGAAATCGATTTCCAACATGTCCAATCTAATTTCCGATTGATTTTCAATAGAAGTAAACAAATAATCGATCAGAAATCATATTGGAAATAATCAATCTGACAGGAAATCTGCCAGAAAATCTCATTGTGTCTGCCAGGCATTAGTTCTGTCCCTCTGCATGCATACATCTACTCTAGTTTACCTTCCTCAGTTATAACTGCCTTCTTCCATACACATGCACACACACATACACAGTTGCAGTGCTGGGACCCTTTCTGGTCCAATAGGTTTCTTCAGTGTGCAAGCAGGACTGTGGCCACGCGTATCTGTACTGCGCACGTGCAAATAAGGTTTGCATATGCTCAGTAAAATGAAATGCTTGTGCATGGAGGAAAAAAAGCAGTACACAAGTGCCTTAGTTCTACTGAGAACGCGCCAACTTTACTTGTACATGCCTAGTATGGACACACTCGCCTACAGCCAAGCTCGAACACTGCAGAAACCCATTTGACCAGAGAGGGACCCAGTGCTGAAATGGTGGGGTGTAATATGATTTCTACAGTAGCTTCATTTAAAGTTTTGCGTTTGCTGGGGGAAAAAAAAGTTTGTGTGTGTGGTTGGTAAGGATGCTGTTTTTTTGGGGGGGCGGGGGAGGGGGGGGCGGGGGGCGGATGGTGACAGCGGGCCTTGGGCGCCAAAAAGTAGAAATCCGGCCCTGTTCACAACGAACAGCAAACATGTGGCGTGTTTGATTCACCCCCATACATCATACAACAACAATTTGAGCACAATAAGAATATAATGCAAAAAATCCATGTTCATGGACCAACAAGGTACTAGAAAGCAAAACAGAAGTCCATATTGAACCAAAATATACAAAGAATCAGCGCAACTCCAAGCAAGATCAATAATAAATTTTATTTAAGGAAAACTAATAAAAGCAATTAAAAACATACAGAGCCCAACACTCTGCGTACAGCAGACGAAAAAAATTTGAATTGTAATACAAATCCATAACATGCATCATGGGAAATGTTTCACATCATAAATATGTCCAGGGGACCACAGTGGGCTACCTTAAAATATTGTATACATAATGCATGGCAGCTCGTGGGAAATACCCTATCTAATAGATCCACTTACCCCCAAAAAATGCCACCATCTGCTGAGCGAGGCTGGGCTCCAAAAGCTGTCTCACCCCCATACATCATCATTGAGCTAAACTTTGACTCCTTACCTTACAATCAGCAGACGTATGGCAGCCAACCAGCTAGCACCCCTTCCTGGAATCCCCCCCCCCCCCTATAAAAAAGCAATTGCGGTGGCAGTATCGGATCAATTCTCTGCTGGCTGCTGACTGTTAGGGAGAGCAGGGTCAGATTTGCTGCAGGTAGGTAGGGAAAGCATTAACTAGGCCTGTGTTCTTGTTCCTCACTAGCTGTGAAAGCACCCCAAACAGCCCTTTTGGAGGGCTAGCACATCAGTCTCATGTTTTGTTTTGTTTTTTTGTGTGTGTGACACTCCACAGCCCACTGACACTCAGAGCTGTGTGCATACTACTGCTGTTGCCTCATTCAGTTGCAGGCAAAGAACCACTCCAGTGTATTATTTCACTGTATTCTGATAGTACAAGAGTGTGTAATAGTAATAGTGTGACACTCCACAGCCCACTGACACCCAAAGCTGTGCATAATGTGATTTCTGCCCTGGGGATTAACACCCAACTTTGCATCAACTCTGTAATTTTTGGTAAGACTTTTGGCATGAATCCTTTTCTTGCATTCCACAGTCCAGGTGTTGGACCCCTTGAAACAACTTTTTCATCACTTTTGTGGCCAGAAATAGTCTGTAGGTTTTAAAATTCACCTACCCATTGAAGTCTATGGCGGTTCCCCAGATTCGCCTGTTCGCAAACATTTGCAGATGTTCGTGGTCGTCAACAGAAAATTCTATGCTCGCGATATCTCTAGCAAATACATTTTCAGAGCTAGGAGTGAAAAAGAAGCTGTTTGCAAATATTGAATTTTTACTTTGCTACTGGAAATTGATGAAAACACATGCCACACATTAAACATACAACTGTTTTTATTATTTTAAAGGTACTGTAAATCAAAAAAGTAGAAAACTGAGAGCCCAATATAGTGTAGTATGTATTGGAGGAGGGAGAAGGTAATGTAAAACGTAAGTATTATACTTACAAACCAGGGTTACCTCCAAGTTAACAACTGAAAAGGCAGGTGGGGAGAACTAGCCTATCCCCACTCAGGATTAAAACGTCACTCTCTGTGGATAGGGGGAAAAAAGAGAGGGTGTGACACCCTTCCACCAAGGGTGGACTTCTTGATGCGTAAAGCTGTACAGAGGCGCCAGTAGGATAAAAAGTCACTAAAAAACATTAGGGATGCGGTGGTGGACCAGCAAACCCAAAGTGTAAAGTCATAAACAATTTATTCACATACTCCTAGCACAAGTTGCAATGCGTTTTGCAGGCAAAATCCCGCTTGCTCAGGAATTAAACAACAGGAGCAATACACAGCACGGAGTCTAAGATACGCTTGGCACCTCTTAACAGGAGTATGTGAATAAATTGTTTACGACTTTATTCGACTACACTTGTGTCCGTTTTGGGTTGGCTGGTCCACCACCGCATCCCTAACGTTTTTAGTGACTTTTTATCCTTTTTTTTTTTTTTTTTTTTTTTTTTTTTTTTTTGTTTTAAACTCAGTACACATACCCAGATTCGTGAGTAATCAGTTACATGGGGCATTAGCAGTTTCTTTTCTTGCCATACCCCTAAACTGAAATGTGTAATCATCATGGTTTAAATATCTTGAGTTGGTAAGCGTTAAGTAGGTATCACTGTATTCCTCTTCATCACTGCGCCCTTATTTCTCCCGACTACCTGACTGTTGCTGGGACAATTATCTAGTTATCTTTCTCATACAACAATCATATACATGGGCCCCATCCACAGCCTGCAAATACTCCTCTCATCTCTCCATCTTCTCTCTTAAAGGATATCTGTACCTTGCAACTAACATACGCGTCTCAGACATACCATTCACAGTCACTCTGTCATCCATTCTCTCCCCGGGGTCCCCCGTCCCACCCCAACACCAACCATTACCGCCCACTTCCAACCCCAACAACCCTCTCTGATGACTCCGAATTCTCAGTTCATTCCCTCCCCAGTGTAAACCTAACCAAGATTAGCCACAAGACTTCTCCATATTTCTTCTACCTTATTCGTGGTTCCCAGCTCCATGTTCTTACACAGTTCATCCATCCTAGCAAACCATTCTCCTATATCTAGCCTAGACGGGTTTTTCCAGTTGTTAGCGATAATACTTTTGGCAACGATCGTGCCATATTCTTTAATCAGTGAGCATCCCGGGCTTTCTTTTTTAACTGTATAACTGAGGATTGCTTCCTTCGGGGTAAGTTCAAATTTTCCTTTTAGCAATCTCCCGGCCAGAAGGATGATATCATCCCAAAATTTTCTGACTATCGGGCACTGCCACCACATATGTAAGGTATCTCCGTCCCCCTGTCCACACCTCCAACACATCACCTTGCGGTTTGCAAACTTACCAACACGGGATGGTGTCATGTACCATCTACCAATTGTTTTAAATTGGGTCAATTGTAGTCTTGGATCTTTGATTTTAAAAGTATTTACCCATATTTGTGGCCATAACCCTTCCAGACTGGACCCCAGGTCACTTTCCCATTTTCTGCAATATGCCGGGAGGTCCTGGTCATATTCTGCTGCGCAGATGTCTGCGTATAAACTGGAAATGGATTTATTCATTTTTTTTCCCAGATAAAAGTGTCTCTCGAAGTTATTCAGCTCCCTCTTCTGAACCACCCTCGAGGCAAACTTACAGAAGAAACTATGTATCTGGGAGAGACCCCAAAAACCAATCTGGTCACTACACTCAAGAATCGATCTAATTCCGAGCGTGGGGTTTCCCCCAATATCTACAGCACGTGTTTCACGACTTATATTATGTTTACCAAACCAAGCTGGGTCAAGACCTGGGGGGAAGTCTGGATTATCTCGTAGGGTTATCAAGGGGGAAAACCCCGTTTTTTTTTGCCATTTTTCAATTATCCAGAGTACTGATTTCAGGGTTGGTTTAATCAACGGATGGGAAGATGTGTTATAGACTTTATTGATATTTTTAGTGATCCAAGTAAAGACTAGATCAAAATCTGCTTCTTCTTCCTCCAACCGTGGCCATATCTTATTCTCAGTACCAGTGGTGGTCTCCCTTTTCCATTCTAGAAATCTTGTCAGATGTACACTTTTATGATAGTTATATAAATTTGGAGCGGCAAGTCCGCCCTGGTCTTTTCTTTTCATGACTAATTTATAGTTTATTCTGTGTTTAGCATTGTTCCAGATAAAATTCTGGAATATCTTGTGCCAATTCTGGAACCATATATTAGGGATGGCTATTGGTAGACTCTGCAACAAAAAGATGAGTTTAGGGAGGATCAACATTTTAATAATGTTAATCCTACCAATTAAGTTGAAACACGGACGGTCCCAGGATCTCAGCTTCTTTTTACATTCACCCACTATTTTCAAAAAGTTGTTTTTAAAAATCGAATCAAGATTGCTGGTAAGATTGATACCTAAATATTTAATTGCATGATTATTACCTTTAAACTCACTATTCTGTTTTATCTCTTCCATGAGTTCTGCCGAACAGCCTATATTTAGAATCTCTGTTTTTTCTTTATTAAGTTTAAAATTTGAATATTTTGCAAAAAAATTAAATTTATCTCGACAATTTATTGTTGAATTAAGTGGATCTGTCAAAGTTAGGAGTAAATCGTCGGCATAGGCCAGGATCTTCATCTCGCCTTGTCTAGTTTTTATACCTCTGATTTCCTCATCCTGTTGGATAGCTTGAATAATTGTTTCAATGCCGAGATTAAATAGAATGGGGGACAAGGGACATCCTTGCCTAACCCCGTTTGAGATAGGAAAAGTGTGATCAAGCTGATTATTTACCTTGACACTTGAACTTTGGTTTTTATAAAGTTTCTTCAAGTTCCCAATAAATATTGGGCCTAGTCCAAATTCTACCAGCACTGCAAAGATAAAGCCTCTCGATATACGGTCAAATGCTTTTTCAGCGTCCACTGCAATCATCACTGCAGCCTCCCCTCTATTTCTGCATCTGTGAATCAGATCAATTGCAGTGTATATGTTATCTTTAGTTTGCTTATTTTTAATAAAACCTGCTTGTTGACTCCCCAAAAGATGACTAATTATTTTATTTAATCTATTTGCTAATATTTTGGCGTAAATTTTTACGTCACAATTTATGAGGGATATAGGTCGAAATTGGGCACAACTTGGGTTCGGTTTATCTCCTTTTGGAATTAGGGTTATGGTAGCTCGGTTTGATTCATCAGAGAAAATTACGGAGTTCTTGTCATCATTCACAAGCCTGCAAAAGAGGGGTGCCAAGATGTCCGCAAATGATTGATAAAATTCGGCATTAAAGCCGTCAGGGCCTGGGCATTTTTTTTTGGGTAGCTCCCTTACAGTGCTGAAGAATTCGGCCGGAGATATCGGGGATTCTAGTTCTACTTTATCATTCAGGCTTACCTTTGGGAGGTTTATTTTGTCTAGAAAATTTTTTGGATTTAGCAGGCCCGATTCGTCCATATTGTAGAGTTCCTTGTAAAAATTTGAAAACTCCCCTGAAATCTGTTTAGTATCATGAATTATTTTACCTTTTTTATCGGTTATATGGTGAATAAATTTATTTATGGGAGTGTGAGGATGTGAGGACCTGCTGACCTGGCTCCCCGTTCATGACGCATTTCCGCCCTCTTCCGCCTCCACTTCCGCCCTCTTCGGGCAGCTCAGGCTGGCGTGGATAGGAGACATGGCAGGCGTGCCTTGGCGGCGGTTTTGATCGCATACACACCCGCTCACCTGTCGCTGTTCGGGTGCAGCCTGCTCTCATCCCAGCACAGCTGTGCCGAAGTCTAGCCTCCTGTCACCTTCTTGTCATCGCTGCGGACCGGGGACTCGTTGACTTCTGGGGTCTGGATCCGGATCCGGACCTGGCTTCTTCTACCTACAGAGTTCCTGCCTTGCCCCCCACTATGGAAGCCCCGCTATAAACGCCCACTGTCCGTGCATGCAGTGGGCCAGGTATTGCTGTATTGCTGTAGTACGGTGGTAGTTTCTGTGGGAGAGTTCGGATTGGGAAGGGAAGACTTCTTGTGTCTGAGGAGGCCCGCTGGGTATGCTGGTACGCTGGTACGCCGGCACTTGGTGTTGTAGGGTGCTGCTGGGTGTCACCTGCAGCCTGCAGCCTACAGCCGGTATTGTCTACGGCCGTAGCTTTGGTGATCCTCTTTAGCCTGTTTCTTCAGCCCACCTCTGTAGTCTCGGAGCAGTTGAGCAGCTGCATTCCTGGATTTCTGGATTGCCCTGGATGCATGGATATCCTTAGTTGTTCTTTAAAGTTCCATATGTCCCTTGTGTTCTTTTGTGCTCTCTTGTCTTGACTGCTGTTTTAGGTTCTCCTGAGCCGCGTGTGCTCTATGCCCGGTACCTGCTTTATGCCTGCTCTGTGCCTGTACCCTGTACCCTGTGCACTGTACTCTGTGCTCTGTTAGGCCTTGTCAAGCCCTGTTAAGCTGTTTACTACGTTACACAACTACCGCATAAACATAAGCCTCAGTCTCATCTACTTAAACTGAACCCCCAGAAAGGAGAGTTAAAGAGTGCTGAAGAGAGTTAAACACAAGGAGAGCTACAAGAAAAAGTTAAGTACAACCCTTAACTAAGAGGCTCTGTACTGTACTGTACTGCACTATCTATTGCTGTATACTGTATACTGCTACACTGCCACACTGCCACACTGCTACACTGCTACACTGCTACATTTCCGGATTGCTGGATAGTGGATGGTGCTGGATAGTGTTGTATAGTGCTGGTTAAGATCATATGACTGTACTCCAGCAATGGCTACAGGTACTAGGAAAAATAAGGGAAATCAACCTGAAAAGGGCCTACAAAGCTTTGGCTTTGGTACAGGGGGTGCAGGTCAAGGGGATGATCCCTTAAGTCATCCCTCAACACCAAATAGAAAAGCAGAGGGTATGTTTTCCCCCCACGGCTCAGTTACTCCTCAAGATATTAACAAACACATCAAAAAAATCACAGAATTCTGTGATGTGGTCCAAAAATCAGCTAGAGAAACTCAAGGGCGGGAAAAAAATACAAAAAATACTAAAGAGGTACAACATGTTATTCCCCAAGAATTACAACAAGTAACCACACTGGCAACGGAGAATGAGGCCAATCAGGAGGTCTGTGAGAACAACTACCCAGAGAGACCGACATCAGATATAAACATAAGGGACTTAATGGAGGAATTCGCTGCAAAAATAAAAGTGACTATGGTTGAGACAGTGCAAGCTACTATTAAAGAAGCAGTGAGTAATGAATTCAAAATTATCAAAGAAGAGTTACACCAGCTTATGGATAAAGTTGATAGACTGGAAAAAAATATGGAGGAAGTGACTAATACCACTAATAAACAATCAAACTATTTAGCAACACATAAAAAGATGATTAAAGAAATTACATTAAAAATAGATGACCTTGAAAACCGAAGTCGTAGAAATAATATAAAAATTAGGGGTATCCCCGCCAGTATTCCGGCCAAAGAACTACCATCATTAGCACAAGAACTTTTTAAAGATTTGCTATATAAAGACTCCGAAAATAAAATTGTGATTGATAGAATCCATAGGATTGGCAGAGCAAGATCACATAAAGAAGGGAAAAGCACTGATATCCTTTGTAGGATTCACTTCTTCCATGAAAAGGAAGGAATCCTAGGTAAAGCGCGATCTCTGGGTAATATTGAGTTTAAGGGTTGGAAAATTGAACTTTTTCCGGACCTTTCAAAACGAACTATCGATCGAAGAAGACAATTAAAACCGTTACTGGAGGAGATTAAAAAAAAAGGAGGGCAATATAAGTGGGGCTTCCCCTTTTCTTTAAGAGCAACTATTGATGGGAAAACATATAAGCTGACAGATGGAGAACCACTGATAAATATCCAAAAAGCTCTAAAACTGCCCACAATACACATTCCAGGCTGGGAAGATACTGAAACCTGTTTTATAAGCGGAGGTGTAGCAGAGGTGTAGGGATAGTTTGTCCCTGATGCACTAGTATGGTCTCTGATAGAGGGGGGGGGGGAGTATGCGTCAGATTGGGTTGCAGGGGCTCTACTCCTGTTTTTTTTTCTTTTGCTAAATTGACAGGTGTAGAGGAGTCCGACACAAAATAGTCAACAAGGTTGACAGAGCGGACTAGGTCGCGAAAGAAACAAAAAAAGGAAAAAAAGAGAGAATTGCTTGTTTGGTTGTGTGGGATGCTTATTTTAGGTACGATTGAAATGGGAGTATGGTGTGTGGATTGTGCATTTCTTGCCCGGGAGTCCCTCCCCCAGCCTACATCTCCTCC
The DNA here is from genome assembly GCF_040937935.1 of Hyperolius riggenbachi. Classification (NCBI taxonomy): domain Eukaryota; kingdom Metazoa; phylum Chordata; class Amphibia; order Anura; family Hyperoliidae; genus Hyperolius; species Hyperolius riggenbachi. The sequence goes on from NC_090650.1 coordinate 328,326,514, forward strand.
CGCGCACCCTTTTGACTTATCCCCCTTTAGACGCAAAACCCCTTTTTTACCTACTGCTCTTAAAAAAATACAAATAAATAAAGATGTGTGAACTAAAAATCCTTTCTATGAATGTAAAAGGAGCCAACTCAGGCTGTAAGAGAGGAAGAATTATTGATTTGTTGTTAAAAAATAAAATTGATATTGCATTTATTCAAGAAACACACTTTCAATTAGGGAAGGCTCCAACAATCTTTGATAAAAGATATAAAGAGTGGATCAATAATCCCAACCGTCTGAAGAAAACATGTGGTGTTTCAATTATTATAAGAACTGGTCTTGACTTTTCTGTGGATAGAATATATAAGGATGAGGATGCCAGGGAACTTATTGTATTGGGGAGGGTAAATGGAGACCCAGTAACACTTGCTAATATATATGCCCCGAATAAAGGCCAATGTGCCGCCGTGGTCAATTTTATCAATAAAGTTAAAAGTAAAGCGAAAGGGATGATAATTTTGGGAGGTGATTTTAATCTACCATTAAACCCGGAACAGGATACCTCTAAGGGCAGGTCATATTTGTCTAGAGATGAAATTGCTGAAGTTCAAAAAGCAATTGGTAATAATAGATTGGTCGATATCTGGAGAATTAAAAACCTTAATGAAAGAGACTTCACATACTTTTCACATGTTCATCATAACTACTCAAGAATCGATTATTTCTTTGTCCAGCAGGATACTATATTGTCAGTGACAGATGTAAAAATAGGTCAAATTACCTTCTCTGACCACGCTCCGGTGATAATATCTATTTTATTAGGAAAGAGATCCACTGAAGGTAAACAATGGAAACTAGATGTTTCACTGTTGGATAACATTAATTATAGACAACAAATTGCAAGTGCGATTAAAGATTTTATAGATCTGAATGAAAACTCTGTCAGTTCATGTGGTACCCTGTGGGACACCTTAAAATGTGTTATTAGAGGAACTCTAATTAGCATTAAAAGTAAAGTGAATAAAGAAAGGAACAATAAAATTAATAACCTACTAAAATCCCTACAACAAGCAGAAAGTGATCATAAAAAAAGCTCAACTATAATAACCTTAGTAAGGATGACTGAAATTAGAACAGAACTTAATGGTCTCCTGAATAACAAATGTTCATCGGAACATAGAAAATTAAAAAAACGGTATACATTGGGGAAAAACAAATCGGGGAAAGTCCTGGCTGACCTCCTGAAAGATAGGGGAAGATCCAAATTTAGTGACTTTTTATCCTACTGGCGCCTCTGTACAGCTTTACGCATCAAGAAGTCCACCCTTGGTGGAAGGGTGTCACACCCTCTCTTTTCCCCCAATTTCACGTTTTTTGTGACTTTTTATCCTATTGGTGCCTCTGTACAGCTGTAAATCAAAAAAAGTATATATCAATTTTAATTGTGTAATTGAAGGTACAGGAACTGGTAACCATGCATATGGCTTAGTATACTGTTTGTGAGTATCACCAACCACAATACCCAGTAAACAAACAATTGGCAGTCTACTCATAGCTAGTAGTATTCACTGTGGCACAACCCATGCAATAATTGGCAAATATCGCCCTCTAGGGGCTCCCGTAAAGGATTGAAAATTACTCAGAGTAAATAGTACAACCTTACAAAATCAGTTGGGCAGTTCAGGACTAAAAAGGCGTGCATGAAAAAGGGCACCAGGAAAAAAAGGGCCCGGCTGGATATCGAAATCTTAATGATAAGTGTTGTCAAACTTGGTAAACAAATACAGTTTTAAAAACAGACAGGAGATAACAAAAAGATACACCCTTTTACACATAGAAACGATAATATCTTTGATAAAGTAAAATCTGTACATGCAACATTATAGGTTTAGTCATATGATTTAATTTGTAAGTATCTAAAATGATAACCTACTCCAAAAACTAATGTTCTAATGTTGTTAATATTTATTGGGTAATCACTATCAAGATAAAGAAGTAGTGTGGTTCCACCCCTACAGATAATTCCACAGTCCAATGTATACAAACAAACGTTTTTTTTTGATGAACCAAAGTTCTCTTTTATTCTTCAATATTGTCCTTCAGAAAGCAGGTGATAAACGTAGATATGACATCAGACCTTTATTTCACAAAAACATGCCTGTTTTTGTGAAATTAAGGTCTGATGTCATATCTACGTTTATCACCTGCTTTCTGAAGGACAATATTGAAGAATAAAAGAACTTTGGTTCATAAAAAAAAAAAAAAAAAAGTTTGTTTGTATACATTGGACTGTGGAAATATTTATTGGGTGCCCTTTTTTCTGCTTTTTTTTTTTGCCGTATTAATGATAATTGCATTGGAGTCTATGGCGGCACCCTTTTGTCCGCTAGCCGCCAGTGCCCTTTTTTTTTTCCTGTTACCCTAAACAGGACTCTTTTGGATCTTGGTAAATGGGTGAACTTCAAGTGATTTCTTCAATGCACCCAGGCTTGCTCACAGACTCTGGTGAGGTTCACTAGTGAATATATAAGGTTTGCTATTGATCCCTCATACATACAGTAGATCTAGTGATTTATCACAGAGTGGGGGTGACTTCCTCAAACCCCTGCATCATCTGACAAGGTCAGCTTAGTCTTTTATAAAGGGCAGGCCCCATACATGTATTTACCTACACCCTAACTGTACCTTGTGGCCAAAACATCCTTAGTTGCTAGGGAAGTGCAAATGCTGCTCTAGTAATCATTCATCACCACCTCATAGCAATTATTTGCAGCATATGTCTGGGGATAACTGCATCAGCCAGGAGCTCAGTGGCTAATACCAGCGAGGTAGGACAGGTACCAGGGGAGAGTGTTTTTCAATTTATTTCCAGTGAAGAAGCCTATCAATTGTAATTTACCAGTCTGTGTCTAAGGATAGTGTGGAAAAGTGATTGTCCTGTTGTCAATATTAATGCTTTTCTCTATAAAATGGTTTTAATAATTGTTCTCAAACACATTAATGAAAACCTGCCTCCTCTGTTACGGCTTTGTAAAAAGCAGTGATGAAGAGTAGCTTGGTGACATTCGTGTATTGTCAATAGGCCGATAGGTCATTTCGGATGCATGTCACTGTACTGAATGATGTACTGTGTGATCTTTTCTTTGTCACAGCAATTGATTTTCTTAATTAAAAAGGTAATTAGGAATCATACAACATGCTGTTCAGTCTATTTTTTTCCTTTGCTAAAAATAAATATGACTTAGAAGCATACATGTTTTATTTAATAACTGTAAGGGAAAACATTTTTAAAACTAATTTAAGGAAACTACAATATGTAGAACAAACACACAGTGAAGCTGTGTTTAAAATTAATTAAGCCCCTAAAATTAATCCTGACAGTTTATTTTAAATGAGATTAATTGGAAAGTGCAAAACTGATAATATATAGTATCAGATTGCCATTATATATGTGTTATAATTAGCCTTGTTAATATGCCATAAAATTCTAACGAATGTATCAAAGGATCAGCAGAGTCGATTGCTTCAAAGAGACAGTTAAATGCAGATTATGATTAAACATAATGTCAGATAAGCAATACAATTAAAATAATTTCTATTGTGATGACATACTTAACACCCATTGTGTTGGAATAGTGGCACATATGGTTCTCTATCAAGGGATTTTAGAACAGTAGGTGATCTTTTATGCCATCTGTGCTGAAGCATTCTCACAGCAGGGTTAGCTAAATTCAACCGCAATACTTTGAAAAATACACAAAACCAATGAAACTAATCTTGGCAGAGCACACATTTCGCAAACAAAAACATTTGTAAATGATCACACCATTTTTAAAGCTATTTTTTGTCTAGAACAACTTAGTTTTTTTTTCTCCAGTAAAATATGAAGTTTATTGTTGCTAACTCCAAAACTAGTATTTCGGGAATGTCTGAGTGAGTAGGTCTTATTTACTTACAAGTTCATTTTCAAGCATGAACAAAACTTTCCTTCACTTAATTTGATCTCTGCCATATTCCACATCTCCAGATAACATTATTTCACACATTGACATCTAGTTGACCACAGCTGCAGAATGTGTGGTCTCTGTATCATGGAGGACCACCATCTTAGTTCCTGCAAATTCTACAATGGTGACATAACACTTTTACTGACTTTAACCACTCGGAAAATCAGGACGTGTGTATGTTGAAGATAAACAATCATCTTCAGCGCTCTCTATTGCACTCCCGCACACAAAGCCTGCAGACACCTTGTGCTCAATATTGGAGACAGTGACCGTCAACCCAAAAAAATACACTTTATTGCAACAACTCAGAGTCAATAAAATAAAACAAACTCACATAGTGGGTCCATGCACACTGGACCCTTTTGCTTTAAAATGCATCAAAACACTATTGCACAATAACCAGTAAAGTGCCAAGTGCTGAGAAAGTCACCAGACTAGTTCAGAGAATGCCCGTTTTAGTGATGAGCAGAAATTCCGCACATGCACAATTACACATCGTAATCATAATGCAAAATTTCAGGTAAATAGTGTAATTTCGTAGTTATTTGTTACCATTCGTAATTATGCATGCATTTACATGTAATTTTGTGCTGACTTTGGCGATGAATAGCAAAGCCTATAACCATAGATGGATGTCCACAACATCAAGAATAAACCAAATCTCCAGCTCCATATTACATATCAATAGTCTTTATTGGAGAAAGATGCTTTTATAAAAACAATTAAAAATTGTACACAGGTCAAGCCACAAAGTGTGGACCATGTAATCAATACATAGATCTAATAACTGACATAGGGTAAGGAGGACAATCCCTTCTGTAATACAATGAATCATTCATCTGAACTGCAGCAATGAGCAGAAATATGGCATGTCTAACAATATGTAATATATGTAATATAATAAATCTGCGCAGGTACAGTGACATAAACAAACACTTACCCTGGGTATGCTCATATCCACACAAGGAGGCCCGGCCCAGTACCTAACACGTGTCGGACATCCGTCCTTCATCGGAGATAGTGTGCAATGTATGCATCTCTCCTTAAGTAGCCCTGAACTACCGTGATTGGGAGGCATGGCCACACCCCCCGCCAGACTAGGACACACGTCATTGGACGCATGTACCACATCCGGTGCACCGCCGGAGCCAAGCCTCATTGTGATGCCAGCCAGAATAGCAAAGCCCCCATACATGTTATTGCTACATATGTTAAGTAGAATAGTGGGTACAAGTTACAAAAAGAATTGTTCAAAAAGACCTTGTAGTTTGAGAAAATAGATTTTAAAAAAATACAAAAAAATGGTTTTTAAACTGTAATTTTTCTGGGTTTAAAAAACATTTTTCTTTGCATTTTTAAAATATAGTAGATTTTCTCAAAAACTATAACTATATCTTTTTGAAAGTTTTTTTTTAATAACTTGTACCCACTATTCTCCTTAACATACGTAGCAATTTTGGTAGCTGTAGCATGTATTGGGGCATTGCAATTCACTTCCAAAGTCAGCATGAAAATATGCATAAATTACGCATAAATTGATACGCAATTACAAATGATTATACAAAGTCAATTGAATTACTAAATTGAATTATGTATAGGCGAAATTGCTCAAATGTACGCGTAATAATAAGTAATGTGTACTTTTGCGTAATCGTAATTGGAATACGATCATCACTAGCCAATTCTCCTTCCTGACCATGTTTCGTTTTTTGTGTACGTACCTAGACAGAGAACTAGGAGCAGGGGATTAATAAAAAAACACAACAAAAACATAAAAATCCTTTATAGCGCTTCCATTTTACAATTTTATTCATATTACTAAATACATATACATATTTAAAAGTTTTCAGGAAATGAGCTTTCTTTTTGAATTAATATTTTCTAGTGTGTTGCTGTATGTGTGGGTTTCACTTCTATCTATGCACAATGAGAAACCAAACAAAGGTTGCTGTTTGACCAGCACGTTATAAATTTACAACTTGAAAAGTATTAAGGCTAAACACAAAATAGAGACGAGACCTCTGTTCTCCAATTCAGTGAAATGAAAAATAGAACTTTCGGATTGTGTTGTTGAATGTTGTTCCCCATATAAAGTCTTTATATCCAATGTAAGGCAGATTCTGCAGTATATAAATCAATATCTGTTGAACAATTACGGAGAATTGAGTTATAGAAATAGATGTAACTTGGTGTTCAAGATTATTACTTCTAAAGTACAGAAAATTGTTTGTTGCAGTAGATTTTCTCAAAGCACTGTAAGGTACTTGGTAGTCACATCACACAACCAAACACTTTCAGTGGTATCCCTACTAACAAAACTTTGCTGTATAATGTTTGTGCCTCATGCAATACCAACAGATCATTTATATTTCAAGCTTAATTGTGTATAGATTTAGACAATTGTTTCATCACAAATTTTGTAGTTGTAGTAAAATGCTACAGGCTTGTAAATAGCAAAGTAAATTTTATGGTCCATATGCATTATACAATTCACTTTTTCTCCCTAGTTTTCTACTAGATGGTATTTCTACACCTTGTTGTCATAAAATGCCTTTTCACAAACAAACAAGAAAGTACTCAAAATATTTTTGATAGTACTTTTCCACCAACTTTAAAGGGAAGGTTCAGGGAGCGTGGGTTAAAAATAAAAATCAAATTCCACTTACCTGGGGCTTCCTCCAGCCCGTGGCAGGCAGGAGGTGCCCTCGCCGCCGCTCTGCAGGCTCCCGGTGGTCTCCGGTGGCGCGCCCGACCTGGCCAGGCCGGCTGCCAGGTCGGGCTCTTCTGCGCTCCAAGGCCCGGAACTTCTGCGTCCCACGCCGGCGCTCTGACGTCATCGGACGTCCTCCGTGCTCTACTGCGCATGAAGTTCCGGGCCTTGGAGCGCAGAAGAGCCCGACCTGGCAGCCGGCCTGGCCAGGTCGGGCGCGCCACCGGAGACCACCGGGAGCCTGCGGAGCGGCGGCGAGGGCACCTCCTGCCTGCCACGGGCTGGAGGAAGCCCCAGGTAAGTGGAATTTGATTTTTATTTTTAACCCACCCTCCCTGAACCTTCCCTTTAAGGTACTCTTTCAATTGTAAAATGCCTAAAAGTTATTCTAAAGAGATTATAAAAAAATGATCTCCTAGGAGTTAACTCATACATAAACAGGGCCGGGACAAGGTCCACCATCAACAGAGGCTGAGCTGCCCAAGTGCGCCCCCCCCCCCCCCCCCGGCCATCTCCGTAAGTTTACTGCCCATGTGCGATTCTCTGATGACTGAACTGCATGTTCAGCACCATAAGTAATCACACAGACTGGCTGAGATGCATTCTGGCTGGCAATGGAGGGGGGGGGGGGGTGGGGGGGGGGGTGGGGTGTCAGGGGCATCGCAGGGTGCCCATGGTACGGGGCTGGATTTCTACTTTTCAGTACCCAGGGCCCACTTTTATTAACTGCCCCCTCTGAGTCTGAAAGTATACACACAAACTTTAACTGTCTCTTGTATGGACCAGAATCCAATTCCCAGGGTGATAAATTTGGCCACAAGCTTATACAGACATCTCTTGTCTACAGCTAAAGTGATGCATGCTGTTGCTGTGGGGAAGGGGAAGAAGGAACACAATGTAATGACTTCTAGCTGGTGGGGTAAGGAGGAGAATAATGCATTCAGCTGTTGATTAAAGATCTAGTGTGTGCTATATAAATACATAATAATAATATGGTAGGACATTAGACTATGACTATGGTAGGATTAGAGTGTGAGCTCCTCTGAGGACAGTCAGTGACATGACTATGTACTCTGTAATGTGCTGCAGAAGATGTCAGTGCTATATAAATACATAATAATAATATGGTAGGACATTAGACTATGACTATGGTAGGATTAGAGTGTGAGCTCCTCTGAGGACAGTCAGTGACATGACTATGTACTCTGCGAAGTGCTGCAGAAGATGTCAGTGCTATATAAATACATAATAATAATAATAATATGGTAGGACATTAGACTATGACTATGGCAGGATTAGAGTGTGAGCTCCTCTGGGGACAGTCAATGACATGACTATGTACTCTGTAATGTGCTGCAGAAGATGTCAGTGCTATATAAATACATAATAATAATATGGTAGGACATTAGACTATGACTATGGTAGGATTAGATTGTGAGCCCCTCTGAGGACAGTCAGTGACATGACTATGTACTCTGTAATATGCTGCAGGAGATGTCAGTGCTATATAAATACATAATAATAATATGGTAGGACATTAGACTATGACTATGGCAGGATTAGAGTGTGAGCTCCTCTGAGGACAGTCAGTGACATGGCTATGTACTCTGTAATGTGCTGCAGAAGGTGTCAGTGATATATAAATACATATTAATAATATGGTAGGACATTAGGCTATGACTATGGTAGGATTAGTCAAAAACAGCGAGATTGGTAAAAAAGCAGGTATGACCCGATTGAGCACAAATCACAAAAGATAATCAATCCAAAATTTACTTTATTAATCAAAAATTGTATCAAACACCCTAAAAAATCCCCAATAAAAATGTGCCCACCCCGCACCCCCTCCTGCACCCCCCCAACGATAAGGGAACCCCAAATGATCCTCCCCGTTCTCCGCTAATCCATGTACTTAAACAGGTCAAAACATTTTGTATGGGAGAGCTGTTAGACCAATAGGCATAGTCCAGCAAATCTACAAGGGATCCAGCAACTCTATAAAGGATCACAGTCAATGCTTGTAAAAAGAGCTCACGGCTGCAGCCAGTGGATATGATATCCTCAGTGCTTCTATTTGAAACAGGCCTGTTATACACATCAGAGTGATTGAAATGAGCAGCAAAGATACCAATGGGTTCCTCAGAACAATGTCCCAATGTGGATATGCTGACAGGTGCAGGATGCCAATGGAAAAGCACATATTCATGGTGATTGCAGATAGGTCAAGGCACATTCTATGGTGTGAGTCACAGCCCAGCACATTACAATATAGACAGTCCAGCATGCACAGAAAGTCCAGCAGGCATATTGTAAGCAACTTCAACGTAAGCAAGGCTCAATATAGCAAAGATTCATGGTATGGATACTTCCATGTTAGTAAGCTTGGTACAAGAAGGAAGTGATGCCCGCTGAAAGAGCAGTAAGCAAGCCAAGCCGATAGTGTAGCAACAGATATATGGCAAAGTCTCTCCCCGTAGGGCTAGCTTACGTGCTCCATAATGTCCTGCTGTGGAGTGGCTGGCTGGTTCCCACCAGATGATCAGTTGAGGGTGCCTGGGCCAGAGCGGAGAGGCATGAGAGATCCCCAGGGGAGGCAGGTGTAAAGTGTTGCAGGAGAGGTCAGTGCTATATAAATACATAATAATATGGTAGAGACATTAGACTATGACTATGGTAGGATTAGATTGTGAACCCCTCTGAGGACAGTCAGTGACGTGACTATGTACTCTGTAAAGTGCTGCAGGAGATGTCACTGCTATATAAATACATAATAATATGGTAGAGACATTAGACTATGACTATGGTAGGATTAGATTGTGATATTTTATTAAAAATAATCAAAAATACATAAGCATACACATAAATAAATAATAAAAGTATGCACATCAGTATGCCACAACACAAGGAAATGCCTCAGCATAAGAAATAAACAAATTATACCATAAGGAACATAGATAATCTGCCAAGGGGGTACTCATGCACTCACACTCATACTAACAAGACTTTAACAGATAACATAAACCACCACAAAAACTACACTGACAACACCTACATTACAACAGTCATACAACTAAAACCACCAACATAAACTACATTCAGACCACTCATATGGCAATTATGGAGCTTTTATGTCCAGAATTTGAGAAATGAACACTGAAGACTAAAGACAAACAAAGAAACGAGACACAAAAAATAAATTACAGGACAGTGCAAAGAAGAAATAAAAGGAAAATAATAAAAACCTCAACCAAAACACATATATACAGGAACACAAAGGGACAACTCCCTTGTGTTTGCGGCCTATCTTCAAAAAATGAGTATAAAAAAGATCAAAATCTACAGTGGAAGAGTAAGAGACAGAAAAGACCCATCACCAAGAGAGACTCTACCAGGTCAAGGAGGCTTGATGTTCTGCCACGCCAGAGCCCAAGCTCCTCTTCCCAGTTTACGCCTCTCTAAGTACCGAATTTGCCCAACCTCACCGAGTATGTTGCTCACCACCACCTGGACAGGCAAGATTTTCTGTCTAATAGCTAAATCACACCGTGCTAACCAAGTGCATCGCCTAACCACTAAACTGACTATATATAAAGTGCACAAATCATAACCCTGGCGTTGGTTGAAGGCTCCATATGCCCACTCAGCATAACTGAGATGCTCCAGAAATGGGATATTGAGGGCCCTACCCACCTGTTTGTACACCTCTACATTGAAGGGACATGACACCAGGAAGTGGTCCATGCTCTCCTCAACACCGCATCCTTGTCGAGGACAAACACGCTCCACCACACTCCTGCACTTCATGTTCCCCCCAACATAAAGCTTGCCCTGAAAAGTAAGCCAGGCGATGTCCCACAATTTATTCGGAATTCGCGGCGAGTTAAGCACTCGTAACCCCTCCTCCAAAATTGTGCCTGGGCAATCCCTCAAGGCCAGTGTGTCATGATAGTAAGAATCTATCACTCGAGCCAAAAGGGCTTTCCTCTCGACCAATCTGATATCTTCCACCATCAATCCCCACTGCAATAATTTCTTCATACAAGGTATAACGTAGGTCGGAAGATAGCCATGGCGTGCTCTCAAATTTTTCACTGGGCCACCGCTCTTCCAACTCGTAAGGAAAGGCTCACACCAAGCTTGAAAAATACTAACCCAACTAGGCGGGCTCTCTGCAAGCATGTTACCAACATTGTACTTAATGAAAATCAGAGAGAAAAAGACAATCGGGTTGACCATCCCTAGGCCACCCTCCCGCCTAGTTCTGAAAGTAATGTTCCTGCGTACATGGTTCAGCTTGTTCCCCCAGAGCATCTGGAAGAACAAGCCATTGATTCTGGTATACAGGGATGCTGGCAAAATTGTAACGTAGCTGACGTATAACATGATAGGAACCAGGTAGGTTTTGATCAAGTCAACCCTTTCTCTAAGAGTTAAACTCCAACTCTTCCAACGTTCTACTTTTGCACTGACATCCTTTAGTTTGCTTTCCCAATTTCGCAGGCCATAATCGCCTGGGCCGAATCTGATGCCAAGGATTTTTATTTCGGGTTGAGGCACAGGGAAGGAACCAGGAAGTTCAAAGGATTCTCCATCCTTTCCCATCCAGAAAGTTTCACATTTATCTGGATTGATCATTGAACCTGATGCCAACGAGTACTGAGTGATCTCTTCGGCAACCACCAACGCCTCCTCTGCCCCTGAGATCACTACAGTAACATCGTCAGCATACGCCAACACCTTTAGAGGCAAGACACCAGGGACGCCCACCGGAACCCCACTAAGCATGCCGCCATCTAGCCTCCTTACGAAGGGGTCAATGGCAAACACATATAGTAGAGAACTCAAAGGGCAACCCTGGCGGACCCCAGAACTCACCTCAAAAGGCTGGCCGATCCATCCATTGATGAGCATGAAACTTTCAGCCCCTTTGTACAATGTCTGCAGCCAATTAACAAACCCACCCGGCAAACCATAAACGCAAAGCAAACGCCATAGATACTTGTGATTGACTCGATCAAAAGCCTTTGACTGGTCCAAAGTCAGCAGGTACTTTCCCCAACCTTCAGCCCTGCACCGTTCCAGGACTTCCCGGACAGCCAATAGTGCTGAGAGTGTGCTCCTACCCGAAACAGAACAGTGCTGATGGCAGGAAAGTACATCCGTTACCTGGGACAGACGCCAGAATAAAACTTTTGCCAGGATCTTCCTGTCGATGTTGAGAAGGCTGATGGGACGCCAATTCTCAATCATCTCAGGATCACGACCTTTTGACAAGAGGATAACTGCAGATTGCCTCATGGAGGGCGGTAACTGGCCCTCAGCAAGGCAGTCGTTAAAAACACCAGCCAATTGAGGGGCCAAGATAGATATGAAAGCCTTGTAAAATTCGGCCGTCAACCCATCCGGACCCGGGGTTTTTTTTGGTGCGAGACCACCAATGGCCTTCGCGACTTCTTCTGCAGTAATCTCTCCTGTCAAATCTGTAGCAGAAACATTTACATTTCCCAGCCCAGGTGTGGAAGCCAAGAAGTTCTCCATTCTCGTTTGGTCAAGTGGCTTCTCTCCAAGCAGGTCAGCGTAAAACTCTCTAGCGATAGATAGGATCTCTGACCTGGACTTTGCCAAAGACCCCGATCTATCCCTGAGACCATTGACCGTCTTAAGCGCTGAACTTTGTTTGTAGCTCTGGTAAGGGTCAGGTGAGTGGTATTTCCCATGATCCCTCTCCAGAACCAAAGAAGCCAGCCGATCATACTGCTGTTGCTTGAGGCGAAGTTTGACCTCAGAGATCTCCCCCGGATCTCCACCCTCAGAAACGAGAATGTTTAACCTCTCCCTTAATTGCTGGTAAGCAATGTTCTTATCAATACTTCTACCTAATGCTAGACCCTTGAAAAATTTAATCACACGCTTCTTGACTAGCTCCCACCATTTAGACCTACTGTTGAAGCAGTCCAGGATGGAAACCTGTGCATGAAAAAATTCCTCGAAGGATTGTCTTACCCTTCCTTCCAGCAGCAGGGACGAATTCATCCTCCAAATACCCCTACCTCTGGGAGGAGCATCTGAAGCATTCAAACACACCGACAGAATAAGGTGATCAGAGAATTCCACCGCCAGCAACCCAGGGGTCGAGGTAGTGACATTCTCGGAAACAAAAAACCTATCTATCCTACTCTTATGACTACCTCTAGTAAAGGTGAACCCCGTGAGATTTGGTGAATGACGAATGTGCACATCCACCAAATCAGCCTCACTAACCAATCTAACTAAGTACCTACCATCAGTGCCTACCTGATCCCAGGTACTTGACCTGTCCCTAGCCCTAGTGATGGTGTTAAAATCACCACCTAGGATCACAGGGTAGGCACAAAAAAGGAAAGGCCTGATCTGTGTGAAGAGGCGTTTCCTCGCCCCACAGGACCTCGGGTCGGCATAGATGTTAATAAGCCGGAGGTCTTGCCTCCCCACACAGACGTCCAAGACCAAACACCTCCCCATCTCTACCTCAATTACTCGCCGGCATGTTACCATATCAGTTCTAAAGAGAACTGCCACACCACTACCAGGCTCTCCCGCAAGGGACCAGTAACTCAGACCAGACCTCCAGTCCCTCTCAGCCAACCAAAGGTCAGCCACAGAGGTGAGCCTAGTCTCTTGCAGGAAAAAAATATCAGCATCAAAGCTAGCCAGAATTGAGAAAGCCAAACTTCGAGCCCTGGGGTTTTTGATGCTGGCAACGTTGATCGTTGCCAGCATAAGTGGTGGGGGAGCAGCCATCAGAGTAATTAAGGCTTCCCTTTGTCTTCCCTAGACAAATACAGAAAAAATAAATAAAAGCACAACATTAACAGTAAACAAAAGAACATTAACACTCCTGGACAGTACCCCCTTGGTCAGGCACTGATCCACTAACTTCCATGTCTTCCTCCTCAGAGGAGAAAGTCGCCCCTTCCAGGGCTTCAAGCCTGTTTGACAATTTAATGTCAGATCTCTTGCGAGAAGCCTCAGCTCTCGCCAGAGATCTCATGTCATCCACTGACTTAGTTCTTTTCTTTTTTACATTCTTCAGCCTTTCCTCCCTATCATCCCGGGACCGAGAATCCTCGGCCCGAGAATCAAGGGACACCCTGGAGGGAGGCTGAAAATCATCTTTGGTAGGAAGGGAAGAGGAGGGGATAGGCTGAGGATTGGGCTGGGGGAGAGGGGGAAGGGTGGGCTGGGAAGAGGGAAGGGATCTGGGAAGGGAGTGTGAACAGGTGTTAGGATGGGAAGAAGGGGAAAAAATTGGTTTAGAGGAGTTAGAAGGTATGGGCTGTCTAGCACCCCTACCCCTAGACCCCCTCTGAGTTTTAGGTTGTTGCCTAGTGGAAGGAGGGTCCGTAGCCCCTCCCGCCGCATCCCTGACGTGATACTGCCGCCCAGGTCCAGTCTTCGCTGGGGCCGCACCAGTCTGAATGTCGGAAGAAGGAGACACAGAAGAAAGGGACACTGTTTCTGGCTCAAGAGGGGACACATGGGAAACAGACTGGACAGGGACATTGGGAGAAACAGATGACCGGGCTTCTTCCTCCATAGAGACCAGCACGGCCTTCCTTAACTCCAAGGGCATATGCCACCAGGAGTTCGGGCACTCCGTGTAGGGATGACCTATCTCAAAGCAAAAGTTGCATTTGATTGTTTTACATTCTTTTGCAGAATGCCCGAACTCCTGGCATAGGCTGCACCTTGGGTCAGGGCAGCTGCTGGCAAGATGCCCCCTCCTACCACAGCAGTTGCAGGTCCTTGGCTGACCCGGGTAGTAAACGGTGATTCGATCCTTACCAATTAAAGAGGATCGGGGAATATGGGTGACCGCCCCTTCTTTAATTTGGAGCTTGATGGCCACCTCATATTCCCCCCACCAAATACCCAGATCATCAAGGACCCGCTGTGGAGGGGACATAATGTCTGAGAAATACTGGACCCACGCGACAACATCCCGTACAGGGATGCTTTCATTCGTCACCACAACATGGGCTTTTTTATACAGAGACTGTCTGGATAAAGGAATTACTGTGAACCCGTGCCACTTGTTATTTATGGTGTGCTTCAGTCTCTCCTCTAAAAAGAAATCAAGGCCATGCTGTGAGACGAAACTGACATCATAATACGCAGGAGGGTCCCCCGGAGCCAGGATTGCGAATAAATCAACCGCTTTGATCCCCATGTCAAGGAGGAGGCCCACAAATGCCCTCTTGTTTGGGACTGCCTCTCCACTCTCCCATTTGAGGCGCACCACGTTTCTCCTCCCCGGCATGGCGACCTCTGATCCCGACTCCAGGGGAGCCAAGACCCTTCTTCCACTGGGCACACTGCGTGCGGCCCTGGCATATGATAAAGGCTGTGCCCTCTGACCCTGGCCACCGGAGGAGGCAAGAGCCGCAGGGTTGGAGGGCGATCCCAGGGGAGGGAAGTCACCACACCTGAGAACACTCTCCACCTCAGGTACCTCCGAAGTCCCAGGCTCCACAGCCTCTTGCACAACCTCTACAGTCTGTACTGCTTCCAAAGTTCGTGCCACCTGTACCATCTGAAGAGGATCAACAGAAGCATGTGTCTTGCATAAGGTCCTAATCGAATCAGGGGCATGTTTGCCCAGGCCGATTATCGGATCACGAAAGCTCTGTTTCCCTGAAAAATCATGCCAGAAGATTGTTTCACCTCTTACAATGAACCTCCTACCTCCTGCCCTAAAATCCACCTGTAGGCCACAGTCTACATCGCCCGCACCTATCAGGTGAACCCGCTCAAAATTCGTGCCAGCCTCCAAAGTGTAAATGAGCACTTCATCTGAATGGCCATCAAGGATAACAAACCTGTCTTTCTCTATTCTGTAAATCCTATCAAAGGAACAAAATTCAGTAACTACATTCTCTGGTATTACATTTGGAGGTTCACAAAGCTCCTCACACGACTCCTGCTCATCCTCTTCACATGCATATTCTCTACGTGCAGCCTTTTTTTTTTCCCTACGCTCCTGAAAGGGATCTTTTTCAAACATCTTTTGCAACACCTCAACTCTATTCAAGAGGCCCTGCTCAATTGCATTGTAAACCACTGCCTCCTGGTCAGGGGGCGTGTCAACAACATCTTTGTTGATTTTATTAGTGTCACTGGTATTGCCATCATTTTTACCTTCACCCTCCCCTCCCTCCTCCCCACCTTTGGCAGCACCAGTAACACTATCCTCCTCTTCCATATTCTCAGTATTAGAGAAAATCTCATTTTGTTTTATTGATTTATTGTGTCCCTTATGTTTCTTTTTCTCACTTCCCTCTACCACGAGAGACAAATTATTTTTTAATTTCATTTTTGCCTTTTTCCCACCAGGGGGAAGAACTGTAGGCAATTTAGTTTTCTTGTCCTCTCCCACTGCTTCTTGGAGAACAGACTCATCTGCACCTAGATTAGCTGCATCAGATGCATTTATATCCATATTTTCTTCTTCTCCACTAGAAAGCGATAAAGTCTCTGCTGACTTAGTTTTCCTTCCCGTACTCACTGTGTCTTGGGAAAAATAAAAGTCATCATCACAAGTATTCAAATTAGTTGCATTCTCGTTTTTACCAACCGAGGGTTGTACTTCCATTTCCTCATTAATCAGAGTCTCATTCTTAACCTCCATGAATACGCTCTCTCTTGTAACATTAGAGCCACTACCTTCTATCTGAAAGGAGGAGGGCTCCTGCATACTTAATATAACAGCCTCTGATCCACCACTGACTGCGTTTACCTGCAGAGAGTGAAGTCCACATCCTCCTTCATGTTGTATGCCAATACTGCTTATAGAAACTTCTCCGCTCTCTCTTTGCGTTTCATCTACTATGCAGACCTCTTCTGGACACTTCTCCTCTTGTGTCCCAACACCGCTAAACGGAAATTCAAGCTGCAATTCAGCGGTTGTTACTTCTGGTTTAGAAAAAGTCACCTCCTGTTCAGAAAGGGTCACTTCCGGTTTCGGGAAAGCCACTTCCGGTTTCGGGAAAGTCCCTTCCGGTTTCGGAAAAGCCACTTCCGGTTGTGCAGAAAGACCCTCTCGCTGGCATCCCATTCCATCTTAAACCTTCACACTGCCTGACAACACACCATCCATCTGTACGACGTCAGGCACTTCAGGAATTCTGACTAGCGACATGCTTCTCTCCACTCCAGGCTGCTCCCCAGCATCCATATTGGCAGTATCATTTATCTCGTGGCATCCTGAAATCACATCCTCCCGGCGTTCTCCACAACCAGTAATGGAAGGATTCCCCATGTCCACATCAGGTAGGTTTAGCTTCACCACCTTATCATTTTCTTTTTTTTCCACACTCCCTGCAGCATCTATACTAGAACCAAAGCTTCCGGAGGCACAGCATGACACTGTACCCCCAGCTACTCCAGCACCAGCAACAGGAGCTTGGGAGGGGATCCCACGCTGTGCGGCCATCTTCCCTTCTTTCTCAGCCAACCTTTGAGATGTTCTCCTAACCACACTGCTAGCACCATCTACGCCAGAGCCAGAGCTTCCAGAAGCACCCAAACCATTAGCGCCCTTAGTTACTCTGACTTCAGTGACAGGTACCTGAGCAGGGGTTGTTTTTGTCATCGTCACATTTACTTCGGGCAAAGGGGTTTTTTCCACCACCTCTTCATGGCTAGAAGCCCCACGAGCACAGATAGCTTGCCTCTGTTCCTGCCCAGCGTCTTCCTCTTTACTAGCACTTTCTTTGATGGCCTGACTGGGAAAGTCATCTTCCCGATCACTCTCCGCTTCATCCAGGCCCTCTGTAGGCACTAAAGGCTTGAAACGCCTCTGGCACGATAGCCTTTCTGCGAAGGGACCACCGCACGATTCCAGCTGTTTTAGGACACCTCTTTGCTTCTTATACTCCGCTCTGATGTTCAACAGCTCTTGGTTAGTATGTAAGAGGTTATTGTTCCATGAAACTCCATATCGGTGCTTAATTTCAATGAAGTCTAACCTCAATTTCCCGAGTTTTGAATTGCAGTCATTCACTGACTTCAGCCAACAGATGGTGTCCTGGGCAATGTCTCTGCCATCCATGGATCCTCCTTCCAGGTAATCCAGGCTAGGGGGGGTATGAGCCGGCTGCTCCATTTCCGGAGCAGCCGGCTAGCTTAGGGAAGGTCCCTGTAAGGCCAAGGCCTTGAACAGGGGCCTCAAGTCCAACTTCACCCAGAGATCAAGCGCTGAAATCGGACTGATCGAGCAAGTCTGAAGACCCTCCTCTGGAACTCCAGGAACTCTCACACACACGACCTCACACCTATGGTAGGATTAGATTGTGAACCCCTCTGAGGACAGTCAGTGACATGACTATGTACTCTGTAAAGTGCTGCAGAAGAGGTCAGTGCTATATAAATACATAATAATATGGTAGAGACATTAGACTATGACTATGGTAGGATTACATTTTAAGCTTTATAATCAGCAATATTGCTATGTACTCTCTAACATGCTATGGAGGGCATCAGCACTATATAAATACTTAAAGTTGCCATAAATTATACAATTCTCCAGACGACCGATCATCTGATTTTATAATAACATTGATCAGAAACGATCTTTTGGGCCCACTAATGGAAGGAAAGCTGCTATCCAATTTGCTCACATTAGTGGAATTTATACGTTTTTTGGATTGATTCCATCAATTTGTTTGAATTGGATATACCGGTAAGCTTTCATTAGTGGTCCAGGACGATTGATTGTCTGGAGAACTGTATCAGTAATGACCGCTTTAAAGCGGGCGTGAATTTCCTCTCTGCACTAAAAGATAGGCAACAGCATAAGACCCTTTAAAGAAAAACCTCTTTGCTGCAGCTAATACAAATCTGATACAAATCCTGCAATAAATCTGCACTGTTTATACTTCCTGCTTTCACGGAAGCAGACATATTGATAATATCCTGTGCTTTCAAATGAGCTTATATGCCTTATCTGCCATGGCAATCAGGTGGCACAGGGAATAGATCAAATTACAACTTTGCATTAGTCACAGATAATGGGGAATTACAAGCTTAGCTCTCTAAATACATACAGGGTGCATTTCTCTATATTTTCCTTTTGTTGTGTGCAAGAGTTCAGGTCCACTTTAAAAGGCAAACACTGATGGGATGCATCTGGAGAGGGAGATATTTGAGGGAAGGAAAAATAGGCTAGAGGCAGAGAGGGGTAGAAAATTTAGAGACAGGAAGGGGGCGGGGGAAGGGGGGGGGGTTAAATGGAGATATAGAATGAGAAGGGAGGAATGGAGAGTGATAGTGAATGGGAGAGAGAAGGAAAGAGACATGTTGATGACATAGAAGCCAGAATCCTCACAGATCTGACACAGCTCACAGTCACTCCCCCCTGTTCTCTTCTTTGACCCAGGAAGCCCAGCTCTGGCCTATAATTCTGCAGTTATTCCTGTTATCTATCTAGCAACCCCCACATAATCATGCAGCAGCTTCAGGGACAGGGAAGAAGGGGAGAGAGAGAGCTCCCAGCTGTGAGTGTCTCGTGCACACTCGTGGCAGCAGCAGCAGCATAATGGAAATGGATCCATTCAGCATCCGTAACACAGGCAATGTGTGCTGCATGTGAGCAGAATCATGCCTGCATCTGCTGCTGTGAACACTTCACCCCCCTTACTCACAGAACCTCTCCCCCCCTCCCCCGCATAGCTACCTGTCTTGTCTCCGACTCTCTTTCATTCTTGAATTGCCCGGGTTTCTCTGTGCTCAGCCCCGCCCCCCAGTGACAGAGAGAAGACAGGAGGGGAGGGGCGCTTTCCTCTCTATGCACACAGGGCGGAGAGGCAGCGAGGAGCAGATAGCTGATTGATCTGCTTCGGTAGTCTTCCCCAGCAGCCAGCCAGCAGTGGTGACTGAACGCAGCATGAACACAGCAGGGGTGGTGGGCGGCAAGCCAGGCACAACACAGACCTGCTCCTTGCGCCCCACGCACACTGCAGTAAGCTCCGCCCAGAGGCTCCAGCCTCTTGAGTCTATGTGTCGGCCCGGCCCTGTACATAAAGCACTCACAGTGCTGCCCATAATTATTCATACCCCCGGCACATTTTGACTTTACGTTATTTTTATTGAACCAGCAAGTAATTTTTTTTTTTTTTTACAGGAAAGGACAAAGGTGTCTCCCAAAAGATAAGAAGATGATGTACAAGATGATGTACAAGAGGCATTGTTGTATGTGTGTGTGTGTGTGTGGGGGGGGGGGGGGGCATTTCTCAGCTTTTATTTACATTTGAACAAAAAGTGTCCAGTCCAAAATTATTCATACCCTTCTCAATAATCAATAGTAAGGCCTTTATTGGCTATTACAGCAATCAACCACTGCCTATAATTGCAGACCAGCTTTTTGCACGTCTCCACTGGTATTTTGCCCATTCATCTTTAGCAATGAGCTTTAAATCTTTCAGGTTGGAGGGTCTTCATGCCATCATCCTGATCTTTAGCTCCCTCCACAGATTCTCAATTGGATTCAAGTCAGGACTCTGGCTGGGTCATTCCAAAACGTTAATAGTATTGTCTGTTAACCATTTCTTCACTCACTGAAGGACGTGCTTGCATGAGACGCCGTCCCCACCCGCAGCACTCCCCGCCGCCTCCGGTACAGGACTTACATGCCTTGGTTCCAGCTGGGCTATACACAGACGCCTGCCCTGCTTGCATCCTTCTGAGCAAGTCCACATCCACACCGGTCTAGGACGGCACGCTCCATACAGCAAATCAACAAGTGTTTTTGGAGACTTTGTTCCGGCTGGTCAGCTGTGTAAGTTTGCAGAGCAGCGGCTCTTGGGCAACTCTTGGGCAACTCTCAAACCACGAGTGGACTACTCAAGCTCCTTTCCCAAGATGGTGGAGTGGTGAGATATGATGGTTGCCATTTCCTTGTTTTTGATATGAACTGTCACTAACTATTGCTGCTGCACCTACTTGCATCTTGCATGTGCTGCTTTGCCTCTTAATGCATACTCAACACTACAGCTGGATGGAACTGCATGTTGCTCTTATTTCCCAAGCTTGAAGCAGCCTACTAACTAGACATTTGTTGTCGCCACTAACAACATCCACACTAGGTTCCTGGCCAGGAGCATGATTGCTGGTATGCGTGGTGAGTGCTAGCGTGCGGGGATGGCCATCTCATGTGGTTTTAATATATGTTTTTCCAGTAACTTGTATGTTTCAATAAACGTTACCTTTTTATAGATTAGTTGTAGGATTTTCTGATTAATTCTGTACATTAGTGAGCACCTGTAGTCTATTAATCGCTCTATTTTTTGTGTACATTTCTTCACTCCTGTTGCTGTGTGTGTTTTGGGTCATTGTCATGCTAAAATGTCCACTGGTGCCCAAGGTCTAGTTTCTCTGCAGACTGCCTGATGTTGTCATTGAGAATCCTCATTTATTGCTCTTTTTTATGGTCCTGTTTACTGTGATAGAGTACACTAGAACAGAAAATGTAATCCGGCACTCAACTGCTTACTTCTGAGGGTTGTGGACCTCACTCAGGAAGCACCTGCGTTATACATGGTGGTAAACATCTTCACCTCTCATTTAAGAAAACACCTTCAAATTGGCTCACAGGCTAAACAGAGATGTGCAGCAAGTAAATGTAGTGCAGGGCACAACAAAACACACTTGGCACATGAAAAGAAAAAATACTGTGCACCTAGCTCTTTAAACGTTTAGGTATTTAATCTGTTCTTCAGCCAAAGATTAACAGTATTGGCGCATATGAAGAAATAACGTCAAACCTGTACAGTGGAAGGTGATGCGGTGAACGAGGGAGTGGTGACCAGGGGAAGATTGGACGGCACCTCGTTCACCGCATCACCTTCCACTGTACAGGTTTGACGTTATTTCTTCATATGCGCCAATTTTGTTAATCTTTGGCTAAAGAATGGAATAAATACCTAAACGTTTAAAGAGATAGGTGTACAGTATTTTTTCTTTTCATGTGCTTACTGTGATTAGGTTCCCTGATTCATAGGCTGAAAAACACCCCCAAAGCATTAGGTTCCACCACCATGTTTGACAGAGAGGATGGTGTTCTTTGGATTGAAGGCTTCTCCTTTTTTATGTTAAATGAAAGAAACATCATTGTGACCAAACAATTAAATTCTTGTTTCATCTGACCCTAACACAGAAAACCAGAAGTCTTTGCCCAGATGAGCATTTGCAAAGGCCAAGCAAGCTTTTGTGTGCCTTATCTGGAGAAGTGGCATCCTCCTTGGTCTGCATCCGTGGAACCCTGCAGTGTGCAGTGTCCTTTGGATTGTCTGCCTTGAGACATGGCCACCAGCAAAGCCCAGATTCACCAGGATGGCCTGGTGGTGATACTTGAATTATTTTTCACCTCTCTCCCTTTCCCACTGGCCAGCACAGGTGTCACTTTTGGCTTCCGACCACGTTTGAGATTTTCCACAGTGCAGAACATCTTATTTTTTTAATACTTTGCACTGTAGCCATTGGAACTTGAAAACATTTAGAAATGGCCTTGTAGACCTTTCCTGACTTGTGAGCAGCCACAGGTCCTCACTGAACTCCTGTGTCAGCCATGACTATCCACAAAACAACTGCAGAGAGCTGCGGTTTTTCACATGTTGAGTAGATTAAAACAGCTGTACCTAATTAATCAGGGTAATTAGGATACTTTAGAACAGCTTGGACTATTTGGAATGGTATAGAACTTTGGAATTTCCCACAGACTGACAGTTTGGGAAGGGTATGAATAATTTTGGACTGGACACATTTTGCTCACATGTAAATTAAAGCTGAGATTTTTTTTCCACAATAATGCTTCTTGTACATCTTATCTTTTGGGAGACACCTTTGTCATTTCCCCATCAAAAAAATGACTTGCTGGTTGTATAAAAGTAACTTTAAGTCAAAATTTGCCAGGGGTATGAATAATTATGGGCATGCACTGTATACAATTAACTTTCTTCTGTTATAAACCATATACAGTACCTCATTTTTAATCTATGGCATGAATATAAATATCCTGTTTTTTAAATGCATTTATTTATAAACATTTGTATCTGTACAGTGAAAATCAACAATAGTTGTTACTTGGTAATTGTTTTCTTCTCCTGCTTTGACCAGTTAATTTCCTCCACTGTATTCCCTTTAGAATTTCATTAGATAACAAGGAAAACCGAATGGTGAAGTTTCATGTTGCGGTGAGTAGGATAATAAAGAATATCCTTAATGTATTATTCATATTAGCATCAATGCATGTTTATAAATGATAAATCTTGACACTGAGCAGACTCTGGAAAGTACATAAATAAAAACAGTGCCCAGGATTCCCATCAGATCACCCAGGAGGGTCTGCCACTTCTGCTGCTGGGAAACCTTAATCAAAAACAAAAATTACTACAATCAACAAAAGTTGTGACAAGGTAGTAAAGGATTCTAGATTAAAAACACAGAAAGACTTCAAGCAAGGAAAAAAAAAAGAAAGAAAGAGAGAGAGAGAGAGAGAGAGAGAGAGAGAGAGAGAGAGAGAAGTGAACAACAGAGCACCAGATAAGATTTTACAAGCTGGTGCTACAGATTGCCCAATCTGTAACTTTGGGTGCTTTAACTCCTACTCCATAGAGCCACATTAATCCATGTCATGCACTGATGAGGATCAACCAATCTGAAACAGTCTGTATGCCTGTTGGATTAGTGTGGCTCTTTAACATTAACAAAGGAAAAAACAGAGCGCTCCGATGGTGCGTTACCACTTTTAATAGATTCACACGCTTTAAAATCAATACACTTACAGTGTATGTGCAAGAATTGCACATTCAAGAGGCCACCAGCGAGTCCCCTCAGCGTCCTGTGCCTGGCCAGGGCTAACAGGGTCCGTGCGGATGGTGAGCAGGTGGAGAGGAGGACAACCGCCGGCTAACGATCCTCTCGGCAAGAGGGAGAGAGAGAGAGATGAATCTACCTGGCTATCTGGGTTTCTTTTGACTACTGTTGAACACAAAAGGCAAGGCCATTCCTGGCTACATATCCTTAAGCAGTGGCTGGATGGTGTAATTGTTAAGGGCTCTGCCTCGGACACAGAAGACCAGGGTTTGAATCTTGGCTCGGTCTGTTCAGTAAGCCAGCACCTATTCAGTAGGAGACCTTAGGCAAGTCTTCCTAATGTTGCTACTGCCTATAGAGCGCGCCCTAGTGGCTGCAGCTCTGGCGCTTTGAGTCCGCCAGGAGAAAAGTGTGATATAAATGTTATTTGTCTTGTCTAATTCTTCTCTTGCATTAAGCATAAATGGTACATGCTAGGCTAGTTTCAGCTAGTAGTGTTGGTGGTATAATGGATATGTTAGTTACCTACCATACACTGAGACCTGGGTTCAATCCCCAGCCACGGTATGTAAGCTGGCTTTTGAAATACTAGAATTCCCTGGCAGATGAGACCCTCCGGTAGGAGGGAGGAGGGAATAGGTAGAAGGGTGGAGGGAGGAGCTCCAGGTATTAGAACCCTTGAAACATGTTTTCAATCATTTTTCCAGCCAGTAGAAATTTTTCTAAATTTTTAAGTTCGCCTCCCCATTGAAGTCTATTGCGGTTCGCAAAGTTTTTTGCGAACCGAACTTTCCGCGGAGGTTCGCGAACTGAAAATCGGAGGTTCGCAACATCACTAGTGCTGAGTCCCCGGTTAGAATCTTGCCAGAAGTTTGTATGTTCTCCCTTTATTTGTGAGGATTTCCTCTGGGCACTCCTTTCCTTTTTATGTTGCAAAAAACAAAGGTAAGTTAATTGGCTTCCCCCTTCATTGGCTTTTGACTATTTTTTTTTTTTTTTTTTTTTTCTCTTTTTCAAACTCAGATGCATTTTTGATATGGGAAGTTTATCAGCTTATGGTCTAGTCGCTTGGACGCCCAAACCAGCGCTGAAAAATGCTTTCATCATTGTTTGAGCCATACATAGTTGAAACTTTATTTCACTATATTTATGTCTATGCGTGCTTCAAAAACCATAAACTCCCCCCCTCCCCATTCCAGAATTAACCATGTCTTACCATATCCTGTATCCCCTATATCTTAAATGAAAGGGAGGTGTAATAACCTGTTGTTCTTGCAACCGAGTATGTATACACATTCAGAAACTCTTACATTCAACCAAGCATACCCTTCCTTAACCCATAACCCATCCATATTAACCTGACCCAACCCACCTGACCACCCCACTTTTCCACTCTTACCCCCACTCGTGTTATACAGCGTAGCCCCTAACCCATCTTATTATATGTATACTTATTGCTTATCCATATAATTTTTTGTAATTGACAGCCAGGTATCCCTATAGGATCTGACCCACTGAGTACAATCTAAGTCAGGTGTGTGATCTGCTGTGTCGCCGTTGATTTCACTGCCACACAACCGATCCATTCTGCTCAACCAGTCATCGAGATGGGGGGTAGTCGAGTCTTTCCATTTTTCTACTATCATTCTTTTTGCGACTTTTGTTCCTAGCTCTTTAATTAGAGCACTTTCTTTACTATCGCCTGCTTCAGATATGCCAAAAATAGCTTCACTTGGAGAAAGTTTAAAGCCCCCTTCTAGCAGGTTTTTACAAAAGCTTATTATACTATCCCAAAAGGTCTTTGATATGGGACATGCCCACCACATGTGCAATTCGGACCC
Source organism: Hyperolius riggenbachi (assembly GCF_040937935.1). NCBI lineage: Eukaryota > Metazoa > Chordata > Amphibia > Anura > Hyperoliidae > Hyperolius > Hyperolius riggenbachi. The sequence continues at coordinate 328,351,899 of NC_090650.1, forward strand.
GTCCTCCTGCCCACACCTCCAGCACAATTCTCTTTGTTTGGAACATTTTTGTATACGTTCCGGGGTAATGTACCATCTAGCAATGGTCTTGTACTGGGTAAGCTGGAGATCAATATCCGGGATCATCCAATTTTTATGCCAAATCGTGAGCCATTTACTTTTAAGCGAAGGGCCGAGGTCTCTTTCCCATTTTGTACAATAGTGTGGAGTAAAATTTTGCCTTTCTCCTTGGCAAATAAGTCTATTAAGTTTGGATAAAGCTTTGTCCATTTTTTTATTAAGGAGAATATGTTTTTCAAAAATATTTGGGTCGTTCCTTAATCTGACAAACTTGAATTTTAATTTATGTATAAAACTTCTCGCTTGCATTGTACCCCAAGTCTCCTTTTGCCTACGATTGTTTAACATGCCAGGTATCCCCAATGCAGGGTTTCCCCAGAGATTGATAATGCGCGTATCGGGGCTTATCGTGTTTCTGGAAAACCAGGACCTCACCAAGCCAGGCATGAAATCTGGATTCTCCCTTAAAGTGGTAAGTGGTAAGGGCCTGTGTCTTTGTGCCATTTTGAGACTAACCAAAAAAGAGTTTTTACTGTTGGTTCAATCAAAGGGTGATCCGTAGTGGAGTAAACTTTATAGATGTTTACTGGAATCCACGAGAAAATTAAATCTAAGTTACATTCGTCCTTTTCTAAGATAGACCAAGCTTTACCAGATCCAAAGGGGGAAGATTCTATCTTCCAGTCCAAGACCCTTGCATTGGCTTTTGACTATGATGGGGACACATGACTGTTATAGTGATTAGATTGCGGTCCTACTGACGGACAGCTAAATTCTTTGTAAATCACTAAGAAAGACGTAAGCACTATATAAATATTAAAACACTATATAAATATTAAATACAAATCTTCATTATCTGAAGGAAGTAGATACATAAGCGATACATACATTACTCAAGTGAATTGGTAATACCCATTAATCAGTGGAGTAAAAGGAGGTTGTCTCAGTACTTTCCTCCTTTTAATTAAAGTGGATCTTCCATGTAATATATGTCTAGTGATAAATTGCCAGAGGATTATTATTTTTTTTTTTTTTTATCTTGTAAAATGTGAAACAATTGTATTCAGTTAATTTAACCAGGCCTTTACTTTCGTCTTTTAGAACTTTGTACTGTGTTAATGGATAAAAACTCATACCAGCTTGTAAAGCAAAAATGTTGCCTTCTTAAAACAGAAGGTATTGGCAATTACTCAGGTTGAAGAGAGCAAATAAGGTGCCCCACAATGCATCACTGCTGAACATGCAAATCATCCATTTGTTGTCCTTGATAGCTAAACACACCTCCAGAACTGCTGGAATGCAATGATCTGTCATGTCAGCCTGTTAATGTTAAAGAAAAAGCTGCAAAGTGTTAGTACCAGCCCTAGCTGGAGATGGTTATGGCCCTTTAAGTGGATTTCACCTCGGTGCTGCTGCTTAAACTGGGTGGTGCCAGTATGCTAATATGGGAGATACAAAGGAAAAAACAGAGCGCTCCGATGGTGCGTTACCACTTTTAATAGATTCACACGCTTTAAAATCAATACACAGGGTCCGTGCGGATGGTGAGCAGGTGGAGAGGAGGACAACCGCCGGCTAACGATCCTCTCGGCAAGCCGTCTGACGTCACAACAAGTTTCGGCGCTTAACCACGCCTTCTTCGACCCGACCTGGTCACCGCTTTCCGCGGAATTGTATTTTTGCGCATTAATGGATTGAGCATAAATGGTACATGCTAGGCTGGCTTCAGCATGTAGTGTTGGTGGTACAGTGCCACTGCACCACCAACACTACATGCTGAAGCCAGCCTAGCATGTACCATTTATGCTTAATACATTTATGCGCAAAAATACAATTCCGCGGAAAGTGGTGACCATCCCTACTAGAGAGAGAGAGAGAAAGAGAGAGAGAGATGAATCTACCTGGCTATCTGGGGTTCTCTTTGGACAACTGTTGAACACAAAAATGCAAGGTCATGCATGGTTACATATCCTTAAGCAGTGGCTGGATGGTGTAATGGTTAAGGGCTCTGCCTCAGACACAGGAGACCAGGGTTCGAATCTCGGCTCTGTCTGTTCAGTATGCCAGCACCTATTCAGTAGGAGACCTTAGGCATGTCTTCTTAACACTGCTACTGCCTATAGAGCGTGCCCTAGTAGCTGCAGCTCTGGCGCTTTGAGTCCGCCAGGAGAAAAGCGTGATATAAATGTTGTCTTGTCTAATTTCTCTTTTGGATGGAGCATAAATGGTACATGCTAGGCTAGATTCAGCTAGTAGTGTTGGTGGTATAATGGATATGTTAGTTACCTACCATACACAGACCTAGATTCAATCCCCAGCCACGGTATGTAAGCAGGCTTTTGAAATACTAGAATTCCCTGGCAGATGAGAGCCTCCTCCCTCCAGTAGGAGGGAGAAGGGGAGGAGGAGGGAGGTGAAGCCTACAAGAGGCAAATTAAACTCTCCCTAGTACAGTGTGTATAGCAGCTGTCCCTTAACTAATTAGTATAGGCAGAATAGTGAGTCAAATGGCTCAAGGACCTTGCCTTGTATAAGGGGGGGGGGGGGGGGGCTCCACCAGTGAGTGAAGTCTGATTGGCTACAGTGTGCCTGCTGACTGATGTAGAGGGTCAAAGTTTTTCTCAATAGAGCATTATGGGGCGAAAGTTTGCCTTTGGCAGGTGAACGCGGAACACCGAAGTCCGCCGGGAACCGTTTGCCGGCGAACCATTCGGGACATCTCTACTCAGCACTGGGAGAAAGTGCTCTCATTATGCCACACAGTAACCCTCTACTGAATATTTATTCCATACGCAGGCAGAGAAAAGGATAAGAAATGCCGGCACTGCTGTAAACTGCTTGTTTATTCATAACACATGGTGCAACATCTTGGATTCAAATGTATGCATATTGAGACATAACATACCGGTTTGCTGGTAAAGTTGTGCGGTGGGTGCTGGGGGATGAGAGCCTTACAGCCGTTTTGCGCAAATGCGCTTCTACGGAGGGCGGCTGTCTGCTGTCAGTTTAAATCCTAAACAGATTAGCGTGCAGCCAATTGCTGCTGAAGGCACCGCCTCCTCTCCACCAAGGGCGGCCAATGACATGCTGGGTTACAGTTCAATCCAGCATGGGACGCATGGGGAGTAGCACTTCCTGGATACGGTGGCCTAAATAGGACAAACTTATTAGAAGTCCTTTGCAAATCTGCATAAGGCTGTCGTATCATAGATGGAGCTCAAGGCTTCCATCTATTGACAGGAAAAATGTATAGCGGCCTGGACTTTTTACAAAGGGAAATTAAAGTGACAGTGCACTAATATATGTAGGATTGCCAAATAGAAATACAGGCTGGCAAATATAATTTACAATATGATATAATGAATTTCAAAACCCATAAAAAGTGTTAAGAAGGGACCCACCACACAACTTTACCAGCAAACCGGTATGTTATGTCTCAATATGCATACATTTGAATCCACGATGTTGCATCATGTGTTATGAATAAACAAGCAGTTTACAGCAGTGCCGGCATTTCTCATCCTTTTCTCTGCCTGCATATGATGTCTATCTGAGCCTGAGCACGCTGGTCTATCTGCATCACACCGGATACCTGGTCTGCACCCCTGCAACCCTCCCTGAACCCCTAGCTGCAGTGCCAGCACCTTTCTATTCTACCTTCCTTTGTGAATATTTATTCCACAGCCCTACCTAGTGTTTCCACCCCACCCCTCACCTTAGATTGTAAGCCTCTGGCAGGGTCCTCCCTTCCCTAATGTATTCTACACGATCGTGTGCTCCTTTCCTATGACAGCCTGTACTGGTATTACTGGGCCTACCTAACCAGCCCATATCGCATGATCATGTATTTTGCACCATTTGCTTTGTATATCGTTCTATGTTGTATAACTTTGTTACGTCTGTCGTTCTTGTATCATTGTATATATTTATTGTCCAGTGCTGTGTAATATGTTGGCACTTTATAAATACAATAAATAATAATAATTATTATTCTGCTGTGCCATGGTAAATTGTTACTAGGAATGTAAATAGTCTTAGATCCCTAAACTAAAGCTCCCTAACCTTATGTCACCTTATAAATATTCACTCATATTGCACTTATTAGGAAACTTATGTCTCAGATAAAGACCTTTTGCTCCTAACAAAATCATAGGTCTGAGAGTTTTTTGGTCCTTCCTCTTATAGCAGAAAAGTAGTACAATTATACTAGTCCAAAAACTGCATCCACACGTAATAAAAGGTCCTGAAGCACCTACACACGCCCATAAGAAGCTCCACCCACCATATAGGATCAGGTGACATCGTATAGAGAAGCATAAAAAAAAACTTTAGTCTCACACATGAATCATCAGTCATGTGCCCTACCATCACAATAGTCACAAAATGTAACCTACATCTAAAGTCACACATTAATGCATGTATTTCCTATAACATGCATGACACCACCTTTAACAAAATTGATGCAGTACATATATAAGCCACTAAAAATATTCCCCATTTACCCCATCTTAACAGCGACACAGACTGCAATAAAAATCACTAACCCCTTTTAATAATATTTCATTTCACTCCTTGCCTTGCACAAAGCCACCACCTTAAAGAGACACTGAAGCGAGAAAAAAAAAAAATATGATATTATGATTTGTATGTAGTACAGCTAAGAAATAAAACATTAAGATCAGATACATCAGTCTAATTGTTTCCAGTACAGAAAGAGTTAAGACACTCCAGTTATCTCTATGCAAACAAGCCATTAACTGACTAAGTTTAGTCCTGGAGAGGGTTGTTATCTGACTTATTATCTCAACTGTTTTCTTTTTCTCTGCTAGAGGAGAGGTCATTAGTGCACAGACTGCTCTGAAAGACTCATTTTGCATGCTGAATGTTGTGTAATCTGCACATATTATAGAATGATGCAATGTTAGAAAAAACACTATATACCTGAAAATAAAAATATGAGAATATTTTCTTTGCTGCTAATCTTCTAGTAATTATTCATAGTACACAACCAATTCACTATATCATATATTTTTTTTCGCTTCAGTGTCTCTTTAAGTCCTTCCCTCCAAACACACTGTATGATAGCAAAATATAATTTGAAAATTGCTGTGATATACAAATCAGTGCTTGTCCATAATCAAATTTCATAAACCACGTATACTAAAACATTACTTAACCACTTCACATCCAGACCTTGTTTACCCCTAATGGAAGACAGCAGTTTTCACATTTTAGGCATGTTCCTATTTAATCAATAATAACGTTAACCCTACTTATGACACCTAAATTAAATGCATATTGTTTTTTCAAGACTAAGCTTTCATTGTATGGCATTTTTTCCCTGAAATGATTGTTTTTTATGCATTTTAATAGGAAAAAAGAGAAAAAAAAACATCTCAGTTTTACCAATTCCAGTTTTAAAATAAAAGTGCTCTTGTAGATACACACATTTTTGTTTAGCTATTTCTACTGTTTATCACAAAAAACTTAAATTACATTTCTGTCACAATTTATGGTGAAGAGATTGGATTCGGAAATAATGCTACAGTGTGTATTTTTCACTATGAACTGAGAAAATAAGTGGTTTTTAATGATAATCTTATTGGCTCAGAAAACATTCACTTTCATCAATTAGTGCTGCAGCAGATAGGGCCAGAGGTTTTGCACAGGAGCAAGCCAAATCAAGCACAGCTGCATGACTTATATCTATGTCCTCATGACTTAGATGAAGTCACGGAGGACTTACTGTAGATATACTGTAGTGGTGGAAAAAGTGGTTAAGACCAAATGGCCATTCCTACTGCTTATTATTGTCCGACTTTTCCTACCTCACCCAATATGAAGCTGCTAAATATGTGTAATATGCATCTAAATATTTTCCCTTGCAATATAGACAATATTAAGCTCACCAAGCGCGCCAAAGTGTCCCCCGTACGGAGAGTCCTACTCTAACCATGTAAAAAATTGTGGTTCTTTAGCATTTTTGCACAGTTAGAGTAGGACTACTCTGGTGCAGTCTGTGATGCTGTAAAGCATGACCAAGAGCCCCTACTGCCCATAACTGGACTCCCCAGGTCCTCAGTATAAAATAAAAAAGTCCAAGGTGGTTTGATGCACACAACATGTTTTTTATTGAGCCAATTCACAAATGCAATACTGGCATTTGCACCAGTGAATTGGCTCAACAAAGGGCATGTTGTGTGCTGCAAACTATCTTGGAGATTATTCATTGTGGTGGACCAATGCGGTGGTTCCTTTTCCCCAAATAAGGGCAGGTTCTAGACGCAGATGGCAGCGGCTGGCGTGGTGGGTGGCTGATGCCTGGGGAGACGTCTTGCATGCAGGTGAGCAGTCTCCTTCGCCATTGGTTCACAGTATGGTTCACAGCTATGGTCCGCATAGCTACTAGTGGCCTGTGATTGAAAAGTGAGCAAACATTTATATCCCCACAAGTATTGACATAACCAATCATAGGGTGAGCGAATAACTTCAGACTGTCACTAACTTGAAAAAGGGGCTATGCCCCAAAACGTCATATTACATCTATGATGGTCTGTATCTATGACTAATAAAAGTGCATATAATACATATGGATGGTTCCGTCTTCATTTGCTACAACTGAAGATCCTTTTTGTGACCGGATAGCCTTGGCACATCCTGCCTACTATCCCCTGGATGGTGTGCTGCCTCCTCTCTCTACATACATACGTACAGACAGAAAGACACACACACACACACACACACACACACATTAGCTGATGGTCTGGGGTTGCCCGGGTATGTATCTGGCTGGTGTTGGCTGCACCCACTTTTTCTAACCCTAACCCTAACACAACTACTCAATAACCGAGTTTGTGAGCTTTGCAGTCTTGTTTCATTTCAATGCAAATTATTCATTCCAATCTGATTGGCTTTTTGTGGCTCCACCCCCTTTTCTGAATTTGAACCCCAGTCACCCAATGACCAACTGTACCAGGTTTGAGGCTTGCACCATTAAAGGGACTCCGAGCTCAGCGAAAAAAGTAAAGTTGTACTCACCAGGGTCTTTCTCCAGCCCAGTGCTGGTCGGGAGGTCCCACGCCGGCGTCCTGGCTCCTCTCCTTCACCCCGCTCCGGTATGGCTGACAGGCCGCAGCCCGGGCGACACTCGGTGGAGTGTCGGGCTGCAGCTTCCGCGTATGACGCGGATTACGTCACACGCCGGCCGCCTCGCGTCATCACGGCGGCCGGCGTGAAAGTACTGCGCATGCGCGATTAAAGCGCGCATGCGCAGTACTTTCACGCCGGCCGCCGTGATGACGCGAGGCGGCCGGCGTGTGACGTAATCCGCGTCATACGCGGAAGCTGCAGCCCGACACTCCACCGAGTGTTGCCCGGGCTGCGGCCTGTCAGCCATACCGGAGCGGGGTGAAGGAGAGGAGCCAGGACGCCGGCGTGGGACCTCCCGACCAGCACTGGGCTGGAGAAAGACCCTGGTGAGTACAACTTTACTTTTTTTTGCTGAGCTCGGAGTCCCTTTAACAGTACATGAATGGCAGCAATTAAATATTTCCCTTAAAAATCAATATATAAATTTTGATTGGCTTTTGTAGGCTCCACCCACATTTCTGAATATTAATCCCAGTCACCCAGTGACTGTGCAAAGTTTGAGAACCCTACTATTAAAGTGAACCTCCAGACTAAAAATCTACTCTGCAGAACTGAAAAAAGTCTTGGTGTTTCTTTAACAATTTCACAGCATCAGACCTTTGTTTTTCTTACTGAAGTCTCATTTTTAGCTAAATTTTTAGCTAAGCTCTGCCCCATCAAAGAAAACTGCTCGGGCTTTTTTCCCCTGATGCTGTGCAAAGCAGGATGGGATTTTCTATGTTGTTATTCACGTTGCCTAGCAACTGAGTGGGGGGGGGGGGGAATCAGGACACATGACAGTTGGAAGTGTGTCTCATGCTCCGTCACCTCCTTTCAACCAAAAAGATGGCTGCCCTTATGAAATCACAAACCTTTGCCAATTCTTTTAAAAACAGGGTGGGTAAGAGATTATATTACCTATCTATTTTAATTAACATAACTAATGCAACTTAATGACAGTATATTTGTTTAGGCTGAAGTTTCTCTTTAATAGTGTAAGAATGGCTGCAGTTTACATTTTCCCAGTGAAATTTGTATTTGTCTCCACCCACTTTTTAATTATGGGGATAAAGAGTATGCTATATATTATTCCAGGGAATGTACTGTGTGTGCCAAATAGAGGTGGCCCGAATAGTTCGCCGGCGGGAAGTATTCTGCAAACATTGAGCTGTTTGCGTGTTCGCATTTTTTACACTAAAGTCAATAGCCGCCGACTTTAGTAGAAACATCAAATTTGTACGTTATGTGGAGGAGGACAGTGGGTACAAGAGAAAAAATTTCAAAAAGACCTTATAGTTTGAGAAAATCGATTTCATAGGAAAAAAGTATACATTTAAATGTGGTAAATGATAGATAATGTAGCAAACCTAACGGTAGTGTAAATTTACATACATCAAAAGAAAGAGCAATGAATTTCCTGGCAGGAGTTCTAATTTTGTTTCATCAGTCCACAGAACACTATCCTAAAACTTTTGTGGTAGTGTTCTGTGGACTGATGAAACAAAATTAGAACTGTTTGGGCCCATGGATCAACGCTATGTTTGGAGGAGGAAGAACAAGGCCTATGAAGAAAAAAAACACCTTGCCTACTGTGAAGCATGGCAGGGGTCAATCATGCTTTGGGTCTGTTTTGCTTCTGCAGGTACAGGGAAGCTTCAGCGTGTGCAAGGTACCATGATTTCTCTTCAGTACCAGGAGATATTTTTGAAGAAAATGTGATGCAGTCCGTCACAAACCTGAGGCTTGGGAGACGTTGGACCTTTCAACAGGACAATGACCCCAAGCATACCTCCAAGTCCACTAGAGCATGGTTGCAGATTAAAGGCTGGAGTGGCCATCGCAGTCACCAGACTTAAATCCGATTGAGAACCTCTGGTGGGACTTAAAGAAAGCAGTTGCAGCGCGCAAGCCTAAGAATGTGACTGAACTGGAGGCTTTTGCCCATGAAGAATGGGCAAAGCTACCCGTAGATCGCTGCAAGACACTTCTGCCAAGCTATGCTTCACCTTTAAAAGCTGTTATAACTGGAAAAGGATGTTGTACTAAGTACTAAGAATGAATGTCACTTGGGGGTTGAATAAAACTGATAATGATCTGAGCACAGAAAAGACATTTGTGGTTCTTTCATTATAAATGTTATAATATATTTGTCTGACTTACAAGTGCCTCTTTGATTTAGTTGTAAGCAAGATGACTGAACTGATCAAAATCAATGTCAAACTGGCCAAAACACTCAATTTCAGTGAGGGTTGAATAATTTTGAACACAACGGCACATACACACACACAAATACATATACAGCCCAATTTGTATCCGTTTCACAATAATAACAGCAACAACAACAGTAAAAGCAACAATAATCTTTCCCCTTGCAGCTCTGCAGACTGACATCTCCAAGTAAAAGTCTGTGTAATCTAATTTTTCTCAATGCCTCCACTTCTCTCTTTGCTCTACTCGAAAGCCATCATTCATGCAACACTTCCCAGCATGGACCACTCTGCTCGGCCTTAACGCACCCATGTTAATTTTTTTTTAATAAATATTGATCAACAACACCTTTCTTTTCAATATTTAGGTTGATCATTTTAACAACTCTGAAATCTAATGTATAAAAAAGCAAAACAAAAAACAACAACAGTGTATGGAAGAGATGGCTCAAACCTCCGATTTTAGGTTCACGAACCTCGAACGCAAACTTCCGTAAGCGAACCGGCGAACTTCGCGAGCCACAATAGACTTCAATGGGCAGGCGGATATTCAAAACTACAAACACTAATTCTGGCCACAAAAGTGATGGAAAATATGTTTTAAGGGATCTAACACCTGGAGGGGGGCATGGAGGAGTGGAATACACACCAAAAGTCCAGGGGAAAATTACGGATTTGACGCACAGCAGGGTTTTAAGGGCAGAAATCACATTGCATTGCTAAATTGGAGGCATAAAGTGCTTTCAAACATCTTGCATGCGTATACATCAATCAGGCAGTGTAATTAGTGTTCTGCTTCACACTGACACACCAAACTCACTGTGTAACACACTGCAAACAGCTGTTTGTGTAGTTATGGCCGTGGTGGACTGGTGCGAACCATGGCGAGAGTGCAGGCGATGGCGGTTTTCAAGCCCATATGGTCGGGCTGAGGTAGCTGAATGACAGAACAACAGTGACTGAGTGTCCAGCTGATCGAATTTGGTCTGTCCACAATGAAGTAACGACCTTATTTTTTTGGGTGTGCCCCCAACACACTCATATAGGTCATTGCTTCATTGTGATACGCAAGCCCCTTCACGGCGGCAAGGTAACAATCACGAAGGGGAATTGACACATGTACATGCCTTTTGTTTTGTTGTTGCAGCCGCAGTGCATCCAGAAAAATTAGGCAGGCATGTACACACACCAGAAAAATGATTCTTTTTGTTCAGGAATCCACCCGGAGTCCTGGACCATGTTGGTGGTGGCGGAGAAGGCAGTCAAGTGGCCTGCAGGCAGAGATGCTGTGTGGGGACTGACTTAGTCTTCAGGCAGGCAGTAGCCCTCCGGGATCCATGCCTCATTCGTTTTAATAAAGGTGAGGAATTGAACACTTTTTTTTGACCTAAGCGACTTCTCTTCTCACTGACAATGCCTCCAGCTGGGCTGAAGGTCCTTTCTAGGTCGCTTGAGGCAAGGCAAGCCAGAAGTTTGATGACAAAGGAAGGACCCAATGTGCTGTATAAGTAATGTACCTGCCCTGACCGTTCTTTGAAGACAAAGCATCTGTGAGCATCTGTGGTCAGATGGACCCTTGACCTAACACCGTGTGCCAGAGACGACACCACTTGCCTTTCAAACATCACAGTACAGTTTGGGTATTGCCTTTTTAGAAAAATAATTGCGGCCTAGCTGACTGCTGGTATAATACAATGTGCAGTCACAGATGCAGTGAAAGGTATGCACTGACTGGTATATACAACAGTTTGCAGTCACACAGATGCAGTGAAAAGTATGCAGTGACTGGTATTATTATAGAATGTACAGCAGTCACACAGGTGCAGTGAAAGGTATGCAGTGACTGCTGGTTTAAATCTGCAGTCACACAGATGCAGTGAAAGGTATGCAGTGACTGCTGGTATAACAATTTGCAGTCACACAGGTGCAGTGAAAAGGTTGCAGTGACTGCTGGTATAATAATGTGCGGTCACACAGGTGCAGTAAAAGGTATGCAGTGACTGGTATTACAGTGTGCATCAGTCACACAAGGCACTGAATGTGCTGGGCCTGGAACAGTATAGCAATTAGCAAGGGCCAGCTGCGACAGACAGGGCTGTATATGCAGTGTCAGTAGGCCACAAAAAAAAAAAAAAAAAACCACCACAAGAACATTAGCTCTCAAAAGAGCTGTTTTGGTGTGCTTTTCAGCAACAAATATCAGCAAGAAGCAAGCTAACAGACTTCCTAACTATGGCTTTCCCTATCTCTCCCATGTCTCTTCCCTTCTCACTAATACAGCAGCACACAGAGTGAGAAAATGGCCGAGGCTGCTGCCTTTTAGAAGGGGGGGGAGGGGCTCCAGGAGGGAGTGCAGCCTGATTAGCTGCCATGTGTCTGCTGACTGATGTAGAGGGTCAAAGTTTAGCCCAATGATGTAGTATAGGGGGCCGGTCAAACTTGCATAAAGTTTGCGACTCGCCGTGAACCCGAACCTGCGTTCGCGCGTGCATGGCATCTCTAGTGTATGGCCAGTTTTACCCACCCACATTTAATTTCCCCTAACCTGTCCTATATTCCCTACCTCTGACCATCACCAACAATCTATATTCCAATTACCACTGTCCTGCCCTTTCACATTCTCACTTGCACGCTACTGAAATCAGCAGAGCAACACAACAGTATGCCTAAACTCTTACCGCATACTATACACATCAGCACTACACTTATTCCTCAACACATACACTGTATGCACAATACAATATACATAGATACACCCTAATTTGTACATATCCATTCTACGCACACACCAAGATTTTAGAGATACTTTTACATTCACCCTAGTACTATATGTGTATATACACATCTGACAACCCTGCACTGTACACTTTCCTATACCTGTAATATCCACCAACTTTAACCATGCCCAACAGTCCCCAATCTCTTAGCAGTTTTTGTTACATTCTATTATCCTTTGACTTTCACCATGCCCAACAAGGTAATCCCCAGAGGTTTGTTTTTGGTGGTGTGGCCCAAAAACCCAGGGGCCGCATTGCAACATTGCCACCAATGTACAGTTTGAAGCTGGCCTGAAGTTACACACATCCTCCCAGGAATTTAGTAGTTGGTTCCTAGTCTACCAGTCCTCTACTGGGATAGCCGTCCACTCGCCTCCCCAGTCCCCACTGGCTCCTCAGAGTACACACAGGCACATCCATCCTTTTGTGTTCATAGATAGGTGCAGAACAGCCGCAATGGTGTTAAAGCCCAAGGTTATTTAAATCCTTGCAACAGTGTCCAGTGATGTTAAATCAGCATTCTGGCTCTGCATTCAAAGCACATTTACAGCATACTTGAACTTGGTAGCAATAAATCAACTAGGTGGCAAAATCGGAGGATCTTTGCTTCCTAAATGGACTACAAAAATATTTTCTACTAAATCAATTCACCAGCATTGAAATTCCCTTGCTAGAATTGGACCCTACACACCCTCTTGAATGTTGTTCTCATGGTGGAACCATGGGTAGAGATGTCGCGAACCTCCAATTTTCGGTTCGCGAACTTCCGCGTAAGGTTCGGTTCGCGGAAAAGTTCGCAAACCGCAATAGACTTCAATGGGGATGCGAACTTTCAAAAATAGAAAAAATTATGCTGGCTACAAAAGTGATGGAAAAGATGTTTCAAGGGGTCTAACACCTGGAGGGGGGCATGGCGGAGTGGGATACATGCCCAAAATCCCGGGGAAAAATCTGGATTTGACGCAAAGCAGCATTTTAAGGGCAGACATCACATTGAATGCTAAATTGCAGGCCTAAAGTGCTTTAAAACATCTTGCATGTGTATACATCAATCAGGGAGTGTAATTAGAGTTCTGCTACACACTGACACACCAAACTCACTGTGTAACGCACCGCAAACAGCTGTTTGCGTAGTGACGGCCGTACTGGACTGGTGTGCACCGTGGCCAGAGTGTAGGCCGTGGCGTTTTTCAAGCCCATATGGTCGCCGGGCTGTGGTAGCTCAATGATAGAACAACAGTGACTGTCCAGCTGATCAAATTTGGTCTGACCACAATGAAGCAACGACCTTATTATCTTTTGTGTGCCACCCCCACCCGAGACACTCAAATAGCCGGCGGTCATTGCTTCATTGTGATGCGCAAGCCCCTTCACCGCGGCAAGGTAATGATCATAAAGGGGGATGGGCACATGTACATGCCTTTTGTTTTGTTGTTGCAGGCGCCCGCAGTGCAGCCAGAAAAATTAGGCAGGCATGTACACGCACCAGAAAAATTAGTGTAGCGGCCGCTGCTAGCAGCGGCCTTAAAAATTCAGGAATCCGCCTAGAGTCCTGGACCCTGTTGGTGGTGGCGAAGAAGGCAGTCAAGCGGCCTGCAGGCAGAGATGCTGTGTGTGGGGACTGACTTAGTCTTCGGTCGTGCAGTAGCCCTCCGGGATCCATTCCTCATTCATCTTGATAAAGGTCAGGTACCGAACACTGTCGTGACTTAGGCGACTTCTCTTCTCAGTAACTATGCCTCCAGCTGCACTGAAGGTCCTTTCTGACAGGACGCTTGCGGCAGGGCAAGAGAGAAGTTGTATGGCAAATTGGGACAGCTCTGGCCACAGGTCAAGCCTGCGCAACCAGTAGTCCAAAGGTTGATCGTCGCTTTTCGCAGAGTCTACATCCACACTCAAGGCCAGGTAGTCGGCTACCTGCCGCTCCAGGCGTTGTTGGAGAGTGGATCCGGAAGGATTATGGCGAGGAGTTGGACTAAAGAACGTCCGCATGTCCAACATCACCCTGAGATCGTTGGAGCGTCCTGTCCTTGCCTGCGTGGACTTGGGAGGAGGAGGGTTACTGCCAGTGGTACCTTGATTGCGTTTTGCAGCCACATCACCCTTAAATGCATTGTAAAGCATCATCGACAGCTTGTTCTGCAAGTGCTGCATCCTTTCCGCCTTTTGTTGAGTTGCTAAGAGGTCCGCCACTTTGTGCCTGTACCGAGGGTCTAGTAGCGTGGCCACCCAGTACAGGACATTCATCTTGAGTTTTTTGATACGGGGGTCCCTCAACAGGCTGGACAACATGAAAGAGGACATCTGCACAAAGCTGGATGCAGACATACTCTCCATCTCCTCTTGCTCTTCCTCAGTGATGGGACGCAACTCCTCTTCCTCCTCCCAGCCACGAACAATACCACGGGAACGTGGAGCAGCAGAAGCCCCCTGTGACGGCTGCCGCGGTTGTTCTTCCGCCGCCTTTTCTTCCTCCACAGAAACACCTTCCTCATCATCACCATCTCCTCCTCTCCTTCCCCACACGACTCCTCTTCTTCCTCCAACTCCTCCCCCCCTCTGTGCTGCCGCAGGTGTTGTGGGAACATCGGGTTCATGTGTAAATGGCTCCCACGACTCCTGCTGCCGTAACTCTTCTCGTTCACGCTCCTCCACAGCTGTATCCACCACTCTACGCACAGCACGCTCCAGGAAGTAGGCGTAGGGGATCAAGTCGCTGATGGTGCCCTCATCGCGACTCACCAGTTTGGTCACCTCCTCAAAGGGCTCCATGACCCTGCATGCATTTCGCATCAGTGTCCAGTTGTTGGGCCACAACATCCCCATCCTCCCAGATTGTGTTCTTGTACTGTAATGATACAGGTAGTGGGTGACGGCTTTCTCCTGGTCTAGCAGGCGAGAGAACATCAGCAGGGTGGAATTCCAGCGAGTCGGGCTATCGCAAATCAGGCGTCTCACCGGCAAGTTGTTTCTATGCTGAATCTCCGCAAAGCGTGCCATGGCCTTGTAAGAGCGCCTGAAATGCCCACACAACTTCCTGGCCTGCTTTAGGACGTCCTCTAAGCCTGGGTACTTGGACACAAATCTTTGCACGACCAGATTCAGCACATGTGCCATGCAGGGTATGTGTGTCAGCTTTCCCAAATTCAACGCAGCAATCAGATTGCTGCCGTTGTCACACACCACGTTGCCGATCTCAAGCTTGTGCAGGGTCAGCCATTGCTCCACCTAATTGTTAAGAGCAGCCAGGAGAGCTGCTCCAGTGTGACTCTCCGCTTTCAGGCAAGACATGTCTAACACTGCGTGACACCGTTGTACCTGGCATGCAGCATAGGCCCTGGGGTGCTGGGGCTGTGTAGCTGGAGAGGAGATCGTGGCACCAGCCAAGGAGGAGGAGGAGGATGACGACAGCGAAGCGGTGGTAGCAGGTGGAAAGGAGGTGGCTGGAGGCCTGCCTGCAAGCCGTGGAGGTGTGACAAGTCGGTCTGCTGCGCAGCCACGTACTCCCTGCTTGCTGCCATCGGTCACCAGGTTGACCCAATGGGCTGTGTATGTAATGTAGTGGCCCTGCCCGTGCTTGGCAGACCAGGCATCCGTGGTCAGGTGGACCCTTGACCCAACGCAGTGTGCCAGAGATGACACCACTTGCCTCTCAACTGCAGGGATGCTCGGATGTGCCTCATCCACGAATTCGGAAATCCGCGTGGTTGCAAAAAAAAATCCGCATTCGGCCCCGCCGCATGCAGATTTTCGTCCGCAACCACGCGGATTTTTTATCCCGTGAATGGCGTAATCACGCGCGGATTCACGCCCGGAGGCGGATTTTCTTTTAACGTTAATAACAAAGCCCCCATACATGCTACAGTCCCCCAAATAGCATGGATTATCGAGGTGATAAGGGGCAACATAACTTCAACATAAAAAATTCCCCCCAAAAAATTTTTTCTAGAGAAAATGGATTTTAAAGTGAAATCAACACTTTAAATGGGGCTATTAATTGGTAATAAGTGGTTTTAAAAAGGGATATATGCGTTAAGCAGTCAAAGAGGTGAAGGCGAGTTCCAATGGCACCTGGCGGCGAAGGTACCGCTGGAGGAGGATGAGTGGCTGACGGCAAAAAGGCTCCAGAGAGGTTTTTGTAATTTTTTTTTTTTTTGCAGCAATTAGCAATGACATCGCAGCAGAGTTGTCAGTGGACACGGGTAGTGTGAACGCAGAGTGCAGTGGTGGTAGCGATTGAGTCAGGAGAAGGACTATGCGGGCGGTCAGTTCAGCAGCACAGAAGGACCACGGCAACATACTGGTGGTAGTAGTAGCAGCACAGCGTCATAGTGCTGGCCAAAAAATTAAATGCACCCGGTGACCCGGGCAGTGTGAACGCAGAGTGTAGTAGCGACTGAGTCAGGAGGACAAAGCGGGCGGTCAGTTCAGCAGCAGCAGCAGCACAGTAGTAGTAGCACAGCGTCATAGTGCTGGCCAAAAAATTAAATGCACCCGGCGACCCGGGCAGTGTGAACGCAGAGTGTAGTAGCGACTGAGTCAGGAGGACAAAGCGGGCGGTCAGTTCAGCAGCTCAGAAGGAGGACCATGGCAACTTACTGGTAGTAGTACCATAACACCAAAAAATTAACCAAGGTAGGCACTAGGCAGGTAGTAAATGTCTTTATAAAGGCAGGCATAGTTAACAACAGCACATGCAGCAGCCACTTCATGTCCCCCTGTGTCCGACAATAGGGGCCAGAAACTCACCTTCCACCCAAGCCTGGTTGATTTTCAGGAAGGTGAGTTTGTCCACAGAGGCGTGGGAGAGCCGAGAGCGCTTCTCTGTGACCACGCCACCGGCCGCACTAAAGCATCTCTCTGAGAGGACACTGGAAGGAGGGCAGGATAGGAGTTCCAGGGCGTACTGGGAAAGCTCGCTCCAGATGTCCAGTCTCTTGACCCAGTACTCCAAGGGGTCCACGGGGCTGTCGGTGTCATTGAGCCCGCTGGATGACCCCATATAGTCAGACACCATGGTGGTCAGTCGTTGCTTGTGCTGGTTGGTGGTGGATGCTGTGGCGGGCACCTCTGTTCTGGGCTGCTGCACTGCATACAGGCTCTTGCTTAGGCTCTTCAGGTCTCCGGGGCGCCAGTTGCTGCTGCTGCTGCTGGTGGTTGTTGTTGTGCTGCTAGTGGCAATGGCAGGCACCTCTTGCTGGCTTGGCAGAGCAGTTACAGTGGGGGTGGAAGGCTGGGGGAATGCTTCCAGTAGTCTGCGCACAAGGGCCTCCTTCAACTCCCTTGTGCGTTGCTCGGTGGTGGATGGCGTCATTAAGTCTCCCAGATTCCCCTTCAGACGGGGATCAAGCATCAAGGTAATCCAGATGTCCTCCCTTGAACGCATCTGGATCACCCGGGGGTCCCTGCGAAGGCAGCGCAACATGTGCACAGCCATGGGAAACAAGTGGGCCCTGCCAGCAAGATCTCCCTCGTCCTCGCCATTGTCCCATAACGCATGCCTGTCCTCTTCCTGTGCCATGTCGTTGTCCTCCTCAAACCGCCATCCACGTACAACGCCTGCTGCACTCTGCTCCTCCTCCTCCTCATTCAGGTTAGGGACCTCCAACTCTTCCACTACCTGCTGTGAGCCCTCCTCTGAGCTGGACTGTGCTGTCATCTGCTCCTATTCTTCCAACTGCCTCAGGGCTTCATCCCCACGCTCAATTAAATTGTCCATTGCCTGCTCCAGTAGACAAACCAAGGGCACCCACTGGCACACAGAGGCCCGCTCCTCACTGACCATCTTGGTTGCCTCCAGGAAGGGACTCAGCACCAGGCATACTTGCTGCATCAGTGTCCACTGAGTGGCAGTAATCATGGGGACTTGCTGGTTGCTGGGGACACTTGGGTCTAGCATGTAGGCCCTAAGAGCCAGCCTGTGCTGACACAGCCGCTCCAACATGGCCAGAGTCGAATTCCAGCGAACTGGCATGTCGATGATCATCCGGTGTTGTGGCCTTCCATACTGCTGCTGTAAGGTGGACAAGAGTGCAGAGGCAGTGGCTGACAGGCGGAAAAAGCGTACCACCGCCCGGGCATCCTGCAGCAGCTCGCTCATCCCCTGGTAGGTGCGCAAGAAGCACTGCACCACAAGATTGAGCACGTGGGCCAAGCAGGGGATGTGCTGGAGGTTTCCCTGCTGCACTGCTGCCACCAGGTTGGCCCCGTTATCGGCTGCCACATACCCCACTTCCAGGCCTCTGGGGGTCAGCCACCTCCGCTCCTGCTTCCTGAGGGCGGCCAGGACGTTGGTGGCCGTAAGCCTCTCCTTCCCCAGGGTCACCAATTTTAAAAGGGCTTGGCAGTGCCGAGGCTTGGCGCTGCTGCTGCCGAGGCGGGCTTGCTTTCCGGGTGCTGAGGGAGTGTCGTGACAGGACCCTTCTGCATCCCCCCTGATCCCGCGTGGTGGCACCACTAGCTGGGCTGATGCGCTCTTGTCCTCCCTCCCTTCCATCAGTGTCACCCAGTGGGCCGTAAAGGACAGGTAGCGACCTGTCCCAAATCTGCTACTCCACGAGTCCATGGTCACGTGGACCCGCTTGCCCACAGAGTAGTCCAGGGAACGGGCCACGTTTTCCACCGCAAACTTGTGGAGTGCTGGGATCGCGCTCCTGCTGAAATAGTGGCGACTGGGGACTTGCCACTCGGGGATGCCAAATTGGAGCAGCGTCCGCATGGCGCTCCCCTCCTGCACCAGGGAGTAGGGAAGCAGCTGTGATGCCATGGCCCGGGCCAGCAAGCCATTTAGTTTGCGGATCCACCTGTGGCTTGGAGGCAGAGGCTTGGTCAGACCCTGAAAGGTGTCGCTCAGCAGGGTCTGACGACGCTGGGATGCAGGGGAGACAGAGGAGAGAGACGAACACTGGCTGCCAGCCTCAATGTCTGTGTCCTGAGCAGCCGAGGTGGAAGAGCGCTTGCGTGCTACTACTGCTGCTGCTGTGGGGGATTCACGACCCTGAGGGAGGGAGGATGCTGCTGCGCTGGTGGGCCTTCTGCTCTCAGGAACCCCTGCCAGCAGTGCCTGCTTCCTCTTAAAGTCCGCATACTCGCGGCAGTGGCGTTTTCTCAGGTGGCCCTGGAGGGATGAGGTACCCATCTTGCTCAGACTTTTCCCACGGCTCAATCTTTTGCTGCATAACCTGCACACCGCATACCTTTTGTCATCAGTACATTCCTCAAAGCAATCCCACACTGGTGACTTTAATTTACTGCGGCCCCCACTAGCAGAGGGTGCAGCGGAGCAATGTGTGGTAGTAGTTGCTGGGGGTTGCATGGTGGTGGTGCCGGCTGAAGCAGTGTCCTGTCTACTTCCTCCACGCCCACTGCTGCCGATGCCCCTGCCCCTGCCTGACATATGGCGATATCCTTGCCTAGGCCGAGGTGACTCGTCATCCTGCTCTGACCATTCTTCCACGGACTCAGCAGGCTGCACATAGTTAGGGTCCACAACGTCATCATCAGCAGCATTATCATAATCCAGCTCTTCCTCTGACTCCCCCGCCTCCTCTTCTGTCCCTACATCCCCAGACACAGACCCCTCTTCTTCATCACCAGAACTCAACAACGCTTGTGATTGTGGCCCGATCTCAATCTCTGCCACATCAGTCCCCAGTAAGTCCTGTGCTTCTTGCATCAGCAGGTTCCCAGATGCCGGACTGAGGGACAGAACGCTGTCATCCTGGGAGGGCTGCTGACCAGTGGGTGCTGGGGTGGATGTCACAACAAGCGTGGGATGTTGGCTGCTGCTGCTACTGCTTGGAGTGGTGCTCACAGTAGAGGTCTGGGAGGAAGTCATGATGTCCATGAGTACGTCAGGTTCCATTTGCTCAACCACCACACGGGGACCAGAAACTTTAAAATATTTGGACAATGGCGTCCGCTGACTCGGCCCAGGCTTTGCTGCCCCCTTTTCAGCTGCATCACGACCACGTACAGCTGGGCGTCCTCTCCCTGGACGTGGAGCAGTCCCAGAAGTGGCTGAGGCAATTGAACTCCCTTTCCTCTCACCCCGCGAAACCCTGCCAGACATGTTGCTAGTAATGAATCACTGGATGCAGTGGGCACAGTACAAGGTCACTGAAGGATGCAGTGGGCACCGCACAAGGTCACTGAAGGATGCAGTGGCCACAGTACAAGGTCACTGAAGGATGCAGTGGGCACAGCAGTGGGCACTGGATATACAACTAGGTCACTGAAGGATGCAGTGGCCACAGTACAAGGTCACTGAAGGATGCAGTGGGCACAGCAGTGGGCACTGGATATACAACTAGGTCACTGAAGGATGCAGTGGGCACAGTACAAGGTCACTGAAGGATGCAGTGGGCACAGTACAAGGTCACTGAAGGATGCAGTGGCCACAGTACAAGGTCACTGAAGGATGCAGTGGGCACAGCAGTGGGCACTGGATATACAACTAGGTCACTGAAGGATGCAGTGGGCACAGTACAAGGTCACTGAAGGATGCAGTGGGCACAGTACAAGGTCACTGAAGGATGCAGTGGCCACAGTACAAGGTCACTGAAGAATGCAGTGGGCACAGCAGTGGGCACTGGATATACAACTAGGTCACTGAAGGATGCAGTGGGCACACAAGGATGTCACACTGTGTAATGAGATGCTCATATGCCAGCGAGCGAGCGAGCAGTGGGCACTGGGCACGGCACAAGGTCACTGACAGAATGAATGAACAGCGCTGGCAGAGAGTGGCGGCGCTGGCGGTGTGACTGGCTGCCTGCAAATAGTACAAGTGTATAACTGTCACTGGAATATACAAGTGAACACTGCAGCTGCACTAACCTGCCTGCCTGCACTCTACACACAGATAATCCCCACTCCCACTACACTGCAGCACTGAACCTGCCTGCACAGCACTACACACAGTTAAATAATCACTAGACTCCCACACTCCCACTACACTACACTGACTACAACTAACTACAGCAATCACTCACTGACTAGCTAACTGTGTACAGTATAAGAGCAGTGTTAGCAAAAAAAACGCTTTGTTTTTAACACAATAAATGCACTTGCTCAAACAACAATGGCCTGGAGATAATCCTCTCAGCACCACAGTCTAGTAGCAAGGACAGAGCTTTTCCATCATGGCCGCCGCTTTATATTCAGGAGGGGAGGGCATAGCTCCCCTCCTGTGATTGGTTGCTAGGGCCTGGCTGGGGCACTCTGATTGGCCTGCAATGTGTCACTTCCGCATAGTTTGACGCATTTCCGCAAACCACGACTTCAGCCCCGGGTTTCACGAGCGTGAATGCGGATTTCTGTCCGCATTCACGCGAAGCCGAAGTAGATTTTCGTGGTTGAAAATCTATTCACGGATTTTCGTGTCCGAGGCGGAATGCGTCAAAATGGTCGTGAATCCACGCGTAAGCGTGATCACGACCTGGCGGTGAGCACCACTGCTCAACTGCACGGTAGAGTTTGGGTATGGCCTTTTGTGAAAAATAATTGCGGCCTGGTATCTTCCACTGCGGTGTACCAATGGCCACAAACTTACGGAAAGCCTCCGACTCCACCAGCGTGTATGGTAATAGCTGGCGAGCTAATAGTTCCGCCACACCAGCTGTCAGACGCCGGGCAAGAGGGTGACTGGCAGACATTTGCTTCTTACGCTCAAATACTTCCTTCACGGACAGCTGGGTACTGCTGTGGGCAGAGGAGAAGGAACCGCTCAAGGGAAGAGACGGTGTGGAGGAGGGTGGCTGTGAAGGTGCAAGGGAGAAAGTGGATGAAGACGATGCACCTGAAGGAGGAAGAGGAGAAGGAGGGTGGCTTGTCTTTTGAGGGGTGCTGCTTTTCCTCAGGTGTTCTTGCCATAGCTGTTTGTGCCTTCTCTCCAGGTGCCCTCGTAAGGCACTTGTCCCTACATGAGAGTTGGCCTTTCCACGGCTCAATTTTTGCTGGCAGAGACAACAGATGGCTTTGCTCTAATCTGAGACACACGTGAAAAAATTTCCAAACCGCTGAGCCCCCCTGGGCTGATGGCGCTACGGTGGCATCAGCAGCTGACGTTGAAGGGCATGTGTGCTGGCTGGCCATAGCTGGCGATACATGGTGCCGGACACTGCCCCCAGCTGTTTGAGGATGAGCTCCCTCTGCTTCTATCATGGAGTCGTCTCCTCCTACTCCTCTCTGACTCCTCCTCTGAACTGTCCCCCTGGTCATCTCCTCTACCGGGAACATATGTGGTATCCGTATAATCATCATCATAATCCTCCTGGCCAGCTGTGCTTTCTTCAGACACCTCCTCAAGTGCACCAACTTCAGGTGGTCCACCATCATCCCCATCCACACACGTTACGTCCATATTATCGCCACCTAACTCAGACGTATGAGGTGGTGTACCTGCGCCTTCTTGTTGTTGTGGCAGTAGTGGCTAGGAATCAGTGATTTCACCACCACCACCAAATAACTCCTGCGAAGTGTCAAATGCAGCGGATGTGGTGCTTGTTGTAGCACTGGTGGCTGCGGGAGATGAGGTGTTCTGTGTTAAAAACTCAATCACCTCCTCACGATTTTGGGAAGTGATGGCACGTGCCTTCTTTTGAGCACTGTATTTTGGGGCAGGTCCGCACGAAATCAGAGAAACACCACCTCGCACAGACCTGCCGGTGCCTGGTGGCCTTCCTCTGGGCCTGCCTCTACCTCTTCCTCCACCTGGTTTGTCCATTTTGTCTATCTCGGGGGGATGCTAGCTATATGCAGTGAGGTGGGTTCTCACTCAACACAACCGGTAGTTAGATGCAGTGAGGTGGCCAGGTGGGTTCTCACGCAACACAACAGGTATTTAGATGCAGTGAGCTGGGTTCACTCAACACAACGCTAGGTATATGCAGTGATGAGGTGGGTTAAGTATACACAACAGGTACTGGGGTATATGCAGTACTGGGTAGTACAATGTGCAGCTCCCTGTCACACACACAGGTAGTCACTGAATGTACTGGGCTGCTGGCAGTGGCACACACACTATCAATTAGCAATGCTGTGCATGCAACAAAAGTGTCAGTTTGACACACAGAAAAAAAAAAAAAGTACAGGATGAGCTCTGACAAGAGCTGTTGCTGGGTGCTATGAAAGCAATAACAATCAGCCAGGAGCAAGCTAAGCAGCCAAGAACCTAACTAATCTGTCCCTAGAAGAACAAGTCTGCAGCAGCTCTCCCTAGTCTGTCTAATAGCAGGCAGACGAGTGACTGTAATGGCCGCCGGAGGCTGCCTTATATAAGGGGGGGTGGGGCTCCAGGGCTTAGTGTAGCCTGAATGGCTACAATGTGCCTGCTGACTGTGATGCAGAGGGTCAAAGTTGACCCTCATAGTGCATTATGGGGTGAATCGAACTTCCGCAAAAGTTCGCCTGGTGCAGGCGAACGCGAACCCCCGAAGTTCGCCTGGAACCGTTCGCCGGCGAACCATTCGCTACACCTCTAACCATCGGCATGGATGTAGTGTCATTGTAATGACCCTTAGCAATGAATGGATTCACGAAATTTGGAAAAAAAGGAGTTTACATGTTTTCTTTTTGCTAGCAAGTTAAACTAATGGCTGCTATTTAAACATGTAGGTAGGCCTTAATTGTGATGATTTAACCTTGTATCAATCTAAAAATAAATAAGTCATATGTGTTAACTATAACTAATAGATATAAATACATTATCGCTAGGGAGACTTTAAAAGAACAACTGAAGCAAGAGGGAAATATGCCATATTTTTGTTACTTGGCTATGCCCTTAATACTTTGAGCCATAGATGCTGAACAAGCATGCAGCAGATCAGAGTAGCTGCATGCTTGTTTCAGGTGTTATTCAGAAACCACTGCAGCCGAGCCAAATAGATCATCAGGGTCGCCAGGCAACTGGCATTGTTGAAAAGCAAGGAAATGGGGCAGCCTCCATATTTTTCTTAATTCAGTTGTCCTTTAAAGTGTAACTGTCGGGCATTAAAGTAAAAATGTAATTCTTTATTTTTATCTGGTAAACAAGTAATAAGGATGCTAACCAGGCAACCCAAAAGTTAAAAAATCACTATTACTTTTCTTGTTGATAAATGATTATTCCCCAGTTTACCTAACTCTTATTTGGTACAAAGGAAGTTGCAGGGCATGCTGGGTTGTCCTTTTTTGCTTGTCTACTTTTCCCTCATACATAACTAATGCAGCCTGATTGGCTGAAGCCTCTTTCCCTTCTGTTTTCCCCTCCCACACATCTTTTCCTCTCTGATTGGCCAATATTTCTTATGCTGAGACAATGCACGTTCTATTGCAGAGCTGGATGGGAGTGCCCTAAGAATGGGACGAGGGCGGGCAATGCATACACAATCAGGCAGAGGAGAGTAAGGGAGGAAATGACATCTGGATTGGCTTCAAGATAGACAGTTAAAAATTGAGAATCCCAAGTAGGATTTTCTCTTTTTACTATAGAAAAATGTAAAGGATAGCGGAGATGCCGCCGCATGGGCAAGCGGCAGGGCGGCCATCTCCGCGTTCCAGCCGGCGGCTTCTGCCGCGCAGCTACATGCTGCTGGTTTGCCTAGTCCGTCTAGTGCACAGATTAAGAGCTGCGCACGCGCCAGGTGACAGGACCTTTATGCAAGTAAAAGGGGAGTCAGCTGATCAGGCCGATCAGCTGACTCCAGCTATGCTCCGGATTGGCTGAGTGACTGGGGCGGCGCAGTGGAGCGCTCTGGGTATTTATAGGGCTTGCCTGTCAGTTGTAAGTTGTCTGCTGTTGCGAATGCTAACATGTGAGCGATCAGACCCTAGTCAGATCTTACAGTGTGTTAGAACCAGCCAGAGCTGGGAATTCACACTTAGTCAGATTCTGTTGATAGCTTTAAGTACTATTATTTTGGTAGACTTGTGTACCATTCTTTAGTCTAGTTCCCAGGTGTTGAAATCAAGGACTTCACACCTAGACTAGGATTGCTATATTACTACTGTATTATTGGTTATGATCTCTTGCTCTCCTGACTACTCTCTTGGTTGCTGATTCGGTACTTCTGCCTATCTGTCTACTGTTGCCGACTCTGCCTGTACCTGGATACCGAATCAGTCTTCCGCCTCTGTACTGTATCTGTCCGTTCATTGCTGACCTTGCTTGTCTGACCTTTCTATACCCACTAGTGGGTCTACCACTAGTAAGGGAAATCTTAAGGGCTGTCACCTAACCCTTAGGTGATCAGTCTTACTGTACTATCTGTGACACTTATTCCTCAGGTGTCTGATCGCTGCAAATAGTGTCTGTTGATCACCTGCCCCTCAGGAGATCATCTTGCAGCACAGTCAGTGGTCCCTGCTCCTCAGGGGTCCACTGGCTGCAGTACAGTCTGGTTCCCTGCTCCTCAGGGAATCCTCGGCTGCAGTATAGTCTGTATTCCCTGCTCCTCAGGGAATCCTAGGCTATTGTTTAGCCTGGGTCACCTGCCCCTCAGGTGATCATTCTCTTTATCACCACCTGTGGTCCCTGCTGCTCAGGCGCCCACTGGCTGCAGTGCAGTCTGAATCCCCTGCCCCTCAGGGGATCCTTGGCTGCAATATTGTCTGTGTCTCCCGCTCCTCGGGAGATAACTTCTCTTATTACTGTTGCACCAAACACAATACCACATTAGGGGCTTGATTCACAAAGCGGTGCAAAGTGTTTGCACGCCAGTGAAAAGCCCCTTATCACGCCTAAACTCACTTTAGGCGTGATAAGAAGAAACTCGAAGAGCAGGAAAAAGCGGTGATAACTCAGTGGTGAAAAGGTAATCACGCCTAAAGTCTTTTAGGCGTGATAACTGGGTTATCACCGCTTTGTGAATCAAGCCCTAGGTGTCCTGTGTCTAGCTATACTTGTATTATTGGTAATTCTGCAGATCACCACATAATCAGGTATAGCATCTGTATTATTGGTGATACTGCAGATCACCAATAATCAGAAAGATCTGTGTTGCAGACACCAATCGTTACAAAAAAAATCACTAAAATCAAAATGTTGACAGTGTAATACATACATTATGTAAGTAGAGCAAATATTTATCTAATTATATATGTATATCTAAGCAATTAAGGTTACTCTGACTAAATACGAGTAGTCTTATAAAAGGTTATTTGAAATCATGGGCGTAACAATAGGGGATTCAGCAGAAATCAGAATTTCTGCAGGGGGGCCCAGCGATTCCTAGTTATGCCCCTGTTTAAAATCCTGGTTGCTCTAAAGCTCCTATTCTTTAATTTAAAGGGACAGATTGAATAATGTCAAATAGAATTTAAAGTCAACTAAACCCAAAAGTGAACAGAGCAAATTCTAATAGCACTCAGGTTGATAAGTGCATAGAGAAATGGTGGAAAAGAAATCTGTTGCACAAAATACCCTTTTCAAAACGGCTTTGAGATGAAGTACAACTTTCTTTCTCTCCTTTGTATATTCAGCAGAGCCATTCAGGAACAATAATTGAACTCTAAAACTAAGCAGAACAATAGAAAGATAACATTTTCCAGCTGCAAAAAGTACAGCTTTCAAATGGTTTTCTAAATATAAAAATACTTATAATTTGCACTAATCATCAGGGGCTTGATTCACAAAGCCGTGGTAACTCTTATGGTCGCGGTAGTGTTAACATTTTTTTTGCGCACAATCGCGAATTTGTACAGAAACCGTTATGTGCGCTGTAACGCTAGCATGACCCTGATAAGAGTTATCACGGCTTTGTGAATCAAGCCCCATGAGTGTTTCAACTTCAGCAATGGAAGATAGAGCCGCTGCAACCACCAATGCAGAGCCAAAGGGGAGCCAAAGGGGAGCCAGGGATCCAAATGTCTCCAAGCAAAGTTTCCAAAAAAGGATATCCTGCTACACCGATTGGCAAGGTAAAAAAATCCAAGACTTTATTTAGAACATCAAATAACAGAAAAAAAAGCTCACGCGTATCGGAGCTCTGCATGGCTCCTTAATCGTAGCTTACGTATAAATGTGTTACAGGTTTAAATAGACAGATGCCGGCCCCAAATGGGCGTTGCCTCTGCCTTAATTACTTCCTGGTGGTTTTGCTGATCTGTGCTGCGAAGGCTCTTTAGCCTGCAGCACAGATCAGATAGCAGCCAGGACGATCAGAATTCCCCCCTTTTTTCCCCACTGGGGGGGGGGGGATGTCCTGCTGGGGGGGTCTCATCGCCGCCGGCTGTTTGCACTTGCGGGGGGCGCCCCCTCCGCAGCGCTTTCTGGCCTCCTTCCCCTTCCCTCCCTCTCCCTCCCCCTGTGAGCGGCGCAGGACGGATTTCCGTCCTGCGCAGCCTCAGATAGGCTTCAGCCTATCAGATGCCGGCGATCCCCGGCCAATCAGAGGCCGGGGATCGCCGATCTCCTCTACGGTGCTGCTGCGCAGCAGCGCCATATGTATGTAAACAGCGGGGAAGATCTTCCCCGCGTGTTTACATTTACCCTGCGAGTCGCGATCGGAGGCTCGCAGGGTGTTCACGGAGACACCCTCCGTGAACTGACATGGAACGGCCGCCCATGGAAACCACTTCAGGATTCAGGGGCGTACTTATGCGTACGCAGAATCCTGAAGTGGTTAAAGTGACAAGTACATATATATGCATAAAATGGCAGAGCCAATGCAAAATTTAGCAAATGTAAAAACTGAAAAACCACACATACAAACAAGCACCAAGTATATAGTAGTACACAACACATATTATGGAAATATATCACTAATGGGCAACCCACAAACGGCTGCACATGAGTGAAATACAAAAAAATTACATGGACAATGTATAACCCTATAAAAAAAATAGTACATCAATGCAATGAAATAGTTATAGTGGTAATAATTGGGGGAAATATCAAAATTAAACTCTGATATAAGTCAGGCTGATGTCTAATCTTGAATTCAAGCCTGTAGGAATACGATTGCCCAGCTTCCAAATCCAGAATGCTTCACGTTTCAGTAATATACTAAGGATATCACCCTCCCTAGGTGAATGTACTATTTTTCCACCAGGCCCATTATAGTGTTTGGAAATCCGTAGAGGCCGAGTGGTACAACCAACATACTGGCGTCCACAAGCCTCACAGTGTTTCAACTTCACTCGTGTGTTTAGCTGCACATTAAAGCGGAACCAAACCAAACATTTTTTAATTCAAAATATTTAGTTGCACCACTCTGACACATAAAAAAGATAAATAAACACTGATTCAAGCCTATGAGCATTTCAGTGCATGCTTTTCACCCTTCTCTTTTCATACCTAGGGTTATACAGGTGGCAGCCATTAGCAATTCCTCCTTTGCTGGACAACATCTATTCCACCAGTCTGCCGGATTCTGTCCCAGCAATATGAAAGGAAGGGAGGGGTTTCTCCAATAAATGTAAAATATTTTAGATTTGTCATCATGCAGCTGAAAAAAGGCTGCTATTTATGATTATAATTTAGAAAAGAGATGTTATGTCTGAAATCTTGTATTTTTAATTTGGGCCCACTTTAATATAGGCTTAGGTTGCAGCAATACCGAGCCCTGATGTACTGTATGTAGCTAATTAAACTGAATCCGTAGCGGAACACTGCTGTATTGTCATTTACAATCTTCAGTTTTAATTGTCTTTTAAATTGCTGGAAATGCCTCATGTGTGTTCCTCCTACTTATTGGATTGAATATGAATTAATAAAACATTTTCCTCCACATTCTCTATAGCAGGGACTATCATTTTTGGTGCGTGATATGTGTATATATGGCAATGCAACCATAGTCATTGTTTCCGAGAGTTCTATCAGAGTAATGTGTTCCTCAAACCTTAGTCAAACCTCCCCCCCATTGCCTTTTCAGGTTTTTCTCTTTAAATTTTCAAGGTGACTTCTTACAAAAGAGTTTTATCTGTACAAAGGGATGCCATTAATTATTATTGTCTGAGCCATATGACATGAGCTCTAGAGAAATATCACATGTGAATGTATAAATATGTGAAAAGAAAGACTGAATAGCTGGGCATCCTTAATCATGTATTATATTTCGATACCTGATTGACCAATTTAGAAAACAGTCTTTCTTGACAGCAGTAGCTTCTGTAAAAATGTCCCTGGAATTTTTTGGTTTTAAAATTTCTCTATATAAGAGAACCACCTGCAGTGAAACACATATTAGCTCCTAGCAACTGGGTGAATAAAAGTGTTTATGAATGAACACTATGAATAAAGCTGTAAAGATAAAATTCCTGACGGTGATGCTGGAAGGAGTTATTTTCAGTCCATAAGTAAATAACACAACAAAAGCTAAGAATCTTGTGATTTATTAAGTAGTTCTCCCATTCTCAAGATAGAAAAGCTCTTTATTGGCCAATGACAAAGTCATCATGAATATCTACTATAGTTTCTTTGTACCCCAACATTTTTTAGAACTACAGTTATTGAATGGAGCAGTACATCCTATGCTCAAATCAGCAATAAAAAAAAAACACAGGTTAATTTCATAGCTACAACTCTATACCCTAAAACAATCCACAGGGAATCATTATGTGGCAAACTAAGGGAGGGTTCAAAATTACCACGGCTTAAAAAGCATGCATAATTCTGCATTTGAGATTTTCTTTTTTATTTAGAACAAACAATTGTGTGCAGTTTTGCATTTTTAAAACACTCTTGTATGCAATAAATTGCAGTGCAAATTTTGCATGAATACCATTGAAGCTAATTTACATGAAAATACAAAGCACATTCACATTTGTTGCATTCTGATAGACGTGTATTTGAAAGCAAATTGCGCATTGCACAGGAAACAAACAAAACAAAAAACAGACTTGCCATTAGAAATTTTAACAACGAAATACTGCAAACGCAAAATTTACACATGATCGTGAAATACACTAAACGTACAGTGAACGTGTTTTGGTATTTTGCAAATCAGAAGCATTTTTTTAAGAAGAAGTGTGAACCCTGCCTAAAGCTTTCATCCAGGAGTGCATCTGAATAGTAGAAATGTAATATTCACTATTATGTAAAGTAAAAGTAAAAGAAATAAAATAAAATAAACTGCAGGACTAGTAGTGCTAACTAATCCGTCACGCTAATGCCTTTCCTACCATTTTCCTCTATTTACAATTGTGTTTGGTTCCTCTTCCCCTTGCTAAGCATACATTGTCCCTTCTCTGCAAGGACCATGGCACCACAAGCAATCTATTTTGAGCAGTATTATGTCCCATTGAAAAACCCTTGCATGTGTGCACCCCTAAATTATAAACAGCTGTGTGGAACAGTGGGAAAATTGCAGCACAGTGCTAAATTAATTTGCACTAGTTTGTTTTTTCTGCTTGACTTCAGAAGGGCCTGCTTACTTTTTATTTTATTTTTAATTTATTTAGTTTGTAAGATTGCCTAAACTTTTTTTTGCTCAACTGCAATAAGTTTTGAAATGTGTTCGCTACCTGTGATAAATTAAATGAAAACATATTTAAAGCGGAATATAACCCTGCATTTCAACTTTGCTCTTAAACATTTACAGTATATTATATGCAACCAGCATTTTTTTTTTACTAGACCAGCATTGGAAGGGTTACACAGGGCTTTAAAGTTCCTGGAGATTTCTGCAGATGCATCCGAAGCTGAAATAGATACATTTTGTTTACATAAATGTATCTAAGTGTTAAATGTGACTCATCTCTCTGACTGAGAAGGAGCTTGGAGGACAGCCAAACAGTGTGTAACATTTATCAATAGATACATATAACTAAATAGAATGTAACAATCTGAACTTCTGCATATCTCTCCACGGAACTTTAAACCTCTGTGTTTAACCCTTCCAATGCTGGTCTAGTAAAAAAAAAAATGCTTTTTGCATATAATATGCTGTAAATAATATTTTAGAGCAAAGTTGAAATGCAGGGTTATATTCCGCTTTAATGGGAGGCCAACATTCCACAAGACGCTATAATTTATTTGTAGCAGCAAAACATCAGTACAGTTAACACTTTTTTTAGCCTACAGAGACTCTTAATTATTCACATTACAGGTCTACATGCATAAATTGCTTTCACATCACAGTATACATTAGCAATATTCCTTTGCCAAGGAATGGCATGTTTCATTAATAACAACAAGTCCTGCAATTTCCATCATGGTAAATTTGAATACACAATGAATCGCTAGGTCTGCCTCACAGGAGCATCCCGAGTCTTTGCAACTAGTTCATTATTAACATTTAGCACATATGATCATTTTCATTCGACCACGACGGCCAACATTTTATTGAAAATTTGCATTTCTTTTTCCAGACATGACTGCAGGAAATAGATAGCCAGCTCCTCCAAAACAGATAGTGACATGATGGCAGAGATTGGATTATAAGATCCTCTGAAGACAGTTAAACGCATGGCAGGATTACATTGTAAGCTTCTCTGATGACAGTGGCACAATGTCAGGGATTAGATTGTAAACTCCTTTGAGGACAGTATCAGGATTGCATGGATTAGATTGTAAACACCTCTGAGAATAGTTAGTGACATGATTTCAGGGATTAGCACATGACAGCAGAACTGCAATGGGAACTGTGACAGGGGAAGGTTCAGAAGATGTAGAGCAGATGCAACCATCAGTCGTGTTGTCTCTCTCCTGCAGCTCCGAGCCCCTGCTCACACTTTCACCAGGCACCTTGCAGTAAGTTCTTCAGGGAGGTCACATTGATGTCACTCCTCCTGTGCCTACTCCCTGAGGTTTCTCTGACTTCTCTGACCATCTGCCCTTGAAGACTTCCCCAGCCATCACAAGTAATGATGTGACGCAACAAATCTCTACTCCTCTGATAGGATAAAGATGTGGTAATAATAATGCCAGTATTATATAGCGCTTTTCTCCTGTCTGACTCAAAGAGCTTACACTCAGTAGGCAATAGCAGCGTTAGGGAGTCTTGCCCAAGAACTCCTTACTGAATAGGTGTTGACTTACTGAAAAAGGAAGAGCCGAGATCTGAACCCAGGTGGCCTGTGTCAGGCAGAGGCAGAGCCCTTAACCACTACACTATGCAGCCACAGGTAGGGCAGAGTCAGACTTGGTGAGCATGCATCCGGCAGTGAACGACGAGCTGTTCAGGGGACTGTTGAGCCATTCACTGCCTCCTTCATCCTGCTAGTGCCAGACCCAACCATCTGTAGTCAACTACCTTTATGTGCAAACTCTTAAGCAGGGCGGCTGCGGACAGGGTATGGATGTTAATGTATGTTTGCAGAGTGCCGCAAATCTGGCAGGAAAAGTGGGTTATGTTAGGATAACGGCTAGTGCCAGCCCACTGCCAGAGCTTTAGAAGATGTGCATTGCCATAAACTATCAGGTATGTTGTTGCTCCCACACTGCCCCACCGCCTCACCATCAACACAAGGGTAAGTAACGGTAAGTAAGGGTAGTCTTTTAATGCATACTTGCTGTTGCAGTATGAAGATCCTTTTTTAATAAAGCTATACTATCTAGTTAAGGCAGTTCTTGATTGTTCTCTACACTTGTAATGCCCTAGGCCATGGTCTTTATGGCTTCGCTGGAAATCCAGCCATGTACTGAGCAAATATGTAGCAGTTGCTGATTGACAGGAACAAATTGTGTAGTTGATTACCAAATCATAACCTTTGACACTGGTCCTTTGTATGTAAATTTGCTATATAAACATATACTTATGGTTAAATTGTCTATAAATGGTCCTGGGTTGGATATACCTGACAGCCCTATTATGCAAGATTATTGTAACATTTGGCTCGATTCACAAAAGGGTGCTAACTCAGTTAGCACACCTAAAAGCTTTGGGCGTGCTAACTAGGGTGCTAAGCAGTTAGCACGCCCAAAGCTTATATTGATCGCGTGCAAAGTTTAGCGCTGCGCGTGAAGCGATGGTTTGGTCCCACCTGGTGCGACGGTTTGGTCGCACCCGGTGCGACGTTTCGCGCGCACCACGCAGTGCTGTGCATCCTAAAAGGCTTTGGGCCTGCTAAGGTGCTTTTAGGCGTGCTAACTAAGTTAGCACCCTTTTGTGAATCAAGCAGAACCCATGGTGTGTGTATGGGGGATTCACATAACATTTTAACTAATGCTACCCCTACTGCCAATGGAGGGGTGCTATTAATGTCAGGGAAATTTTTTATAAAGCATTTCACCAAGCTCAGTCATTATTATACATTAATATAGTGCTGACACTTTCCACAGCATTTCACAGGGTAACCTGAATAATTCATGTCACTAAATTCCCCCAAGGGAGCTCACAGTCTAATGTCCCAACCAGGTATAGGAAATCCAAAAGCGGAGTAAGGCACATCTTCAGCATATTCTGGGTGCTTGATAAGGTGGTATTACCACTAACATTTGCAAGTACAAGTATTATCAGCACACCAATTTGAGGTTACTGCACACTATTTATTGTTGCCAGTTTCCACAGAGAAGTCCAACAATTGTTTCAAGGGCCAAAAAGGTTCCACCTTTATCAATGTGTGTGGTTACCAAGTGGTTACTAAGTATACAAATTAGTATGGCATCTAGGCAGGGCCGGGCCGAGGCAGAGGCTGGAGAGGCTGCAGCCTCAGGGCGCAGTGCACAATTCATTCAGTTGTCATTCCCAATTGTGTTTGAAGCAGAAAGAAATAGGAAAAGGGGATACATGGCAGTGACTGCAAGTCAGATAACTAGAGATTAAGGTATTGGGGAGGTTGGGGGCCCTGGGGCACCTCTTAGTCTAGTAGCAATCAGTGTGTGACGGCTGGGGCGGAGGGATGGAGGGGCGCACTTTGGTGTCTCAGCCTTGGGTGCTGAAGGACCTTGTCCCAGCTCTGCATCTAGGCAAGTTGATATTACTTAGGGAAATGGTAAAGTGTGGAGCTCTATCTCCATGCCTTTGCCAACTCACATGGATTTGAACAGTGAGGAATACTTTTCAAAGGGGACACAACATTTTTACACACCCCTTCCCCTTGCAAAGCACCCTTGAACCAGTGATAAGGACAATGAATTATTTCCACTCCTGTGTACTCAAGAGGAAGATTAGACCAATACAATGAGGAGGCTTAGGGTGCTGTGTGGTCACCCTGTTAATAAGTGGCAAACACATAGCCACTTCCAAGCAGGTAAATAGCTGATAGGGGACTTTCAGCAGAAAGAGTTCTCTTCTGGCATCCTCTCAGTCTGCTGTGTCTACTGGTTTCCATAAATCTTTAGAAGCTTTTATACTCTTCCTGCAGCCAGCCATCCTCTGCAGGGGCGTAGCAATAAGGGTTGCAGAGCTTGCGACCACATCGGGGCCCTTGGTCCAGAGGTGCCCCAAAGGGCCCTCCCTCATCTACAGTATTACCTTCCTATTGGTCCTGTGCTCATAATAATCACTTCTATAGGTACATTGAATAGTGGTAATCATAAACAAACTGCTCCCCATCCTCTGACACTGTAGTTGCCATTGGCAGGTTTTGGTGCGCCGTATCAATTGCTATGTTAGAGTGCTTGGGGGGCCCCAATGTAAAATTTGCATCGGGGCCCACAGCTCCTTAGCTGTGCCACTGATCCTCTGTGTTGCCTGCATGTCCTCTATGTTGATGGAAGAGATGCCATGAGAACAGACTGTTCTCTGAGATCAGGACCCCAACTGATAAATAACTACCAGCCCCCCCCCCCCCCCCCATCAGTGACGGGAAGCAATAGTGAATGTAGAGGTAGTGAAAGCACCAGAGCCCCTGGATGAGAAGGGCCCAGTAGAGGCCATTATTCAACCGCTTTATTGGTTCTTTATTGGTTGTAAGGAACATCTCTGTATGTACTTTGATTAGTAGGAGACTGTTCTCCTTCCCAGCCAACATGTTTCTGACACTGCAATTGTCCTTGGCAGGATTTAGTGCTTCATATCAATTGTTATGTATAAAGTGCTTGAAGGGGCTCAATATAAAATTCACAATGGGGCCCAGAGCTCCTAAGCTACCCTACTGCCCCCATATTGCTTACATTCCTGTAAAAGCAGATATGTCAGGCAGATGAAAAGCAGTATGGAGCACAGTGGCTAAAGGTGGCAAGAAAGATAAGTTAACTGACTCGGTCCCCCACTCCCTCACAGGTAGGTACAGTTTTGCTTTTCGCAAAACTGTTTGCTCATTCCAATTCCTGAATTGCAATATCCGACTATATCAACTGCTTGGTAAACAAAAACATTTAGAACCCATATGCAACACTATTTATTTATTTTATTTATTGTATTTATAAAGCGCCAACATATTACGCAGCGCTGAACATTAATTTAGGTTACAGACAATATTTAGGGTTGACATACAGCAATATGACAATACAGGAATACAAGAAAACCAGATCACACAGCACAGTATTAGTACAAGGTAATGCTTAGTCAGTCACTGGATGAAGCATGGAGATTAGGCAAGTTAGGTTCACTCAAATGCATGGCATGGGTTCACAGTAATGGAGGTGCCAGATCAGGTAGGACACAAAAGGAGGAGGACCCTGCCCAAAGGCTTACAATCTAGAGGGAGAGGTAAAGACACGAATGGTAGTGGACCAGAGTTCAGCTGTAGGTTTAGAGCACTTGTGAGGGGTAGTAGGCCAGAGTGAAAAGGTGAGTTTTGAGGGCTTTCTTGAAGATGTTGAAGGAGGGGGCTGCCCTAATGGGTGGAGGTAGGGAGTTCCATAGTGTTGGAGCAGCTCTTGAGAAGTCCTGGAGGCGTGCATGGGACTGGGTGATGCGGGGGGCGGTTAGGCGAAGTTCATTGGAAGAGCGGAGTGAGCGGCTAGGTGTGTACCTCTGAGTAAGATCGGAAATGTAGGTTGGACAGGTTTTGTGGACAGATTTGTAGGTCAGACACAGTATCTTGAATCTGATTCTGGACTGGATAGGAAGCCAGTGGAGGGATTCTAGGAGGGGATCTGCCGTGGTGGAGCGATGGGAGCAGTGGATAATTCTGGCTGCCGCATTCATGATGGACTGCAGTGGGGCTGTTCGGGTCATAGGGAGACCAGACAGCAGGGCATTGCAGTAGTCAAGGCGGGAAATTATGAGGGCATGGATGAGGAGTTTGGTGGTGGCAGAGGTCAGGAAAGGGCGAATCTTACAGATGTTACGAAGGTGGAAGTTGCAGGACTTAGTGAGGTTTTGGATGTGGGAAGTGAATACCAAATAGCATCCATTTGACACCCAGTATTGCACCCATTACATCTTAGCACTCAGCACAGTTTGGCACCCAGCGTTTCTTAGCAGGGTTAGCACCCACCAATTGCTTAGCACTTACTGCACTAAGGCATCTAAAACTATTTAGCACTCATTGCCACATGGCACCCCACAACTTTTATGCACCCAAAATTATGCAGCATTCTTCTTTAAACTAGAGATGTCAGAATTGCCCATTTCTGCTTCCGCAAAAATTCCAATTTCAGTTTTTCCGATTGCCGAGTATTCTATTAGGCATTTTTGCATCAGAGAATGCAAAAAAAAAAAAAAAAAAGTAAAAAACAGAAAGTCTTGAAATTGCTCTAAAGTAAAAATGTTGCAGAAAAATTCTGCATTGTCTGATTGGTTCAATGCTTCAGACTTTGTGATTGGGCTACAATTACAGAGTTGCAGTAAATTTGATTTCCACAGAATTCCGATTACGGTTTTCCAATTTCTGAATTCCGATCGGAAATGTGGAAATTTCAATTCCACTGAATTTAAATGAGCATACCTACTTGGATACCAATATTGCTTTGCTTTCACAGCACCTTAGCAGCAACCATCGTATTTTAGCACCCTCTGGACATTGACTTGAACAGAAACTTGGCACCCACTGCACCTTAGTACCTACTACAGCTTAGCAACCACTTGTAATGCCCCATTCACACTAGAGCGTTTTGCCGCGATTTCGGCAAAACGCTCAAATGTTAGCGCTTTTTAAAAGTGCTAGTGTAATGAAACCCTATGGGCCCATTCTTACTTGGGCGATTTGCGCTAATCACCGCAAATCACCCAAAAGCTCCCAAAAACGTGAAACGCAAACGCGTCGCCTGCACCATTTTCAGGCGAGTTCACGTTTCAGTGCTATAGAAGCGCTAAACACGATTGCGGCAAAATCACCGCAGTGCTCAGTGGTTTCTCTGCGTGAAATCGCGAAAAAATCACTCCTGCAAATCGCCGGCTATAATCGGCTGCTACTTGGCACCCAATGCAACTTAGCATAATCATAATTAATCGTATAGTTTGCGGCTTACTGCAACCTAGCACCCACTAAAACTTTCCTCTATTTGTGTTTTAACTAGAGATGGCCCGAACGGTTCGCCCGGGAACAGTTCCCGGCGAACATCAGCTGTTCGGGTTTGTGGCGGGTAGGGAACAGATAAGGCGGTTCGATCTGCCCCCTATACCTCATCATTGGGCTAAACCTTGACCCCCTACATCACAGTCAGCAGACACATGGCAGCCAATCAGGCTGCACTCACCCACGGACCCTCGCCCCCCTATAAAAATGCAGCAGCGCCGACCATTAGTGATGTTCATCCGAGCTCGGATATCCGAAATACTCGGATATCCTAGCTCTTTTTTCACTATTCGAGCTCGAATACCGAGCTCGAATAGTATTAGCTATCCGGGCTGTGCTATCCGAGCGCACTCGGATAGCAATCAGCTATCCGGAGATATCCTAGCTAGGTGAGCTCGGATAGCGTCATCCGCTCGGATAGCGTCACGTCAGACGTCACCTCGAGTCCTCACAAACAAATCAGAGGGCTCCCAGCCCTCTGACTGCAGCCAATCACAGAGGGGGAGCCTGGCCAAGCCCCCCTCTATATATAGCGGGCGTCATGTTGCCTCACTCGTCCTGCTTGCGACTTACTGACTGACTGTACTGAGAGACTGCTCCAGTGCTTTTTGTCTGTGCAAGTGCATTTATTGTTCAATACACCAAGCGTTTTTACACTCCAACACTTGATATTCACCTGTATTGCTTTGTATTGTAGATAGATTGCATTTTAGGCAGTTTAGTTTGTGTGATTAGGGACTAGGGAGGGAGACTGTCACTGGTGCTGCTGCAGCTGCAGCCAGCAGCTAGGCCCTGTGCCTAGGCAAGGCAACCTGCCCTGCTCTGTGCTCTAGTCTCTAGTTACCTGTGAATAGCAACAAAGATGAATCCTAAGGGACCGCACCACACCACCAATTATATAAATAATTAATGAGCTTTATTTGAACAAAGTTGTACAAGAATCATAAAAACAATTAAAACAGTAAATCCCAGGTTGACACAATAATATACAATCAAAGCTATGTGCATAATAACAGCCTAACCCTTCACTCACAACCACAATAATTCATGAGTAGCAACAGAGATGAGAAAGTGACATGTGCGAGGCACCCCTGGAAGGACAAGAGCCTGCACAGAAAGTGCAATAGTGCATAAATAGCAGCAAACAGTATTGTAATAGACCCCAAGAATGAGGAAATAAACAACAATGTGTAATGAAAAATGACAATAGGAAGTGAAAAAGTATGAGGTCCAACGGACCAAACAGCAAGTGCACCAAAAAGACTCACCAAAGTTAGGAACTGGAGGAGGAAGGGCTGCGTCAGCCTGGGATGTGTGCCTTCGCGATTCACCGCATCAAGCGGCTTCTACCGGGCAACTAATCTAGTTACCTGTGCTCTCACCTGTCCTACTCTACTGTACTACTTCTGTGTTAGATAGATTATTGAACCATTTTGTAGTTAGCAGGCCCAGCTTTACTGCTATACCTGTCCTGTATCTGCTCTCTGTAATCTAGTCACACCTGTTCTATTGTTTAGTTAGTACTGTAGTACTGCAGTCAGTGCTAGTAGTAGTTAGAGTAGTAGTACTACTGTGTTCGCTTTCTACAGAACTGCTGTGCTGTGAGCAGTGCCAGTGTGACAGTGTGCACTAGTGTCTTCCCCTCTGCTGTCTGACTGGCACTTGGCACGTGCCACATCCGGCATGCTCCTGGCACACGTTACACCTGCTGCTGCATTGCCCTGCTGCCTGTGCAGCTCCCACCACCAGGGTGCCACAGGCCACTGATACCACCTATATTTAACCCAAAACACAATTGCTGCGTAATTTTTTGGAGGTGTCTGGGGTAAAAACGGTCATGTCCCAGTTGTGCAGTTGGACTTTGGACACAATGTGGGCTACACGACTGCTGTCTGGAACCTAGGCCTGATGTTAATGTACAGCTATTTTTTGGGGGGTGGGGGGGGGGATTTTAAGTCCCCACATCATCAATTAGTGTTCCCCTTTACAAAATAATGATGCTACATGCCTCATATACCATAAAAACGTTTTTAACCACTCTGGCGTTCTATTAAGATCGCCAGGAAGGCTGGGGGAGGGGTTTTTTTTTGTAAAAAAAAAAACTATTTCATGCAGCCAACTGAAAGTTGGCTGCATGAAAGCCCACTAGAGGGCGCTCCGGATGCGTTCTTCTGATCGCCTCCGGCGACCAGAAGTAACACGAAAGGCTGCAATGAGCGGCCTTCCATGTTTCGCTTACCTCGTCGCCATGGCGACGAGCGGAGTGACGACATGGACGTCTGCCGACGTCCTGACGTCAGCCGCCTCCGATCCAGCACTTAGCGCTGGCCGGAACTTTTTGTTCCGGCTACGCTGGGCTCAGGCGGCTGGGGGGACCCTCTTTCGCCGCTGCATGCGGCGGATCGCCGTGCTGTAGCGGCGATCAGGTAGCACACGTGGCTGGCAAAGTGCCGGCTGCGTGTGCTGCTTTTTATTTGAGCCAAATCGGCCCAGCAGGGCCTGAGCGGCAGGCTCCGGCGGTACTGGACGAGCTGAGCTCGTCCAGACCGCTCAGCAGGTTAAAGCAATTTAAAGGCCACTTCCGGTTTTTCTATCCGGATATCCGAATTTGCCCGGATAGCCCGGATACTGTGGTCGGATATCCGATTTGCATTCAGAACGGAAAATTTTGAACTC
The DNA here is from genome assembly GCF_040937935.1 of Hyperolius riggenbachi. NCBI lineage: Eukaryota > Metazoa > Chordata > Amphibia > Anura > Hyperoliidae > Hyperolius > Hyperolius riggenbachi. The sequence goes on from NC_090650.1 coordinate 328,392,016, forward strand.
TGATATCCGGATCCGAATCGGATCCGGATTTTGAAAAGGGGTATCCGAGCATCACTGCCGGCCATGTTCTCAGTCTGGTGCTGCTGCTATAGTGAGTGGAAGGGAGAGACATTTCTGCCTAGACAGGGACAGTTATCTAGGTGCTTCTGGTTATTGCTGATTGCTGAAAGCACCCCAAATCAAAAGCTCTTTTGTGGGCTCATATTGCTCTATTTGTTTGTGTGCGTGCGCATGTGCGCGCGTGAGAGAGAGACACTGGTCACACTGCATACAGGCTACAATCATTGCTGGGCTGTGTAGTTCTACTATACTCTATCTATATTGAAAGCAAGCCAGCACACTGTCTAGCATAAACTGTGCTTAGCTAACCCCTGGACTACTCGGTGCCCAGGCTTGACCTGTGGCCAGAGCTGTCACTATTTGCCATCAAACTTCTGGCTTACCCCGCCTCAAGCGCTGTTAGCAGTTAGCACGCTGGTGAAAAGCTCTTTATCACGCCTAAACTCAGTTTTGGAGTGATACGTTTAGGCGTGATAAGTTTAGGCGTGATAAGTTTAGCACCAACTGGGTTAGCACCGCAGTGCACAGCTGATCAAACGTTTTTCGCTAGCAAAGTCTGCTGCAATTCGCATAGAGTTTAATGGCGCTGCTTTGCGTGCGGGACTTTGCGCGCAATCTAAACTTATCACGCCTAAACTGGCTTTTCACTAGCGTGGTGCAATGGTTATCACGCCTAAAGTCTCTAACTGGGTTAGCACCGCTTTGTGAATCGAGTCCATTGTCACTGACAAGAGAAGTCACCTAGGTCAAAAAAGTGTTCAGTACCTCACCTTTATTAAAAAGAACGAGGCATGGATTGCGGGGGGCTAGTGCTTGCCTGAAGACTAAATCAGTCCCCACACAGCATCTCTGCCTGAAGGCCGCTTGACTGCCTTCTCTGACACCACCAACAGGGTCAAAACCAGGACTCCAGGTGGATTCCTGGATTTTTAAGGCCACTGCTAGCCGCGGCTGCTGCCAAAAATATTTTTTTTTCTGGTGTGTGTACATGCCTAATTTTTCTGGCTGCACTGTGGCTGCAACAACAAAACAAAAGGAACGTACATGTGTCAATTCCCCTTTGTGATCGTTACCTTACCGCGGTGAAGGGGCTTGCATATCACAATGAAGCAATGACCTAAATGAGCGGGTTGGACAGACCAAATGCGATCAGCTGGACAGTCACTGTTCTGTCATCGAGCTACCTCAGCCCGACTATATGGGCTGGAAAACCGCCATCGTCTGCACTCTCGACAACGTGCGCACCAGCACGGCCATCACTACACAAACAGCCATTTGTGGTGCGTTAAACAGCGAGTTTGGTCTATCAGTGTGAAGCAGTACACTACTTACACTACCTGATCGATGTGTACACACGCAAGATGTTTTAAAGCACTTTATGCCTCCAATTTAGCAATGTAATTTCTGCCCTTTAGGGATTGTAACCCTACTCTGCGTCAAATATGTAATTTTCCGAGGGACTTTTGGTATGTATCCCACTCCGCCATGCTCCCCTCCAGGTGTTAGACCCCTTGAAACAACTTTTCCATCACTTTTGTGGCCAGAAATAGTCCCCGTATGTTTTAAAACTTGACTGCCCATTGAAGTCTATGGTGGTTCGACTGGTTCGCACGAACTCAAACTTTTGCGGAAGTTCGCGTTCGCAGTTCGCAAACCCAAAATCTGAAGTTTGAGCCATCTCTAGTCTTAACACTAGAGATGAGCACAGATTTTTTGGAATTCCAGATTCCATTTTTTACATAGGAATTTTGTAATTTACAGATGAAAGCCACAATTCTAGCAATTACACTGGTAATGTCCAAACGTTATTAAAAATTGCATTTGTGTAACAAACATTTTTGGTACAACTGGAAAGAAAAAAGGTTTGCTAAGCATGCTCAAGGGACATGAATGTAGAAATCCTAAGCAAAAAAAAAAAAAAACATTCTAAGCAAAAATTATAACATTGTGAAAATCTTTTCACATTCACTTTAACTATATAAATTACAATTTCACAATGCAAATTCGTCAATCAGTAAAATTCTAAATTCCGTGCAAATTTTGGGGAATTTTGTACAATTTGGCAATGCCTACCATCCCAACATGAAACCTACTGCTACTTTCTATACTTTCTAATATCTGGGGCCTCCTACTTGTTTGTCATTCACTACCGACTACTTCTCAATAGAGATGGCCTGAACAATTCGATTGCAAACGTACTTGTGTGAACATCGCTGGTTTGCGTTGAAACGCAAACTTTATTGTGAGTTCGACCCGCCACTATACTACATCATTAGGTTCAACTTTGAACCTCTACAGTCAGCAGACACATGGTAGCCAATCAGGCTACACTCCCTCCTGGAGCCCCCCCCCCTCCTTATATAAGGCAGCTGTGTTGGCCATTTTCCTCACTGAGTTGCTGCAGTAATTAGAGAAGGGAGGGGTGCTGCAGAGATACATAGGAAAAGCTTAGTTAGGCTTGTTAGCTTGCTCCTTGCTGATACTTATTGCTAAAAAGCACCCCACTACAGCTCTTTTGAGAGCTAATGTTCTTGTGATCTGTTTTTTTTTGTTTTTGTGTGGCCCATTGACACTTGCATATACAGCCCTGTCAGTCACAGCTGGCCCTTTCTAATTCCTATACTGTGCAAGTTCCAGCACATTCAGTTACTACCTTTTCACTGCACCTGTGTGACAGCTGCACATTTGTAATACTAGTCAATGCATGCCTGTTCAGTGCACCTGCGTGACAGCATGCAGTGTTATATATAGCAGCCACTGCATTAGAGATGGCCCAAACGGTTCGCCGGCGAACGGTTCCCAGCGAATTTCTGTGGTTTGCGTTCAAACGCAAACTTTTCCGGAAGTTCGGTACGCCCCCATAGTGCATCATGAGGGTCAACTTTGACCCTCTACATCACAGTCAGCAGGCACATTGTAGCCAATTAGGCTACACTCCCTCCTGGAGCCCCACCCCCCCCTTATAAAAGGCAGGCAGCGTCCGGCTTTTCACACTCGTGTGCCTGCAATAATTAGTGAAGGGATAGCTGCTGCAGACTCATAGGGAAAGCTTAGTTGGGCTCTTGTAGGCCTCTTAGCTTGCTCCTTGATTCTTATTGCTAAAAAAGCACCCCATAACAGCTCTTTTGAGAGCTAATCTGGTTCTTGTGATCTATTTTTTTTTGTGTGTGTGTGCCCCACTGACACTTGTGTTGCAAAGACAGCCTTGGTAATTCCTACCGTGTGTGCCACTGCCAGGCCCAGCACATTCAGTGACTACTACCTAGGTGTGGGACAGGGGAAACAAAGAGCGCTCTCTGGTGCATTAACCTTTTAATGAGTCTTCACGCACAAGTGAATAAATAAAAACGTACAATGTATCACTTTTAAAATCGCATATCACACTTTACGTGTAAGTCTCAGCTCCTCCTCGTCCTCTCCAACTCCACTCAGCACGCATCCACACTGTGGCCAGTAGTGAGGGGGACCCCAAAGAAGTCCAGCGCCAGCGGGTACAGGGACGCGGAAGGAAACTCCGGCAGCTGCCTTGCGCCTATTGCGTCATTATGCGTTTTGGCGTCCTACGCCTTTGTCAGATGACGCAATGGCGCAAGGGACGCATAGAAAATACTATCTGGTTGCCTAGCGACCAATTGTATGGCGGTCGCATAGGCACAGGGAAGCAGGGAAAATGCGTGTCCTCGCAGCGGGTAACCACGGAAGGCGTTACCAAACAGTGTCTTAGCAACCCAAGCGTCCCTCTGCTGCTATTATCAGCGGGATGTTTACGGGAGTTTTTCCTTGGGACTGTCTCTACAATTAAAAAGTTATTGTATAAAAAATGATTTTTTTTTAGAAAAAAATCAATTCATTTAAAAAAAATAAATTCATATAAAAAAAAAAATTAATTCATATAAATTTTTAAAAAAAAAAATTATATAAAATATATAAAAATATGTATGTATAAAAAAAATATAAAAAATATAATCTAAAAAAATCAATCAATATCTTGTATATGTATCTTATAATATATTAAATAATTTATACATTTCTTGAATCACAGGATCCATCATTAACCACTTTGTCCTCCTTGACGTATAAAAACGTCAAGGAGGACAGGCGCGCTCCCGCGGCCGATCGCGCGCGTGCACGCGCACTCCCGGCCGCGGAGTCGGTAGCCACGGAATCAATGTATCGGGCTGGGGAGCCCGATTATTGATTCCTCTCCCCCGCTGAAAAAGCGACAGCTTCTCTCGGAAGCTTCGCTCTTTCTGAAGCTGTGTCCCTCTAAGCGTACATTGTACGCTTAGAGTGACGTCATGTAAAAAAAATCGAGATTGCCATCTTGTGGCCAAAAAGTAAAACTACAAGCAAATACCCAAAAACATTACACAACACCAATATTTCCCCAAATAAAACACTTTTATATCCCACCCTCCCAAAAATGCCCACATAAAATGTTTAATAAAAAAAAACAAAAAAAAACATTACTATAAAAAAAAAAAAAACATAAATATTTACCTAAGGGTCTAAACTTTTTAAATATCTATGTAAAGATGAAATATTTCTCTTTATTTTTTTTTTTATAAGCTTGTAAATAGTGATGTATGCAAAACGGAAAAAATGCTCTTTTATTTCCAAATAAAATATTGTCGCGATACATTGTGATAGGGACATAATTTAAATGGTGAAATAACCGTGACAAATGGGCAATAACAATACGTGGGTTTTAATTATGGAGGCATGTATTATTTTAAAACTATAATGGCCAAAAACTGACAAATAATGAATTTTTTCATTTTTTTTCTTATTCTTCCTGTTAAAATGCATTTACAGTAAATTGGCTCTTAGCAAAATGTACCCCCCAAAGAAAGCCTAATTGGTGGCGGAAAAAACAAGATATAGATCAGTTCATTGTGATTAGTAGTGATAAAGTTATAGGCTAATGAATGGGAGGTGAACATTGCTCGGATGCATAAGCTGAAAACGACTGAGATGTTAAGTGGTTAAATCCATTTATACTTTTATAGGGACAGGAAGAGAAATTAAACCCACATAGTGACCTTCAAAAAAAGGGGGGTTTCCTTCATTACTGCTCTCAGTTCACATGATTATTAGCATGAAAAGAGGACTATACTGAATGTGTTTATGTATAGTTACCATATAATCTAAAACAGTTGCAATTGAACATAAGAGCAAAATGATATGGTCATGCCCAAAAGCCTGGGGGAAACAGGGGAAGAGGGGTGGGACTGGAAATGGGGAGGGAAAAGAGAGGAAAGGGTGTGGGGAGGGACTGATGGTAAAGGGATAAGGGGAAGGGAAGGGGAAAGGGTGGTCTGATAATGTATACCAACTCTCTAATTACCAGCAAGAAGGAAGGCTTATTAATTATATGTGGCGACTTCCAGTGCCTCATTCAAACCCACTGGGGTTAAAGAGTTTAGCTTGAAAATCCAAAAGGATTCTCGTTCACATAGCTTCTTATATATTAACCCTTTATTCATATCTTTAGAAATCACCTCTAGACCCAACACTCTTAAATTATCTGTTTTTCCTTCATGACTCTCCTGAAAATGCCTAGGAACGGAATGCTTCACGCATTTACTCTCTATTTTTCTTCTGTGCTCCCCTAATCTTTGGCGCAAAGGCCTTGTAGTTCTGCCAACATAAAATGTATTCAGACACCCACATGTTAGTGCATAAACCACAAAGGAGGAGCCAAAGTTAGTGAATTCTTTAACCTTCACTAGATCTCCATTACTGTCCAAAATTTCTGAGGTGCGGTGACGAATAAACTTACAGCACCTACACCGTTTTTTATTACATCTATAATTTCCCACTAATTGTGGAAAAAATGAACAGTGGTTAGGTTGATTGGAGGAATCTTGTTGGAGATTACTAATATTACTAGGAGCAATTTTATTTTTGATAGATTTAGATTTTTTGAAAATTACTTCGGGATTTTCTGGCAGTTCATTTCTCAACAATGGATCCTGTAAAACTAAGTGCCAATTTTTCTTTACAATACTTTTAATTTTATTGGCACTGGTATTATATGTTGTCACAAAAGAGGGCCCTCTTTTGGCACCTCCTTTGGAGTTGGACGATGAATATTCCTTTTTTCCTTTATTTCTAACCTGAATCCCACCTTGGAATTCTTCAACTACACTGGAAATATATTGGTCATCTTAGCCTTTCTGTAGGAACTTGTTTGCAAGAATCTTGCTTTGTTCATCATAATCTTTAGTCTTAGAACAATTCCTTCGTAAACGGCAGAATTGGCTTTTTGGTATGTTGTGAATCCATGGTGGATGATGACAGCTTGACACATGCAGGTAGGAATTCCCTGCTGTAGATTTAAAGTGGGTCTTAGACTGTATACAGACATGGCCTTCTCTTTTGTGTTCAACCGTTGTCCAAAGAGAACCCCAGATAGCCAGGTAGATTCATATCTCTCTCTTCCTAACACTGCTACTGCCTATAGAGCATGCACAAAAGAGAAGGCCATGTCTGGCTACATATCTGTAAGCAGTGGCTGCATGGTGCAATGGTTAAGGGCTCTGCCTCTGACACAGGGTTCAGAGTTCAAATCTCTGGTATTGTTTACAGGAAACATCCATATCACTCTCAGTTAAGGTTCCCTGTAATCAACCTGTTTCTATTGCATTGAGCATAAATGGTAATTTTTAGGCCAGCTTCACTTACTACTGTAGTGGTACAGTGGTTAGGGTGACTTGCCCACCACACAGTGAGAACTGGGTTCGATTCCCAGCCATGGTATGATGTATACTGGTTTTTAAAATAGTATAATTCCCTGGCAGAAGAGACCCTCCTCCCTCCGGTAGAAGGGTAGAAGGGTAGGAGGGAGGTGGGAGGAGGGAAGTGGGAGGAGGGAGACCCACAAGAGGCTAATTAAAATCTCCCTAGCAGAGTGTGTAGCAGCTGTCCCATAACTAATTAGTGTAGGCAGACAACTGAGTCAAATGGTATAAGGACCTTGCTTGGAGGAGGGAGGGTGGGCGGGTCTCCAGCAGTGAGAGAAGTGTGTTTGGAAATAATATGTCTGCTGACAGTGATATGGAGGGTCAAAGTTTTGCTCAATAGAGCATTATGGGGCGAATCGAACTTCCGCAAAAGTTCGCCTGATGCAGGCGACCGTGAACCCCCAAAGTTCGCCTGGAACCGTTCGCGACATCTCTACCCCCAATATGGACAAAACAAAAAGGCAGAGGCAGGCCACCTGGCAGGTCTGTTCGAGGTCATGCTGTCGTGATTTCGTGCGGCCCTCAACCAAAGAACAGTGTTCAGAAGAAGGCATGTGCCATCAACTCCCAATACTGTCAGGGCATAGTTGACTATTTAACACAGAACACATCCGCATGGAAGCGTGACATATCTTCCTCCTCCAGCTCAGATTCTGGCAACCCACTTAACACTCAGTCGGCCGCCACCACCAAAGTGCCATCACCCAAGGGCTCAGCGGAGTGGAAATTTGTGTGTGTGTCTGCCTCAGATGAGAGCAACGTCATCTGTACTATCTGCCACCAAAAATTGAACCGTGGAAAGACCAAGACCCGTGTAGGGACAACTACCTTACGAAGGCACATGATTACAAAGCACAAACGGCAATCAGGGCCGGCGCTACCATTAAGGCAAATGAGGCAGCTGCCCCAGGGCCCCAGAGCTTGTAGGGGCCCCCAGTGGCTACAAGAGGAAAAAAAATTCAAATCGGCCTTATAGTTTTTGAGAAAATCGATTTTAAAGTTTCAAAGGGAAAAAAATACATTTAAAAACCTGCCGACTTTAATGGTTAATAGCAAATCTACCTTAACCTCCTTGGCGGTTATTTTTTTTTTTCATAATTTAAAAAAATCCTTTTTTTTTTAAAAAAATTTTTTTGTTTCATGTAAAGCTACCAGAGTGGTAGCTACATGAAACACCACTAGAGGGCGCATGTGGCCCTCTAGTCCGATCGTCGCCGGCATCTATAGCAAACAGGGGAACGCGTATATAACGCGTTCCCCTGTTTGGCTTCTCCTGTCGCCATGGCGACGATTGGGATGACGTCATGGATGTCAGCCGACGTCCTGACGTCAGGCACACCCGATCCAGCCCATAGCGCTGCCCGGAACTCATTGATCCGGGCAGCGCAGGGCTCTGGCGGGGGGGGGCCCTCTTCAGCCGCTGCGTGCGGCCGATCGCTGCAGAGCGGCGGCGATCAAGCTGTGCGCGCGGCTAGCAAAGTGCTGGCTGCGCACACAGCAATTTACAGCGCACAAATCGCCCCACCAGGGGCTGAGATCTCCCCCTGCGCGGCATAGCCCGAGCTCAGCTCGGGCTTACCGCCAGGGAGGTTAAATGCTAGAAACCCTAAATTTGCAGGATATGTTAAGGAGATCATTAGGAATAAGAGGAAAAAACAATTTTTCAAAAAGACCTTATATTTTTTGAGAAAATCGATTTTAAAGTTTTGAAGGAAAAAAGTATAGTTTTAAATGCGGTAAATATAACTTAGTAGCAAACCTAACGGTAGTGTAATTTTACATGCATCAAACGAAAGCGCAATAAATTTCCTGACTGGGTTTCCAGGGGGTCTATACGCAGCCGCAGCGCTTTGGCCAGGGATCGCTATACAGCCGCAATATGGCTGTATGAAGATCCCTGGCATTTTTTCCTATTTTCCCAATTTTTTTTTATGTTTAGAGTGTGGGAATATATATATATATATTTTTAAATTATGTGGGGTCCCCCCTCCTGAAACTTTTTAACCCCTTGTCCCCCATGCAGGCTGGGATAGCCAGAATGTGGAGCTCTGACCGATTGGGACTTCACACCCTAACTATACCAGCTCCAAAAAAGGTCCCCTAATGCCGATTTTTGTTCCGGGGTATATGTTGGGGGGGGGGGGGGGTCCAGGTTAATTTTGCCCTGGGGCCCCATTGTTGCTTAAACCGGCCCTGACGGCAATGGGATGACCACCTGAGGAAAAGCAGCACACAAAAGCACAGCAACACACACAATGCAGTGGAAGATACCAGGCCGCAATTTTTTCTCAAAAAAAACCATACCTAAAGTGTACCGTAATGTTGAAAGGCAAGTGGTGAAATCTCTGGCACACAGCGTTGGGTCAAGGGTCCATCTGACCATGGATGCCTGGTCTGCAAAGCATGCTCAGGCCTGCCCGAACACTAAGTCAGTCCCCACACACAGCATCTCTGCCTGCACACTGTGTGAACGCCTGCCCCAAGACTAAGTCGCTCCCCACACAGCACCTCTGTCTACAGGCCGCTTGACTGCCTTCTCCGCCACCACCAACAGAGTCCAGGACTCCAGGCAGATTCCTGAATTTTTAAGCTATAATAATTTTTCTGGTGCGTGTACATACCTGCCTAATTTTTCTGGCTGCACCAAGATAAGGTTGTTGCTTCATTGTGGACAGACCAAATTCGATCAGCTGGACAGTCACTGTTCTATCATTGAGCAACCACAGCCCGGCGACCATATAGGCTTGAAAACCGCCACAGCCTGCACTCTCGCCATGGTGCGCACCAGTCCAGCACGGCCGTCACTACACAAACAGCTGTTTGCGGTGCGTTACACAGTGAGTTTGATGTGTCAGTGTGAAGCAGTACTCTAATTAAACTTCCTGATTGATGTATACACATGCAAGAGGTTTTAAAGCACTTTAGGCCTGCAATTTAGCATTCAATGTGAGTTCTGCCATTAAAACGCTGCTTTGCATCAAATCCAGATTTTTCCCCGGGACTTTTGGCATCTATCCCACTCTGCCATGCCCCCCTCCAGGTGTTAGACCCCTTGAAACATCTTTTCATCACTTTTCTGTCCAGCATAAGTGTTTCTAGTTTTTAAAGTCCGCCTCCCCATTGAAGTCTATTGCGATTCGCGAAAACCGAACTTTCGCAGGTTTACGAACCTAAAATCGGAGGTTCGGGCCATCTCTACATTGCATACCTGTTCACAGTACCTGTGTGTGGGGCTGATGCACAGTTGTAATACTAGTCACTGCATACCTGTTCAGTGCACCTGCATGATAGCACGCAGTGTTATATTATTATTATATAGCAGTCACTGCATACCTGTTCAGTGTGTGTGTGTGTGTGTGTGTGTGTGTCAGATGCACATTTGTAATATTAGTCACTGCATATCTGTTCAGTGCACCTGCGTGACAGCTGCACATTGTATTAGTCAAGTCAGTGCATACCTTTCACTTTATCCCCCCCCCCCCAAATATGGACAAAACAGACAGAGGCAGACCCAGAGGCAGGCCACCCAGCAGGTCTGTTGGAGGTTGTGCTGACCTGGACCAAAGTACAGTGCTCAGAAGAAGGTACGTGCCATCAACTCCCAAGATTGTCAGGACGTGGTTGACTATTTAACACAGAACACCTCATCTTCCGCAGCCACCAGAACTACTACAAGCACCACATCCGCTGCATTTGACACTTCGCAGGAGTTATTTGGTGGGGAATTACCTGATCCACGGCCACTATAGTTACAATGAGATGAAGGTGCTAAGCAAGTTACACCACCTCATATGTCTGAGTTAGGTGGCGACACTATGGACGTAACGTGAAGATGATGAAGTACCTGCTGGTGGTGCAGTTTTGGAGGTGTCTGAAGCAAGCAAAGCTGGAGAGGATGATGATGGATGATGGATGATGATACGGATCCCACGTATGTTCCCAATAGAGGAGATGAACAGGGGGACAGTTCAGAGGGGGAGTCGGAGGAGTAGGAGACGACAAGTTGCTGAAAGAAGCAGGGGGAGCTCTTCATCAGAAACAGCTGGTGGCAGTGTCCGGCGGCATGCATCACCACCTATGGACAGCCAGCCAACATGCCCTTCAACGTCAGCTGCTGATGCCACCATAGTGCCATCACCCCAGTGGGGGCTCAGCGGTGTGGAATTGTTTTTGTGCGTCTGCCTCAGATATGAGCAATGCCATATGTACTCTCTGCCACCAAAAATTGAGCCGTGGAAAGGCCCAGACCCACGTAGGGGCAACTGCCTTACGAAGGCGCATGTCGATAAAGCACAAATGGCAATGGGAAGACCACCTGAGCAAAAGCAGCACACAAAAACAAAGCCCCCCTCCTTTTCCTCTTCCTCCTTCAGGTGCATTATCTTCAGTCGCTTTCTCCCTTGAATCTTCACAGCCAACCTCCTCCACTCCGCCTCTCACCTTGAACGGTTCCTGCTCCTCTGCCTACAGCAGCAGCCAGGTGTCCGTGAGGGAAATCTTTGAGCGGAAGATGACAATGGGCTGGATGGAGTGAACAGCCACTTAGTGTCCCCAAAGTAGCTTTGCGCGGACTTACAGCCACGCAAAGCTACATCACGCACAGCCCCACTCAGTGTGTGCACAGCGTGGCTGGCCAGTATTAGTGTGAGGTGTGACCCACTGCCCTGCAAACGTTGCACTCGTTGCAACGGGTGCGACGTTTACAGGGCAGCGGGTGTGACATTATCGCACATGCACTAATACCGGCCAGCCGCACTGCACGTGATGTGGGTGGTCCTGTGGGCACAAACCACCTAACGCTGGGGTTTGCAGCCACAAACTGTTAAGGCCTCCTAACCGGCTTAGCACCGGTTAGTGAATCGAGGCCCATGTCTGCCAGTCAACCCCTTGCCCGGCATCTGACAGCTGGCTTGGCGGAACTGTTAGTTCGCCAACTGTTACCATACCAGCTGGTGGACTGAGGCCTTCCAGAAATTTGTGTTGATTGGGACACCGCAGTGGAATATACCAGGCCACAATTATTTCTCAAAAAAGCCGATATCCAAACTGTACCATGTACAAGTTGAAAGGCAAGTGGTGTTATCTCTAGCACACAGCGTTGGGTCAAGGGTCCACCTGACCAAGGATGCCTGGTCTGCAAAGCATGGTCAGGGCAGGTACATTACTTACATGGCCCATTGGGTCAACCTGATGACCGCTGGCAAGCAGGGAGTATGTGGCTGTGCAGCGGACCTAGTTGTGACACCTCCACGGCTTGCAGGCAGGCCTGCTGCCATCTCCTCTCCTTCTCCCCCTACTTCTCCTGCTACATCCTCTTCACAGTCATCCTCCTCAGCTGAGTGTCAGTGCCACTCTACTGGTGCTGCGATCTCCTCTCCAACTACACACCCCCAGCTCCCCAGGGCCTATGCTGTGTGCCAGGTAGGACGGTGTCAAGCCATCTTGGAAGTTGGACATGTCTTGCCTCAAAGCCGAAAATCACAATGGAGAAACTCTCCTTGCTGCTCTAAACAAACAGGTGGAACAGTGGCTAACTCTGCACCAACTGGAGATCAGCAACGTGGTGTGTGACAAAGTTAACACGTACCCTGCATGGCACATGTGCTGAATCTAGTAATTCAAAGATTTGTGTCTAAATACCCAGGCTTAGAAGACGTCCTGAAGCAGTCCAAGAAGGTGGGTGGGCATTTCAGGTGGTCGTACACGGCCATGGCCCGCTTGGCCAATTTTCAGCAGAGAAACAACTTGCCGGTAAGGTGCTGGATTTGCGATAGCCCGATTCGCTGGAATTCAATGCCCTCATGTTCCACCGCCTGCTACAACAGGAAAAAGCCGTCAACAACTGTCTGAACAGCTACAGTCAAAGGTCAGGCTCTAGGGAGCTGGGCATTTTCTTGCCAAAGTAATGGACACTCATGCGTAATACATGCAGGCTCCTGCGTACGTTTGAGGAGGTGACCAACCTGGTGAGTTGCAGTGAAGGCGCCATCAGCAACTTGATTGCATATGCTTTCTTCCTGGAGCGTGCCATGCGTAGAGTGGTGGATCAAGCTGTGGACGAGCATGACCAGGAAGAGGCGGAAGAGTGGAAATAACCATCAGCAGAACCAGATGTTTCCTCAACACCTATGGCAGCGCAGAGGGGGGAGGAGGAAGAGGAAGAGTCACCTGGGGAAGAGGAGTCAGATGAGGAAGGTGTTTTTCTTGATGAGGAGGAGGAGGAGGTGGAATAACAACCACAGCAGGCATAGCAGGGGGCTTTTGCTGCTCACCTTACCCATGGTATTGTTCATGGCTGGGGAGGAGGAGATCTTACCTGACATCACTGAAGAAGAGCAAGAGAAGATTGCTAGTACACCGGCATACGACTGTGCAGATGGGGGTTCACTGTCCAGCCTGTTGAGGGATAGAGTTGGGCCGAACCTCCGATTTTAGGTTCGCGAACTTTCGCGAAAGGTTCGGTTCGCGTTAAAGTTCGCGAACCGCAATAGACTTTAATGGGGATGCGAACTTTGAAAAAAAAAATTTATGCTGGCCACAAAAGTGATGGAAAAGATGTTTCAAGGGGTCTAACACCTGGAGGGGGGCATGGCGGAGTGGGATACACGCCAAAAGTCCCCGGGAAAAATCTGGATTTGACGCAAAGCAGCGTTTTAAGGGCAGAAATCATATTGAATGCTAAATGACAGGCCTAAAGTGCTTTAAAACATCTTGCATGTGTATACATCAATCAGGTAGTGTAATTAAGGTACTGCTTCACACTGACACACCAAACTGTTCACTGAACAGAACAGGTATACAGTGGCGGGTTGAGAAAAGATCTGGCAGAATGGATCGTTCCTTACCAACGACATATCTCGTTGGTCGGCCGTTTTAATGATCGTTTGTGCACTTTTTACGAACGATCGTCGGGCAATGCCGTCGGTAACGATCGTTTCAAACGACTATAGTCGCATGTCTGAACGCACCCTAAGTTAGCAGGAACAAACCATCATGACCAGCAACGGATTCTGCGAGGAAATGGTATTTATACTGCAAGCCATCAAAGGAAGCAGCTAAGCAATTTGCATGCCAAGTGGATGCAAATTCCTCACCAGAGCAGCAACTCTGCAGCTTGCAGAGTGGAGACAGGTCTCTTTTCCAGGGACCTGCAGCACTCAGACCTACAAAATGGTCAAAAAGCAGTTTGCTCGTGCAGACAGCAGAGCAGATCATTACAATGATGCTTGCTTTAAGGGGAAAACCACTGCACAGATACACGTATATACAATTTATAAATAATATACTATTCAGAGTAATCCCTTTATAATAACTATAATAACATGATATTATATCTTTACTTTGTTACTAGAACTCTGAGAAGTAGCTTGAGACCTATATTTTACAAATCCGCACCATCTATTAAAATTAACCAATTCTATTTAATTGTAATTAAATTAATCATTTTGTTTTGCCAGATATTTCAATACCTGGGGCCCTTTTCTTACTGTATCTTCCATAACCTGTAATTGTATAATATGGTTTACATTATAATCTTGAACATGATGCATACACAATAAATTACAAGTCAATGCAAACATGTAAGCATTTAAAGTGTGTACCTGAGACAAAACAACCCGTTATAATAAAAAATATACACTAGTAGGGACAGGAGAACAGACACTTATCCTGCTGTCTGTTTCATTCTGACTTGCCGCATGTGACTGTAATTCCCCCTATAAAACCCCCCAACTGAGCTCTCAGTCGACTGCTTGGCCTGGAAGCTCTATAACTGACAGCAGCCTGACCACTTTTTTTTTTTTTTTTTTTTTAGGTTAATTAACTATTAAAATACTTTTCTCATGGTTATATTTTTTAGTTGTTTAACACTTTGTGGAAATGGGTGATGGGTATTATGTACCCCTATACTCATTTCTCCTGGGTAAGGGGCTGGTATCTGGGGGTCCCCTTCATAAAGAAAAAAAGGTTTTCCCACAATAATGCCTCTGGTACGTTGTTTTATTATCTTTTGGGAGACACCTATATCATTTCTTCATTATGGGCTTGATTCACTACTCAGTTAGCACGTTAAGGCTTTGCACGTGCAAACTAGAGATGGGCCGAATGGTTCACTGGCGAATGGTTCCCGGCGAACTTCCGGGCTTCGCGATCGCAGAGAACCGCAAACTTTTCAAGAAGTTTGGTTCGCCCCCATAGTGCACCATTAGGGTCAACTTTGACCCTCTACATCACAGTCAGCAGGCACATTGTAGCCAATCAGGCTACACTCCCTCCTGGAGCCACTACCCCCCTTATAAAAGTAAGCTGCATCAGACTCTCTCATAGGGAAAGATTTGTTAGGCTCTTGTAGGCTTGTTAGCTTGCTCCTTACTGATTCTTATTGCTAAAATAGCACCCCACAACAGCTCTTTTGAGGTGTGTGTGTGTCCCACTGACACTTGTGTTGCATAGATAGCCTTGTTAATTCATACTGTATGTGTGCCACTGCCAGGCCCAGCACATTCAGTGACTACCTGTGTGTGGGACAGGTGCACATTGTAATACTCATTACTGCAGATGTCTACCAATTGTGTTCAGCGCACCCACCTCATCACTGCATATATCTACCTTTTGTGTTCAGTGCACCCACCTCATCATTGCATATACCTACCTGTTGTGTTGAGGGCACCTACCTACGTGAGTGCACGATGTGTGATATACCACTCCGTGCATACCTGTGAACTGCACCTGTGTGACTGCACATTGTATTAGTCAAGTCAGTGCATACCTTTCACTTCACCCCCCGATATAGACAAAACGGTCAAAACAGGTAGAGGAGGAGGTAGAGGCAGAGCCAGAGGAAGGCCACCCGGCAGGTCGTGTTCATGTGATTTTGTGCGGCCCTGGACCAAAGTACAGTGCTCAGAAGAAGGCACGTGCCATCAACTCCGAAATTTGTCAGGACGTGGTTGACTATTTAACACAGAACACCTCATCTTCCGCAGCCACTAGCACTACTACAAGTTGTGTGCCTCTGTTGCTCTGATTTTTCAATACAGTGATTGAACAAGCCTTCTGAGTGCGGTCTCTGTTTGTGTTTCTCTGCCATTGCTCTACACAGGAGCAGGGCCGGATTACCGACCAGGCAACAAAAGCAGTCGCTTGGGGCCCCATTCAGAGTCAAAGGGGCCCCATTAGCACATAAACCAGCCCTTGCCATCCTGTCAGCGGTGGCTGGATGGTATAATGGTTAAAGGGACTCTGAGCAGTGCAGTAACTATGGAAAGATGCATATCATTTTAAAGCTCTCTTTCTCCTCTTTCCAATGATATCTAAACGGCTGCTCTATGCCTTTTAGTTTTCGATATTTTTGCGATCGAAATTGCGGCCACAGGACGACTTTTCTCCAAAGTCAGAGGTGGCTGGATGGTATAATGGTTAAAGGGACTCTGAGCAGTGCAGTAGCTATGGAAAGATTCATATCATTTTAAAGCTCTCTTTCTCCTCTTTCCAATGATATATAAACAGCTGCTCTATGCCTTTTAGTTTTCGATATTTTCGCGATCGAAATTGCGGCCACAGGACGACTTTTCTCCAAAGTCAGAGGTGGCTGGATGGTATAATGGTTAAAGGGACTCTGAGCAGTGCAGTAGCTATGGAAATATGCATATCATTTTAAAGCTCTCTTTCTCCTCTTTCCAATGATATCTAAACGGCTGCTCTATGCCTTTTAGTTTTCGATATTTTTGAGATTGAAATCGCGGCCACAGGACGACTTTTCTCCAAAGTTGGCAGCTCGATTCAGCACAATGCAATGAAATATAAGGAACCCAGGGGGATATAATTACAAACATCATGCTGGTAGGTGTGAGGATGTAATGAATTAGTTGTGGGTATGCTTAAAGGCATATCCACAGGCACTGCTTGGAGTCCCTTTAAGGGCTCTGCCGCTGACACAGGAGACCAGGGTTCGAATCTCAGCTCTGCCTGTTCAGTAAGCCAGCACTCATTCAGTAGGAGACCGTAGGCAAGTCTCTCTAACACTGCTACTGCCTATAGGGCACGTCCTAGTGGCTGCAGCTCTGGCGCTTTGAGTCCACCAGGAGAAAAGCGCGATATAAATGTTATTTGTCTTGTCTTGTCAAATGATGCCGTGCGCTGCTGATTGTCTTCAGAGCCAGGCTCTCCTCCTAGGTCCCCCTCCTGCTACTGTGTGCTCTGCCGCTGCCCACTCCACCCTCCCTTCCCCCAGAGAACCACAGCTGCAGCAAGAATGATAGCAGCAGATGGCAAACACTCACTCACCTATCCATGATCCAAGCAATAGAGATCCCATCATCTGAAACCCATCTGTCTCTTCTACAGTGCAGCCGCTCGCTATGAAACTTCCTGATTCTCAGATCAGACATGAAGTAGGAAGTAGTAATAGTAGTAGTAACAGAGCGGCAGCACTCTAGAGGAGACAGATGGGCTCCGGATGACGGGACCTCTATTGCTTGGATCGCAATAGGTGAATGTGATTCATCTGGTGCTGTCATTCTCCCCCACTGCGTCTGCCTTCTCTGCTGGACTATCGTATTCACTGGGATGGAGGCTGCATGGTGGCTGTCTAGTTTGGGAGGAAATTGGTTGTTCGGTGGTGGGAGTGGTTATGTAATTCTGTCTGGGGAACGGCTTCCGGTTTGGCGGTGTCCAGAGCTTTCTGCTATTGCCAGGCTGGAGATGCAGGGGGAAAGTGCTGCTGTGATATCTGGCGCCCTCTTCACAGGGGTGCCCCAGCCCCTGAGTGCAAATGTCCCAGCCATTCATCTCTCACTCTGCATTTTGCCGCTGCTATTCCCTGCATTGTGCACCCACAGAGGAAAGCGTGCTGTTGCCCATAGCAACCAGTAGCTCGGCTGCCCGGTGTGTGCGACATATTGCTGTGCAGCTGCATCTTCTGATTCTATTACGACATGATGGGGGGGACCAAATCAGTTACTTTGCTTAGGGCCCCATTTAGCCTAAATCCGGCTCTACACAGGAGTGGTGTACCTGTGAGAGACCAGCACCGGCATTCAGTTCCAGGAGCCCTGGACTGACACACGGGTGTGGAGGTGTGAATTTTCTACAGCACTACTACAAGCACCACATCCGCTGCATTGGACACTTCGCAGGAGTTATTTGCTGGTGAAATCACTGATTCATGGCCACTACTGCAACAACAAGATGAAGGCGCTAAGCAAAAGTTACACCACCTCATGTGTGAGTTAGGCGACACTATGGGATGTAACGTGTGAGGATGAGAATGATGAAGTACCTGCTGTTGGTGCAGTTTTGGAGGTGTCTGAGGCAAGCGAAACTGGACAGGTTTCTTATGATGATTATGATGATTATGAGGATACGGATCCCACATGGGTTCCTAAGAGACAAGATGACCAAGGGGACAGTTCAGAGGGGGATTCAGAGAGTAGGAGGAGACTAGTTCCTGAAAGAAGCAGGGGGAGCTAGTCAGAAACAGCTGGTGGCAGTGTCCGGTGCCATGTATCGCCACCTATGTACAGCCAGCCAACATGCGCTTCGTCGTCAGCTGCTGATGCCACCATAGTGCCATCACCCCAGGGGGGTTCAGCGGTTTGGAAATTTTTAACTGTGTCTGCCTCAGATCGGAGCAATGCCATCTGTTGTCTCTGCCTCCAAAAATTGAGCTGTGGAAAGGCCAACACTCACGTAGAGACAAGTGCCTTATGAAGGCACATGGAGAAAATGCACAAACTGCAATGGGAAGAGCACCTGAGCAAACCCAGCACACAAAAGAAAATCCACCCTCCTTCTCTTCCTCCTTCAGGTGCAGCATCTTCAGCCGCTTTCTCCTTCACAGCCACCCTCCTCCACTCCGCCTCTGCCCTTGAGCGGTTCCTGCTCCTCTGCCCACAGCAGCCAGGTGTCTATGAAAGAAATCTTTGAGCGGAATAAGCCAATTTCTGCCAGTCACCCCCTTGCCCGGCGTCTGACAGCTGGCGTGGCGGAACTGTTAAGTCGCCAGCTCTTACCATACAAGCTGGTGGACTCTCTACCAGCTTCCTGGGTCCTAAATGTAAAGGGTCATTCCCATGTCTCTCATGCAGCGAGTGCCAACACATGATAAAGGGGTCTTCCTTTGGGGCTAACTTTCAAATCAGACATTTCCTCACCAGCCAGAGCTCCTTTGTGGTTTATATGTTAACATGCCCTTGTGACTTATGGTATGTGGGAGAGACCACACAGAAAGTGCAGGACCGCATTTGTCAACATAGGAGCTCTGTCAGGAGGGGGGGGGGGGACCTCTGATCTCCCAGTAGCTAGACATTGTAGATCCATGGGCCACAGGGATTCGGATCTTAAATTCATGGTCATAGACCACACACTGAAACTGAGAAAAGGGGGGGGGGCAGATTATGCTCCTTAAGAAAAGAGAAGTCATGTGGATCCATAAATTGGGGTCCATACATCTACATGGTTCAAACAGGGACTTCGACCTGCATTTATACTTATGATGTAATATTTATGTTAGAATGGCCAAAAAGTAGGGATAATAAAAATTGCACCCTGCAGAAAGAAAAAACAGAGACAACAGGAGCCCAAATGGTGCAGTATGTCACAGTACCAGAAGCATGTAAAATATGCGAATGTATTATACTCACAAAGGTGGGTTGCAGAAGGGCAACCGACCACTAGAAGCAGGTGGAGATGTATAACCCCGACTCCACTCGGGTGACCAGACGGAGCTGGTGATGGTTGCACTCTTGATAAAAAGCAAACCTCAAATGACCTAAACTGGTCAAAGAGGGTTGATCCCCCTCCAAAAGGAGGGTGAAGGCACAAGGTAAAGGGGGAAGAGGCGCCCAGAGCAGATAAAATACATTAAAAACAAATCAAATGAAAAAAGTGAGGTGGCTTACCTCAATGAAGACAAATTCACATATCAATAGAATTTTATTGCACTGGCAACGCGTTTCGTGGGTGCATACCCACTTCCTTAGGCCAAATAGCAGTGCCTAATAGTGCTTGTAGCCACAAATAAGGCGTCTTGAGGCGCCTTATTTGTGGCTACAAGCACTATTAGGCACTGCTATTTGGCCTAAGGAAGTGGGTATGCACCCACGAAACGCGTTGCCAGTGCAATAAAATTCTATTGATATGTGAATTTGTCTTCATTGAGGTAAGCCACCTCACTTTTTTCATTTGATTTGTTTTTAACGTATTTTATCTGCTCTGGGCGCCTCTTCCCCCTTTACCTTATTTATGTTAGAGATTACGTGTCTACATGAACTGATTGGATTGGATGACACGGACTGGATACAGACACAGAAACTTGATATATGGACTGCCTTTGAGAGAGATAAGTGTGAACCAAACACGGTTTTCCTTGCATTTATTGTTTTGCTATTAACATTGAAGGGTGGATACCTGACATGTTACTTCCTGTCTGGGTTGGTATATATTTGATGATGCATATATTAATTTGACATTGAGGAAGGTTGGATACAACTGAAATGTCTGCCTTTACCTATTGTTTGCTCATGGAGTGACTGGGGTTAAAACTCAGAAAAGGGGGCAGAGACACGCAGGCAATTTGTTTCATGAATTTCAATAGGGAAATTTAAACTGCTTCAATAATGCTCACACTACTGATGTCAAAGACCTCACAGTGCTCACAAACGTCGTCATTTAGTGACTATCGGTTACAAAAAGTGGGTGGAGCCAACAGCTAAAATTATAAATGGAAAAACATAAACTGCAGCCATTCTGTTCATGGCAGGGTTCTCAAACTTGGCACAGTTGGTCACTGGGATTAATATTAAGGAAAGTGGATGGAGCCTGCAACAGCCAATCAAAATTCACCTATTGATTTTCAAGGGGAATATTTAAATCGCTGCCATTCTTACACTCTTAATGGCGGAGGCTTCAAACTTAATACAGTCGATCATTGGGTGACTGGGGCTCAAATTCTGAAAGCGGTCAGAGCCACATACAGTCAATCATATTAGATTGATTGAGTTTAATGGGAAAATTTCAACTGCTTCCATTTTCACATTGATGCTGAGGGCCCTAAAGGTGACAAACGTGGTCATTGACTGACTTTGTTAAGAATAGAAAAAGTGGCCGGACCCAACAATAACCAAATACATACCTGGGCAATGCTGGGTATAATATATAGATATAGATATCAGGCATTTCCTTAGAAGCTTATCTTTTTTGTTTCTTAAAGCTAGACATGCTTAAATATTGTACTTTAATGAATTAAAAATCAAGTGCATTTATGCGTTTTTAGACAGTTGCACCAAATGCTGGTTTGCTTCTGCAACATTCTACATTAAATATTGTGAAATAAAATAATAAAACATGAATTAAAAAGTTTAAAAATTAAACAAAAATATGTCAAATGACAGCTAAAACATCTAAAAACGACATGCTTTGCAATAAGTAATTCAGTAAAAAAAATAAAGTTCCTTTTTTCTAGTATACCCTGAAATACTTTATATATTTTGTAATGTATGGCAGATGTATTTTCTGGTACATAAATTGTTTTGTATTTCAAGTAGAATAAAAATGATTCTGCAAATAGGCTGGTAAGCCTAGGGAAATTTCAAATGCTATTAAAGAAATTGTTTTTCCTGCAGGGTTCTATTGAGTTTAATGAGCCTAGTGGGCTTGGCAGAGGCTCCTGCTGGCACATGCAGCCGGTGGCAGGCAGGGCCTGTCCTAAACTCATCCATCTAATGCATCACAATTTAAAGATCCGGCTTTGCCAGATGTGCTGAAGGAACAGCCCTGCCAACAAGCTTTACTTAGTAATGGTATTTTATTACGGCATTATTAATGATCCACAACTTCTAATTTTTACTATGCAGATTTAAACGTACTTTTCAAAACTGAAGAAGAATACATTTATATCTCCTACTTTTAAATGCCTTAAGTAAAGATGTGTAGCACATGCAGTATAAATAACCATTCCATTCAATTTAGTTACCCAGCAGATATTGAGCACTGTGGTTCTCAAACTTTTTAAATATTTGAACTTTAAATTTGAAGTGTAATTCCAGACATTTCTTTTTTATTTTGGTTTTGATTTTGTATAGATTCAGAAAATTTCTAAACCTTCCTCAATGGAAAAGCAAAATGTTCCATGCCTACCGTAAAGAGTTGTGTTTTGTTTTTTGCTGTTCTTAGTGATACTGGGACAGGAAGTAAATAAAATCTTAGGAAGGTACAACATGCATCTTATTGCTGATACATATGGGGCTTGATTCACAGAAGTGTGCAAACACTTAGCACGCTCGTGCACGTGGTATCACGCGCGTAAAGCTTTAGGCGCGTAAACTATTGACTTCACGCGAAGTCAATAGTTTACGCGCGCAAAGTTTTGCATGCAAACCAACTTAGCACTGGCATTCTAAGCATACACTCTAATATGTTAACACGCATAATTATCACATGCAAAGTGCACTTACCGTGCATGCGGCATAACGCCGTATGCACACTAAAACTTAGCACACGAACTTAGCATAAACTTTGCACGTGCAAAATGCTTAGCACGCAAGTTTGCACGTGCAAAGCCTTAACACGTGATAACTGAGTTAGCACCGGTTAGTGAATTGAGCCCATGGGCTCCTATTACAGGTCTGGACAACCCAGAAAGACAGCAAAAGCAAAATCTCTGCAGCAGTGGTGTAACTACGATTCGTGGGGGCCCTCAGTAAAAAAAAAAAAAAAAAAAAAAAAAACTTTTAATGGTGCCCCCCCCTCCTCCTGTGTTCGCACCTCTTCCCTTGCCTCCCCTTCGTGCCCTTCTTGGCCTTGGGGCCCATCTCACAAGGATAAAAACAAGTATGGCCAAAATAAAATTCACACCCATAACAAGTGTAGCAACAACAACACCTGATCCGAAGTAGAATCCACTGTATTGGAGGGAGTGATGTAGTAGTTGGGGCCCCAAAAAAGCTCTGCCCCCCCCTCCCCCGTGATGGCAGGGACTGCTCCCCTCTAGTTATGCCCATGCCCTGCAGTAGGATCACAAAAGCAATATAAAAGTATTAGCTGTTGTCCACTCCTTACCCAAACTAAATAGAAAGGCGCTGCTGGTCTTTTTAATATATACTTCAGAACTAATCAATGTTGTCATCTGGTTTAACTTTTGGCATGATTAAGGCCTCAAGCAGATGGATGCAAAAGGAGGATCCATCCTAAACTTTGTAAATAAATTGCTACTCTCACTGTTATAAGCTTACAGCCAGTTTGCAAAATTAGGACTGGATAATAAATGTACTGCAGCTAAATTGAAAGCAGGTTAATAAATTGACACTCTCTCCAGGTTAGTCATTAGGCACTCAGCAAAATCTGTGCAATAATTATCACTTGGTTGTTCAACAAACTAGTTATTTCCAATGTTGGTAATGAAGCAGAAGGGGTATAGGTGGATAGAAGGTACAAATGGAATGGGAACAGGCAGGGCCGGCCTTAGGTTTCACAGCGCCCTGAGCGAAACCTGATTTTTGTGCCCCCCCTTCATCCTCTTTCCTCATGCGCACGCACGTACGCACGCACATGCCCTTATGCAATTCACCTTTTCTCCTGAGATATCTCCTAGGACAGTGGTTCCCAACCTTTTTGACATTGTGACACAAATGCTCAGATCTTCGTGACACGTCACATATGTATAATAGAAAAAATACTATTAATAACCACGAATGGATGGAAAGAGTGCATTATCCTGAATACACTTAAAAATGAAGGCTAGAACCCCAGCCCCCCCCCCTCCCCCATTTAGAATGATAGCACAGCACTGACAATTTGCACCACACGCTATAGCCGCAGTACGCCCCCCAATAAAAACATCCTCAGACTCAGTATAGGTAGGTAGCCAGGTATGGGTGCCCCAGTATAGGATCACATGTGTAGGTGATCTCAAAATAGGCTCACAAGTATAGGTGTCCCGAGTATAGGAAGTCAGTTGAAGGTCTACATCCCCCCCATAGGTAGCCAAGCGTAGGTGCCTCCAGTATAGGTAGCCAGGTGTTGGAGCCCTCAGTAAAGGTAGCCAGCTATAGGTGCCCCCAGTATAGGAAATCAGGTGTAGATGCCCTCAGTATAGGCAATCAGCTATAGGCGCCCCCTTGGAAGCTGGCACCCTGAGCGACCGCTCCAGTCGCTCAGGTCAAAGGCCGGCTATGGGAACAGGACAAAACAAGAAACAAAGAAAGAGGGAAAATTGTGCTGTGTATAGTGTCTGGAGAGCAAACTACAGTATCCAAATCACAATATAGCAAGAAAAACCCATACAATGGGGTTAATTCACAAAAGCGTGATAACTGCTATCACAGCCGTTATCGCCCGATCTGCCGCACACGGTGCTTTGCACGCCCAAAAGCATTACTCCGCGTGATAAATGAACGTTTGCGTACGATCATGCGTGTGAAACATGCAATCGTTCATTTATCATGCGGAGTAATGCTTTGCGCGCAGCAGATCGCATGATAACTGATGTGATAGCAGTTCTCACGCTTTTGTGAATCGAGCCCAATGTGTGAGGAGCATATTGCCATTTAATGAATACCTGAAGTTACCTTAGAAAAAAGTTAGATACTTACACCTCAGTAGGGGGGAGCCTCTGGATAGTCCAGAGGTTGTCTTGGTCTTCCATAGCCGCTCCATTCCTGTGCTAGAACCCCCTTTGTAAACTTTTACATTAAGGCTAGTTATACACCAGGACGTTGCGTTTAGGGGACGTTATAGGGCACATAACGTGCCCCTAACGCAACGCCTGGTGCTCTCTGGTGTGGACGTCGGAGTGAGCCACGTTGTGCAGCTCACTCTGGCGTCCGTGATGCGTACTCTTGGACGCATGCGGCATCACGTGGTCCCGCCCGGCCAATCGCCGCACAGAGCGGCCGCTCCAGGAAGTAAACACTGCACATCACTGAGTGCAGTGAATATTAATTAGCCATGTGCCTGGCCGTTCTCCGCTCCTCCCTAACATTACTGAGCATGTGCAAGCAGTCTAACACGGCTTAGCTGCGGAGATTGCACAGCATGCAGCACTTTGCTGCGTTACAATGTAACGCAACGTGGGCAGTGTGAACAGCCCACTTGTGTTACATTGCTGTACGTTGGGGGAGCTTTACAGGCTGCACTAAGGTGCGCCTGTAACGTCCCTGTGTGCAAGAAGCCTAAAGGTGAATATTTCTCAAAGTTCCACTCCTCTCCAGCCCAGGCACACAATACAGCCCATGCCAATACAGTATCACTGCATGTCTTGAGTAAGAAAAGGATGGATGTGAGAGAGATTAGAAATTAGAGAGAAGCTGAATATTACCCCTAAGCACTAATCAGAATTGGTACAAATGGGGGCTGTATTCGGAATTGGTTTTGGCACTACAGGGTTGGTGGTGACAATACAATTACATACAGAGGTACAGTAAACAGTGGCGCAAGAAGCATACAGTAAATAATGTAGGTTGCACAAGTCAGTAGATTATACAAGGTTAGGCAGAGTTAGAAAGATATGTAAAAGGATGGACCCAGGGGCGCAATCTGCTGCCGCCGGCACTCAAATGATCTGCTCAATGATTGCATCACCTGTTCTGCTGAAAGGGTAGTCTATCAAATACGCGGCCCATGCGACTTGATTTACATTGGAAAAATGTATAGACCACTGACTGCAAGGATCAGAGAGTAGAGATGGCCCGAAAGGTTTGCAGCAAACTTCGGTGGTTCGTGTTCGCCAGCGGACGCAAACTTTTCTGGAAGTTCGGTTCGCCCCCATAATGCACCATTAGGGTCAACTTTGACCCTCTACATCACAGTCAGCAGGCACATTGTAGCCAGACTACACTCCCTCCTGGAGCCACTCCCCCCCCCTTATAAAAGGCAGGCACCGCCGGCCATTTGACTCACTCATGTGCCTGCAGTAAATAGAGAAGAGACAGCTGCTGCAGACTCTCATAGGGAAAGATTAGTTAAGCTCTTGTAGGCTTGTTAGCTTGCTCCTTGCTGATTCTTATTGCTAAAATAGCACCCCACAACAGCTCTTTTGAAAGCTAATCTTGTTCTTGTGATCCATTTTTTTGTGTGTGCCCCAATTCATACTGTGTGTGCCACTGCCAGGCCCAGCACATTCAGTGACTACCTGTGTGTGTGACAGGTGCACATTGTAATACCCATCACTGCATATACCTACCTTTTGTGAGTGCACGCAGTGTGACATACCACTCCGTGCATACTGCACATTGTATTAGTCAAGTCAGTGCATACAATTCACTTCATCCCCCCCAATATGGACAAAACAAAAAGGCAGAGGCAAGCCACCTGGCAGGTCTGTTCGAGGTCGCGCTGTCGTGATTTAGTGCGGCTCTCGACCAAAGTACAGTGTTCAGAAGAAGGCACGTGCCATCAACCCCCAATATTGTCAGGACGTAGTTGACTATTCAACACAGAACACCGCATCTTTCTCAGCTTCCGCACGAAGCGCGACATATCTTCCTCCTCCTGCTCAGATTCTGGCACCCCACTTAACACTCAGTCGGCCGCCACCACCAAAGTGCCATCACCCCAGGGCTCAGCAGTGTGGAATTTTTTTTGTGTGCCTCATATGAGAGCAATGACATCTGTACTCTCTGCCACCGAAAATTGAGCCATGGAAAGACCAAGACCGCGTAGGGACAACTACCTTACAAAGGCACATGATTACAAAGCACAAACTACAATGGGATGACCACCTGAGGAAAAGCAGCACACAAAAGCAAAGCCACACACCGCAGTGGAAGATACCAGGCCGCAATTTTTTCTCAAAAAAGGCGATACCCAAACTGTACCGTGATGTTGAAAGGCAAGTCCCCACACACAGCATCTCTGCCTGCACGCCGTGTGACTGCCTGCCCCAAGACTAAGTCGCTCCCCACACAGCACCTCTGCCCGCAGGACACTTCACTGCCTTCTCTGCCACCACCAACAGGGTCAAAGACTTCAGGTGGATTCCTGAATTTTTAAGGCCGCTGCCAGCAGCGGCCGCTATACTAATTTTTCTGGTGCGTGTACATGCCTGCCTAATTTTTCTGGCTGCACTGCAGCTGCAACAACAATACAAAAGGCATCTACATGTGCCCATTCCCCTTCTTGATCATTACCTTGCCGCGGTGAAGAAGCTTGCGAATCACAATGAAGCAATGACCGCTGGCTATACGAGTGTCTCGGGGGGAGGGGGGGCGTCACTACACAAACAGCTGTTTGTGGTGCGTTACACAGTGAGTTTGGTGTGTCAGTGTGAAGCAGTACACTAATTTCACTCCCTGATTAATGTATACACATGCAAGGTGTTTTAAAGCACTTTAGGCCAGCAATTTAGCATTCAATGTGATTTCTGCCCTTATACCGCTGCTTTGCGTCCAATCCGGATTTTTACCCGGAACTTTTAGGGTGTATCCCACTCTGCCATGCCCCCCCTCCAGGTGTTAGACCCCTTGAAACATCTTTTCCATCACTTTTGTGGCCAGCATATTTTTTTCTAGTTTTCAAAGTTCACCTCCCCATTGAAGTCTCTTTAGCAGTAGGTTCGCGAACCGAAAATCGGAGGTTCGGGCCATCTCTATCAGAGAGGACTTGTCAATCAGAATGAACCCCAAGGTTCATAAAAAGTGGATAAATCTACTATGTACTTTAAAATAGTTCACAATGAAGAGATTAGAGGCTTAAAAGTGAATTTAAAAGTTATGTGGATTTATGACTGTGGAAGTCTTTTCCCAAAATGGATTGTATCGGGATTTGAATATAAAAGCCTTTCTGTAGACTGAATGGGTTTCTGGCTAAACTCTCTGCTTATTCCTGCTGGCTATACATCATCTGAAGCTGATTTTTTTTTTTCATATGTAAATGTCAGTGTGCAAGTTCCTGCAACTGGGGCATGTTGAGTCTTATAAAAGGAGCTTGCGGTTACCATCTACCCTAACATCTGAGGGAGTCTAACGCATGAAATGCATCAAGTCTGGCAGTACACACTGGGTCCATGCAGGTATGCTTAGCTCCCATGCTTCCGTTGCTGTCACTTACACTAGTTAGTAGAAATCTGACTATACTGACAGGTTTTGGACTAGCCCTCCTCATGGGGTATTCTCAGCATGGCCTTTATCCTTTATAAAGACATTCCCTGAAAAGGATTTATACAAATATGCTAGCCAGCCTCCCTGCACAGTTTTGGCAGTTGGACGGAGCAACCGCCATTACGTGCTTTTGAAAATAAAGTAAATCTTGAGAACCCCCCATGAGGAGATAAGCTGGTCTAAAAATCGGTTCTGTCAGATTTCTACAACCTGGCAGCAACATAATAGAAAAGTAATTTATGTCTCATTTTACTCTGGGAAAAAAATTTACTTATTTGTATATGTTTCAATGTACTTTAAATTATACACTTTTACGCATAGTGCCCCTTTAAAGACACTAACAGTTTGCATGCAAATTTGTTTGGACTGCATAGCCTTGGTTTTAAGTTTTTTTGTTTGTTTTTTTTCTTATTCAGTTTCTACAGCAGTTTGTGATTGCCAATTGCAATTAGAGGTTAGGGTCTCTTCCATGAGAAAACCTCAGTGTGGTGGACAAACTGTTTTTGGAAGCAAGCATCCTCCATTTAGTTGCATCTGTTTTTAATGCAAGTTGTGTAACCTGCTGTGAGCATTATAGAGAGGCTACCTCTCCTCTCAAACACCATCTATTCTGATTGGAAGCCATATTGAGCCTTTTGTCTCCTCTTCCAGCGCTTCTCTGGGAAGAAAGTTCCGGTTTTGGGGGAGTCCAGCACTGATTTGTCCCCAACTTTGGCGCTCTTTGTCTACATGTCTGGAGCTGGTCGATTATTTTTTGAGCTGTTGAATTAATGACTTAAGCCTATTTGGATGAATATGTTCGTCCAGATAGACTGTGCAGTTGCTGCCTCCTGAGGCGCGCGATCCCGCCGCCTGCCGTTAGCCCCCAATCAATGAATGTGAATATAACTCCCATTCATCGATTTAAATCCCCCACAGAAAAAAAAATGACGGCCTATTATCAGAGGCCGCAGTCTGAGTAAAAAAAAAAAAAAAAAAAAAAAAAAAAAAAAAAAAAAGTTTCCAGTCCTCATTCTAGTTCCTGGAAGCAAGATTGTTCACTTCCAGGACTTTTTGACTGTGGCCAAATAGTAAAACTACACCCACATATATTTTTAATAAATACATTATATTGCATTTAAAATTAGCTGTTTACCTCCCACACCAAAAAAAATAACCAACTAAAATTTTTAATAAAAGAAAAAAAATTACAATTAAAAAAATAAATAAAAATAAAGCGTCTGAACTTTTCAAATATGCATGTCAAGAGAGTATGTTAATATTTTTTTAAATTATAGGCTTGTTAATAGTGATGGACGCAAATTGAAAAATATGCACCTTTATTTCCAAATAAAATATCGGCGCCATAAATTGTGATAGGGACATAATTTAAATGGTGTAATAACCAGGACAGATGGGCAAAATAAATACATGGGAGGACAGTGTTGTGAGCTCCTGTTCCAAGCCTTTCAGCCTTCCTGAAGCAACTTAATGTGTGTGTGTGCGCGTGCGTGTGTCTATTTTGTAGGTCTGTTACAAATGTGGATACATTTAATTTTCTATATATACTTTTTCTGCAGTGTGTTATTTCTGTGCTTCTCCCATGCATGTTATAAAATTAGATTAAAGAGGAACTCCAGTGAAAATAATGTAGTAAAAAAAGTGCTTCATTTTTTACCATAATTATGTATAAATGATTTAGTCAGTAATTGCTCATTGTAAAATCTTTCCTCTCCCCGATTTACATTCTGACATTTATTACATGTTGACATTTTTACTGTGGGCAGGTTATGTAGCTGCTCCTAGCTGTTTTGGCTGTTAGAGACAGCTGTAAACAGCTAATTCCTGTCTGTGAACATTGTTACATTGTGGCAGTTTGCCCAGAGTACCGCGGTACTCAGAGCTTCTTGTGGGAGGGGTTTCAGCACAAAATCAGTCATACAGCGCCCCCTGATGGTCTGTTTGTGAAAATTATTATATTTCTCATGTAAAAGGGGGTATCAGCTACTGATTGGGATGAAGTTCAATTCTAGGTTGGAGTTTCTCTTTAAGCGCCATGCTAATTTCTGCTTTTTTTCCCCTTTCTACTTCTATAGCTAAATGTGAAAAATTTAAGAGAAAGTGATGTGACAGGAAAATAAACTTGTTAAGTCATAGACACAGCAGGATAAAATTAATTGTCACAATGCAGTCAGTCTGGCAAGTGTCTAGCACTTTCATGTTATAGTAATAATTTTACAGGGTAACATGTGTTATTCTCTTTTATCTATTGCAATTAATCCAGAAATATAATTTATATTAAAAACACGCCAATATAACTTCAAATTATAAACGGACAATTGTAAATCTAATTTTGTCATTTGTGGGATCACAATAAATTGTAACTATTTTCGTAGGAGTCTTTTTTTGCTTGTCAAAACATGCTTGAGATAATATTTTGATGATCTCTCTTGGGATTTTCATACATGCTTTAAAATCCTGTGGAGATTTTTTTATTTTTTAGTTTTCAGTTACACTAGAACAAGCAAAGAGGATACAGTTTTGTAAAACTGATTCCTTATTTTATCTCAGTATAAATGAGGTAAAGCAGACCCATGGTTGTTACTGGCATATAACCAAGAAAGTAAATAGTCAATTATAATTTAGACTTTGAAGACTCGCTTTCCTTAAAATGCCTGCTGAGGATTTATGGAAATCTAATCTAGTCAAAGATACTTTAAAAATTAGTTCATGTAACTAAATTGTTATTTAAAAAAAAATGAATACAAATATTACATGTTTACATTTCTATTTAAAGTTTACTTTTATAACAATTATATTTTTATTACATTTTCAATATTATTGGCCTCAATTCACTAAGCTTAACTCCTGTCTTTAATAACTCTTCTGAGCTGTTTTACAGTTATCACAATTATATCACCATGGTGATAACTGTAAAACAGCTCAGAAGAGTAATTAAAGACAGGAGTTAAGCTTAGTGAATTGAGGCCAATGTAGCAAAAGGCATGATAGTTTCCCAGTAGTTACAGTTTAACAGTCACATACTCCAGGAGGTCATATACAATAGTAAACATCAAAAATCTACAAAGCTTATTGAAGTCTCCAACATATATATTGTATTATATAAAACTTGAATTGAAGCCTAAAATCCACATCATAATGAGCCAAGGCAGCACTGTAGTATTTCTCAAAATTATATATTTAGAAATAGACTCCACTGAGCCAATAGACTCCAAATGCTCTGATAACAGAAATAGATCTGCTCCTGAACCCTTTGCCCTCAAAAATTGACACAATTGCCTCCAAATTTTACTGAACTTTTCCACTCTGTATATCCCAATAGTTCTTCAATTTCTTGTGACTTATGGCAGCAGCCCATAATCTCATATCTGTTCCAATAAGATGAAATGTATAATCGGGTCACCGTAAAGGGACTCCGAGCACCTCTTTATGGGCTTTAAGGCAGACGACTTCCAACAAAGTCGTGCTATGACCCCTCTGAAGGAGCCTCTTGTAATGGCCATGCATGTCTCTTCCTCTTTCTGCTTCATTCAGTGATGCACTTCTCTAACAGAGAAGACAGGGGTGACCTGGAAGTTATAACATAGCCAAGATGGCAGCCGCTATTTTTAAATTGAAATCGAATGAAAACTATTTTGGTGTAGAACGGCGATGCAGGCATCAAATGAAAGAGGAGAGCACAAGCTACAGAAAGGTATGCATCTAAGTACTTTGCAGTACTGGCAGGAGTCCTACAGGCATACTCAGAGGTGCTCGGGTAAGTAAATATTTAGCAAATAGGCCTTATTGTTTTACTAGGTATTTTATTGCAATAGGACATTATAATTTAACCTGTTTATGCAGTTAATAGTTATGGAGAAGGGTAACATCTGTCTCCTCACATCGCTAGCACTGTGCCTCAGGAAAAAAAAAGGAGAAATTTGACTAATCCTACTTCGATGTTAAAACAAAATGCTATAAATCAATATCTCAGCCTTAAAGGACCACTAGTAACGATTGGTGTCAGCAAATACAGAGTTCTGATTATTTGGTGATCTGCAGTATCACCAAACAATGCAGATACTATATCTGATTATATGGGGATCTGCAGAATCACCAATAATACAATTGTAGTGATTGGTGCAAACGGTAAGTACTTATAGGTTTAGCAACACCACCAGAGGAGCTGGTGGGTACTAACAGTATGGAGCCCCTCACCAGAGACAAGGGCTCCCTGGTTAGAGTAGAGAGGTCAGACTAATCGATTCGGCAACAGACAGGCAGATTAGGTACAAATACAGAAGGAAGAGGCAGAACGATATTCAGGCATAGTTGGCAACAAGATCAGATGGGCAAAGGTACAGAATAAGAGAGCAGAGATTGATCAGAGCAAGCCAGAGTCATACACAGAAAATAACAGTAATAAAGTCACTAAATAGCTATCAAATAATTACTATCTTGTGTGAAATCCCCGGTTTCCTCCCGGATCAAAGCACACCAGAACTATCTAAGGTCTGAGCGCTAACATGAGGTATTCGCAACAGCAGACAAGTTGTGACTGACTCCTCCGGCATAAGAGCCCGAGGAGACCCAGAGGTACGCCCCCCTACGCCCAGCCAATCAGCAGCGGCGGACGCCTGGCGTGACGTCAGCCGACCCGCAGGTCAGCTGACGCGTCTCCTTGCCGCATAAAGGTCGCAACGGTGCGCGTGCGCACACGTCAATGCAACCCTATGTGCAGATCATAGTCTCGTCCTCGGCGTGCTAGATGCCCGAGGCACGAGAGTACCATTCGTTAGGGAGGTAGATGCAGCTGCGGTGGCAGCGTGGTTCGCTGCAGCTGCCTCCTTACTATTATACCACTATTATGAAAAAATGTAAGACTTGAAAGGCCGAGCTACTTACCGGTAGTAGTGTTTCGGCGAAGCCTCCAGGACAGCTCACCTGAGATTACTATTGAGCCCCTCCCCTGTGGAAACAATGCACCAATTAATTCAATTAGCCTCAGCCCCTCTCTACTTAGCCAGTTCCCTCCTCCCTTTGTTAGTTCTTAGAAGAGTACTTAGCTCCCTTCTAGCATTTTAAACATATATATACATATATACACCATCTTTCTTTCCCTTTTTTTGGGGGGGGGGCTGGGAACTAAGGCAGCTGTCCTGGAGGCTTCGCCGAAACACTACTACCGGTAAGTAGCTCGGCCTTTCTCCCTTCATCCTCCAGGACAGCTCACCTGAGACCAGCGAGAACTTATTTTGTACCTTAGGGTGGGATGACTGCCTGGAGCACCTTGCGACCAAATGCTTGATCCTGACTTGAAAGCTGTTCCACACGGTAATGCTTGACAAACGTAGTATGTCCTGACCAGGTTGCCGCTCTGCATATCTGTTCCAGCGTTGCCCCTGATCTTTCAGCCCAAGAGGCTGCTAGTGAAAGTGTTGAGTGTGCCCTGATGTCTGGTGGTGTATCAGTGCCTGATCTCTTATATGCCAAACTAATAACCTCTTTGATCCACCTTGATATGGAATTCTTTGAAGCTTGTAACCCCTTCCTGCTACCGGCAAACAATACAAACAAGTGATTGGACCTTCTCCACTGTTGGGTTCTCTGTAAATACATTATAATTGCCTTCCTTACATCTAAACCCGCTAGTTTCCTTTCCTTTTCATTTTGGGGATTTGTAGAAAAAGAAGTTAACAATATCTCCTGGCTCCTGTGAAACTGTGTCGCTACCTTCGGGAGATCTGTGGGGTCTGGTCGAAAGACTATCCGGTCGGGGTGAATGACCATGTAAGGGTCCTTTATTGATAAGGCCTGGATGTCCCCCACCCTCCTTGCTGTAGTTATGGCTACCAGGAACGCCCAGGGAGGTATCATCTTGACCGGGACTGGCTGTGATCTGGCCACTGCTTTGAAAAAATTCTTTATATGCAACTCAGTGGATAATTGCCTGTTTAAAAATATAGATAAGGCTGAGACCTGGACTCTGAGGGTGCTTACTGCCAACCCCATGTCCACTCCATCCTGCAAGAATTCTAAAATAAATTTTAAGTCATTTGTTCTGACATCATTCTTCTCCTTCCAAGAACAAAAAATCCTCCAAACCTTGGCATAAATTTTCCGAGTATTGTCCTTTCTGCATCTAAGCAACGTATCAATAACTCTGAGAAACCTAAGACCCTCAAGCTTTCCCTTTCAGGATCCAGGCTGTGAGATTGAAGAATCCGGGATCTGGATGAACCTTGTCGTTCTGGATTAGTAGATCCCCTTTGTTCCCCAAGTGCCATGGGCCACCGTTCTTTCCATAACTGGCAGAGATTCTAGCATTTTCTCATGAGAAGTACCTGCTATGAGGTGTGATCTTAATCCACGCATCCATTTTTCTAGGTTGCGGGTAAGACATATAGCCGCTATGGCAGGTTTAAACCCAAAGGATGCTGCCTGCCATGCCCTTTTAAGTAATATCTCTGCCTTGCGATCCATGGGATTTTTAAGGCTGCCTGCATCCTCAAATGAGAGGTCAGCTGACTTGGAATGCTGGGACAAAGGTGCATCAACTTTAGGACATTTTGCCCATGACTCCTGCTCTTCCTGGGAGAAAGGAAACCTTCTCTTGAATGATCTGGGAATAAAAAAACTCTTTTCAGGCTGCTTCCACTGAGAAGATATAACACTTTTGATTGATCTGTGTACCGGGAAGGTTCTGCTACCTGTGTCCTCTAACCCCCTATATATATATATATCATCTTGAATTGAGGATGCGGGGGTTGTATCCTGGATATGTTCCGATTCGTACACCGCTTTTAAAAGCTCAGGTGTATCCTCCACGTTAAACAAGTATCTAGGGGTTCTAGTAGTGGGAATATCTTCTCCTGACTCTCTAGCTTCCCCCTCTTCCAATGATTCCTCCGATACTTCCTCATAAGATATAAGATTCCTGAGGAGAATCGGGTTCTACCGGGCCCAGTCTTGGGGGTAAAGGCTGCACCTGCTGATTCTGGGGTGTCCATGCCTGTGAACCCTGTGGTTGGTCTTCCCCTCTGCCCGTGTTATCAGTTAAAGCCTGTATGGCCCCATGCTGTGTTCCCCCCTGTCCTGATTGTGTAGGCAGGAGCGGCTGCAACACAGCTTGCAACTGGGGTTGTGTAGGAAAAGCTGCCCGGAATGCAGCGAAAGTAGTGGTTAATTCTTTCTTTATCTACTTCATTAGGTTTATCATGACTACATTCGTATCTAGGCTAGGCTCTCCCTTTTCAGTAATATCTCTGCCTTGCCTGTGTCTACACTTGTCGCAGGCAGACCTGCTATAGTTGGGAGGTAAAACCTCGCCACATTTAGTGCATTTGTTAGTCTTCTGCGTAGACTTCTGAGCTTTCTATAGGAAAAAAACAGAAACAAAAGACAAATGCTATGTAATTCTATTCTACCTGTCAACAAATTGAAATAGCCAGGGATAGATAAAAACCGTTATGTACCTGAGCTGGCGCTGGTTCAGAGTCTGCGGCCGGTACCTTGTTGCTGCCCGCAGTGGAGGCTTCAGTACCTTCCATCTCCACGCCGCACTGACAGCGTGTCGGCGTTACACGTGCGCTCCCAGCTATAATGAAGCTGTCTCCGGCCGCCGGCACCACCCCCAGAGGTCAAAGAAGACCTTCCTGCCGCTCGGCCAATCGACGCCCCCGTGCTTCCAGATGGGTAAGCGCGACACGTGATCTCTCCAGCGTTGAAGCGCACGAACACCAGGAAGATGGGCGGCCCGGAAGGTGGACGCAGCACACCCATCGCTATGGATGACTGCGACGATCAGTCGGCCACCTTGTTCTCTAACCTTGTGCGTAGCCGCTCATCCGCTCTGCCATCTCAAGCATGAGCTGCAACCTCCAGGGGACAACACGAACCGAACTTTTACCATAGGTGCCACAACAAGCTTCCCTATAGCGTGCACTGACCACGGGTGAGTGGAAACAATAATGAACTAACGAAGGGAGGAGGGAACTGGCTAAGTAGAGAGGGGCTGAGGCTAATTGAATTAATTGGTGCATTGTTTCCACAGGGGAGGGGCTCAATAGTAATCTCAGGTGAGCTGCCCTGGAGGATGAAGGGAGAAATATATGTAACACATTAAGAAGTACATTTGTTCCAGAGTAAAATGAGCCATAAATTACTTTTCTCCCTTGTTTCTGCCACTAATGCTAGATACTCACAATGAGATTTTTGGGCAGATTTACTGCCAGATATATTATTTCTAACATGTCCAATCTGATTTACGATCCATTTTTCATAGAAGGGAACAGAAAAAAATTGATCGGAAAGTCGATCGGAAATCACATCAGACAGGATGAAAATCAATCTGGCAGTACAGCTACCAATAAAAAAAAAATCTCATCGTGTGTACCTAGCATTACAGTAGGTAGTAGAAATTTGACAGAACTGACAGGTTTTGGGCTAGTCCATCTCCTCATGGGGGATTCTCAGCATGGCCTTTATTCTTTATCAAGACTCCACCTGGAAAAAATTTACACAGATGCTGGTCAGCCTCCCTGCTTGCTTCACAGTTTTTGGCATTTGGACAGAGCAACTGCCATTCGCTATGTGCTTTTGAAAATAAATACACCCCTGAGAATCTCCCATGAGGAGATGGGTTACTCCAAAACCTGTCAGTTCTGTGAGATTTCTATTACTTATTGTAATTGACAGCAACATAGGAGAAAGGTAATTTATGGCTCATTTAACGCTGGAAGAAATTTACTTTTTTTTAAAAAAAAAGTGTTTAGATGAATTTTAAATTTTACGATTTATGCAATAGTGGTCCTTTAACACTTTAGATATTTTAAGAAATTAAACAGATTTTGTTGTAATAGTTACTGATCAAACATTCATCAGACATGTGCATTCTTTACTAAACTGAGTGGCTGTAGGGTGTAGGGAGTGGAGAAGGGGGATTGGTGGCACATCAAGCAGTACAGAGCTAATGATGGTGGTGCTCTGATCAATATTCCATTTCTGGTTAATCTAATAGATGCACTGTGGTAAAACTATAGATTAGTGAAAGATCAATCACACCTAACAGTGTGCATACAATTTACAAATTTATGCCTAGGCTAATGGTCAGTGCAAATTTGTGAAACCAGGAGTTAGCTCACCTGGTAACGACATTTTAAGTAACACTCCAGGACAGGTACACATTGAGACTTGGCTCCTCCCAGGAACAGGAAATATCCTTCAGCCTCCCTATAAATTAAAGATGGACCCAGGGTCAGGCAGTATAATATCAAGTAACAGGAACAATATACTAAACATAACCCTTTATATTACATTTCAGACATATAACATAACATGTATATCATGCAATATTGATATATATGGGGGTGGGTACCCCCACCTGTCCTGGAGTGTTACTTAAAATGTCGTTACCAGGTGAGCTAACTCCTGGTTTTTCCAATAACACTCCAGGACAGGTACACATTGAGATGATAAGCAAGAAATCATTACCAACCTCAGGGTGGGCTAACTGCTTTTAAGACAGTTCTCCCGAAGTCTTGATCGGTCTCTGTTAGCCGATCCAGTCGATAATGCCTCATGAAGGTTCCCAGGTTCTTCCAGGTTGCCGCCTTGCAGATGTTCAATGGTGACGTACCTGCCCTGTAAGCCCATGTAGTTGCGGCTGCCCTGGTGGAATGGGCCTTCAAGTTCACTGGAGGGTCTTTACCCATGATTTTATATGATTCTATGATACAATCCTTGATCCATTTGGCTATGGTTTTTGTGGATGCTTTAAGTCCCTTGGATTTGCCTGCATAATTAACAAATAGTGATTCTGATCTCCTGAATTCCTTAACTTTTTCCAGGTAGACTATTAGATTCTCCCGCACATCTAGCTTATGTTGTCTAGTTTCTTTTTCTGTTTTTGGATCCATACAGAAAGAAGGTAAAACTATCTCCTGTGTTCTATGGAACATATCGCCTACTTTTGGTAGGAACTCCGGGCTTGTTCTGAGCACCACTCGATCATTAAAGAATGAACAGTACGGCTCTTTGTGCGAGAGAGCTTGTAGTTCACTTATGCGCCTAGCAGATGTGATTGCTACTAAAAATACCGTTTTTAGGCTACACATTCTAAGGGAGTTCTCATCAAATTCGCTAGATGTCAATGCCTGCAGGACCAAGGATAGATCCCATTTAGGAAATTGTCTAACTGTCACGGGTCTATTTCTTTCAATTGATTTTACAAATCTAATTATAAGTGGATCTAGTGCTAATTTCTTGTCTAAATAAACTGATAGTGCGGATATTTGGACCTTAATAGTGCTTAAGGCCAATCCTTTTTCAACTCCTTCCTGCAGAAATTCTAAAATTGTTGCTATTTCTGTTGAATGGAAGTTTGACTTCTCAAACCACAAAATAAAAGTTTTCCAGTATTTCTGGTAAATAAGGCGAGTGTTTTCCTTTCTACTTTTTAATAAGGTATTTACTACTCTGGTTGACAGTCCCTTACTCTCAAGGACTGCCCTTTCAGAAACCACGCCGTAAGTTTCCATCTTTCCAGGTTTAATACCGCTTGGCCCTGAATTAGTATCATATCCTCTGATACTGGTATTTCCCAAGGTTGTGTTGTGAGCATTGACAGAAGGAGTGGGTACCACGCCCTCCTGGGCCAATTTGGGGCAATCAATATCATCTGACACTGTGATCTTATCAATTTTTGCAGTACTAAGGGAATCAGATTCAGCGGTGGGAATGCATACAGTATGTTCTGATCCCAATTTTGAGCCAGGGCGTCTATTGCCTTTGGTCTGTCCATCATATTTAGGGAATAGAATTGTTTGCATTTTCGATTCGACCTGTTTGCAAACAGGTCTATTTGTGGTTGACCCCATTTGTTCACTATGATCTCGAACAACCTCTGGTTGAGTGACCATTCTGTGTTCGTAGTCTGCACTCTGCTCAGTTGATCTGCTACCACATTTAACTCCCCCTTCAGATGTACTGCTGATAACGAGGGGAAATTGCGTTCTGCTATCTCTAGAATTTCCAATGTCAGTACTAACAATCTCCTGGACCTGGTTCCTCCCTGGCGATTTATATATGAAACTACTGTCGCATTGTCTGATTGAATCTGTACGTGACAGGATTTCAGATGATGCAATGTGCTTATTATTGCCATCTTCACGGCCATCAATTCTCTGTAATTTGATGAGTGATCTGACATTGATTGATTCCATAGGCCCTGCACTCGAATCTCGTCCACATGGGCTCCCCAGCCTGTCTGGCTTGCATCTGTCGTCAAGATCCTCTGTATCGGTATGGACCACAGCTTGCCCTGTGTGAGATGTTCGGATGTCTGCCACCATTCTAGACTGTTTTTGATGTGTGGTTCCACTGTCACTGTTCTGTCTAGGGTGTCCTGCTGTTTGTTCCAATTGGATAACATCCATGACTGTAGAATTCTTGTGTGCATTAACGCCCACTGGATTGCCGGTGCTACTGAGGATAGCAGACCTAAAAGTTGCATAATTTGTCTGATTCTTATTGTTTGACTGGTGTTGAACTTGTGCACTTCGGATATTATTTTCTGCACCTTCTCCTGTGGGAGCAGAATCCTCTGTTGTACTGAGTCTATCATAAATCCTAAGAACCGAATTCTTTGTGTTGCAATGAGCTGCGATTTGTCCTCGCTCACAATCCAGCCTGATTGATGCAGTTGATTCAGAACAGTCTGTTTGTGTTCCTCTAGACTTGGTAACGTTTTTGCTACTATTAATAGATCGTCTAGGTAGGGGATGACGATAATACCCTGTTTGTGTATGGCCCCTATCAGTTCTCCCATGACTTTGGTAAAGATTCTTGGGGCTGATGTTATGCCAAATGGGAGGCAGCGGAATTGCAGATGCTGAATCTTCCCTTCCATTTCTACTGCAAACCTTAGGAACTTTTGTGATTCCAGCTCTACTGGTATATGCCAATATGCGTCCTGTAGATCTATGCTTGCCATGAAGCCATGTGGTATTAGTAGATTCTTTATTGAGTAAATTGATTCCATACGGAACTTTTCGTATTTTATGTATGGATTTATGGGTTTTAGGTTCAGAATTATTCTGTATTTTCCGGAAGGTTTTTGGACTAGAAAATTTTTTGAATAGAAGCCTTCGCCTCTCTGTGTCACTGGCACTACTGATACCACATGTCTGTCCAGCATATCTGTAATGATCTCTCTTAATGCTGCCTGATGTTGAGGCAAGGTCAATTGCTTGGTCAGCACAAACTTCTTTGGAGGTTTTGCCTGAAAAGCAATATGATAACCTTTTTTTATAAGATTTAGAATAAAAGGGCTTTTTGTTATAGTTTTCCAATGTGGGAGGAAATAGCCCAATCTTCCCCCCACCTTCACCCTGTCATTGCTTGCTTTGTGTGATAGGGGTCCTGAAACTCGGGCCTGGTTTTCTCTGATCTTTATTGAAGGACCATGATCGTTTTTTATTTTGGTTCTCCGGTCTGTCTGTTTGTCTGTTTTGACGAAAAAACCTTTTCCCTGACTTGAACTGTCTCTTTTTTGGAAAAGATTTTCTCTTGTTCGCCGTTCTTTCTAGGACCTCATCTAACTCTGGCCCGAACAGAGTATCTCCCACCACTGGAATCGAGCATACTCTATTTTTTGAGGCCATACTTCCATGCCAGGTTTTGATCCACAGATTACGTCTGGCAACGTTAGAGATACCTGCTGCCTTGGCCGTTAATCTAATAGACTCTGATGCTGCGTCTATTATATACGCTATGGCTTTATGCATAACCGTCATTGAATTTATTAACTGATCCTTTGGCATATCCTTATTAATGTTATCCTCCAACTGCTGCATCCATAATGCAAGCATTCTCGCTACACATGTTGTAGCAGTGGAGGGCCTGAAATTTGCACAAATTGCCGGCCACAACCGTTTTAGGGCATACTCTATCTTCTTATCTGATTGATCTTTTAGATAGCCCAAATCTTCAAACGCCAGTTCATCGTCTTTGCTTACTTGTGAGAAAGCAGAGTCTAACTTGGGACTCTTGTCCCACATTTTACAATCCTCCTCCGAGAACGGAAAACGTCTTTTAAAACCTCTAGACATAAACAGTTTTTTATCTGGGTTCTTCCACTGGCTTGTTATTAGATTTTTAGTAGACTGATGAACAGGAAAATTCAATTCTTGTGCGCTTTCCATGCCTTCGTACAATTTGTCATGCAGTGAGACTGCTTCCGTAATCGTTTTATTCAGATTTAAATCTTCATATATTGCTGATAGTAACATCTCAGTCTCTGCCACAGGGAATTTAAATTTTGAGGGCTTATTCTCTATTTCCTGTGCTTCCGTAGAACTTGCAGAGATATCCTCATTCTCGCTAACCTCATCTTCGTCTGAAACTATCACAGGTCTATTAGTTTTACTAGTAGCTTTTTTGGGAACTGCAGACTCCTTAGGTTGAGGAGATTGATCAGTCTGTGATTCAACTGGAGTGTCGGGTTTAAGTGGTACCGACGTGGCCTTAAATTCCTTTAATGTATCTTTCAAATCCTGTCTGAGAGTTTGAATATTTGTCTGAGATGCTGATTCATGTTTCATAACTTTATAAGTACAATCCTTGCATAGTAATTTAGTTGATGCAGGATTAACTTTCACATTGCACACAGGGCACCGTTTTGAGGGCTTTGCAGGGTCAGGTACACTTGCTGTAGTGCCCTGGAATACATAAACAGAAAAAACTAAATTGCCTCTCAGCTTATGTTACCCTCTATCAACATATCAGTTTGTGCCTTAAAATATTACACTCAGTAAAATATGCAAGATTCCTATTTGCCATTTGTATTTAAGTATGAAAACAACAATACAAGCCTGCAGTGTATAAACAACTGTGTTTAAGATCAACCAGGAGCTTGTTTCCACCAAAAACAGCTTCCCTATCAGCGACACTACAGGTTGCAATACAGCTCCACAAACTAACTGCTGCGTGCGGATTTCCGCCCCCACAAGGGTCACCACCGCTGCCTGGATCCCCGCAGAGCAGTCTTACCCGTCCCGGCTCCTGCTCTACCTCCGACATTCTCCTTGACGCGCGAGACGCCGTGTGCGGAGAATTCCGGGCGGCTACCCCTCTTCATCCGGCGCACAGGAAGTGACGTCACGCAACCCGGAAGTAATCCTCCGGGTCGCGGCCGGAGGACTTCCGCACTCTGCCTCCGCTCTGCGCATCCTCCGGACGTCCTCCACCTGGCCGTTGCCTCCGCATGATGGGTCCTCGGGGCAGCCCCTCCTGAAGTGTAGCCTTACCACCACAAAACAGGCCGACCAACAGGGCTACAGTCCGCTGGGAGATAACGCCGAAAGCCAAACCCACAGGTACTCCACAGGGGAAACGGACCTCCGTATATTATTCAAGTCCGCTTCAGTGCCAACATATCCCTAGCCACCCAGGCTCTCCGGGACAGCGAGCACACATAGAGAGACCTGGTTTCTGGACCAGGAAATATCCAATACTGCCTGACCCTGGGTCCATCTTTAATTTATAGGGAGGCTGAAGGATATTTCCTGTTCCTGGGAGGAGCCAAGTCTCAATGTGTACCTGTCCTGGAGTGTTATTGGAAAAAAATATGTTCAGAATAGATTATAATTCTTTGAGTTTTTGCATTTGTGTATATATTTCTCACCCTTTTGTACTGAATATTTGCATTGTGCATAGAATGTTCTCATACATGTCCCTAGAGCATGCTCAGTACACATTTGTGCAAAAAAAAGTGCTTCCATTTAAAAAACAATATCTTGGGAACTTCCTGAATTTAGATATCGGAATACCATAAATTCAGAATTCCAACTTTCAACTTGAAATTGCAAAATTTCTATGTGAAAGTCAGAATTCAGAGTTCTGCAAAATCTATTCTACCCATTTCACTTTGAAGAAATGTTCCATTCAAAATGTACTGTAAATAATAAGCTGGAACCTAGAATACAGTCAGAATCAACCTCACCTCATGTTCAGGCCTTGCCCTACATACTTCAAGGTTTTTTTTAAATAAAAGCACCAAATATCCTGTCCATAATATGTTATCTGCTATGATCACAGTATTCCTAGTCACCCCTCCTTATACAAAACTAGTTAACCATTATATTAACTATTATGATAAATTCTGGAGATATAGCTTCAGTCTCCTCGCCAATAACTTGAAATACACATTTGCCAATTAAAGCCCTCAGTAGGTCTTCTCTTCATCATCAATTCTCAGAGAATGTAACATACTTCTGGATGGTAAAGAGGCTTCCTGATCTTCCTTATAGCCCACCACTGCTGCAGAATCTCTCCAGACATGTACAACAAAAGCTTGTTGGATAGGTTGTCATAATAATGCTCTCCTCTGTGTATGAGCTTGGCCATACTGCGCATTCTCATGAGTATGACCATACCTGTTCAATAAACCAATGCTGCTGTTTTAATGGAGGAGAGCATGGCGGCAAACTAGAAGGAGGGTCCTGGCCAGTGGTGGTGGGGTCAATAAGGACACTGAAAGCCTCTGGACTAAAAAGAGGCTTCCCTCTACATTGGTAAGTACGTAACATTTTGGTTTTTAATGTTAGATTCACTTTAAAGAGAACCCGAGGTGGGTTTGAAGAATGTGATCTGCTTACAGAGGCTGGATCTGCCTATACAGCCCAGCCTCTGTTGGTATCCCAAACCCCCCTAAGGTCCCCCTGCACTCTAGAATCCCTCATAAATCACAGCCGTGCTGTCGACACAGTGTGTCGCAGTGGGCTGTGTTTTTCTCTATAGTGTCAGTCTGTTGCTCTCCCCACCTCCTGCAGAACTCTGGTCCCCACCTGCCTCCCTTCCCTCCCTGCTGATTAGAGGGAAGGGACTGGAGCTCTGCAGGAGGCGGGGGAGCAGCCGAGACTGACACTACAGATGTAAACACAGTACACACAGCGCGGCTGTGATCTATGTCTGAATGCAGAGTGCAGGGGGACATTAGGGGGGTTTGGAATACCAACAGAGGCTGGGCTGTATAGGCAGATCCAGCCTCTGTATTCAAATCACATTCTTCAAGCACACCTCGGGTTCTCTTTAAAGAACAGGTCCCTAGTCTATTTACAATGTTATATTGTAATGGATAGCGGAGATGCCGCCATGGCGGTGAGCTGCATGGCGGCTGCTTCCGCGTCTCAGCCGGCGGCCTCTGCCGCGCAGTTACATGCTGGAGTTTTGCCTGGTCCCTCAGTTGCACATAGACTGAGGGCTACGCGCGCACGCGCCAGGACCTTTATGCGAGTAGAAGGGGAGTTAGCTGATCAGCCGGTCAGCTGACCCCAGCAGCGCTCTGGATTGGCTGAGTGACTGGGGCGGCGCTGTGGAGCGCTCTTACTATATATAGGACCTGCCTGTCAGTTGCTCCGCATCTGCTGTTGTGAATGCTACGTGTTAGCACTCAGACCTTAGTCAGATCCCAAAGTGTGCTAGAACCAGCAGGAGCTGGGGATCCACACTTAGACTCTGTTGATAGCTTAAAGTACTAATTGAATTGTATTATCTGTTATGACCTTCTGCTAGCCTTGACTACTCTTCTGCTTACTGATTCTGTGCTTTTGCTTATCTGATCCTGTTGCAGACTCTGCCTGAATATTACTCTGATTCCGCCTTCTGTCTTTGTACCGTATCTGCCCACCTGTTACCGAATCTGCCTGTCTGACTATCCTGTCCTCACCTCACCTGTGAACCTAGTCACTGGTGAGGGATTCTCTGTTTAGGAATCACTTGCTCCTTAGGTGATTGATACTGCAGTACAGTCTGAATCACCTGCTCCTC
The DNA here is from genome assembly GCF_040937935.1 of Hyperolius riggenbachi. Taxonomy (NCBI): domain Eukaryota; kingdom Metazoa; phylum Chordata; class Amphibia; order Anura; family Hyperoliidae; genus Hyperolius; species Hyperolius riggenbachi. The sequence continues at coordinate 328,436,720 of NC_090650.1, forward strand.
AGGTGCAGTAGTTGCAGCATCACCTTTATCTCCTGCTCCTCAGGAGATCAGTAACTGCAGTACAGTCTTAAGCACCTGCTCCTCAGGTGACCTCCTGCTGCAGTGCAGTCTCCTCCTCAGCAATTTTTTCACCTACTTTTTGGTATGTTTTCAATTGCAAAGTGCTGAAAAGTTATTTTAAACAGAAGATGAAACTTATTGCCTAGGAGAAAACTTAGGTTGACGGAAGTGCTATTTCTTTCCCGATTTCCAATGGATGAATGTCATGTTGGAGATGTCGAGATTTCCATAAGGGGGAATATCATTTTTCCAATAAACTGAACCACATATGATCAGATACAAATAAACCTAATTAATTTCCTTCCCCTAAGGTACAGGAGACAAAGACTTTTTAATGTATGGTGATTGTAGGTTAATATATACATTGATCATTGAGAAAGGCAGAGCATATTTTCATATGGCGATATAATATTGCCAAGTAATACTGAATTGCACAGTATGTGTCCCTCTAGAAAGATTAGTTGGGAATAACAGGCAGTCAGCTGAGTGCTATTTGCAATAGGTAATCTCATTCACCTTACTTGAACAATGGAAGCAGACAAGTACCTTGTTTGACCAAACAATTGCCAAACAAGAAGAGTCTTAGGACAATGAAAGAGACAGACCAGACCTTAACTAGCTTTTGTCGGTAAATGAACCAGTTTTTGTAAACAATGGCTCAGACCTGGCTGTATTTAATGCATAGAAGCCTTGGATGGGGGTTGTTTTCCTTTCACAATGTATGTGTTTCCAAAGTTCAGACACAAAAACAAAGCTTGGGAAATATATTGACTGTGCTGTCAGCAATAGTTCATATTAAAAAGCATAAAGTTATATTACAATTCCCCATCTAGGTTAAGAAAACAGACAGCACATGTATGCATCATTGCATAACAATTAAGAATGAATATAAAAAAAAGGTTATGGCATTGTATATGTATTAATATAAAGATTATTTGAATGAATATATCCAGGATGATATAGAGATGCTATATGTTTACCAGTGTTGTATGTTAAACAATAATGTTAGAGATATAAAACCCTGCTAACAAGCACAATGTGTTATAATGAGAGATCCATGGTGGTTTTAAGCATGCCAATGATTTTTGGATCAAATCCAATCTATCTTAAATATGGTAGAAAAGGTCACTGTATAATAAATAATAACCAGTGATTCCAGCAAGGTCAGCTATCCATAGAGGAATTATAACATTGATTTATTCACTGTTGGGTTATAATAAAACATGATTTTTGTTTTTAGTTTGCCAAATATCCCAGTAAGTCTGTGATTAGTTAGCCAACAGCACCTACAAAGGGTGAAAGCCAGTATTACACTTGGGTTAAAGATTAGTCACAGAAAGCTCCCATTGGTCACTCCCACTGCCCAGTGATAGGCTAGAAGATTTAATCTCCTGGGCAGGACCATAGGTAGTGAGGGGAATAAGATGAGAGGGGTCATTCAATGAAGAGGATCAGACCATCAGGAGATCTGAGCAGACCAGGACATAGAGGATTCATGCCATCTGAACACAGCCACGCCTAAGAGGAACACGCCCAGAGGCCATCTTGGTGACTATACTTGAACCCAGTTCTGATTTTTCTTTTTAGTCATATGGCTTATCACAGCACGAATATCTGAACTTTTGATTTATTGACGATTGTCTTTCTTAAGTTTATAGTCATTTATAGCCAAAGGGAGTGCGTTCTTCCAGTGCACAGGAATTACTCATTCCATATATTTGATAAAACCCATTCAGTGGGTATATTTTTCTGTCGTTTAACACCACCAATAGTTCGAGAATCGCTGACTGTGAATGCCATAACTTGTTTTGGATAAAAGCGCTAGATACTTCAAGCTACCTCCTCTAGATATTTTGATACTTTGCCGCAGCATGTGCAAGCCACACCTAGCCAAGTTTAGGACGACTCAATAGATATCTTATTCCAAAATTATATGTATTTTACCCGCTTGCTCGGTGTAGTATCACAGGCCAGCGGAGGTTGAAGTGTAGACAGTGGGAAAATTCCTGTCATTTATAGTTGATTGCATAGAAATTGTGGGGCAACGCCCAGTCGTTATATCCACTGAGTCATCCTAAATTAGCCATTTTGTTTTTGATAAGCCACCATTTTGTTTGCGATAGCACCATTTTGATAGCAGCCATTTTGATTTTGATAACAGCCATTCTGTTTTCGTTCAAGTCATCCATTTTGTCTCCAGACATCCTGTGGTAAATTGAGTAACAGGGCCGACGGCCATATTTGAGGAGTCACATCTATGCACTGTATTTGAATTGACTGCTGAATGGTTTAAGCCTTTTGTATTTGGTGATTAAGTATAATAACATTTTGATGTTTTACTGAAATTATTATCCAGCTCATTGCTTATTATAAGAATGACCTTATGAGTTTTGTTATATATCAAAAGTGCAATTTTATATTGTTTTGATATTGTAATATTTATTCGATATTAAATTGATATTTTATAAATTGGTCTATGTTTATTTACATGTTTAAACCAGTACTGTAAAACCTCGAAAAACGAGCTCACACAGTTAGGCGTGTGTTTGTATCTTAAGCTCCTCCTATTTTTTCCCAGGAGCATTACATTTACATTTTTGATTTTATAATTATTTTTAACAATTTATACAAACATTGACAAAACGCCCGACAGAGAGCACTATGTAAGTAGGTTTGTTGCTCACCTTGTAGTCTCTATTTCTATTTTACAATATATGACTAGAGATGGGCCGAACGGTTCACCCGCGAAATGTTCCAGGCGAACTTTGGGTGGTTCTCTTTCACCGGCGAAAACGAACTTTTGCGGAAGTTCGGTTCGTCCCCATAATGCTCCACTACGGTCAACTTTGACCCTCTACATCACAGTCAGCAGGCACTTTCTCGCCAATCAGACTACACTCACTCCTGGAGCCCCACTCCCCCTTATAAAAGGCAAAGTTCTCCGGCCGTTTTACTCACTCGTCTACCTACAGTAGTTACTGAAGAGATAGCTGCTGACAGACTCTGCTAGGGAAAGCTTAGTTAGGCTCTTGTAGGCTTGTTAGCTTGCTCCTGACTGATTGTTATTCCTTACATAGTGCCCCACAACTCCATCCTCCGGAGGAGGAGGATCTCGTCTTCCAGGGATTTGTAGGATGTCAAAAGCACGCTCACATACATTAGCCAGGAATCGAACCCAGGTCAACTGCTTGGAGGGCAACTATGCTCATCACTATACCACCAACACTACAGGTTGAAGCCAGCCTAGCTGGCCTGGGAAGGATGAAAAGCTAGGTGGCCATGCAACCATTCCTGCTAACCTAAAGCTTACTTGTGTCTTACAACACATTGGCTTAAGACTTTACCAAATCCAATGCTCCAATATGGGGAAGCTTCTCTGTTTGCTGTTTTTTTGTTTTAAGTGTGGTGTCACAGTTCACTCATCTCTTCAACTACAAGAAAGGCCCAGGAGTAGTCTTAGCTACCGTAATATCTATGTCACGCCAGGGCCCTTATTGCACTCTCTCTTACAGAGCTATGGAAACCGTTTTGCCCATGCGATAAAGCGAGGTGCAAAAAATGAAATCATGCCTAGCAGAGGTTGGTTTTGATCCATCAACTTTTGGGTTATGGGCCCAGCACACTTCCACTGCACCACTCTGCTTACATTTGTATACAATCTTCAAATTTAGGAAGGGTACATTAGTTGAAATCGTTACACTACAATCTATGTTACAGCATGGCCCTAATGACACTCTCTCTTAAGGGGCTATGGCAGCCATAGCCCCGGAGGAGGAGGGAGGAAGGGAGGAAGGAAGTTAGGCCTGCAATTCAATGTGAATTCTGACCTTAAAACAGTGGTTTGAAACAAATCTAGGTTTTTTATTGACTTTTGACGTCTATCCCACTCAACCATGTCTCTGTCCAGGTATCAGACCGCTGCGGCTTGAAACATCTTTTCCATCATTTTTCTGACCAGCATAATTTTTTTTAAATTTCAAAGTTCCCCTCTCCATTGAAGTCTATTGCAGTTCGCGCAAACTGAACTTTCGCGGTAGGTTCGCGAACCGTAAAGCTGAGGTTTGGCCCATCTCTATATATGACCACCCAAAACTGATGACCTAAAGTAAATGCAAATTTTCACACGCAAACATGAATTTGTGCACAAAAACAGTCACGATTGTGTGCAAATTCACGTTTGCGTGCAAAAAACGTTACGCGTGTAATAACACTAGTGCGACCATGATAAGAGTTATCACGGCTTTGGGAATCAAGCCCAAATGGGTGGCCTTGGTGATGTACTACTTCCAGCTCACATTGCAGTCTATACTCCCACCACCTGCTCCTCCTGCTGCTGTCGCCATCTTACAGATATCCGTTCATACAAAAATTGATTTACTGGGCTCCCTTGGGGGAACTACATTTACACTGGGGGGGGGGGGGGATATAGTACCATCTCCACCACCACTCTATACTCCTCATACATTATTCAGTAATGGAAGTGAGCAGGGGGTTTAAACAACAACTGGTATAAACTTAGTGGAGCAAAAAAAATAAATAAATAAATAATAAAAAAAAAAAAAAATGTATAAAAATGAGTCTCTCACACCAATTAGAAAACCATAAATGATATATGCTGACGTGTAGAAAAACCTCTCTACAAGGAAAAGTACAAATTAAAAACCTTTAAAAAGTTTCTAGGGATCTCAACCAACCACGCACAACACATGCACGACAATCATGCTACAGCTAACACCGGTACCAGAGTACCTAAGATTTTTTGCACTCCATTCATGCAATAACTTGTGTTATCCAGTTCTGGATGGCATCGATGATGCACTACACCCAGCTTACATTGCCAGCTATCAAAGCATAACGATTTCTAAAGACTTTTATGGGTAGCATTCATTCATGAGATCATACAGTTAATGATGTCAGCAAGCAATGTTATCTCCTGCTGTTTTGACAACAAAGAGTGCTGCTAGTAGACTGAATTGAAACAGCTCCCAGGGGCAAACCCAGGATTTTGAAGGGGGGGGGGGGGGGGGGGGAATTCCACGAAAGGTCTCTTTCAGAAAGCCGCTCACTACTGCGCATGTGTGCAATCTAGACCACCTTGCTGGAACCTAGCACAGGGGGTGAGTGAGCTAGGAGGCACAGTGAGAAGACAGGACAGTGGATTGTAAACAGGGGTGGCTTCCAAGATGGTTTTTTTTTGCGGGTGCTATGCAAGTGCTAGATCCACTGCAGGGGTAGCTGACCTGTGGCACGCATAGCAAAAAAATGGCTTGTCCGTGCACTGGAAAGTGGGCGCGGTAATGACGGGTTAAGAGCAGGGCCAAATGTTCATGAACTTAGCAGCAGTTAGTAATTCACTGACAGTGGACATCAACAGGAAACTTTATATGAAGCTCCCTCTCCTAATAAAAAAAGGATATCCTACTTACTGTACATATAGCAGATATGAGGGCTGGATTACTACTTTTTAACACCCAAGGCCAGCTATCACCAGACGCGCCCCCCCCCCCCCCCAACTTACACCTAAATGAGGCCTGTACATGTGTTTGATTATAGCGCATGGTATGCTGTGTCAATTGTATTTTCCTCCTACAGCCCCAAAAATATTAATTTAATTGGCCCGCCACAAAACTGGCCTAACTAACTATGATAGGATAAGATTTTGAGCTCCTCTGAGGCCAGTCAGTGAATTGACTATGTACTCTGTAATGTGCTGCAGAAGATGGCCGTGCTATGGAAATATACAACAACAATATGGTAGGACATTACACTATTACTATGGTAGGATTAGATTGTGAGCTCCTAAGAGGACAGTCAGCGACGTGACTATGTACTCTGTAATGTGCTGCAGAAGATATCAGTACTATATAAATACATAATAAGTATATAGTAGGACATTAGACTATGACTATTGTAGGAATAGATTGTAAGCTGAGGATAGTGAGTCAAAGGACTATGTACCCTGTAACGTGGTTCAGAAGATGCCAGTGCTAGTAAAGGGAACACAAGCTGAAGCTTGGGTTTAAACAGAGATATCTACTTAAAGAGAGGGAAGCCTCAGGATTGTATTGAGGTTTCCCTCCATGCACCGATGTCCCCTCGCTTAATCAAAGCGACCCCCTTCCACATCGTGGCTGCGCTCCTCTTGCTATGAGTGCGGACGCACATGCACAGTGGCACGGAGTCGCTCCTAGCAAAGCAGCTCCAGCTTACTGTGCTGATGAAAGAGGAGGCAAGCAGCCCTAACATGATTAGTGGCAATCCATTGTAGCCAATCTTCTGGAGGGCGGCGGTCAGCGACGAGGGACATCAGAGCACTGAAGGAAGCCTCAATAGGATCCTGAGGCTTCCCTCTCTGTAGATAAAGATAATTCTATACCTGGCTTGGGTACACTTTAAATGCATCGGCATAACTTTACAGACAGTGAGGGCGGATAAAGCATGAAAGAGAGAGTGGATAGAGAAAGCAAAGTAGAGGAGCTTGGCAGGGAACGTGAGACAGAACAGCAGGCATAGAGAAGTTGAAAGGAATGGTGGGAGAGCTAGCCTAGAGAGAGAAAAGAGAGAGTGCAATAGTACAACTATTAGTTAAATTACAAGTACAGCATATGCCAAATGAACAATTCTATTTGCAAAGTCAGACCATAATCATTCAACTTTTACAGCTCCCCATCCAACATAAAACACATACACACAAATCCCCCCCCCCTCCCCAGTGGTCTCACTACAAACATATTGCCTTGCCTCCTGTTAAGCAAACATTCTGTAAGCTGAAGCTCCGTACTGCAGATCAGCCTGTCAGTGCTCTCACATGCCTAACATTCCTGATGCTGCCTGCAGAGTCCGGGCTGCACTGAGAGGGAAAAGCTGCAACGTGATTGAATACACAAGCACAGAGTGTAAATGCACAAAGGGTGATAACAATTGCAGAGTTGCAGGCACAAATAATGGCACACGATCTCAATTACCACCCTAGCCCGTTCTTCCTTTCCCCTGTGCAGAGCTGGCAGCGGCTCTTTCACATTACCTCTCTGTGCAGGCACTATTCCCTTCCTCCTTCAGCAGGTCTGCTGGTCTGGCTCTATGCAGCTCCATTTTCCCATGATGCCAAGGGGAGGGACGGAGAGCCAATCAGACCTGCTGGAGGAGGAAGGAAGTAGAGCGTGCACGGAGAGGGAAAGATGATAGAGCCACTGCAAACAGGATCAGATAGCCCCCCTGACCTCTGCGGATATATCTACTCTATATCTACCTGACGGCAGCCGCAGGGGGGTTGTTCCAGACACCCGGAACACCCCCTTCGTGCGCCAGTGGCTCCACTGTTCCTTAAACTCAGGCCCCGCTTCCATGGCCCCATGTTTATGCTGACTTCTGTACACTAACAATCACACAAAATTGCAATTCGTCTTGTGTCACTTATTTAACTTCCCCCCCCCCCCCCTTGTTAATGATTTTCTATACATACCTAGCAATTATGGAGTTCTAATATGTATAGGGGCTTTGCTGTTAAACTTCAAAGCCTTTAGTTGACCTTAAATCAATCTTAAAGGGACCCCGAGTGATACCAACCCCCCCCCCCCCCCCCCAGAAAACTGGACTTACCTAGGGCTTCCTCTAGCCCGCTGTAGTCCGGGAGGTCCCCAGGCATCCTCCTTGCCCTTTCTGCAGTCCTGCAGGTGGCTCCGGTAATGCAGCGACATCGGGTGAAGTTGTGTGTGCGTGCCCCCGCTGCGTCATCACACAGCTGTAAGGGTCATGCATATCCGCTGTTCTCTAAAGATCAAACCGCACATGTGTAGGACTCTTATGGCTACCAGCGTGACTGCGCGGCAGGGGCGGGCATGCGCAACTTCACCTGAAGTCCCCACATTGCCAGAGCCTCCATCGGGACCATGGAAGAGGCCAGGAGGATGCTTGGGGACCTCGTGGGCTACTGTGGGCTGGAGGAAGCGCCAGGTAAGTTCAGTTTTCTGATACTGCTCAGGGTCCCTTTAATAACTTTCACAGACCTAAATGGAATTTGTGAAAGTAATGAAAATTTGTTGTACCACCGGTAGAGATGGCTCAAACCTCAGATTTTTGGTTTGCAAACCGCGAACTTCCACAATCGTTTGCGTTCACGCGAACCGCAATAGATTTCAAGGGGCAGGCGAACTTTGAAAAATATGAAAATGTTTTCTGGCCACAAAAGTGATGGAAAAGATATTTCAAGGGTTCTAACACCTGGAGGGGGGGGGGGGGGGGCATGGCGGAGTGGGATACACGCCAAAAGTCCTGGGGAAAATTACAGATTTGATGCACAGCAGCGTTATAATCCCTAAAGGGCAGAAATCACATTGCATTCCTAAATTGGAGGAATAAAGTGCTTGAAAATATCTTGCTTGTGTAGACATGGATCAGCAGTTAGTACAAGTAGTGTACTGGTTCACACTGACAGACCAAACTCACTGTGTAATGCACCGCAAACAGCTGTTTGTGTAGTGATGGCCATGCTGGACTGGTGCGAATGATGGAGAGAGTGCAGGCGATGGCAGTTTTCAAGCCCATATGGTCGGGCCGAGGTAGCTCAATGATAGAACATCAGTGAATGTCCAGCTGATCGAATTTGCTCTGTCCACAATGAAGCAACAACCTTATCTTGGGTCAGGTGTGCCCCCCAACACATTCATATAGGTCATTGCTTCATTGTGATACACAAGCCCCTTTACCGCGGCAAGGTAACGATCACGAAGGGGAATTGACACATGTACATGCCTTTTGTTTTGTTGTTGCAGCCGCAGAACAATTAGGCAGGCATGTACCAGCACCAGAAAAATTATTATTTTTGTTAGCAGCCGCTGATAGCAGCGGCCTTAAAAATTCAGGAATCCACCTGGAGTCTTGGACCCTGTTTGTGGTGGTGGAGAAGGTAGTCAAGCAGCCCGCAGGCAGAGATGCTGTGTGGGACTGACTTATGCTACATACACACTTGAGATAAAAGTCTTCGGAAAAAGGAAGATCACAGTCCAATTTTACCCCATTCCATGTAGTATGAGAGCCATACTCTACACAGTCTATTCTATTGAGCTGAACTCCCCAAAAGATAAAATATTTGCAAGATCCTGCACACAAAATGCTGTACATATTCAAAAGATCAGTATCTGCAAAATTTACATTCATAGTCTATGATATCTTCAGATCTCAATACACACCTTGTTTATCAGACATTCATCTGCAGATCTGAAAAATCATCTGCAGATCTGAAGATCCATCCTGGTGGATCTGATCTGCAGATAAATGTCTGTTAAACAAGGTGTGTATGAGGATCTGCAGATATAGACTATGAATACATTTTGTAGGAATGGATCCTTTGCAGGAACAGATTTTTTGCAGATACTGATCTTTTGAAGGTGTACAGCATCTTTGTGCACAGCATCTTGCAAAGATTGTTATCTGATGGGAGAGTTCAGCTCAATAGAATAGACTGTAGCGTATGGCTCTCATACTACATGGAATGGGGTAAAATTGGTCTGTGATCTTGCCTTTTCCAAAAGACTTATCTCAAGTGTGTATGCAGCATTAGTCTTCAGGCAGGCAGCAGCCCACTGGGATCCATGCCTCATTCATTTTGATAAAGGTGAGATACTGAACACTTTTTTTTGACTTAGGCGACTTCTCTTCTCACTGACAATGCCTCCAGCTGTGCTGAACGTCCATTCTGACAGGACGCTTGAGGCAGGGCAAACCAGAAGTTGGATGGCAAATTGTGACAGCTCTGGCCACAGGTCAAGCCTGCGCACCCAGTAGTCCAGGGGTTCATCGCACTTAAGGCCACTTAAGGCCAGGTAGTCGGCTACCTGCCGGTCGAGGCGTTGGTGGAGGGTGGATCCGGAAGGGCTAAGGCGAGTTGTTGGACTAAAGAATGTCCGCATGTCCGACATCACCATGAGATCGCTAGAGCATCCTGTCCTTGCCTGTGTGGACATGGGAGGGGGAGGAAGATTACTTGCAGTGGCACCTTTACAGTGGGTTGCAAAATTATTCACCCCCCCTTGAAGTTTTCCACATTTTGTTACATTACTGCCACAAACATGAATCAATTTCATTGGAATTCCATGTGAAAGACCAATACAAAGTGGTGTACACGTGAGAAGTGGAACGAAAATCATACATGATTCCAAACATTTTTTGAGTCAATACTTTGTAGAACCATCTTTTGCTGCAATTACAGCTGCCAGTTTTTTAGGGTAGGTCTCTACCAGCTTTGCACATCTAGAGACTGAAATCCTTGCCCATTCTTTGCAAAACAGCTCCAGCTCAGTCAGATTAGATGGACAGCATTTGTGAACAGCAGTTTTCAGATCTTGCCACAGATTCTCGATTGGATTTAGATCTGGACTGACTGGGCCATTCTAACACATGCAAAATTATACTAAATCAGCGCAACCACATAACAACGATACAGTTCATATAAGAGCAGCCAAAGTCCAATACTTCAGTATAGCATCTTCAACCATATAAATAAAACCTTCAGCGCTAGTTCATATACATCCACCACCACCATTCTAACACATGGATAGGTTTTGTTTTACCATTCAATTGTTGCCCTGGCTTTATGTTTAGGGTCATTGTCCTGCTGGAAGGTGAACCTCCGCCCAAGTCTTTTGCAGAATCCAAGAGGTTTTCTTCCAAGATTGACCTGTATTTGGCTCCATCTATCTTCCCATCAACTCTGACCAGCTTCCCTGTCCCTGCTGAAGAGAAGCACCCCCAGAGCATGATGCTGCCACCACCATATTTGACAGTGGGGATGGGGTGTTCAGAGTGATGTGCAGTGTAGGTTTTCCGCCACACATAGCATTTTGGCCAAAAAGTTCCATTTTGGTCTCATCTGACCAGAGCACCTTCTTCCACAAGTTTGCAGTTTGCCACAAGCTATGTGGGGGACACCGCAAACAGGACTTCTTATGCTTTTCTGTTAACAATGGCTTCTTCTTGCCACTCTTCCATAAAGGCCAACTTTGTGCAGTGCACGACTAATAGTTGTCCTATGGACAGATTCCCCCACCTGAGCTGTAGATCTCTGCAGCTCGTCCAGAGTCACCATGGGCCTCTTGACTGCTTTTCTGATCAGCGCTCTCCTTGTTCAGCCTGTGAGTTTAGGTGGACGGCCTTGACTTGGTAGGTTTACAGTTGTGCCATACTCCTTCCATTTCTGAATGATCGCTTGAACAGTGCTCCGTGCGATGTTCAATGCTTTGGACATTTTTTTGTAGCCTAAGTCTGCTTTAAATTTCTCAATAACTTTATCCCTGACCTGTCTGGCTGATGCCACTTTGTCCCTGGTCAGGCTACTCCAAAGAGATTGGGACACCTTTGCTGGCCCTGCCCCACTCTCCGCTTGCTTTTTTCTGGTTCTAAACACTGTACGGGAGTTTTAAACACTGTACTTTGGTCCAGGGCCGCACAAAATCACGTCAGCATGACCTTGAACAGATCTGCCGGGTGGCCTGCCTCTGCCTGTTTTGTCCATGAAGTGAAGTGAAAGGTATGCACTGACTTGACTAATACAATGTGCAGTCACACAGGTGCAGTGAAAGGTATGCAGTGACTGCTGGTATAACCAATGTGCAGTCACACAGGTGCAGTGAAAAAAGGTATGTATACTGACTGGTATATAAAACAGCGTGCTGTCACACAGATGCAGTGAAAGGTAGGCAGTGACTGGTATAATGCAATGTGCAGCAGTCACACAGGTGCAGTGAAAAAGGTAGGCACTGAAAGAGCTGGGCCTGGCACAGTATAGCAATTAGCAAGGGCCAGCTGCGACAAACAGGGCTGTATATGCAGTGTCAGTGGGCCACAAAAAAAAAAAGGAAAAAAAAAATCACAAGAATGTTAGCTCTCAAAAGAGCTGTTTTGGGGTACTTTTCAGCAATAAATATCAGCAAGGAGTAAGCTACCAGACATCCTAACTATCGCTTTCCCTATTTCTCCAAAGTCTCTCCCTTCTCTCACTAACAACAACAGAGTAAGAAAATGGCCGACGTTGCTGCCTTTTATAAGGTGGGAGGGGGCTCCAGGAAGGAGTGCAGCCTGATTGGCTGCCATGTGTCTGCTGACTGATGTAGAGGGTCAAAGTTTAGCCCAATGATGTAGTATAGGGGCGGGTCGAACTCGCATAAAGTTCACAGTTCGATGCAAACTCGCATTGTTTGCATTTGAACCGGTCGGGCCATTTACTACCAGCAAACCCAGTAACTTCTGACACATCAGAGTGCTCTTTCAGCATCTGATCCAATAAGATCTCAATTAATTGCGCTTTCCTTTTATTGTAAGTCTCAATGCCTTTTTTTTTTCCACACAGGTTTGTCAGATCAGGCCATTTCATTCACTTGTATAACGCTGCATCCGCCATTGTTGCAAAATAAAAGATAGGACAGAAAACTTTTTTTTTTAGGGGGGGGGGAGGGGGGGCTATGAGCTATACGTTTATTCTATATAAATGGTAATGCATCGGTTATCGACTACAGATTTCGATCTGTTCTGGCAGGTTAATAAAAGACCATTGCCCTTTGATGTTCTAAACATACACAAATCCCACAGCTGCCACCAATTGTCAAGAACCGCAAGGGCCGATCCTTGATTCAGAAACTCTCTCGCTGTCGCTTTGTGCATAGATGCCCATATGTGGATTTGCAATCTATGAACCGACTAGCAGAGGAGTGTTCAGACTCCAAAGGATTCACTACACTCATACAATTCAAATGCTTGCCACCACGTGCGAGTCAGTGCACGACTAACTATATTAACACACTGAGAACACTATAACTTAACCCTAGCTGTATGCACGGATCGGCGCCAGATCTGTGTAGCTGTATCCGATCCCAGCATATGGGTTGTAGATGCAAAATACTAAAGGACACAAGGTAACACTTTCAGTTGAGTAAGTACAATTGTGTGTGTTCAGGAACAGGTCATAACCGTAAAACAATTTTTAAACATTTTAATAACAAAAATGCATTACACACATTTACATACACTAACATATAAACACAAAGCTTGAAATAAAAGCAAAATAACGGTCAGGTTTACTTAGCTTAGCAGTCCTTGCGGGGAAATTGAATGAAATTAAGTCCAGTTCAAATGCAGGCATTGATATCAAAAAGGTCCTTGAAACAAAGAATGCGCTCGGTCCTCCCATGAGCACATGCCTAGAGGAAGTTCTTTGTTGATGGTATTTTGGAAGACAGGGAGGGGTCGGTACTGCCCGAACCTTTATAGAATCTGAGGGGTTGGCTTCCCTGTAAAGTAGGTGTGTTTACCCCCTGGTCAGTAAAGGAGCAGCCCCCAGATCACAAGTAGAAAGTACAACATTTATTAATATAGTCTTTGCAATTCCTCCCCGGATTGGTTTACCGAGGATTTGTGGCCACATTTGGAACCAACCAGCGATGCTTTATTGAATGACACCAAATACCGGTAGATTAGCACATGTGGTCTGCGAGTGATAAATAGCTCTGTTTCCCTAGCAGCTAGCAGGCTATAAATTGGATGAGCCATTAGGCTTATTTTTAGGACCTGGAAAATAGATTTGTCTTCTGTCTGTGATATACACATCTTAGATTACTAATAAAGGAAGTTTTTGTATTGTCTATCCACAGTCTTGTGGAGGGAAAAAAAAATCTGAGAGGAAAGTTTTGAGAGGGAAACAAATGGACTGATCGTTATCTGCTGAATCGACTCCAAGACCAGCATTTGGTTGTAACACCTATATGGGAAAAGCTAATAGGAAGTGGGTGAGGGGTCTGCTCTAATTCAGAGTGAAGAGGAAAAAAAAAAAAAAAAACACATGTGGCTGTTCATTTAAAACAGAAACTGACATTCTGCTCTGCAGTACGATACGGGATCAATAATTGTCCAGCCTTTCATATCATTCATGACAGGTGGGCTTTAAGATTTGGCATAATATATATATCCAATATATATATATTTTAATATTAAAGTGCCACAACCTTCAAGCAAGAAGAAGAAGTAGTGCCCTGCCTCCAGGGGTGGTCCTAGACTTGTCACCGAGCTGGGGGCGTGGCCTAGATGTAGAGCTGAGAGGACGCGTGGTGTGAGAGCTCCGCTGCACCTGCAGTTTATTATCCTAAAAATTGCTGGTTATAATCCTAGACACACATCTTGACCCAGCCGCCTATCTCTGCAAACACCCTAGAACAGCGCTGGCTGACTGGACTCTTCCTCCCGGCGATAGCTGTGGAGCACCAGACCCCAGCGACTCTGACTGGGACCAGGGCCTAGGTCCGTCCAGGAATCCTCCCTCTACCTCGCGCTTCCACCCATACAGCGCACCGATGTCTCAGCGCTCCAAAGGCAATAAAGAAAAGGATAAAGGGGAGAAATATTGTGGACAAGACGGTCCCCCGGAGACTCCTAGTACCTCTAAAAGCAAAAATAAACAGGACCAAGTGCTATCATCTCCTGACGACATGGAAGAAACTGAGGCCCCTCCACCCGGAAACAGTAAAAAAGGGCGCAGGTGGCTAGTGGACAAATCGGGCGCCACCATTCACTCCCATAATAATCATCGTTTACTGGGCGCCAAACAGGAAAAAAGGGTGCCCGAGAATAACAACGTTTACCAACGGCTCCCAAAGATTTTTCATGTTTTATAACTGCTTGTGATGATTTACGTTTCCTATTTCAATAAAACATTATTTTAAAAGTTATCCCTTAATGTTTGTAAAACATTATTATTCACGAAACAAAGCGATCAGTACGTAACGTAAATTGTACTATATTTTATCCCTTACTGTTTTTAAAACATTATTCTACACACAATACAGTGATCTCTGAGGGTCTTAGGTTTAGGCACCAACAGATGGGTCTTAGGTTTAGGCACCAACAGCGGGGTCTTAGGTTTAGGCACCAACAGGGGGGTCTTAGGTTTAGGCACCAACAGGGGGGTCTTAGGTTTAGGCACCAACAGGGGGGTCTTAGGTTTAGGCACCAACAGGGGGGTCTAGGGGTTAGGGGTAGGTACAGGGAGGGTTACTTAGTAATTTTTTTTTAAACGTTATTATCCGTTTCACTATTTAAACGGAAGATTAATGTTTTTACAATTGCCGATTTCATGCACATTATTTAATGATTTATAACTTTATAAAACATTAATTTTAAACGAAATACAGTACAATTCATTTTTAAACGTTATCCATGCTTATCGTTTAAAACCCCGCGCCCTTTTTTCCCAGCGCCCCTTTTTAACGTACGCCCTCCACCCTATGTTGAGGCCTTGATGGAAGCCATCAAAAGCTGCCAAACCACACTCACTGCGAAACTAGATCATATGGAAGCGGGAATGGGGCTACTGAGACAGGACATGTCTAAGGTCAGAGACCGTATTACTGACTTAGAACAGCGCACCTCTGATGCCGAAGATCGACTGAGAGACCATGATACCGCCATCCCCAATATGAAAACCCAGCTTAAAATGCTGGAAGGCAGGTCTGAAGATGCGGAAAATCGAAACCGCAGGAACAATATCAGGATCCTGGGTTTGCCGGAGGAGGTTGAGGGAAAAGATGTACCTACCTATATTGAAACCCTCCTGAAACAACTGCTTCCTGCTGACACCTTCTCCCTCTTCTTCACGATTGAAAGGGCTGATCGGATTCCTGGTAAAATGGGCCCTCCTGGAAAGCCACCGCTCACTCATCTTTAAAGTCCTGCACTACAAAGACAGACGCGATTCTATCTGCAACCAGGCAAGAGGGGGAACTAAAACTGGAGAACTCTCGTATTATGCTCTTTCTGGATTTTACTGCCGCTAGATGAGGAAGTCCTTCATCAAAGCAAAAGAAAAGCTTAGAGAAAGAGGAATTCAGTACGCCATGTTATTCCCAGCTAAATTGTGGATACATTATGAAGAGGACACTTTTTTTATGCTGTGGAGGACGTCTTTATTTGGCTGGATTCTATTCCAGCAGCACCACAATAACGCTAGATTTCTGATCTTTATGCTTACGCAGCAGAAACTGTAAGTACATTGTTCATTTTTCTCTATTATTACAATCCACAGTTGTGGATCTACTATGCACGCACAGATACTCGGATACGCTTATTTCGTACCTTCCCCCCAAAAATCTCCACCTTCATCTGGAGGATGTACCATGAGACCCATCTTATCCGATTCTTTTATTTGTTCTACTTTTTTTGAACTTTACGCTGGGAGCGATTGATAATGTTATACATAAAATGCCGTCTGCCCTAGACGCAGCCTACATGAGGAGACATACCACGCCCTTCCTCCACTAACGAACTGAAACCCACTATCCCCTGCTGTATGATGGCTACGAGGAGATCTTGCTTGCTTAACTGCCAAACTGCACTGTCAACCTATGTTTTGGGTTATTACTTTCATTGCATTACTCTATGTATCGGAGGCATATCATACACAGCTTCAAATCTTAGATCTCTCGGTTATCCCACATATATGTGATGCTTATTGTAATGTACATTATATGATTGTGCTTTGCATTTCTTGCAGCGTGGGTATGGGGGCATGCCTTTTCTCTGTGGCGGGCTGTGATTCTGAATACTCACAACTCTGAGCGCGCGCTTATTATAATCTGCATCAGATTGTTTGACCTATCGGTACTTGTTTAGTATTATACTCCCCCAGAATTTTCTCTGATGATGGGTTAATGTTTGATAACTGCCGAAGAGGGAAAAATCGGAGATACACATTTGTACGGGGGGACGGGATTTAGGGACTCCGACTTATACCCCGGTCTGCGTGCGGTTCCCCGTCACTGTGCTGGAGTCTGCCCACGCCAGCTCATACCCCGGTCTGTGCGCGGTCCCCGTCACTGGGTCGGCTCCCTCGGTTCAGCTCCCCTTCATGTGCTTGCTCCTGCTTTGACCGGAAAAACTAAACCTATATTGATATAACGGTGCAGTGATTGCGCTTA
This sequence comes from Hyperolius riggenbachi, assembly GCF_040937935.1. Taxonomy (NCBI): domain Eukaryota; kingdom Metazoa; phylum Chordata; class Amphibia; order Anura; family Hyperoliidae; genus Hyperolius; species Hyperolius riggenbachi. The sequence goes on from NC_090650.1 coordinate 328,453,735, forward strand.
ACATATATCAAACTGTACTATTACTCAATATGATTAAAAACACACGATTGGTTCACACAATGGCCAAGGGCCCCGGACCTCTCTCACTGGCCGGGGCCCCAAGGCCAACACGTGATACCTGGAGGGGAGTGCAGGTGGGCCTGGACCTCTCACACCCAGGCTCTGGACCTCTCACATCCAGAAAACCCACCAACACTGCCTCCATACTGAATGCTAAATTCAACAAACACAAGCAATAGAACACAGCAGTACATGCATCCAGCTACATTTGAAATTGGTCAGCAGGTGCTCGTCAGCCAATCAGGATGCACTGTCATACACCCTTTACCTGCCATACCACATCTGTCCGGGGCCCCTGGCCATTGTGTGAACCAATCGTGTGTTTTTAAACGTTTTCTTTCAGCTCTAGGACATGGCGGACAGGTGAGCGGTTAGGGAGGGACCCCTGTGGGAGGGATGCCTGCACGGGGCGGTCCTGCTAGCGACGCAATCTTGCGATTGCGTCCAACTGAAGCCTCCCACCTGAATGCTAATGGCTGCTAGATGTGGTATGGCAGGTAAAGGGTGTATGACAGTGCATCCTGATTGGCTGACGAGCACCTGCTGACCAATTTCAAATGTAGCTGGATGCATGTACTGCTGTGTTCTATTGCTTGTGTTTGTTGAATTTAGCATTCAGTATGGAGGCAGTGTTGGTGGGTTTTCTGGATGTGAGAGGTCCAGAGCCTGGGTGTGAGAGGTCCAGGCCCACCTGCACTCCCCTCCAGGTATCACGTGTTGGCCTTGGGGCCCCGGCCAGTGAGAGAGGTCCGGGGCCCCTGGCCATTGTGTGAACCAATCGTGTGTTTTTAAACGTTTTCTTTCAGCTCTAGGACATGGCGGGGACAGGTGAGCGGTTAGGGAGGGACCCCTGTGGGAGGGATGCCTGCACGGGGCGGTCCTGCTAGCGACGCAATCTTGCGATTGCGTCCAACTGAAGCCTCCCACCTGAATGCTAATGGCTGCTAGATGTGGTATGGCAGGTAAAGGGTGTATGACAGTGCATCCTGATTGGCTGACGAGCACCTGCTGACCAATTTCAAATGTAGCTGGATGCATGTACTGCTGTGTTCTATTGCTTGTGTTTGTTGAATTTAGCATTACTCAATATGATGGGATGGGGACGGTGGGGCAAGTCTCTAGATGATCGTATTTTGCAAGTCCCTGTCGGGGCCACCGTTCTAGAGGCAGATCTTATACGCAACGCTACCACCTATTTAAACTCTTCTAGTAACACCCTATGACTAGCTCTAAATTTATCATCCTACTACCTCTTGATGTATTTTGAAAGTTATTTGATGATGTCCCTCCACCCCATTGCCAGTAGATGGTGGAGGCATGCTAAGTTTTCTCTTTTTCTTCCATTAATCACTGGCTTGCTGCTGCAGATACCTATTTGCTATCCCCGCATTTCTATGGAAGGAATATCCTTTATGGACCAAATTATAGCCTGGAACTACATTAACCCATGGAAAGGTGGTTACTATTGCCATTTTATCCTATTGCAAAAAAAAAAAAAAAAAAAAAAAAAACTTCTCCCCAGACGCCTCTCTGGAGATGGTGGCCGAATCTAGGGACTAGATTTTATGTCTATGTATATACACAATACTATCATCGCACTGTGAATGGATCTCTGTGTTCAATTATGTCAGCAATGTTTAAGAATTTTCCCCCAATGCCTATTGGGAGACCCTGGGTAGTGGAGCTCACACGGCGGACAGTAGTTGAGAGCTCCCGGTTTGAACTTCTCTTCAGACCACGCGTAGTATAAGTTGTTTAACTGTAGGGTTAGTGCTGTTTTAACCAAGGAAGGAGAAGGGAAGTTTGTTAGGGGTTAAGGGAGTAAAGCAGATTCAGATTGGGTGAAGCTGCAGGGTGGGGGGCTGTTTGATTCCAATGCTATTATACTACTTTCTGTTTTTCAATCATTACACACCACTTTCATAGACCTAATATTACTGAGACACTATATGTCAGTTATCACTACCTTCATAAATGACACTTAAACGTGAAAAGATTACCTGTATAATCTGGAATGTTAGAGGTTTGAACTCTTCCTTCAAGAGGTCACTGGTGTTTAATTACATTAAAAAATACTCACCACATTTAGTCATTCTCCTGGAAACTCATCTCCATGGCAGTAAAACTCTCACGCTCAAAAAACCCTGGGTGGGACATTACTACAACTCTACACATTCATCCTATTCTAGAGGTGTAACTATTTTAATTAGGAAAAATCTTCCCTTTCAACTTCTGGACCTCAAAATTGATAATTTAGGCAGATATGTTCTAATACATGGGAAATTTCATGAAACTAAAATTGTAATTACGGGTCTGTATAATCCCCCCCGGGCACAGCACACCTACTTAATGATCTGGCACAGCTTTCCGTTAGCTATTCCACTCCTCAATCATTGTCTTTTTCTGGGTGACTACAATTAGAGATGTAGCAAACTGTTCGCCGGCGAACGGTTCCAGGCGAACTTTGGGGGTTCGCGTTCGCCTGCAGCAGGCAAACTTTTGCGGAAGTTTGATTCACCCCATAATGCTCTATTGAGCAAAACTTTGACCCTATACATCACAGTTAGCAGGCACATTATTGCCAAACACACTGCTCTCACTGCTGGAGGCCCGCCCCCCCTCCCTCCTCCAAGCAAGGTCCTTATGCCATTTCACTCACTTGTCTGCCTACACTAATTAGTTAACGGACAGCTGCTACCCTCCTCCCTCCACCCCTCTACCCCTCTACCCTTCTACCTATTCCCTATGAGGAGGGTCTCATCTGCCAGGGAATTATACTATTTCAAAAACCAGTTTACATACCATAGCTGGGAATCGAACTTGGGTCTCACTGTGTGGTGGGCAAGCACACTAACCGCTGTACCACATCAGTAGTAACTGAAGCTGGCCTAGCATTTACTATTTATGCTCAATGCAATAGAAACATTAGGTTGCTTAAAGGGAAGCTTAACTGAGAGTGATATGGCTGTTTCCTGTAAACAATACCAGTTGCCTGGCAGTCCAGCTGATCTTTGTGACTGCAATAGTGGCTGAATCACACCCTGAAACAAGCATGCAGCTAATCCAGTCTGACTTCAGTCAGAGAACCTGATCTGCATGCTTGTTCAGGGGCTGTGGCTAAAAGTATTAGAGACACAGGATCAGCAGGCGATTCAGGCAACTGGTATTTTAAAAGGAAAAATCCATATCCTTCACCGTTTAGGTTCCCTTTAAGGATTTGTAGCATAAAAGCCAACTCACATTGGCTGGGATTTGAACCTGGGTCTCACTGTGTGGTGGGCAAGCACCCTAACCGCTGTACCACATCAGTAGTAACTGAAGCTGGCCTAGCATTTACTATTTATGCTCAATGCAATAGAAACATTAGGTTGCTTAAGTAGGCAAGTCTTCCTAACACTGCTACTGCCTATAGAGCATGCCCTAGTGGCTGCAGCTCTGGTGCTTTGAGTCCGCCAGGAGAAAAGTGTGATATAAATGTTATTTGTCTTGTCTACTTTTTCTCTTGTATTGAGCATAAATGGTAAATGCTAGGCCAGCTTCAGTTACTACTCATGTGGTACAGTGGTTAGGGTGCTTTCCCACCACACAGTGAAACCCGGGTTCAAATCCCAGCCAATGTGAGTTGGCTTTTATGCTACAAATCCTTACAGGGAACCTAAACTGAGAAGGATATGGATTTTTCCTTTTAAAATAATACCAGTTGCCTGAATCACCTGCTGATCCTGTGTCTCATACTTTTAGCCACAGCCCCTGAACAAGCATGCAGATCAGGTTCTCTGACTGAAGTCAGACTGGATTAGCTGCATGCTTGTTTCAGGGTGTGATTCAGCCACTATTGCAGTCACAGAGATCAGCTGGACTGCCAGGCAACTGGTATTGTTTACAGGAAACATCCATACCACTCTCAGTTAAGGTTCCCTTTAAGCAACCTAATGTTTCTATTGCATTGAGCATAAATAGTAAATGCTAGGCCAGCTTCAGTTACTACTGATGTGGTACAGCGGTTAGTGTGCTTGCCCACCACACAGTGAGACCCAAGTTCGATTCCCAGCTATGGTATGTAAACTGGTTTTTGAAATAGTATAATTCCCTGGCAGATGAGACCCTCCTCCCTCCGGTAGGAGGGAGAATAGGTAGAAGGGTAGAAGGAGGAGGGAAGCAGCTGTCCCTTAACTAATTAGTGTAGGCAGACAAGTGAGTGAAACGGCATAAGGACTAGAGTTGGGCCGAACGGTTCGCCGGCGAACCTGGTTCGCGCGAACCTAGGTGGTTCGCGTGCGGGTACCGCACGCGAACTTTATTGCGGAAAAGTTCGCCCCATTGCGGTTCGCCCCATAATGCACTGAGGGTCAACTTTGACCCTCTACATCACAGTCAGCAGGCCCAGTGTAGCCAATTAGGCTACACTAGCCCCTGGAGCCCCACCCCCCCTTATATAGGCAGGCAGCGGCGGCCGTGGCCACTCGTGTGCCTGCATTAGTTAGAGTAGGGCGAGCTACTGCAGTCTCTCATAGGGAAAGATTAGTTAGCCTTAGCTTGTCCCTGGCTGCATACCTGTTCATTGATCCTGCCACTGCATACCTGTTCATTGATCCTGCCACTGCATACCTGTTCATTGATCCTGCCACTGCATACCTGTTCAGTGATCCTGCCACTGCATACCTGTTCATTGATCCTGCCACTGCATACCTGTTCATTGATCCTGCCACTGCATACCTGTTCATTGATCCTGCCACTGCATACCTGTTCATTGATCCTGCCACTGCATACCTGTTCAGTGATCCTGCCACTGCATACCTGTTCATTGATCCTGCCACTGCATACCTGTTCATTGATCCTGCCACTGCATACCTGTTCATTGATCCTGCCACTGCATACCTGTTCAGTGATCCTGCCACTGCATACCTGTTCATTGATCCTGCCACTGCATACCTGTTCATTGATCCTGCCACTGCATACCTGTTCATTGATCCTGCCACTGCATACCTGTTCAGTGATCCTGCCACTGCATACCTGTTCATTGATCCTGCCACTGCATACCTGTTCTGTGAACCCACCACTGCATACCTGTTCTGTTCAGTGGACCCGCCACTGTATACCTGTTTAGTGAACCCGCCACTGCATACCTGTTCTGTTCAGTGGACCCGCCACTGTATACCTGTTCAGTGGACCCGCCACTGCATACCTGTTCTGTTCAGTGAACCCGCCACTGCATACCTGTTCTGTTCAGTGGACCCGCCACTGTATACCTGTTTAGTGAACCCGCCACTGCATACCTGTTCTGTTCAGTGGACCCGCCACTGTATACCTGTTCAGTGGACCCGCCACTGCATACCTGTTCTGTTCAGTGAACCCGCCACTGCATACCTGTTCTGTTCAGTGGAGTTTGGTGTGTCAGTGTGAAGCAGTACCTTAATTACACTCCCTGATTGATGTATACACATGCAAGATGTTTTAAAGCACTTTAGGCCTGTCATTTAGCATTCAATGTGATTTCTGCCCTTAAAACGCTGCTTTGCGTCAAATCCAGATTTTTCCCGGTGACTTTTGGCGTGTATCCCACTCCGCCATGCCCCCCTCCAGGTGTTAGACCCCTTGAAACATCTTTTCCATCACTTTTGTGGCCAGCATAATTTTTTTTTTTTTCAAAGTTCGCATCCCCATTGAAGTCTATTGCGGTTCGCGAACTTTAACGCGAACCGAACCTTCCGCGAAAGTTCGCGAACCCGGTTCGCGAACCTAAAATCGGAGGTTCGGCCCAACTCTAATAAGGACCTTGCTTGGAGGAGGGAGGGGGCGGCAGGCCTCCAGGTATTAGAGTCCTTGAAACATGTTTTCTATCATTGTTGTAGCCAGTAGAATTTTTTGAAATTTTTAAAGTTTGCCTCCCGATTGAAGTGTATTGCGGTTCGCGAACCGAAAATCGGAGGTTTGCGACATCTCTAACTACAATATGGTACCCTCTACTGTAACAGATCGACTACACTCCAAAACACCCAACTCCTCAGCCCTTATGGACTGGGCACAAGCATACTTACTGACCGATATATGGAGGTGGAAGTATCCAGATGACCCCGGTTTTACTTGTCACTCTGCCACATACCGAACGCTATCCAGAATAGATTTAGCTTTGCCTCGTCCTCTGCACAGCAACTAGTCCATGACCTTACCTTACTGCCCAGAGGTATCTCTGATCACACACTGCTCTTACTCACTCTAGATCTTGGTAGCTCTATATCCACCACAATTTGGAGACTATCCCCTCGCTGGTTGTTAGAACCCAGGGTGAAATATCTAGTCCAAGATAGGATGAAAGAATATCACTCCTTAAACCATGATCCGGCCCCTCCCCTGGAGTCCAATATTATACTTACCAATCTAGAGGAAAAAACTAAGCTGAACAGGAATACATAGCAAACCCAAATTCTCAGACATATCAGATATGGCAGTCATAACTTCTATCTCTTTCTAGTAAACAGATAGACAATACAAAACAAGAACTCCAGTTAACTAAAGTAAGACTTTTCGAACAGGGAGATCGTACAGGAAAATTACTAGCCCGATTAACCAAACAAGACTATGCTAGCACACAAATCGCAACGTTAAAAGCGGATGACGGGACAATACTTACACATCCAGGAGACATTAACAGCACTTTCCATTCCTATTATCAGAGCTATACACCTCAACCGTGTCGAAGGTCCCAGCTGAAATTGACGCTTACCTACAACCCATCCCGCTTCCTTCTCTTGATGTGGATGAGATTAACTCAAAGGCAGACATATCGCTCATTGAAGTTACTCAGGCTATACTCTCCCTTAAAAAGGGGAAGGCCCCTGGCTTAGATGGGCTACCATCAGAACTGTACTCCACATATAAAGGTCAATTCGCTGCTCAATTACTAACTGTCTATAAAGAAATTTTAAATGCAGGGACTATATCTTCTATGTCAGAAGCCTTAATCACTGCAATACATAAATCGGGATGTGACCCTACTCTTTGCTCATCCTTTCGCCCTATCTCGCTATTAAACGTTGAAAGCAAAATTTTAGCAAAGATCCTCGCCCTTCGTCTTAATGGAGTCATCACCTCCATCATACATAGGGATCAATCCAGTTTTATCCCAGGAAAAGGATGCGATATAAATCTCCGCAGGCTATTCACCCACTTATCTGTACATCATACCAACCCCGGTAGTAGAGTGATTGCTTCCCTCGATGCTGAGAAGGCCTTCGACACGGTTGAGTGGCACTGGCCATATTTATGGGCAGTCCTCAAAAAATTCAATATAGGCCCCAAATTTATCACATATATCAAGGCTTTGTACCATTCCCCTAAAGCCAGAGTTCGTACTGGTAACCAAGTCTCCCCCTTTTCTCTGGAGCGCGGCACTCGCCAGGGATGTCCCTTATCCCCGGCACTGTTCGCTCTAGCTATAGAGTCGCTGGCAGCACTACTTCGTCTACAATCAGACATTATAGGCCTACGTGTAGGCCCTCTTAAAGATAAAGTCTCGCTCTATGCGGATGATCTATTATATCTGGCAGACCCACAAACATCCCTAACATCAGCCCTAGCAACCATAGAATCTTTTGGTTCTTATTCCGGTTTAGTTATCAACTGGCACAAATCCCTCCTTTTATCACTAGACTCTCTTCCTACACAATCTACTAATAATATGAAGCTGCAAGTAGTATCTCAAATAAAATACCTAGGAATTAAACTCACGACCAATATAATTGGTCTTAATATAACCCCTCTACTTGCACAGGTTAAAGACAAACTAAGAGCATGGGCTACTCTCCCACTATTACTTATTGGCCGCGTCAACTTAATTAAAATGTGTATTCTGCCAAAATTTATATACATCTTCAGACATACTCCCATCAAACTACCAGCCAAGCTGTTTACGACACTCGACTCCATGTTCTCTTCATATATATGGAACACTTCTCGCATCGCCCTGTCCAACCTGCAGCTCCCAGTTGACCAGGGAGGGCTTGCTCTGCCTAAAATAAAATTTTACTATTGGGCTGCTGTACTCCCTACCATTTATTGGTGGTTTGAGCAATCCTATAACCCGGCCTCAGCACTGGAGGCATCAATTATAGGCTCATCACTAGCCTTAGCCAGCCTACCCTTTAGAGGGCCTAAAGCTATCCCAAATCTTACCCTGCCCATGATTACTTCAGTGACAATATGGGAAGAAGCCGCACAGGTTACCTCCATTAAGGGCCAATGGTCTCCAGTCACCCCACTATCGAACAATGCCAAATTAGCTGAATTCCTTACTATCCCTGACCCATCAATTTTGGCTAATAAGGGCATAAAAAACTAAGAGACTTAGTGGAAGGTAATGAGCTCAAACAATTCAATACCCTTAAACAACAATTCTCCCTCCCCAACTCCATGTATTTCCGTTATCTTCAAATCCGGCACGCATTTCACTCTCAATTTATCTCACCTAAATTAACTATGCAATCACACCAAATTGAAGATATTTTATCTCACACTAATCAGACGGGTCTTATTTCCACAATTTATAACGCTTTTATTAATACCAAAAATCCCTGTAAAGATAAACCCTATTTGATGTGGAGGAAAGAGCTACCTGATCTCACTGATAGTGAATGGATTGACTTAGTGTCTGTATTTATTTCCACTCCGTTTGCGGCCCGACACAAATTATCGGCAATTAAGTATCTGTACCAAGTATACCTTACTCCAAATAAACGCTCTAAAATTAGCCCTGATTATCAAGCTAGTTGTTGGAGGTGCAAGGCTACCAATGCTCACTTCATACACATCTTTTGGTCATGCCCCAAGGTCTCACATTATTGGGAGAATGTCCATGCCCTACTTTTTGAAATAGTAAGTCCATCAATCCCGTTTACATCCAAAAGCATGTTAGTGTTTTTGGTCCTAAAACTCTCTCGGAAAAAAAGCTATATCTGGCTAGAATACTCCTATTTTATGCTAGGCTGCAAATCGCCATCAGCTGGAAATCCTCTACTCCCCCCACCCTGGGGGCATTAATCCTGTCAATTAACAATGACTTACCAATCTATAAAGGGGTATATGTTAATAGAGGCTTGCAGAAGAAATTTTACAAGTTATGGACTAAATGGCTATCCAAATTTAAGATAGATATGTGATATTACCTTTAATATACATGCAATATGTAATCTATATTTCTAACTGTTTATATTCCTGTTAGTGTCGACTACTACTCTATATTTGGGCCTATGTGAGGTGGACAATGTATTCTCTCCAATTGGAACCAGGAAGGGGGAGGGGGGCTGGGTTGGGATACGGTTGTTGTAGCTGTTTGTTTTTTGTACTGTCTTGCAAAATTCAAAATAAAAATTGTTTTACAAAAAAAAAAAAAAAAAAAAAAAAGACTTGTCGCCGAGCTTGAGGGGGTAGCAGGCAGAAAGAGGGTATTGGGCACAGCGGCGAGGAGAGGATGTTGGACACCCCCTCGCTCACCTGGGTCCCCCATCTGCACTCCCCCTCTAGCTTAAGTTCAGCAGCAGCCAGTATTAGTAAGAGGCAGTGGGCGGGGACTCACCTCTACAGCGTTCGTTCCACTGTCACTTTCTGCAATGCCATCCACTTACAATACAGTGGGCAGCATTGCAGGAAGTGACGACAGTGGAACGCATGCTGGAACACGGAAGAGGCGAGTCATCCCCACCCGCTGCCTCTTACTAATAGTGGCGGCTGCTGCTGAGCTTAAGCTGGAGGGGGAGCGCACATGGGGGACCCAGGTGAGGGGGTCCTGCTGAGCTTAAGCTGCAGGGGGTGCGCACATGGGGGACCCAGGTGAGTGAGGGGGGTCCGTCCCCCTCCCCTCCGCTGTGCCCAATGCCCCCTTACCTGCCCACTACCCCCTTATGCGGCATATGCTACGCCGCGGGTCGGCTAGTTGTATATAAAAAGTGTTGAATATCAAGAAGAACAACAGATCGCTGTTAGCCTTTAAACACTGTTTATCACTGAAAAACATTCAAAGTTTATGTTAAAGCATGAAATCCATACCAGTCGTTGTGCAGGTGGGTACAGAGGGACACGGCCTGAAGTGTTTTGCACTGGCACTTTCTCTGAGGTGAAACATTTTAGTGTTAAAATATTTTGTTTATTAAATTAGCTACTGTATAAAATGTCTTAACTTTTCATTGGCAGCAGAAATATTTAAAAGGAAGGTGTGTAGGGTGATCACAGAACACCCTGGAGGAGGGAAAAAAAATCCACAGACAGAAAACGGGAGCCCAAATGGTGCAGTATGTCACAAGGGTTAAATGGTGAAGATGTAAATTGTGGTATTCACAAAGGAAGGTTGCGGTGCAGACGGGCAACCGAGCTGACCACTATAGGCAGGTGGAGATGCACAAACTCGACTCCACTAGGGTGTCCAGTTGGTCTGGACACAGTCACTCTCTTTGTGAAAAACTAGATGGTTGTGGGGATGTTGGGATGGTAAAAATACTTCTGACCAAATTGAACACCCCTCCAGAAGGAGGGTGGGTAACACAAAGGGGAAAAGAGGCACCCAAGGTATGATAAAATGGAGTTTAAAACAACAACATCAAAAAAATATGTATGAGATGGCTTACCTCATTGAAGATAAATTCATATAATAAACAACGAACTTCAATTTGCACTGGCAACGTGTTGTCAATCTGTGCCTACTTCCTCAGGACGCATAGAGTGCCTAAAAGTATCAAATACAAGGCGCTCAGTGCTCAAGCACTACAGACATATATAGTATACAATATACAAGGCATATAAGAGATATAGATATATACATACACACATATACAGTACATAGACATACACGACCACGTGTGTATACTTGTAAACAAGCAAACTTACAAACTTGATCCGTTAAGAAAAATCAAATAGGAACATGCGTATGTGCTCATAATAGCGCACATCTGGGGATGGACTATCAGGGGAGACATACAAGATTAAAAGAAAGGGGTAGCGCACCAACATTCACCAGAAACATTGCAATCACTAAGCATTTAGCGGTTGCAATTTTTTGCCAATTGCATTTGTAATTCTCGATTAGGGAACAAGAATTGAAAAAATTGTAGCACAATCATTCCTAAAACGCTGCAATGCTTTTACAATTGCAACGCTGCAGTGTTAAAGCTCCCGTAGGGAAAACACTGCACTAGCGTTTTGCCAATTGGCGAATGCAGTGTAATCAACCCCACAGGGGGAAACAGGCCTTACCACAATCGGATGAGAGATTCATGTCTTTCTTACCCCTACCGCTCACAGATGCGAGTCCTATGTCATTGTAGTTTCACCATTTTGCATGATCGCTCATGTGTTTGTGCAATTGCGTGTGCAATCCGGCATATACATGCACTCTTCTGGGGCGCGTAAAATCAAGTTTGGGAATTTTGCTTGCTCATCCCTAGTAAGGAGGGGGACAATAGCCCCGGCTCACCAATTGCGGCTTAAAGATCCAGTATAATAGATCATTAAAGCAAACCAGAATTCTTGCACAGCACACAATGAGAAGCCTTCATGCCACATACAGTTGCTGAAGAAATTAACCTTCCTGGCGGTAACCCCTATCAGCGCCAGGCAGCGGCAAGGGGTGGATCGGGACTCCCTTGGACGTCACGACGTCCATGACGTCCGTGACGTCATCCCGCCCCGTCGCCATGGCGACGGGGGAAGCCCTCCAGGAAATCCCGTTCTTTGAACGGGATTTCCTGATCGCCTATCGCCGGAGGCGATCGGCGGGGCTGGGGGGATGCCGCTGAGCAGCGGCTATCATGTAGCGAGCCCTCGGCTCGCTACATGACAAAAAAAAAAATCAAAAATGGCTGCGCTGCCCCCTGGCGGTTTTTAATATACCGCCAGGAGGGTTAATGTCTCTGTTCTGTGTTTGTTTAGGCAGATAAACTTGTCTAAATTACTTTTTAATCAGCAACTGGGAACAGATTGCAGAAGAGTTCTCTCCATAAAGTAAGCACCGAGGAAGGTCTGTAGCTTACATTACTTGGCTTTACAGACAGCATTGACAAATTGATAGGTTAAACAATGTAACGACGGTTAACAGTACCTGCCATTCATTGTTATGCTATTCAGGCAACCTTTGTTATGTTAATTAGTAGTGCCCATTTAGGTGTTAAAATTACAATCTATGTTTTAATGGCACTAAATAAGAATTCTTATTTACAACTTATTTAAAGTTGTAAATAAGAATTCCATAAAGCAATCTACCAAAATTACTACTTTGGTGTGTACGCCCCCACTACCCCCCCAGGCAGCTGTCACCCCATTTGCCTAGTTTGTCTATGCCTAAACATGGCCTGGAAGCCAGGTATTGGTTTATTTACCTGCATTTGGCTATTCTAAAGCTGAGAGCAGGCGTCCCATTCAAACACTAAAACAGAGATGGTGCCCAATTCAAGCACCAATGAGGAAAAGGACGTGTGTGTGAATATCATCTAGGGTTAGTAGTACAGTGATACACACCCCTACAGTGGGCCCCTGTGGAGAACAAATGCCTGCGCATCTGTGCAAATTGGGGCCATGGTCACAAAAGATCATGGCTGGAGTCAAACCAAAAAGTATGTGGTTACATGTTGTGGGCACTGTAGTCATGCGGCACACTTGTTTTACTCATATATAGGGAGTCTCTAAATAACAGTAAGTTTTACCAGTAGCTATGCAAACTACATAGCACATAGTGCGAAGTTTGTGTAACTTACATTATACACACAAGGCACAGGTTGTTTGTGCAACACTTCACTCTCGCAATGTAAGTCCCCTACCATAGGGCGCACAACAGCACAGCGCTCGGGTATATCCATGCCTGAGGGTGCCACCGCAGTCAGGGTGCGCTGGGGAAAACTGGGGCTACTGCAGTGTGTGACTGGCTGGTGTTAATGCTGCCCACCTCTTCTCCCAGCGCTCATCTAGGTTCCCAAAATTCCACTGGCTCCGACCGCTGCCCGGGCATTACCCATGCATTAACTTGTAGATATCATCAGCATGGCAAGCAGTGATGAGCATGCGGTGAACAACAACAACGCTGTACTCTTCACATCCTGTAAGTATAAAGCGCTGTCATTGGTCACCGCTCCTCTCATTCATTCACTGCGGGCCACGCTGTTGCCTGCAAGTTTGAAATAATGAATAAAGCCCGGGCAGTGAAGCAAGGGGAACGATGTGCAGGCAGCCAAGTGTCGGGAGAGGAAGCCATGGGCAGCGCTAGCACCTGTGTGGCAGCCAACTGAGGGGAACTTTGCATATACACTAGGTCACATACTTAAGGGTGGCTCCTATACTTAAGGGGTGGGGGCATGACTACTTGGGGGCTGCCTATACTTAAGGGGGGCATCTGACTACACAAAAGGAAAGGGGGAAGCCACCTATACCAAAGGAGGGGGAAGAGGGGCATCTGACTACTTTGAGGAGGTTTCCTATACTTAGGGGGGGGGGGGGGGAGATCTGGCTACATATTTAAAGGGGGGAAGCCACCTATGCTAATGGGGGCTCTCCTATACTTGAGTGGGGTCATCTGACTACTTATACTTAGGGGAGAGGCTTCTAGCTGTATGATATGATTTGTATGTGTAGTACAGCCATGAAATAAAACATTAAGATCAGATACATCAGTCTAATTGTTTCCAGTACAGTAAGAGTTAAGAAACTCCATCTCTATGCAAAAAAGCAATTAAGCTCTACGACTTTCAAAGTCATGGAGGGGGCTGTTATCTGACTTATTATCTAAAGTGTTATAGAACTACTTACTTTTCCTCTGCCAGAGGAGAGGTCATTAGTTCACAGACTGCTCTGAAAGAATCATTTTGAATTCTGAGTGTTGTGTAATCTGCACATATTATAGAATGGTTCAATGTTAGAAAAAAACACTATATACCTGAAAATAAAAATGAGAATATTTTCTTTGCTGCTAAACTTCTAGTAATCATTCATAGTTCGCAACCAATTCATTATATCATATATTTTTTTTCGCTTCAGTGTCTCTTTAAAGGGAACCTAAACTGAGAGGGATATGGATGTTTCCTTTTAAACAATACTAGTTGCCTGACTCTCCTGCTGATCAATTTCCTGCAGTAGTATCTGGATCTCACACCTGAAACAGGCATGCAGCTAATCCAGTCTGACTTCAGTCAGAGAACCTGATCTGCATGCTTGTTGAGGGGCTATGGCCAAAAGTATTTGAAACACAGGATTAGCAGGAGAGTCAGGCAACTGGTATTTTAATAAGAAAAATACATATCCCTCTCAGTTTAGGTTCCCTTTAAGGGGACATCTGGCTACCAAAACTTAACGGGGGCCACTTATACTTAAGGTGCAAGGGCATCTGGCTGCCTATACTTAAGGGGAACCTAAAGTGGGGAAAAAACAGTTTAACTTACCTGGGGCTTTTTCCAGCCCCCTGCAGTTGTCGAGTGCCCTCAACGAGCTTCCATGATCCTCCAGTCACCAACATCTCCCTCTGCCAGCTGTATGTGCAACTGGTCTGAAGACCTGATTGCACTCCTGGGGACGGGAGCATTCTGTACAGGTGCATTATGTAAACATTTCTATTGTGCATGCATTGGGCACTCCCGGCAACGGGAGCACGATCATAGATGTGCATGGCTGCCGCAGCGTGGCGTAGTGGCCAGCCACGTGCCGGACAGAGGGGTGCTGTGGGTGAGTGGAGGTTTGTGGAATTATGGCAAGGACACAGGACAACTGCAGGGGAGTGGAAGAAGCGCCAGGTAATTTAAACTGCTGGTGTTTTTTTCGGTTAAAGATGAACTTCAGCCTAAACAAACATACTGTCATTAAGTTACATTAGTTATGTTAAATTAGATAGGTAATATAATCTCTTACCCACCCTGTTTTAAAAGAACAGGCAAATGTTTGATTTCATGAGGGCAGCCATCTTTTTGGTTGAAAGGAGTTGACAGGGAGCATGACACACAGTTCCAACTGTCCTGTGTGCTGATCACCCCTCCCAGCTGCTAGGCAACATGAACAACATAGGAAATCCCATCATGCTTTGCACAGCATTAGGGGAAAAAAGCCCAGGCAGTTTTATTTGATGGGTGGAGCTTAGCTAAATATGCAGCTAAAAATGATGCTTTGGTAAGAAAAACAAAGTTCTGATGCTGTGAAACTGTTAAACACAAAGCCTTTTCAGTTCTGCCGAGTAGATTTTTAGTCCGGAGGTTCACTTTAAGGAACCCTTTAATAGAGGCATCTGGCTAAATAATGAAAGTGAGGGGAATCACGCTAAATTTGCTGAGTAGGGAGTAGGGAGCTGGGATCTGGCTATGATACTTAAAGGACAGATTTACTTACTCGGGGCTTCCTCCAGACCATGGCAGCCGATATGTCCCTCGCCGCATCTCTGCTCCCAGCTGGTGGCCCGGGGGTCTCCTGCAGATGCCGACGGGAATCTACTGCACCTGCAAATGAGGCACTTACGGTCATCTGGAGTAGTTCTGCGCCTGTGCAGTACACTCCAGACCACATCAGTACGACCCCAAGTGGCTTTCGTGCAGTAGATGCCAACCTTGAGAGGTTGGCATCTGCTCCGGAGGGGCCCCCAGGCCACTGACTGGGAGCAGAGCTGCGGCGAGGGCAGAGGATGGCTGCCAGGGGCTGGAGGAAGCCCTAAGTACATAGATTTTTGTTTTATAACTACCTCGGACCTTCCCTTTAAAGTGGACCTGAACTCTTACACAGGACAAAAGGAAAACATAGAAAAATGCACTATGTGTATTTAGAGAGAGTTTAGCCTGTTTAATTCCCCCTCATTTGTGTCTAATCACAATCTGTAATTTGATCTCTCCCCTCTGTCACATGACTGCCACAGCAGATAAGCCCATTTGAAAGCACATGAGGTTAATATGTCTGCTTCCATGAATCAGGAAGTAGAAAGTGCAGATTTATTTTAGGATTTGTATCAGCTGTAACAAAAGTGTTTTTTGTTCAAAGATTATTATGCTGACTGTTGTGTATCTTTTAGAGCAGAGAGGACTCATGAGTTCAGGTCAGTTTTAATTAAAAAAATGGGGGGCGGGGGGTGTCTGTAAATAATCAGCACCGGGTGTCAAATACTCTAAGTACGCCACTGTCCCTGACTTACAAACGTCCACCGATATGAACTGCCGTAATGTTAGGCGCTCCCTATATTGTGCTTGTGTCTTTCTTCACTACCCTGAATAAGTAAGTAGCCGTAGCTGGTCTCACCCCATCCAGCGGCGATCAGGGATCTCTCCTCTGCTGTTCCCCTAGTTCAGCCTTCTGCTGATGAAATGATCAGCAGAAGTAGACACTAGGGGAGCTGTGAGGAAGAGGTCTCTAAGCACAGCTGAAGCCATAGATGAAGTGAGTCGCGCTGCCACTACTTACATTTATACACGTGGAGCGGAGAAGACATATGGGGAGTGGAGGCGGAACGGGGATAGAAGGAGGGGACACACAGGTGGAGCAATAGAGAGCACAGTCGGACATAAGGGAGTACACAGGGAAGTCAAGGACAACACAGTGGGACAGAAGGGGACACACAGGGGGGAGCAAAGGAGGACAGAAGAAAGGGACACATGGGGGGGGGGGGGGGGGCAAACCATGTTGCTTGTGAATTTTCACCAAAGTAATTTTTACATCAAAAATGCCATTTTCTATTTTGAGAAAATACTTGTGAAAATACATTGTATTTTTACAATATGGTCAAAGGAAACCTTTTTCTTTTCAATGCATTACTCAGTCTCAAATGTATTACAAAACAATTTTTTATGGCATTTTTGCTTGAAAGCCGAATTTAACATTTATTTATGAAAATAAATACAAAAAGAATATTGGCACTTTCGCTCATCACTAGGGGCTAGGTTCACAAAAGGGTGCCAACGCAGTTAGCACGCCTAAAGCTTTTACTGATCGCGTGCAAAAAAAAGTGCCGAAAACGTCGTTTTGGTCGCACCAGGTGTGACATTTTGCATGCAGCGCTAAACTTTCGTGCGCAAATTAGCGCGCCCTAAGGGGCTTTAGCCGTGCTAAGGGGCTTTTAGGTGTGCCAAGTTAGCACCCTTTTGTGAATCAAGCCCTAGGAGCTAAGGAGGACACAGGGGTCAGAAGGGGACACATAGGGCTTGATTCACAAAACGGTGCAAACTGTTAGCACGGCTGTTAGCACTGCTTTTCGTGCGTTTTAGCGAGTTTTCACGTGAAAAATGGTTATCACACATGAAAATTTGAGTTCGCGCATTAACGTGAATTTTCACATGAAAGCGAAACATTCACGCGTGAAAAATTTGTGAACGCGGCTTTTCACAGCGTGCTAACAGTTAGCACCGTTTTGAGAGTCAAGCCCATAAGGGAGCAAAGGAAGACAGTAATTAGGGGAGAACATCTACAAGACACCCCAGGACCATGGATGCAGCAGGTTTAAAATATTTTTTTCCCCGATTTTGCCATATAAACCTAGGTGCGTCATATTCCGCTCTTATATGCCAACAAACACAATAGGTCTGCACACAGAAATGTTTCCATGATTTAGCGAATAAACCCAATTGTGTTGTTTACTACATGACTGGGTCACAAGCAAGAGTCTGTGGCCTTTATTAGCGTAGCAATAGGAGATGAAGAGGTTGCAACCGCTATGCTGATATTGATCACTCCTATATATGCTTTAAATAGTGGCAAGCATTAAAGGGGTTCTCTTGCATGTTCTAAAAAAAAAAAAAAACAAACACTAATATGGGGCTTCTATTGGCCCCCTGCAGCTGGAATGTCCCGCGCATTCATCCTCCGATGCTCTTTTGCCCGCCGGCACCGGTGTAATTCATCTAACTAGACGAATAGAACTGCGGCTGCGTGGCCTTGCTCGCTCCTGTGCGAGTCATTGGGAGCTTACTGCGCGGACACAGTACAAGAAAACATCGTACTGCGCCTGCGCAGTAAGCGCCAGATGACAAAAAAACAAACAAAAAAAACACAGGACTTGTAAAGACTGAGGAAATGGAGATAAACGAAAGACTTAAAGCGGACCCAAACCAAACTTTTTTTTAATTCAAAATATTTTGTTGCACCACTCTGACACATACAACGATAAACACTCCTTCGAGCCTATGAGCATTTCAGTGCATACTTTTCAACCTTCTCTTTTCATAACTAGGGTTATACAGGTAGCAGCCATTAGCAATTCCTCCTTTGCCGGACTCCTCCTACTCCACCAGTTTGCCGGATTCTGTCCCGGAAATATGAAAGGAAGGGAGGGGTTCCTCCAATAAATGTAAAATATTTTATATTTGTCATCATGCAGCTGAAAAAAAGACTGCTATTAAAACTTAGAAAATAGATTTTATTTCTGAAATCTTGTATTTTTAATTTGGGTCCACTTTAACTTAACAAGAAATCAAATCTTACAAGTAACAGGCAGCTGTAGATGACAAATGACATGCAGATATTACCAACAATTGTACAGGTAGACAGTAATGATATACAAATAAGTGCTGAGGAAAGCTTGTGACTATGACCTGTAAAGTGCTGCAGAATATATTAGTGTTATATAGATGCACAACAACAATATTAAAAATGGTTGTATGGTAAACTTATGCCGAGTATACATGGCACGTTCTATGCGCCGGATCGAGGCAGCGGCTCGAAGCCGGCGCATCCCCGCTCGTCAGCGCGTGCAGATCGATTGCCGCTCATCCCCGCCGGCGCTTCCTTATCACCGCTCCATTCCCTGCCATTGTCCGGCGGGAATCGAGCGGGCGCGGGTCGAGCAGCATGATCGGGCCAGCTAATTATTATTATTATCAGCTGGTCGATGCACGGTACAAAAACGTACCGTGTATCCCCAGCATAAGACAAGCAGATAAGCCAATGATAGGCAGATGTCCATGACAATATACAGTATGCAGCACAAGCCATGGAGAGCAAAGGAAAAAATTGCATAAGCGGAAGAAGGCCCTTTCCCATTTCCAATTTACACTCACTGCTTTTGCACTGTAAAGCCACCGGGAACAGAGTGATCGCACAAAGCATCGCACAAGCTGCGTGTAGGTGAAAAAACCTGCAAGAGGGCTGTGATCGGCTTTCTAAAGCAGATTGCACTCTGGTGGTGGAAAAGGGTTCTGCGTGTTTGCAACAGATCGTGGAAGCGGTCAAATAATAAGCTGTATGTACAAGACTGAGACTGGATGCTGCTAGAAGTTAGTGGGTTTCAGTACAGTGACCAGATTTTTCAGTGCCCAACCTGGGACGGGGTGGTATGGCAATGCGGCGTGCAAAGCACGCTGCATCGAAAAAATGGGTGTGGCCACAATATGGGTGTGGCAAGGTTAACTAGTGTACCCGTTTAACTCTGAGGCAGTGGGCCAGAGTTACCTCCCAAAACACAGTTAGACAAAGTGACCCTAAAGGTAATTTGACAATGTTTCCCAAACACATAAGAAAGCATTGTTTTCCCCATGGTTGCGGTGAAACGAGAGGTTTGCAACATGGATGTGCAAACAACTCTACAGAAACTGTGTGATGTTATTTATTAGCATACCGTTTAGCAATCACGAGCCCCCAAAATGCCTATTGCTGCAAAAATAACCTTAAAGTAGCAAACACAACAACTATGACCATCAAATAATAAAACATAGCAACCAATATCTCCAACACTTGAAATGCAACCACCGTTACCTCCAACACTTGAAATACAACCACATACCACAGACACTTGCGGCAAACGATACAGGCCATAAACATTACCTCCCACACGTTGAAATGCTGCAAACGTTACCTCACACACGTTCAAACACAGAATACATGAAATATGGCAAACTGTACCTCTGACAGATGCAATACACAGATTACCCCACATATGTTAAACCGAGCAATTATTACCTCAGACCCCCCCCCCCCCCCTCTGGGTGCTTGTGGGGTGGAACAGCTGAGTGGGATGGGAGGGTGATACTGGGTGCATCAGGGATGGTGACACTGGGTGGGGGGGGGTGACACTGCGTGATGAGGGTGGCACTGGTAGGGGGATAGAGTGATATTGGATGAGGAGCAGGGTAACACTGAGTGGGGAGGGTAACACTGAGTGGGGAGGGTAACACTGAGTGGGGAGGGTAACACTGAGTGGGGAGGGTAACACTGAGTGGGGAGGTTAGGAGGGTGACACTGGGTGGGGATGGTACATTGGATGGGTAGGGAGGGCGACCCTGAGTAGGTGAGGAGGGTACACTACGTGGGGAGGGGACACGGTGGGTGAAGAGGACAGCATTAAATGGAAGGGTACACTAGGAGGGCGAGTATGGTGACAGTGAAGGGGAGAGGGGGACACTGAGTGGGGAGGATACACTAGGAGAGAGAGTATGGTGACACTAAATGGGGGGGGGGGGGGTTAGTACACTGATTGGGGAGGGTACACTGTGTGGGTGAGGAGAGCACACTAACCTTTTTCACACTAGTACTGGCTCACTGGGAGGGCGCCCCAGTCCCACCTTCTTCATCTCGCTGGCTCTGTCACCTCGTGGCCCGGCAGCTGCTGCATCATCAAGCAGCATGCTGTTGGAGGGGCCGGACAGCCATGCAGGACATTGTCAGCAGGAGAGAAGGCGATCGGAGGGTGGTTCGGAACGCAGAAGAGGCGGCTCCGAGGGTGGAGGAGGCGGCCCAGAGAGTGGAAGAGGCAGCCTGGAGGCAGGAGAAGGCAGATCGGAGGCGGAGGAGGCGGATCAAAGGACGGAGGAGAAGGCAGCATTCGGCCACTGAGCGTAGTTTCAGCAAATTCACTGCAGGTTTTCAGCCTGCAGAAAAGAAAAAAAAAATCCCAACTACCATGCAACAATTTATTTAACACGCATATATATATTGCAGTAATTTACACAGTACATAGTCACTCACTTTCCTCAGAGGCACTAAATGTTATACCTACCATAGTTATAGTTTAAAAATCATAGCACATGGGGTTATTTTTTATAGTGTGTGTTGATTCATACAACAGGGGTAAAATTGACAAGCACAAGCAATTTTGCTGGTATTTACACACGTTACTTAGCATGCATTGCAATGCCACTGTTATATAAATAAACCCCACTGTGTGCCAAACTGTTATGGTATTCAGAGTCTCTGTTGAACCACAAAGAGCAACCTGAACAAGCAAAGCTCAAAAATGTGCAACATCCTCTACAAGTACTGACAGCAGTTATGAATATACAGTATATTGTGAGGTATGAGCCTCCAGGGGAGAGCTCTTGCTGCAGTATAGACAGTCCATAAAAAAAAAAAAAAAAAAAAAGTGCTTCATTGTAGTAAACGCAAAATTAGTGCAGAAAACAAAAGGCCTTGGCAAAGATGAAAAGTGAACCAAAAGGTGCATGATGGGAAGTCCCAATATACAGCACTGCTAGCCTAGCTACTATTTAGCGCCAAGGTCCATTGCTCAGTTCAGCACAGATACCTGCAGCAGCTGATACACTGTCAATCTTTCTCTCAGCATCTGCACATGAGCATGGTGTGCTTTTCAAAGGACAAAATGAAGGGAGAAGAATATGGAGGCTGCCATATAGATTTCATTTTAAACAATACCAGTTGCCTGGCAGTTCTGGTGGCCTATTTACCTGCAGTAATGTCTGGATCAAACACCTAAAACAAACATGCAGCTAATCACATCTGACATTGGGCTCTATTCACAATCACACATGCGGTAAGAGACTTTTTTACAGCTATATTACCGCCAGTGATAATTTTCACATTTTTTTTCCACATGCACTAAAAATGTTCCGGGAAAAATGCGTAAAAGAATTTGGAAAACATGCGTAATTACTTGCGGAAACCATGCATTAAAAAAGTGGCATAAAAAAAAAAAAGTAGTCCAAAATACAAAATTAAAGTCCAGCAAACAGCACTCAAGGCTCCAGACTCCATTTAAGTCAATGGGAAGTGAAATATATCACCAAGTACTAGTAGGTGATTAACCATTCTGCCGGGCTGACGTGAAGCTCACGTCCGGGCGGCTGCTCTGCTGCGGTGCCGCGGTCGTGGGCGTGCCCCCGTGGTGTCCCCTGGTAGCCCTGGGATCAGTGAACGGGAACATGGTTCCCGATCACCGATCCGTGTCCCCAGCAGAAAAACCGAAGCGCTCTTACAAGAGGCTTCAGCCTTTCTGCCCATGAAAAGTTCTGCATCCCCCTTGTGCTTCCGCTTAGCGAGAAGCACAAGGAGGGGAAAAAACTCAAGGTGGCCATCTTGTGGCCAGATAGTAAAACTACATCTACATATTTTTTACATTACAATTTATACATATAATAACAGTAAAAATTAACTTTATTTCTCACACCAAAATATTACCCAAATAAAAGTTAATGGAAAAAAATACAATAAAATAAAACAAAAAAAAACAAAAAAAACATACAAATAGTTACCTAAGGGTCTGAACTTTTTAAATATGCATTTGAAGGGGTATACTACAAAAAAAAAAAATTATAAGCTTGTAAATAGTGATGGACGCAAAACGGAAAAAATGCACCTTTATTTCCAAATAAAATATTGGCGCCATACATTGTGATAGGGACAAAATTTAAATGGTGTCATAACCGAGACAAACGGGCAAATAAAATACATAGGTTTTAAATTATGGTAGCGTGGATTTGTTTAAAGCTATAATGGCCGAAAACTGAGAAATAATGAATTTTTTCCATTTTTTTCTTTTTAATCCTTTTAAAATGCATTTATAAAAAAAATTATTCTTAGCAAAATGTACCACCCAAAGAAAGCCTAATTAGTGGTGGAAGATATAGATCAATACATTGTGATAAGTAGTGATAAAGTTATTAGCGAATGCATGGGAGTTGAAAATTGCTCTGATGCATAAGGTAAAAAAAAACCCGCGGGCTGAAGTGGTAAAAAAAAAATGGTAGTCAAGTCAGAAATAAGGCGCCTCTTTTTTTGTGAATTTTGAATTTTTTTGCAGGAATTACCGACTTTTGCAGACTTTTACTGCAATTTTTATGCTTACGGTTAAAAAAATGCGTACAATTTTACGTATGCGTAAAAATTTGTGAATGTCAAGATGGTCGTTTTTCAGTCGGGAATTTTCACGCAGGCGCATTACCGCATGCGGAAAATGATTGTGAATAGAGCCCAATGTCAGAAACACCTGGGGCTAGATTCAAAAAAACGTGATAACTTATCACAGTCGTGCTATAACGTGTAACTTTTTTGCAAGCAAACGCAAATTTGCATGCAAAATTGTGGACATTTTCACACGAAAACAGACAATTTCACACGCAAATTTACATTTGCGCGCTCTTTTTCCTCAGACTTGATAGGCAGTGAAATGGCTCTCAAGCTCTCACAACTGCTCACTGCTGCCTGGTAACTGCTTGCTGAGCACACAGCTCAACAGTCTGATGAAAAAGAGGCCTAAGACCCCAATCACACGTGAGCATTTTGCCGGTGATTTCGGCAAAACGCTCTAACGCTAGTGTTTTGAAAGCGCTAGTGTAATTAAACCCTATGGGCCATTCTTACTTGGGCGATTTGCACTAATCGCCGCAAATCGCCCAAAATCACAAAAACGCATCGCCTGCACCATTTTCAGGGGATATCCCGGCGTGTGAGTTTCAGTGCTATAGAAGCACTAAACGCTGTTGCGGGAGGGGGGGGGTTGGGAATTAAAAAGAGAAATAAAAACCCTGCGGTGTTCAGTGGTTTTTCTGCTGAAAAATCACATACGCAAAAAATCACATACGCAAAATACCCGCAGTAAGCGCCGGTGTTTTGCGCTTTCAAGTGTGAATGGGCCTTAAGGCCGCCTTTCCACAAACTGTTGAGCTGTGTGCACAGCAAGCAGTTAACAGGCAGAAGTAGGCAATTATCATGCAGCAACAAGCAGTTACTAGGCAGCAGTGAGCAGTTGAGATAGTTTGAGAGGCATTTCACTGCTTATCAATGGTCCGTGGAAAGGAGGCCTAAGGGCCCGTTCACACCTATAATCGCAAAACACCGGCGATTACCCCCAGCATTTTGCAGGAGTGATTTTCCCACAATTAACGCAGAAAAAAAAAAACAACACTGGACATGCAGTGGTTTTGACGCGATCGAGGTTAGCGGTGCTATGCATGCTAATTGCGATTGCAAACCGCTAATCACCAGCAAAGCACTGCATGCAACGCATTTGCGGTTAACACTAACCGCAAACGTGGCAGTGAGAGCACTGCCATTTGCTACAATGGGCTCTATTCTCAAAGACTTCCCGCATGCGGTAAAGTACATGCAGGAAGTTTGCGACCAAAATAAAGTCAAGTTGAAATTCTCAAAATGTTCTGCATGTTTTTCCCGCATGCGGAAAAAGTGCGGTAAAAGTGCGGGATTCATGCGGAAAATTTTCCGCAAAAGTCGGTATTTTCCGCAATAAAAAATCAATTCTCAAAAATGTTCAGGCGCATCATTTCGTCATTATTTACCGATTTTTTTTTATCACCTACAAATAGTAGGCGATATATTCCGCATCCCATTGACTTTAATGAAGTTTGGAGGCTTAAGGGCTGTGCTTGTTGGACTTTTATTTTTTTATTTTTAAACACTTTTTCATGCAACCTTTTTACCGCAGGATTTCCACATGAATAATGGCTGTTTCCGCAAAACATTAGTGAATGTGGAAAAAATGCGGAATTTACCGCTGGCGAAATATAGCGGTAAAATGATGCGCTGTTTTTGCCTGTTAGTGAATAGAGCCCAATGTGTAGCGGCTTTTACAAAACCACTAGCGGTTTGCCATGAGCGGGAATTGCGTGATTCCCGCTCAGGTGTGAATGGGCCCTAAAAGTATGAGAGGCAGAGGATCAACAGGATAGCCAGACAATTTTTATTACTTAGCCTGCTGGGCAGTCTGGACGAGCTCAGCTCGTCCAGTACCGCCGGAGCCTGCCGCTCAGGCCCTGCTGGGCCGATTTGGCTGAAATAAAAAGCAGCACACGCAGCCGGCACTTTGCCAGCCGCGTGTGCTGCCTGATCGCCGCCGCTCTGCGGCGATCCGCCGCGAGCAGCGGCGAAAGAGGGTCCCCCCAGCCGCCTGAGCCCAGCGTAGCCGGAACAAAAAGTTCCGGCCAGCGCTAAGGGCTGGATCGGAGGCGGCTGACGTCAGGACGTCGGCTGACGTCGATGACGTCACTCCGCTCGTTGCTATGGCGACGATGTAAGCAAAACAAGGAAGGCCGCTCATTGCGGCCTTCCTTGTTTATTCTGGGCGCCGGAGGCGATCGGAAGAACGCCTCCGGAGCGCCCTCTAGTGGGCTTTCATGCAGCCAACTTTCAGTTGGCTGCATGAAATAGTTTTTTTTTTATTAAAAAAAAACCCTCCCGCAGCCTGCCTGGCGATCTTAATAGAGCGCCAGGCAGGTTAAAGGGAAATAAATATATCAGCCTTCATATACCTTTTGCTTCAGTTGTCCTTTAGGACCCTTTTCCACTGGAGGCTCAGTGAGCAGTTACTAAACAAGCAGCAAGCAGTTGTGAGAACTTAACCGTCTTTTCCCTGCCTATTAGGGATGATTTATGATTATGATATGCAAATATATGCAGTTTGAAAATGGACCAATCAATTTAAATCTGGGTTTAAATTGATTGGACCATTTTCAAACTGCATATGTTTGAAAAAAAAATTGCATACATTTGCACCAACTCAGAAAAATTTGTATATCATTGATCATCCCTACTGCCTATCAACTGTTGGTGGAAAATGGCCCTTAAGCAATAGCACCTGTGTAAGGCCTCTTTTCCATGGACTGTTGAACTGTGTGCTTAGCAAGCACTTACCAGACAGCAGTGAGCAGTTGTTAGAGTTTGAGAGGCATTTTACTGCCTATGAACAGTCCATGGAAAAGAGGCCTAACAGCAGGTGCAAAACCTGATGGATAATTCCACTCAATAAGGGCTGGAACCCACAGGAGCGCTTTTGGCAGCGTTTTGGCAGCACTGCGATACGCTAGCAGTTTGCCAAAACGCTGGGCTAATGTTAATGGATGGGGCAACTTCCACAGGAGCGTTTGCGTTTCCCAGAAACGCAAACGCAGGACCTGCAGCATTTTGAGAGCGGTAGCGCTTTAATGTAAAGTATTGAAACGCTAGCAGAAACGCTCAGCAAAACCTAAACTGAGCGGTTTTGCTAGCGTTTTGCGGTTCAGCAGACTGTAACAAAATGAAAAATAATTCACAGGACCAATCAGGATAAAAACGCAAAACGCAAAATGCTACGCACCTGCTGGGCAAAAAAATACAATGTGGCAAAACACGACCAAAAACGCGCATGAATCCGCTCAGACAAAACGCTAGCGGTTGCGTTTTGCGTTTGCTGATTTCAGTGGGTTCCAGGCCTTAATGGCAGCCAGAAGCAATAGTCCTGCAGAGCAAAAAAACAAAACTAATGCTTTGTTCACATTAGAGGCGTTTTTAGAAAAATGTAAGCGCGGGCGGTTTTTCAATAAAACGCAGAGAAAGTGGTTACACCATGTTGCGCTATGGTGTAGTTCAAACTAAAGCGTTCCGTGCGCTGTCGGTTTTCAAAAGCTGTGCTTGAGCCATTTTAGGGCGTTTTTGCTATAATGGGAGCTATAGGAAAAACGCAAAACGCTTGCAAAACTGCTTTGTGGAGCAATTGCGTTTGCGTTTTTAAGAATAAACGGTACTTATCCGTTAGCCGGGCGCATCCGGCAGGTGGCACTAATTACTATTCCCCCTCCAGGCCGACATGGATAGTAGGGAAAGATGTAACTCTGGTGGAGTTTTGTCGCCACCTAGAGGATGTGCCCGGCTAACGGATAAGTACCAAATAAACACATTGGACTTGATTCACAAAGCAGTGATAACTTATCACGGCTGTGAAAAAGTGCTTTGCGGGGGTCTTAGCGCGTTTTCGCATAAAAAAACGGTTATCTTGCGCAAAAATTCACGTTCACGCATTAAGGTGAATTTTTGCATGTGAAGGTTTGTGCAACAAACGCGAATTTGTGAGTGATAACAGTTGTCACACTAAATTTTGCGCAAAGCACTTTTTACAGTGTGATAACAGTTATCACTGCTTTGTGAATCAAGCCGATTGTATTGATTCTTTTCCGGATCAAAGAGTTCACTTCCTGAATTGCGTCAAGGAATGAATTACCAAAACACTCGGGAAAAACGCGTCGAAAAATGCTAACCCCCTCCCCCCCAAAAAAAACGCCCACCCAAGCGCTGGGAATCGGAAAGAAAAAACGCTTCAAAATAAGGCCACCGCGGACGGACATGCGAGTCAAACGCAATGTGCAGGGCCGGGCCGAGGCATAGGCTGAAGAGGCTCCAGCCTCAGGGCGCAGTGTAAGAGGGGGTGCACAATTCATTCAGCTGTCATTCCTAATTGTGTTTGAAGCAGAAAGAAATAAGAAAAGGGGATACATGGCAGTGACTGCAAGCCAGAAAACTAGATATTAAGGTGTTGGGGAGGTTGTGGGCCCTGTGGCGCTTCTTAGTCTAATAGCAATCAGTGTGTGACGGCTGGGGTGGCAGGGATGGAGGGGCGCACTTTGGTGTCAAAGCCTTGAGTGCTGGAGGACCTTGTCCCAGCTCTGGCAATGTGAACAAGGCCTCCGTGCTGGTTTGCATTGCAAGGACTTTTTTAGTTTACACGAGAGAAATTATGACCATATATAGCACCACACAATAGATATCAAAAATATATAACAATTTATTAGACAAATGATCGAACAGCACTATGAACATTAAAAACATCTAAAAACCAAAGAGGACACCTCATCACATTGGTATAGAACCATAAGCAATTATTCACAATGAAAGCTATAATAGCAATAATGTAAATCACCCGGGCAGCGCAGTAAGAGCTGCCGCAGGGATTGAACCCGGGTTCAGCAAGACACAAGCTACAGTGCATAAAAAGTGAAAAAGACCTCCATATATGGAGTAATCAAAGAACAATGACCAAGAGAACACCTGTGGAAAAAAAGTGCATCAGTGCAAGCAATACATATATAGATCAGCCCAAACCTATGGATGCTGAATGATAAGTGTTAAGATGCTGGGACTAGCTTAAGGAAAAAAGTGATGGGACAAAAGCAAGAGGCTTACGTGACCCGGTGGGAGATGAGTCCATGGAGGTGTCCTGAGTATAGGAGGGTCCCCGGTAGACTTCTCTACCGGTATCGCGGCAGTCACGCCGCTTTATCAAGAGAGGGGGGGGGATCCTGCGTGTGACCAACAAACACGCCGGCTACAAATAGTGCCGAGGAAGTGATCACGCGAGCGCCAGACGCGCGTCACATGATCCGCCTCCATCCAATGCGCAGGAGAGGAGAGCGAGGAGGAAGTAATCCACGCTGGAGCGCAAACAAAGTAAGTATATGGTGGGCAGGGAGGGACAATTGGCAACGCTCGTTCCAGCTGACAGAAGGCAGCCGGAACCGCATAATACAATAATAAGCCGCATTATCAAGCATCCATAGGCTTAAGTCCCAAATACCCTATTAAAGCAATAGCAATATAAGCCCATAAACATCATCTCTATCAAAACATAATATTTAAGCACAATACACAGGAGTATATAGGGGTAAAGTACAATGTCACTACACCAATAGTTGTTAAAGGCGCAGTAAAAACTGCAAAAAACTGGTCCAAATATAGTAGAGGCAGTCCACAAAGTGCAAGAGGCCATACCGAGATGGTCTCACATCCTGAGTCCAGACAGTAACACCGGCACGACGCGGAGTATAGCGTAGCAAAAACGATAGTCCACTCCAAGGTGATGATAGCAGCAGTCCATTTAAAGGGGCAATCAAATAAACATAGGGTCCATTAAAGGTCCATCCACTATATATCCAGGAGCAATTACATAATCAACATAAGGTCCATTAAGGTCCGTCCAACATGAGACACAGTAATTCAATTATTACAGAATCTGCAATAAAGAAAGTAAGTGTTAATCATAATTCATAAAAAACCTGTAAAGTCCATTTCCTCATTGAGACTCTGGGGGGATTTTGATCCAAGATAATAAATCCACCTAGCCTCCCTCTGTAGAAGTTTAGATACCAGGTCACCCCCTCTAATCGTGGATCTAATATGTTCCAAACCTATCACCTGCAGGCCAGCATAAGAACCAGAGTGGTTATACAAAAAGTGTGCAGCCACTGAGGTCAATGTTTTGCCATCATCTAGATCACATTGGGCTCTATTCATAAAACCTTACCGCAAGTTTTCCGCTCAAAACAGCGGATTTTCCCGTCCATTTAGCAAAGTGGGCATTCAAAAAAGCTGTTCCCGCATGAAAATCTACAATCCCCCAGCAGAGCGAGAAATTTCCGCCTTCTCCAGTGTTTTTCTAGATTTATCTAGAAAAAAGTAACAAAATGGCCATTCATAAAGATTAGAGGAAGCGGTATGTGGACGGGAAATACCGCTTCCTCTGATTTTGCGGATTACATACAAGTGAATGGGACAGACCTCCCAGAGAGAGCAGTGCACGGAGGGACTCTGCCGGCTGAAGTGTTTCCGCATGCCTTCCGACAGCTTACCGCCAGCTTTCAGCGGGAGATCTCCGCTCTTGCATCGCAGCTGGCATTGCCTGGCAAGATTTTTTTGAATGACCACCCAGAAGTTTAAAATACCGCTGGGGTATTTTACCTCTACGAGTATTTACGCCACAAGTTTTTTATGAATAGAGCCCAATCTGTCCTTCAATGGGCTCTATTCATAAAAAAGTTGTGGCGAAAAAACTCCTGGAGGGAAAATACCGCAGCGGTATTTTAGACTTCTGGGTGGTCATTCAAAAAAATCTTGCCAGCTGCGATGCAAGTGCAGAGATCTCCCGCTGAAGGCTGGCGGTAAGCTGTCGGAAGGAATGCGGAAACACTTCAGCCGGCAGAGTCCCTCCGTGCACTGCTCTCTCTGGGAGGTCTGTCCCATTCACTTGTATGTAATCCGCAAAATCAGAGGAAGCGGTATTTCCCGTCCACATACCGCTTCCTCTAATCTTTATGAATGGCCATTTTGTTACTTTTTTCTAGATAAATCTAGAAAAACACTGGAGAAGGCGGAAATTTCTCGCTCTGCTGGGGGATTGTAGATTTTCATGCGGGAACAGCTTTTATGAATGCCCACTTTGCTAAATGGACGGGAAAATCCGCTGTTTTGAGCGGAAAACTTGCGGTAACCTTTTATGAATAGAGCCCAATGTGGGACTTCTTTTGGCTGTGATAGAAGGATGTGGAGAAATACAACACGCAATATCAGGGTCAGATTGTAAAAGGACTTTTTTAGTGATAGTGATTAGAAAAGTTCTTGCTAAATGCATTTCTATGGGGATTTTTTTCATAAAGTGCGATCACACACATAGCATTACATTAGCAAGAGCTTTTCAAATTACAAGTGCCTAGAAAAAGCTCTTGCAGTGTGAACCTGCCCAAAGACAACCCTTCTGGGAGCCAATGGTATGTAAATGGGTTGCCACTTGCCACACATCAATCAGAACCGAAAGTTGCTTATCAATCATACAATCTTGATTGTACAATGCTACCAAATCTATGTAGTAGAGGGGTAGATGGAGTTAATCGAGTTTCAATAGATACTTTAGGTAGTAGGGATGCTCAATGAAATGCAAATAATTCCGTGCTCATGCAGGTTAATGCAAATTTTGTATGCAAATATATGTAGCTTGAAAAATCAAGCAATGTAAGGGCCCATTCACACGTGCTGATCGCAAAACGCTAGCTCTGGTGTTTTTCGGCGATTAACACCCAAAAAAATCCCCATTCACACCTGCCGATTTTTTAGCGATCGCGTTTTGCGCTTCTATAGCACTAAAACGCGATTGCCGGGAAATCGCCTAAAAATGGTGCAGGCTACGTGTTTGCGTTTAGAGTTTTTGTGCTATTTGCAGCGATTAGAGCAAATTGCCCAAATGAGAGCGGGCCCATAGACTTTTATTACCCTAGTGCTTTGAAAAGCGCTAGCGTTTGAGCGTTTTGCCAAAATCGCCGGCAAACCGATCAAGTGTGAAATGGCCCTAAGGCCTGTTTTCCACGAACTGATGACAGGCAGTGAAACGTCTCTCAAACTCTCACAACTGCTCACTGCTGCTTGGTAACTGCTTGTTGCTGCCTGGTAACTGCTGACTGCTGCCTGGTAACTGCTTGAAAAGCACACAGTTCAACAGTTCATGGAAAGGAGGCCTCATCCTGCTGAGGAGGGATTGGTGCTAGTGTAGATTAATGCTAGGTACACACCATACAATTTTCAGGCAGAATTTCCTGCCAGATCAATTATTTCCAACATGTCCAATCTGAATTTCAAGTGATTTTTCAATTATCTGTTTTTTTTAAATCATTTTTTTAAAAAATGTTATCGATATTCATTCAGCATCATTCATTCATCAATCGATAAATATTTTTACAAAATTAAAAACTGAATTTCGATACATTTTTTGATTTTCCGATCAGATATGTTGAAAATAATCGATCTGGCAGGTAAATGTGCCAGAAAATTGTATGGTGCGTTGCTGTCCACCCAATCACATTAAAGGAATTTCCCTATGAGGTTTCCTGCTGGGTCCCCCAAACTAGAGTAGCACCAAGGGATTTGATTGGTCTGTTTTCAAGCTGCACAACGTTACATACACCTGCATCTCTTGGATTTGTAGGGATGCTCATTCCGATTCCGTGGAATTGAAATTTCTGCATTTCTGATTGGCTTTTCCAATTGGAATGTGGAAACTGTTAAATCGGAATTCCAATTTACAGTAACTCTGGGATTTTAGCCCAATCAGAACTCAGAAGCATTGGACCAATCAGAGAATGCAGAATTCTTCCACAAAAATCGGGTTACTGAGGTAATTTTAGACCAATCGCAAGATTCAGTTCTTCCAATTTCTGATTTCCATTTTTTTTTCATTTTTTGCAATCTGATGCAAAAAATGACAAATCAAATATTCCTTGGAAATTGTAAAATCTTGAAAACAGAAAATCGGAAAAACGAAAATCAGAAATTGGCAGAATTTCAGACCATCCCTGATTATTTGCATCTCATTAACCATCCCTATTAGATAGTCTTTTACATTAGTAGACTGTACAAACCAGAATGGGCACCTAAAGAAACCACAGAGAAAAAGTCTTCCGCTCACACAAAGTCTTACGCGTGTCGCATAATGAAATATATACAGTAATAATTCAAGATATACATTCCGCTTGCGTGATCTGCAGTGACTTCACGTGCTAAGTATCATTATCACGTGAAGTCACTGCAGATCACGATACTTTGCACGTGAATCGTTTGCGCACAAAGCTTTACGTGGGCAAACCTTTAAGCGCATGTTAGCACGTGCAAAGCGGCTTTTCACTACCGTGCTAAGTTTTATCATGGCTTTGTGAATCGAGCCCTATTTCTTCAATTCTAACCACTATAGTTTTAAAGGCTGGGTTCACGCGGCATAGCGTGAAAAAGTAGCGTTTTTGGATGGTGCATTTGCATTTTTACCACTTTTTGGTGCATTTTGTGTTTTTTACGCAAATGCGTTTTTTTGTGTGTTTTAATGCGTTTGCGGTTCGCTAATGTAAAACGCATATGCCTTTTGTATGTTTTTTTTTTAAAATGTGTGCAAATCACTAGGAAGACAACAAGAAGCGGAAACACATCAGAGAGCTTTACTTTTTAATTAAAAACACATTAAAGACCGCATGAAAAACACAATGCATATGTGTTACCATAGACTTTCATTATGTGCATTTTGGCAGCCAGCCTGAATATTATGCAACACTACCAGCGTTTGCAAAATGCATACTGTACAAATGCAGTGAAACACAGCTTCTTCTGCGTCCCATAGACTAACATTGCTGCATAAAAACGCAGCGTTTCTGCTATGTGTGCACCCAGTCAAAATAAGCAATGCTACTATAAATAAAACTAAAGAAACGCGAAAGAGCCGCCGCTATAAGTCAGCGGGAGGTGGCTCTTTCCGCGCATGGCATGGCGGAACGTGGAAAAACCACCACGTCTGACGCGGCGGTTAGCGCGCATGGGCCTGTTGCGAACAGTCTGACCCAGCGCGGGGAGGCCGCTGCCGGTGCTGATGGCGGTGCGACCAACCCCGCGCACAGGTCAGCGAGCACATTGTAAGACAGTACTGGTGTGGCTGGGACTGATAGTCCACCAAGGTTCCGAATGACGCGAGTGCGCGCAGAGAGGCAGAACTTATATGGCAGTCAGAAAAGAGTCAGCTGACCAAGCCGGTCAGCTGACAACCCTGCTTCGTTTCATTGGTCCAGCACTTAGGGAGGGGCTGGAGAGTGTTTTAGTATATATACTGCTGGCTGTTCAGTTGCTGGTTGTCTGGCGTTGCGATCACTATGTGGTAGCACTCAGACCTGAGTCAGATCCTAAGGTGTGCCGCCGGGACCAGCTGGAGCTGTTATCCTACACTTAGCTAGATTCTGTTGATAGTCTAAAGTACTAGTTTGATTGTGATTATCTGTTATGACCTTTTGCTTGCCTGACTATTATTCTGCCTCCTGATTCTGTACCGCGATATTTCTGATACCCTGTTGCCGAACCCTGCTTGTTTATTAGACCCCGCATCTGCCTTCTGAATCTGTACTGTATCTGTCTGTGTGGTTACGACCTGGTTTGTCCGACCTCGAGAACCGACCTTACTGTTAGAGGCGGTTCCCAGTCCTGGTAGTGACACTCCCTCCTGAGTGTCACTCTCGGTTTGTCCTTCCTACTCTCAGCCTGACTCCTCCCCCCGGGAGAGTTCAGGTCCTTGGTAGGAATTTGTGCAGTACTCCTTACTGCTCTTAGGCCTAGTCCTCTAACTATTACGGTTACACCAAACACTCCTACTCTACTCAGGTGTCCAGAGGTTTGCTTATATATCTGATTATCGGTGATACTGCAGATCATCAATAATCTGGTATATATCTGTATTCCCAGTGATACTGCAGATCACCGGTAATCAGATCCTCTCTGTGTTACACCGATCGTTACAGAACACCAGACCAAATACAAAATGGACGCAAACACTGATCGTCTGGGCGTACTTGCCGCTTCAGTGGAAAACATCAATCAAGTACTGGGCACCCACAGAACTCTTATTGATGCCCTATCAGGGTCTGTACAAACCCTCCAGACATCAGTGGATCATGTGCGATCTCCTTCTAGCTCTGACAAACGTATGCCGGTACCTGAAAGGTTTTCTGGCCACAGATCTGACTTCTGAAATTTTAGGAGTAGAGTGTTGTCCTATTTTGAGTTGAGACCCCAGTCTTCAGGAACTGAGACCCAGAGGGTCACGTTTATTAAAACCTTATTATCAGGCGATTCTCAGACATGGGCATACAGTTTGCCCACCGCGGACACAGCCCTTACCTCCGTAGAGGAATTTTTTAATGCCATGGCAATAATTTAAGACAACCTGGACCTTGCCTCGACCTCTGAGCGGAAGCTCAAGCTTTTGCGGCAAGACAAAGGTCTGGTCGAAGATTATGCGGCTGAATTTAGAAGGTGGTCAGTTACAGCCAGGTGGGACACCTATGCCCTGCTAGATTGTTTTCTGTCAGGCTTATCTGATGAGGTCTCCGATCTGATGCTGAGTCAGCCCGAGCCCAAAACAGTCGATGAGGCCATTTCATCGGCCATTCGTATCGACCGCAGGCTACGCCATCAGAAACAGACCAGGGGCAGTCATCGTGTCAGGTTGACATCTTGCGCTGCACCTCCCGCTGCACCCCTATTGACTCCTCCTGTCTCATCTTCTCCGGTCTTGCCTCCACCCGCGGTCGAACCACCCATTCAGGTCACGGCAGTGAATGATTCTCCTCTGCAGAGGAATCATCCGCTGTCCCAGACACCAGAGGTAGGAATCACTGTGGGGGTTTTGCATTGGGAAAAATTACAGTTTTTTGTATTACACATGACTACGTCCACTATTATACTTGGCATGCCATGGCTACACCTTCATTCTCCGCACATTGATTGGGCCACTGGTCAATTAATTTCCTGGTCAGATCATTGTTTTCAGCAATGTTTAGGGAAGGTGACTTTGGGCCAAACCAGGATTCAGGTGGAGGCGGTTCCTGAGCAGTATTTGGAATATTCTGACGTATTTTGTCCCAAGGCAGCAGACAAATTACCCCCACATCGCCCTTTCGACTGTCCCATCGATCTCCGTTCAGGTTGTATGCCCCCCCGGGGCCATTTGTACAATTTATCTGGGCCCGAAAAATTGGCCATGCAAGAATACATCCGTGAAAATTTGGCCAAGCGTTTAATTCGGCCGTCCCGGTCGCCTGCTGGGGCAGGTTTCTTTTTTGTTAAGTAAAAAGACGGAGGCCTGCGGCCCTGCATTGATTACAGGGGCCTGAATAAGATTACGGTGAAGAATCGCTATCCGCTGCCCCTGATAGACGACTTATTCACACAGGTCACCAACGCTAAGATCTTTTTGAAGTTAGACAACCTGATCCGTACAACCTGATACGAATAAGAAAGGGCGATGAGTGGAAAACGGCCTTTAATACGCCCGACGGGCATTACGAATACCTGGTGATGCCCGTCGGGTTATGTAATGCCCCAGCCGTTTTCCAGGAGCTCATCAATGAGGTCTTCAGGGAGGTGTTGGGGAGATTCGTTCTAGTATACCTAGATGATATACTTATTTTCTCCAACAACCTGTCTCAGAATAGGACCCATGTACGAATTTGTGTTGGACAAACTGAGGCGGAACTCACTTTACGCTAAACTGGAGAAATGTATCTTCGAAGTAACATCTGTCACCTTTCTGGGATACATTATCTCCACCTCAGGCCTGTCTATGGACCCTGCCAAAGTTTCCGCGGTTCTGGAATGGCCTCAGCCGGTTGCGTTGAAGCCTCTTCAGCGGTTTTTAGGCTTCACAAACTACTATAGAAGGTTCATTAAAGGGTACTCCACAGTCATTGCACCCCTCACCAGTCTCACCAAAAAAGGGGCAGATACTACTCATTGGCCTCCTGAAGCTTTACAAGCATTTTCCACCCTGAAGGATCTATTTTGCTCAGCGCCTATCCTTAGACACATGGACACTTCATTCCCCTTTGTTGTTGAGGTAGACGCCTCAGAGGTCGGGGTGGGGGCTGTGCTGTCTCAGCGGTCAGGCTTGCAGGGTCGAATGCACCCATGTGCCTACTTCTCTCGTAGGTTCTCTCCAGCAGAGAGAAACTACGATATAGGCAACAGGGAGCTCTTGGCCATTAAATTGGCTTTTGAAGAATGGCGACATTGGTTAGAGGGAGCTGAACATATGATCACGGTTTACACTGATCACAAGAACCTGGAATACATCGAGGGAGCTAAGAGGTTGAGCCCCCGTCAGGCTCTATGGTCAAGATTTATTATTACTTATACTCCAGGTAGCAAGAATGTTAAGGCGGATGCTTTGTCCAGGTGCTTTGAGCCAGAGACAGCACAGCCCTCCGTCCCAGAGGCTATTGTTCCACAGAAATTGGTGCTGGCTGCAACTGAGACTTGGGAAGACTGGAGGGAGACTTTAAGTCCCTTTCAGCAGGACATCCCGGAAGGGAAGCCTGAAGGGGTTATGTTCATTCCTCTGCCTTTCCGTCTCCAGATCTTAGAGATGTTCCATGCGCACAAGAATGCTGGACATCCTGGAGCATCCAGAACACAAGATCTTGTGGCCA
This sequence comes from Hyperolius riggenbachi, assembly GCF_040937935.1. Lineage (NCBI taxonomy): Eukaryota > Metazoa > Chordata > Amphibia > Anura > Hyperoliidae > Hyperolius > Hyperolius riggenbachi. The sequence continues at coordinate 328,490,496 of NC_090650.1, forward strand.
GGTGTGCCTGGTGGCCTTCCTTATCAGCAGATTGCAAGGAGTTTGTTAGGGAGTGTACAATATGTGCAAAAAGCAAGCCCTCCCGGCTGGCACCTGTCGGTACCTTGCAGCCTTTGCCCGCCCCGAGTGAACCTTGGACCCACTTGTCCATGGATTTTGTGGGTGAGCTTCCCAGGTCTGAAGACATGTCGGTCATTTGGGTGGTAGTCGACCGCTTCAGCGAGATGGCCCATTTCGTGCCCTTGAAAGGACTCCCCTCGGCCCAGGAATTGGCCGACTTGTTCATCGTCCACGTTTTCCGGCTGCATGGCATTCCGGAAAACATAGTGTCAGATCGGGGAGTCCAATTCGTCTCTAGATTCTGGAGGGCATTTTGCCACCAAATGGGCATGAAGCTGTCATTCTCGTCGGGCTACCACCCAAAAACCAATGGGCAGACTGAACGGGTCAATCAGTCATTGGAGCAGTTCTTGAGATGTTACGTTGCGGAGGCGCAGAATGACTGGGTAAAATTTCTGCCCTTCGCAGAATTTGCACAGAATAATTTGAAGAGTTCTTCTTCTGGTTTTTCTCCGTTCCAGGTAGTGACAGGGAGATCGCCCAAATTCTCCCCTTTACCAGTAGCCTCCACTCCGTTTCCAACTCTGGAGGCCTGGCAGAGGTCATTTAAAGACATTTGGTGGACGATGAGAAGTAATTTGGAAAGGGCATTTCAGAGTCAAAAGGGTCAAGCTGACAAGAGACGTTCTTTAGAGTGGAGGTTCCAACCAGGAGACTTGGTTTGGGTGTCCACATGTCACTTGACCCTGAGACAACCCTCAGACAAGCTTGGTCCCAGGTTTGTGGGTCCATTCCCAGTAGCTAAAAAGATCAACAGCGTTACTTATACCAATGATCTTCCCGCCAGCATGCGTGGGGTAAGGTCCTTTCACGTGTCCCTGCTCAAACCAGCGGTTCAGAAATCCTCTTCCTCTCTTGTCTTCCAGGGATATGTAGGATGTCAAAAGCCAGCTCACATACATTATCCATAGCCAGGAATCAAACCCAGGTCAACTGCTTGGAAGGCAGCTATGCTCACCATTATACCACCAACACTGCCTGCTGAAGCCAGCCTAGCATGTACCTGTAACGATCGGTGAAGCACAGAGAGGGTCTGATTACCGGTGATCTGCAGTATCACAGGAAATACAGATGTATACCAGATTATACGTGATCTGCAGTATCACCGATAATCCGATATACTAACTAACCTCTGTTCACCTGAGTAGAGTGTAGTGTTTGGTGTAACAGTAACACTTGGAGGCCTAGGCCTCAGTGCAGCAAGGAAAACTGCACGGATTCCTTCCGCAGACCTGAGCTCTCCAAGATGGGAGGAGTCAGACTGACAGTAGGAAGGATAGTCCGAGAGTGACACTCAGGAGGAAGTGTCACTAACAGGACGGGGAACCGCCTCCAATAGTGAGGTCGGTTCTGGAGGTCGGACAAGCCAGGTTGTAACACACGGACAGATAAAGTACAGATACAGTAGGCAAAGGCGGAGTCTAAGTACAGGCAGGGTTCAGCAACGGGTATCAGAAATATCGAGGTACAAAATCAGGAGGCAGAAACAGAGTCTAAGGACGAGCCGGGGTTCGGCAACAGGTATCAGAAATATCGAGGTTCAGAGTTCAGGAGGATAGTCAAGGCAGGCAAAAGTCATAACAAATAAATACAATCAAACTAGTACTTTAGCTATCAACAGAATCTAGCTAAGTGTAGGATTACAGCTCCAGCTGGTCCCGGCACACTTGCGGATCTGACTACGGATCTGGGTGCTCCCACATATGTGATCGCAACGCCAGACAAAGAGCAAGTGAACAGCCAGCAGTATATATACTCAAGGACCTTTCCAGGACCTCCCTAATTGCTGGACCAATGAGAGTTGTGGAAAATGTCAGCTGACCAGCCTGGTCAGCTGACTCACTTCTGGCTGTTATTTAAACTCAGCCTCTGTGCTCGCGTGCGTGTAAGTCTGAATCTTGGTGGACTATCAGTCCCAGCCACACCAGTACTGTTTTGCAATGTATCTAGGGGACCAAGTGCGGGAGCCGCCTCCAATGCGGATTCCGCCGTTACCGATGCGGATTCTGCCGTTCCCAATGCGGATTCCGCAGCTCTGCCTGAGCGGCATGCAGCGTTTTTTCATGCGTTGTGGCGTCCTCCTGGACGCGGAAACAGCAGCCTCACCTTGAGAGGCCGCGGCTTTTCCGCGTTTCATTACAGTACCCCCCCCTGAGGAGTGGACTCCGGACAACTCCTACCACGCTTCTCGGGGTGTAAGGTATGAAATTCTTCCCTCAACTCATCCACATGCATGCGAGTCTCCGGGACCCATTGTCTCTCCTCAATGCCATACCCCTTCCAGTGTACCAGGTACTGTACCGAGTTCTGGACAACGCGTGAGTCCAAAATTCTCTCTATTTCGAACTCGGGTTGGCTATCTATCAGGACCGGAGGAGGCGGAGTAGGGCCCACATGGACTGCGGGTTTGAGCAGAGACACGTGAAACGACCTTACGCCCCGCATGCTGGCAGGAAGATCAATGACGTAAGTGACGTTGCTAATTCTCCTAGTCACGGAAAATGGACCCACAAACCTGGGGCCCAGTTTGGCAGAAGGCTGCTTCAAGGTCAAGTGACGTGTGGACACCCAGGTTAAATCCCCTGGCTGAAATCCCCATTCCACGGACCGTCTCTTGTCCGCTTGACCCTTCTGATTCTGGAATGCCTTCTGCAAGTTCCCCTTAACGATTCCCCAATTGTCCCTCAGTGACCTCTGCCAATCCTCCAGTGCTGGAAAAGGAGAAGAGACAATTGAAAAAGGGGAGAATTTGGGTGACCTCCCTGTCACAATCTGGAATGGAGAGAAACCAGACGAAGAATTCTTTAAATTATTTTGTGCGAATTCTGCAAAGGGTAAACATTTTACCCAGTCACTCTGAGCCTCCGCAACGTAACATCTCAGGAATTGCTCCAAAGACTGATTAATTCGTTCAGTCTGCCCGTTTGTCTGTGGGTGGTAGCCTGACGAAAAAGACAATTTCATGCCCATTTGGTTGCAAAATGCCCTCCAGAATCCAGACACGAATTGGACTCCCCTATCTGACACAATGTCTTCCGGAATGCCATGCAACCGGAAGACGTGAATGATGAACAATTCGGCCAGTTCTTGAGCCGAGGGGAGTCCTTTCAGAGGCACAAAATGGGCCATTTCAGACCTGGGCAATTCCCCCACAAAATCCATGGACAAGTGGGTCCATGGCTCACTCGGGGTGGGCAAAGGCTGCAACCTTCCTACAGATGCCAGCCGGGAGGGTTTACTCTTGGCACATACCGCACACTCCCTGACATACTCCTTGCAATCTGTTGCCAAAGAAGGCCACCAAGCACACCTGGCAATCAGATCCTGCATTCTGGCAGCTCCAGGATGACCAGCATTCTTATGGGCATGAAAAAGTTGCAGGATTTGTAAGCGAAATGGTAGTGGGATAAACATGACCCCTTCAGGTTTTCCCTCAGGAACATCCTGCTGAAAGGGACCCAAAACCTCTGTCCAATCCTCCCAGGTCTCCGTGGCAGCTAACACTAGTTTCTGTGGGATGATGGACTCAGGAGCGGGGGACTGCGCTGTCTCTGGTTCAAAACACCTGGAGAGGGCATCCGCCTTGGTATTCTTACTACCTGGAGTATACGTAATCAGGAATGTGAACCTCGAGAAAAACAGGGACCATCGGGCCTGCCGAGGGCTCAATCTTTTAGCCCCCTCGATGTATTCCAGATTCTTGTGGTCGGTATAAACCGTGATCGTGTGCTCTGCTCCTTCTAGCCAATGATGCCATTCCTCGAAGGCTAACTTAATGGCTAGAAGCTCCCTGTTGCCTATATCATAGTTTCTCTCCGCAGGAGAAAACCTCCGACAAAAATAGGCACACGGGTGTAATCTACCCTGTAAGCCTGAACGTTGAGACAGCACAGCTCCCACTTAGTGTTGGGCGAACAGTGTTCGCCACTGTTCGGGTTCTGCAGAACATCACCCTGTTCGGGTGATGTTCGCATTCGGCCGAACACCTGATGGTGTTCGGCCTTTTAAGTTCGGGTTCGCCCCGAACTTCTAATGGCCGCCGAACAGGGCCGAACAGGGCCCCTGTTCGGCCGAACAGGGCCCTGTTCGGCCGAATACTGCCCCCCTATGGGGTCGCAGGCATAAGGGGGGAGCATGTCCCGATCGCGGGGGGGGGTCGGAAATTCCCCCCACCCCCTCCGCTAGCGCTCCCCCCTCTGCCCGCTTCCCCATTCAAAAGTTTAAGCAAAGTACCTGTAGTGGATGGCCTGGCAGTGGGCGGCACTGTGGAGTGAGGAGGAGGAGTCCGGAGAGTGACGAGTTGAGGGAGGCCGGGCAGCGGGCGGTTCAGCGGAAGTACCCTTGTGGTACTTCCGCCCTTTCTCTGACCTCACGCCCGCTGCCCGGCCTCCCTCAACTCGTCACTCTCCGGACTCCTCCTCTTCACTCCACAGTGCCGCCCACTGCCAGGCCATCCACTACAGGTACTTTGCTTAAACTTTTGAATGGGGAAGCGGGCAGAGGGGGGAGCGCTAGCGGAGGGGGTGGGGGGAATTTCCGACCCCCCCCGCGATCGGGGCATGCTCCCCCCTTATGCCTGCGACCCCATATGGCCCCCAAAAGCTGGATGTTCGGAAAGTTCGGGGTTCGGCCCGAACATGCCGAACATCTCGGCCATGTTCGGCGAACTTTCCCGAACCCGAACATCCAGGTGTTCGCCCATCACTACTCCCACTCCAACCTCTGAGGCGTCTACCTTAACAATGAAAGGAAAAGAAGTGTCCACGTGTCTCAGTATGGGTGCTGAGCAGAACAGTTCCTTTAAAGTAGAGAATGCCTGTACAGCCTCAGGAGGCCAGAGAGTGGTGTCTGCCCCTTTCTTAGTAAGACCGGTGAGGGGTGCGACTACTGTGGAGTACCCCTTTATGAACCTCCTATAATAGTTTGCAAAACCCAAGAACCGTTGCAAAGACTTCAACCCCACCGGCTGCGGCCACTCCAGTATCGCGGAGACCTTGGCAGGGTCCATAGACAGGCCCGAGGTGGAGATTATATATCCCAGAAATGCGACAGATGTAACCTCGAAAATACACTTCTCAAGTTTTGCGTACAACAAATTCTGCCTCAGCTTGTCCAGTACAAATCTGACATGGGTTCTGTGATCAGGGAGATTGTTAGAAAAGATAAGAATGTCGTCCAGGTAGATTAACACAAACTTCCCTAACACCTCCCTAAAGACCTCATTGATGAGTTCCTGGAAAACGGACGGAGCATTACATAACCCGAAAGGCATCACCAGGTACTCGTAGTGCCCGTTAGGTGTATTGAAGGCCATTTTCCATTCATCGCCCTTTCTTATGCGCACCAGATTGTATGCCCCCGTAAATCTAGTTTCGAAAAAATCCTCGCATCAGTGACCTGTGTGAATAAATCGTCTATTAACGGCAACGGGTAGCGATTCTTCACTGTGATTTTATTTAGGCCCCGGTAATCGATACATGGTCGCAAACCCTGGTCTTTTTTCTTAACAAAAAAGAAGCCTGCCCCGGCCGGCGACCGGGACGGCTGAATGAAGCCCTTGGCCAAGTTTTCACGGATATACTCCTGCATGGCTAGTTTTTCAGGTCCAGACAGATTATACAAATGGCCTCGAGGGGGCATACAACCAGAACGGAGGTCAATGGGGCAGTCGAAAGGGCGATGTGGAGGCAACTTATCCGCAGCCTTCGGACAGAACACGTCAGCATAATCCGAGTACTGCTCAGGTACTCCTTCCACCTGTACACTGGTTTGACCTAACGTCAGCCTCCCTAAACACTGCTGGAAACAATGAGGTGACCATGCTGTTAACTGCCCCGTGGCCCAATCTATCTGTGGTGAATGGATTTGTAACCACGGCATGCCTAGGATGATTGTGGAGATGGACATATGTAATACAATGAACTGCAGTCTCTCTCTGTGCAGCACCCCTATAGTGACTCCCACTTCTGATGTCTGTGATAACGGATGATTCCTCTGCAGAGGGGAATCATCCACTGCTGTAACCTGGACGGGTGGTGTCACAGGAGCCCTAGTGGCTGACCGCACTTAGCCTTCTAAACGGTGCCAGCGCACAGATCGTGCGAACTCTGGTCGCAGTCAATGCGCAGGAACCGTTAAGAATTAGCCGCAGACAACTCAGAAGGGAGCCTGTGAGACACGGGTAATTACAACGTCACCTACTGGTTCAGAGTAAACTGCCACCACCGCGGTTACCATGGGACCGTGGAGCCCACTAACTGACTGACTAGTCCTGCAAATAAAACGGTTAAACACACGGTATTCTGTCTAGCCAACAACAAACAAACAGTAGCGTATCTTCAGAGACCCGGGATCAGTTCTGTGTGTGTGCTGATAAGCAGGGTAGCGGACAGTGAATGACTTGGAGAAAGTTGTTTATTCACGCAATATAAATAATTAATATATACAGACAATTATTAAAATCACAATTATTAAGACAGTAATAGCCAGTATAAAAAATAAAAGAAGGGAGAAAAATACTTAGTTCCTGGAAAGATGTCCTTTTTGTGGGAAAACAGAGTTCTGGGTTTCGATTTGAGTTCAGAGTTCAGACCAGGTGGATGCCAGCATATCCTCAAGCTGGCATCTGATGAGTTCAAGATGTTTCAGTGTGGAGGACACTGAGTTTGGGTCCTCTGCCATTCTTATGCCCCTGCTTCAGTAGGAGGGAGTGAGGGCGGGGAGCCATACACCCCCTTAGAAGATGAGATGAGCCCTCCCCTTGTCCTGGGGGCTAGAAATCATATCTACCCATATATGGGCTCTATCTCACAGAACCGTACAGGTCAGGGCAGATTTATTAACATTTTCAGGTCTGTCTCGATTTACCCAGCGCCCTGATACCAGACATCAGTGGTGCTCACCGGCAGGTCGTGATCACGCTTACGCGTGGATTCACGACCATTTTGACGCATTCCGCCTCGGACACGCTAAGCCGTGAATAGATTTTCAACCACGAAAATCTGCTTCGGCTACGCATGAATGCGGACAGAAATCCGCATTCACGCTCGTGAAACCCGGGGCTGAAGTCGTGGTTTGCGGAAATGCGTCAAACTATGCGGAAGTGACACATTGCAGGCCAATCAGAGTGCCCCAGCCAGGCCCTAGCAACCAATCACAGGAGGGGAGCTATGCCCTCCCCTCCTGAATATAAAGCGGCGGCCATGATGGAAAAGCTCTGTCCTTGCTACTAGACTGTGGTGCTGAGAGGATTATCTCCAGGCCACTGTTGTTTGAGCAAGTGCATTTATTGTGTTAAAAACAAAGCGGTTTTTTTGCTAACACTGCTCTTATACTGTACACAGTTAGCTAGTCAGTGAGTGATTGCTGTAGTTAGTTGTAGTCAGTGTAGTGTAGTGGGAGTGTGGGAGTCTAGTGATTATTTAACTGTGTGTAGTGCTGTGCAGGCAGGTTCAGTGCTGCAGTGTAGTGGGAGTGGGGATTATCTGTGTGTAGAGTGCAGGCAGGCAGGTTAGTGCAGCTGCAGTGTTCACTTGTATATTCCAGTGACAGTTATACACTTGTACTATTTGCAGGCAGCCAGTCACACCGCCGGCGCCGCCACTCTCTGCCAGCGCTGTTCATTCATTCTGTCAGTGACCTTGTGCCGTGCCCAGTGCCCACTGCTCGCTCGCTCGCTGGCATATGAGCATCTCATTACACAGTGTGACATCCTTGTGTGCCCACTGCAATCCTTCAGTGACCTAGTTGTATATCCAGTGCCCACTGCTGTGCCCACTGCATCCTTCAGTGACCTTGTACTGTGGCCACTGCATCCTTCAGTGACCTAGTTGTATATCCAGTGCCCACTGCTGTGCCCACTGCATCCTTCAGTGACCTTGTACTGTGCCCACTGCATCCTTCAGTGACCTAGTTGTATATCCAGTGCCCACTGCTGTGCCCACTGCATTCTTCAGTGACCTTGTACTGTGGCCACTGCATCCTTCAGTGACCTTGTACTGTGCCCACTGCATCCTTCATTGACCTTGTACTGTGCCCACTGCATCCTTCAGTGACCTTGTACTGTGGCCACTGCATCCTTCAGTGACCTAGTTGTATATCCAGTGCCCACTGCTGTGCCCACTGCATCCTTCAGTGACCTTGTACTGTGGCCACTGCATCCTTCAGTGACCTAGTTGTATATCCAGTGCCCACTGCTGTGCCCACTGCATCCTTCAGTGACCTTGTACTGTGGCCACTGCATCCTTCAGTGACCTTGTGCTGTGCCCACTGCATCCTTCAGTGACCTTGTACTGTGCCCACTGCATCCAGTGATTTATTACTAGCAACATGTCTGGCAGGGTTTCGCGGGGTGAGAGGAAAGGGAGTTCAATTGCCTCAGCCACTTCTGGGACTGCTCCACGTCCAGGGAGAGGACGCCCAGCTGTACGTGGTCGTGATGCAGCAGAAAAGGGGGCAGCAAAGCCTGGGCCGAGTCAGCGGACGCCATTGTCCAAATATTTTAAAGTTTCTGGTCCCCGTGTGGTGGTTGAGCAAATGGAACCTGACGTACTCATGGACATCATGACTTCCTCCCAGACCTCTACTGTGAGCACCACTCCAAGCAGTAGCAGCAGCAGCCAACATCCCACGCTTGTTGTGACATCCACCCCAGCACCCACTGGTCAGCAGCCCTCCCAGGATGACAGCGTTCTGTCCCTCAGTCCGGCATCTGGGAACCTGCTGATGCAAGAAGCACAGGACTTACTGGGGACTGATGTGGCAGAGATTGAGATCGGGCCACAATCACAAGCGTTGTTGAGTTCTGGTGATGAAGAAGAGGGGTCTGTGTCTGGGGATGTAGGGACAGAAGAGGAGGCGGGGGAGTCAGAGGAAGAGCTGGATTATGATGATGCTGCTGATGATGACGTTGTGGACCCTAACTATGTGCAGCCTGCTGAGTCCGTGGAAGAATGGTCAGAGCAGGATGACGAGTCACCTCGGCCTAGGCAAGGATATCGCCATATGTCAGGCAGGGGCAGGGGCATCGGCAGCAGTGGGCGTGGAGGAAGTAGACAGGACACTGCTTCAGCCGGCACCACCACCATGCAACCCCCGGCAACTACTACCACACATTGCTCCGCTGCACCCTCTGCTAGTGGGGGCCGCAGTAAATTAAAGTCACCAGTGTGGGATTGCTTTGAGGAATGTACTGATGACAAAAGGTATGTGGTGTGCAGGTTATGCAGCAAAAGATTGAGCCGTGGGAAAAGTCTGAGCAAGATGGGTACCTCATCCCTCCAGGGCCACCTGAGAAGCCGCCACTGCCGCGAGTATGCGGACTTTAAGAGGAAGCAGGCACTGCTGGCAGGGGTTCCTGAGAGCAGAAGGCCCACCAGCGCAGCAGCATCCTCCCTCCCTCAGGGTCGTGAATCCCCCACAGCAGCAGCAGTAGTAGCACGCAAGCGCTCTTCCACCTCGGCTGCTCAGGACACAGACATTGAGGCTGGCAGCCAGTGTTCGTCTCTCTCCTCTGTCTCCCCTGCATCCCAGCGTCGTCAGACCCTGCTGAGCGACACCTTTCAGGGTCTGACCAAGCCTCTGCCTCCAAGCCACAGGCGGATCCGCAAACTAAATGGCTTGCTGGCCCGGGCCATGGCATCACAGCTGCTTCCCTACTCCCTGGTGCAGAAGGGGAGCGCCATGCGGACGCTGCTCCAATTTGGCATCCCCGAGTGGCAAGTCCCCAGTCGCCACTATTTCAGCAGGAGCGCGATCCCAGCACTCCACAAGTTTGCGGTGGAAAACGTGGCCCGTTCCCTGGACTACTCTGTGGGCAAGCGGGTCCACGTGACCATGGACTCGTGGAGTAGCAGATTTGGGACAGGTCACTACCTGTCCTTTACGGCCCACTGGGTGACACTGATGGAAGGGAGGGAGGACAAGAGCGCATCAGCCCAGCTAGTGGTGCCACCACGCGGGATCAGGGGGGATGCAGAAGGGTCCTGTCACGACACTCCCTCAGCACCCGGAAAGCAAGCCCGCCTCGGCAGCAGCAGCGCCAAGCCTCGGCACTGCCAAGCCCTTTTAAAATTGGTGACCCTGGGGAAGGAGAGGCTTACGGCCACCAACGTCCTAGCCGCCCTCAGGAAGCAGGAGCGGAGGTGGCTGACCCCCAGAGGCCTGGAAGTGGGGTATGTGGCAGCCGATAACGGGGCCAACCTGGTGGCAGCAGTGCAGCAGGGAAACCTCCAGCACATCCCCTGCTTGGCCCACGTGCTCAATCTTGTGGTGCAGCGCTTCTTGCGCACCTACCAGGGGATGAGCGAGCTGCTGCAGGATGCCCGGGCGGTGGTACGCTTTTTCCGCCTGTCAGCCACTGCCTCTGCACTCTTGTCCACCTTACAGCAGCAGTATGGAAGGCCACAACACCGGATGATCATCGACATGCCAGTTCGCTGGAATTCGACTCTGGCCATGTTGGAGCGGCTGTGTCAGCACAGGCTGGTTCTTAGGGCCTACATGCTAGACCCAAGTGTCCCCAGCAACCAGCAAGTCCCCATGATTACTGCCACTCAGTGGACACTGATGCAGCAAGTATGCCTGGTGCTGAGTCCCTTCCTGGAGGCAACCAAGATGGTCAGTGAGGAGCGGGCCTCTGTGTGCCAGTGGGTGCCCTTGGTTTGTCTACTGGAGCAGGCAATGGACAATTTAATTGAGCGTGGGGATGAAGCCCTGAGGCAGTTGGAAGAACAGGAGCAGATGGCAGCACAGTCCAGCTCAGAGGAGGGCTCACAGCAGGTAGTGGAAGAGTTGGAGGTCCCTAACCTGAATGAGGAGGAGGAGGAGGAGCAGAGTGCAGCAGGCATTGTACGTGGATGGCGGTTTGAGGAGGACAACGACATGGCACAGGAAGAGGACAGGCATGCGTTATGGGACAATGGCGAGGACGAGGAAGATCTTGCTGGCAGGGCCCACTTGTTTCCCATGGCTGTGCACATGTTGCGCTGCCTTCGCAGGGACCCCCGGGTGATCCAGATGCGTTCAAGGGAGGACATCTGGATTACCTTGATGCTTGATCCCCGTCTGAAGGGGAAGCTGGGAGACTTAATGACGCCATCCACCACCGAGCAACGCACAAGGGAGTTGAAGGAGGCCCTTGTGCGCAGACTACTGGAAGCATTCCCCCAGCCTTCCACCCCCACTGTAACTGCTCTGCCAAGCCAGCAAGAGGTGCCTGCCATTGCCACTAGCAGCACAACAACAACCACCAGCAGCAGCAGCAGCAACTGGCGCCCCGGAGACCTGAAGAGCCTAAGCAAGAGCCTGTATGCAGTGCAGCAGCCCAGAACAGAGGTGCCCGCCACAGCATCCACCACCAACCAGCACAAGCAACGACTGACCACCATGGTGTCTGACTATATGGGGTCATCCAGCGGGCTCAATGACACCGACAGCCCCGTGGACCCCTTGGAGTACTGGGTCAAGAGACTGGACATCTGGAGCGAGCTTTCCCAGTACGCCCTGGAACTCCTATCCTGCCCTCCTTCCAGTGTCCTCTCAGAGAGATGCTTTAGTGCGGCCGGTGGCGTGGTCACAGAGAAGCGCTCTCGGCTCTCCCACGCCTCTGTGGACAAACTCACCTTCCTGAAAATCAACCAGGCTTGGGTGGAAGGTGAGTTTCTGGCCCCTATTGTCGGACACAGGGGGACATGAAGTGGCTGCTGCATGTGCTGTTGTTAACTATGCCTGCCTTTATAAAGACATTTACTACCTGCCTAGTGCCTACCTTGGTTAATTTTTTGGTGTTATGGTACTACTACCAGTAAGTTGCCATGGTCCTCCTTCTGATCTGCTGAACTGACCGCCCGCTTTGTCCTCCTGACTCAGTCGCTACTACACTCTGCGTTCACACTGCCCGGGTCACCGGGTGCATTTAATTTTTTGGCCAGCACTATGACGCTGTGCTACTACTACTGTGCTGCTGAACTGACCGCCCGCTTTGTCCTCCTGACTCAGTCGCTACTACACTCTGCGTGCACACTGCCCGGGTCGCCGGGTGCATTTAATTTTTTGGCCAGCACTATGACGCTGTGCTACTACTACTGTGCTGCTGCTGCTGAACTGACCGCCCGCTTTGTCCTCCTGACTCAGTCGCTACTACACTCTGCGTGCACACTGCCCGGGTCGCCGGGTGCATTTAATTTCTTGGCCAGCACTATGACGCTGTGCTACTACTACTGTGCTGCTGCTGCTGAAATGACCGCCCGCTTTGTCCTCCTGACTCAGTCGCTACTACACTCTGCGTTCACACTGCCCGGGTCGCCTGGTGCATTTAATTTTTTGGCCAGCACTATGACGCTGTGCTGCTACTACTACCACCAGTATGTTGCCGTGGTCCTTCTGTGCTGCTGAACTGACCGCCTGCATAGTCCTTCTCCTGACTCAGTCGCTACCACCACTGCACTCTGCGTTCACACTGCCCGTGTCCACTGACAACTCTGCTGCGATGTCATTGCTAATTGCTGCAAAAAAAAACAAAAAAAAAATTACAAAAACCTCTCTGGAGCCTTTTTGCCGTCAGCCACTCATCCTCCTCCAGCGGTACCTTCGCCGCCAAGTGCCATTGGAACTCGCCTTCACCTCTTTGACTGCTTAACGCGTATATCCCTTTTTAAAACCACTTATTACCAATTAATAGCCCCATTTAAAGTGTTGATTTCACTTTAACATCCATTTTCTCTAGAAAAAATTTTTTGGGGGGAATTTTTTATGTTGAAGTTATGTTGCCCCTTATCACCTCGATAATCCATGCTATTTGGGGGACTGTAGCATGTATGGGGGCTTTGTTATTAACGTTAAAAGAAAATCCGCCTCCGGGCGTGAATCCGCGCGTGATTACGCCATTCACGGGAAAAAATCCGCGTGGTTGCGTGGACGCGGACGAAAATCCGCATGCGGCGGGGCCGAATGCGGATTTTTTTTTGCAACCACGCGGATTTCCGAATTCGTGGATGAGGCACATCCGAGCATCCCTGCCAGACATGAGGGGTGGGACCCCTGTGGTATCATCAGGGCATTTTCAAACTGCCTAACTGGCAGTCCTTACCTCAGAATGTTCTGAAACTTCCTCAGAACCAGCACCGGGGCTCATGCTACACTTCCCCCACGTTTGGCGAAGCTGCCATCTCAGGAACCCCAGAAATATGACAGATCTGGGAAGTTATGGATTATGCTATGAGACTCAGGTTTATTCAGGATGTGTTCTAGCTGCTAACAGCTGACTTCCCTTTGATCTTTACCAGTGAGCAAGGTGTCAAGACCTCCCGGAGATTTGTAGCCTGCCTGGCTGCACCTAGGCATCCTGATCACCCCTTGGTTAATTAACATCTACATGAGAGCAGCTAGGTGTCACCTTATACCTGATGGATGGGCCATCCGCACAGCTTGAAGCCAGGGACTCTCTGGGCCCAGGCTCATTAGCATATCAAAAGAGCCATCCAGCCTTTAGGATGGTGCTTTCTCTGCTAAGAAAAGGACTTCAGCTCCCCCTACACACTCAACCCAGATTGTATCGATTTGAAGCGCAATCGATGCAGGGAATCGAGTGCGATCGCTTTTTCTTCACGGGCGGTTACAGGACGCGCCTGCGGCCCCGCAACCGTCCGTGACAGGTGGTTTTACCGGGGTGAGTGGAATACCCAACCTTTTAGCAAACTCAAAGTCCATAAAATTAGCTGCAGCGCCAGAATCAACAAAGGCTTCCGTGAGCTCGGTCTTACCTTCCCATGTAATCGTACACGGGAGGAGCAACCGTTTATCCTCTAGGGACAGCTCCGACCGACCAATCTCCATTGACTCGGGAGAAGGTGGTGTCACTGGGGTTGTGGCGCAAGACACCATTCTGACACAGTGACTACCCCTGGTTTGTCTTTGATAGCGCAACCTGCGGTCGTTTCGAATGGCCGCGGAGATGGCCTCATCGACTGCTCTGGGCTCGGGTTGACTTAACATTAGGTCGGAGACCTCATCCGACAACCCAGACAGGAAGTAATCTAAGAGGGCATAGGTGTCAAACCTGGCCATAACTGACCACCTACGAAATTCGGCCGCGTAATCTTCGACTGAACCCCTGCCTTGCCGTAAAATCTTAAGCTTCCGCTCAGAGGTCGCAGCAAGGTCAGGGTCGTCGTAAATTACCGCCATGGCCTTAAAGAATTCCTCTACCGAGGTCAGAGCTGTATCTGTGGGGGGCAGGTTGTACGCCCAGGACTGGGAGTCACCAGTTAACAAAGTTTTAATAAAGATGACCCGTTGGGTCTCAGTCCACGAGGATAGGGGTCTCAACTCAAAATATGATAACACTCTACTCTTAAAATTCCGGAAGTCAGACTTGTGGCCGGAAAATTTATCAGGTACGGGCATACGTATATCATTAGTCGGAGGGGATTGCACCGAATCAACTGACGTCTGAAGAGTTCGCACAGAGCCTGATAGGCCATCAATTAAGGCTTTGTGCTGGCCCAGTGCTTGATGGATGCTATCCACCGAAGTGGCAAGCACAGTCAGAGGGTCAGTGCGTGCATCCATCTGTTATTTGGTCTGGCGTTCTGTAACGATTGGTGAAGCACAGAGAGGGTCTGATTACCGGTGATCTGCAGTATCACAGGAAATACAGATGTATACCAGATTATACGTGATCTGCAGTATCACCGATAATCCGATATACTAACTAACCTCTGTTCACCTGAGTAGAGTGTAGTGTTTGGTGTAACAGTAACACTTGGAGGCCTAGGCCTCAGTGCAGCAAGGAAAACTGCACGGATTCCTTCCGCAGACCTGAGCTCTCCAAGACGGGAGGAGTCAGACTGACAGTAGGAAGGATGGTCCGAGAGTGACACTCAGGAGGAAGTGTCACTAACAGGACGGGGAACCGCCTCCAATAGTGAGGTCGGTTCTCGAGGTCGGACAAGCCAGGTCGTAACACACGGACAGATAAAGTACAGATACAGTAGGCAAAGGCGGAGTCTAAGTACAGGCAGGGTTCAGCAACGGGTATCAGAAATATCGAGGTACAAAATCAGGAGGCAGAAACAGAGTCTAAGGACAAGCGAGGGTTCGGCAACAGGTATCAGAAATATTGAGGTACAAGATCAGAGTTCAGACTTTTTTATTAAAGAAAACTCAAAAGCATACAAATAAATAAGTAGGATAAAAATATGCCATTAAATCCAAGCAAGGCAATACTCAGCATACAATGTGGTTAGAAAAATAAAAGTATGCAACGCGTTTCATATAAACAATAAAGTCATAAGATGATCCATCTCAAACAACTACCACAGTTTAAACAGACAATAGGCGTAATTTAATTCAGTATTCTTTGTATTTCATAACTTATACAAAAAGTCTAGAAAATCACTCCATATACAAGATGGCTGAGATACCTAGAACCCACTAATGAGGGGACACCACGCATTCACATTCAACCTCACAAGATAACTGGACAGAAAAAAAGAATAAAAACACATAACAATAACCACCACCCAAAAAAAAACGCATATCAAACCCTACACTACACCATATATACAACGGGACAAAAAAAATAAAATAAAAGGAAAATAAAGAACATACAACATATACCACCACCTAAAAAAGTGAAAACAAAACCTACATCACGGCACACATTCCACATTCCTACCGCGAGACTTTTACGCTCGCATAAGAAAAGAGAAACATAGGACTGAGGACCTACAAAACTACAGGACAAAAAGCAAAATAATCCCCTGACGAGACAAAAAAAAAAAAAACCCTCACCAACAGGTAAAAAGAAACACAAAGGGACACTCCCCTTGTGCCTGCGGCCAGACTTCAAAAATGCAAGAAAAAATCAAAATCTACGGTGAAAAAGGAAAGAAAATAGAATAGCTCTGCACCCAGGAGAGATTCCCACCAGTTCAAGGAGGCTTAATGTTCTGCCAAGCCAGAACCCAAGCTCCTCTCCCCAGCTTCTTCCTCTCTAAGCACCGAAGGTTCCCTACCTCACCCAGAATGTTGCTCACCACCACCTGGACGGGCAAGAGTTGCCTCCTAATAGCTAGGTCACACCGTGCCAACCATAAGTGTCTCCTAACTACCAAACTAACTACATATAACGTGCACAAATCATATCCCTGGCGTTGATTGAAAGCTCCATATGCCCACTCGGCATAACTGAGATGCGCCAGGAACGGGATATTGAGGGCCCTCCCTACTTGTTCACACACTTCTATGTTAAAAGGACACGACATCAAGAAATGGTCCATGGTCTCCTCAACAGGGCACTCCTGCCGAGGACACGCACGGCCTGCCACATCCCGACACTTCACGTTCCCCCCAACATAGAGCTTGCCCTGGAAGGTGAGCCAGGCGATGTCCCACAATTTACTCGGAACCCGCGGAGAATTCAACAAACGCAGACCACCCTCCAAAATTGTGCCTGGGCAATCCCTCAAGGCCAGAGAGTCATGAAAGTGTGAATCTATCACTCTGGCCAACAGGGTTCTCCTGTCAACCGACCTGATGTCTTCCACCGTCAATCCCCACTGCAGCAGTTTCTTCATGCACGGTAAGACATAGGCCGGAAGATAGCCACGACGCACTCTCAGACTCTTCACTGGGCCACCGCTCTTCCATTCTCTAAGGTACGGTTCACACCAAGTCTGGAAGATCTCTACCCAACCCGGCGGGCTCTCTAACAACATGCTACCAATATTATGTTTAATAAAAATTAGAGAGAGAAAAACAATCGGGTTGACCATGCCTAAGCCACCCTCCCGCCTGGTTTTGTAGGTAACATTTCTACGCACTTGGTTCAGTCTGTTTCCCCATAACATCAGGAAAAACAGACTGTTGACCCTGGTGTACAGAGATGCTGGCAAAATTGCAACATAGCTGACATACAACAATATTGGCACCAAATAGGTTTTGATCAGGTCAACTCTTTCCCTGTAGGTCAAACACCAACTTTTCCAACGTACCACTTTCTTGTCGACATCAGACAGTTTGCTCTCCCAATTTCGCAGGCCATAATCGCCTGGGCCGAATTTGATGCCAAGGATTTTAATTTCTTCCTGAGGCGTGGGAAAGGATCCGGGAAGTCGAAAGGACTCTCCAATTTTTCCCATCCAAAGCGTCTCACATTTATCTGGATTGATCTTTGAACCAGACGCTAACGAGTACCTGGCGATCTCCTCAGCGACCACCGATGCCTCCTCTGCATCAGAGATCACCACGGTAACATCGTCAGCGTAGGCTACCACCTTCAAAGCTGAGCTCCCAGAGGCGCCAGCCGGAACCCCACTAAGCACGCTGCCATCTAGCCTCCTCACAAAGGGGTCGATGGCAAACACGTACAGCAAGGAACTCAACGGACACCCCTGGCGGACCCCCGAGCTCACCTCAAAAGGCTGGCCGACCCATCCATTAATCAACATGAAACTTTCTGCCTCTCTGTACAAAGTCTGCAGCCAATCAACAAACCTCCCCTGCAAACCATACACAGTAAGTAGCCGCCATAGGTACCGGTGATTGACCCGATCAAAAGCCTTAGATTGGTCCAATGTCAGCAAGTATTTTCCCCAACCTTCAGCCCTGCACCGTTCCAGGCCCTCCCGGACAGCCAACAATGCTGAGAGCGTACTCCTACCCACAACAGAGCAGTGCTGATGGCGGGAAAGTACATCTGTCACCTGGGACAAACGCCAGAACAAAACTTTTGCCAGGATCTTCCTGTCGACGTTGAGAAGGCTGATGGGACGCCAATTCTCAATCATCTCAGGGTCACGACCTTTTGACAACAGAATCACCGCAGATTGCCTCATGGAGGGCGGTAACTGGCCCTCAGCAAGGCAGTCATTGAAAGCACCGGCCAATCGAGGGGCCAAGATGGACACGAAGGCCTTGTAAAACTCAGCCGTCAGTCCATCCGGACCCGGGGTCTTTTTAGGTGCAAGGCCACCAATGGCTCTTGCTACTTCATCTGCGGTGATCTCTGAAGTCAAATCTATGGCAGAAATGTCAACATCTCCCAGACCTGGTGTGGAGACCAAGAAGTCCTCCATCCTCGCCTGATCAAGTGGCTTCTCCCCAAGCAGACCAGCATAAAACTCTCTAGCGACACCCAGGATCCCTGACCTGGACTTCACCAGAGACCCTGAGGCATCCCTGAGACCAATGACCGTCTTAAGCGCCGCACTTTGTTTAAAACTCTGATAAGGGTCCGGCGAGCGGTATTTACCATGATCCCTTTCCAGAGTTAAAGAAGCCAGCCGATCGTACTGCTGCTGCTTGAGTTGAATTTTGATCTCGGAGATCTCCCCCGGATCTCCGCCGTCAGAGACAAGGACAGTCAACCTCTCCCTTAGCCGCCGGTAAGCGAGGTTTCTATCAATGCTCCTATGAGATGCTAGACCCTTGAAGAGTCTAACAGTGCGTCTTTTGACCTCTTCCCACCACTCAGACCTATTGTCAAAACAGTCCAGGATGGAAACCTGTGCCTGAAAAAACTCCTCAAAGGATTGTCTTACCTCGCCCTCCAGCAGCAGAGTCGAATTCATCCTCCAAATACCCCGTCCTCTGGGAGGAGCATCTGAAGCATTCAAGCCCACCGACAGAATAACGTGATCAGAGAACTCCACCGCCAACAACTTAGGAGTTGAAGTGATGAGGCTCTCAGAAACAAAAAATCTATCTAACCTAGACCTACGGCTACCTTGATAAAAGGTGAAACCCGTGAGATCTGGGGAGTGACGAACGTGCACATCCACCAGATCAGCCTCCCTAGCTAGCCTAACTAAGTACGTACTATCTGTACCTATCCGGACCTGGGCCCTTGCCCTGTCCATGGCCCTAGTGATGGTGTTAAAATCACCACCCAGGATCACAGGATAGGCTGAAAAAAGGAATGGCCTGATCTGCATAAAGAGGCGCTTTCTCGCCCCTAAACACTTGGGGTCGGCATAGATGTTGATCAGCCTGAGATCCTGCCCCCTCATGCAGACGTCCAGGACCAGACACCTACCCATCTCCACCTCAATTACTCGCCGACACGTTACCATGCCAGCCCTAAAAAGGACCGCCACACCACTACCAGGCTCTCCCGCAAGAGACCAAAAACTCGGACCGGACACCCAGTCCCTCTCAGCCAACCAGAGGTCAGCCGCAGAGGTGAGCCTGGTCTCCTGCAGGAAAAACACGTCAGCCTCGTGGGCAGCCAAAATCGAGAAAGCCAATCTTCGAGCTCTGGTCATTTTAATGCTGGCAACGTTGATCGTTGCCAACATGAGCGGTGGGGGAACAGCCATTAGAGTAATTTAAGGTTTCCCTTTATGCTTCTTGGACATAATACAATAAAGAAAATAAAACAGACAACATTTACCAAAAGTAAAACACATCAACACAAACTACAATGCCCCCTCATCGGGAACAGCATTCTCAGTAACCATCCCCTCCTCCTCCGAGGTGAGGGGGGAGGCAGCCAACACTTCAAATCGATTTGCCAACACCAGATCTTTAGTTTTCTGCCTCCTCTGAGAGGCAGCTGCCCTATTGGCCTCTCTTTTTTCCTCAGAGAGAGGTTTGGTCAAAGGCTTCACTCCTTTCTTTTTCTTTATTTTAAGCCTTTGCTCTAAATACTCCAACTCGTCTTTGGATAGGGACTCCCGGTTTGAGGGAAAAAAAGCCGCATTTGTTGGTGCAGGTCTTGAGAAAGCATAAGCGGACGGGATAGGACACGATGAAATGAAAACACCACCAGTGGTGGGTTGGACATGGGGAGGGGAAGTGGGTGGGACAGGATCGGGAGGGTCAGGGGGAGGAGGAGCTACCTGAGCCAGGGACTCAGAGGGGAGGAGGAGGGATATATCAGGGGCAGGGGGACCAGAAGAAGGGGGGAGGGCAGCAGGGGCCTGGTTTTCGGGAGAAGAAGGGGACACAGCAGGGGTTGGGGGGGCAGGGGTGGGAGGGGCAGGGGTGGGAGAGGGCAGGTTAGGGCCACTTGGTGGAGGAATGGTGGCAGGAGAGACCTTTGTCCTCCTGGGAGTGGGCTGAGGAACCTTTAAAGATCCCTCCGCAGGAGCAGTGGAGAGAGGCCTGAGACCCCCTCCCCCCCTACTCCTCACAGGTTTGAGCCTCTGCTCCTTGGGAGGAGGGCCGCCGTCACCTTGAACAGTATCCCGGGCGGGAGCCGATGGCTTGGGTCCAGCCTGCCTATTAGAGGCCCTGCTGGCTGAGAGAGAACCAGAGGAAGGGGCAACAACTGACGGGGTAACGACAGACACAGATATGTCAAGGGCTGAGGCGGACTGGACAGACACACTGGGGGCAGACACTGAGACTTCCTGGCTCTCTCCCATATTAGCCAACAGGGCTCTCTTTAGATCCGAGGGCATCGTCGTCCAGGAAGTCGGGCACTCCGTGTAAGGGTGGCCAAATTCGAAACAAAAATTACATTTGATCCTCTTACACGAGGACGCGGAGTGCCCAAATTCCTGACAACGACTGCACCTCGGATCCGGGCAGCCGCTGGCCAAATGTCCCCGCTTCCCGCACCTGTTGCAGGTCCTGGGCTGGCCCGGGTAGTATGTGATGATCTTGTCCCGCCCTATGAGGGCGGAACGGGGAATATGGGTGACGACCCCCTCCTTTACATGGAGCTTGATCGCCACCTCATACTCCCCCCACCATATCCCGAGCTCATCCAGGACCTTGTGCGGCGGGGACATTATGTCCGCGTAGTGCTGGACCCAACACATCAGGTCCCGGACCGGGATACTTTCATTCTGCACCACAATGTGTGCCCTCCTCTCCAACGATTGTCGGGACAATGGAATCACCTGAAAGCCATGCCATTCGTTCCCGACAGACTCTTTTAACCTTTCTTCCAAAAAAGATTCCATGCCCTGTTGAGAGAGGAAGGACACATCATAGTACAAAGGTGGGTCCCCTGGAGCCAGAATTGCATAAAGATCTGCGGGCCTGAACCCCAGGTCGAAGAGATACCTCACGAACTCACGCTTAGTGGGGATGGCCGAGCCGTGCTCCCACTTAAGGCGAACAACATTTCTTCGACCTGGGGTTGAGGCCTCTAACCCTGTCTCCAGGGGAGCCACAACCCTCCTCCCAGAAGCAGAGCCTCTTGCTGCCCTTGAATAAGACATTTGTCTGGCTGTGGAGGCACCCCGAGCCGAAGCTGCCAGAGGAGCAAGGGCCCCTGGGTTTTGTGCTGGTCCAAGGTCTGGAAAACCAATCCTTGCTACGCTTTCAAGTTCTGGCAGCTCCGGCTCAGTCGTGGTACCCCCAACAGCCCCAACCATATCGCTGTCAGTGACGCTGGGTGCGACCACATTGTCGCTGGACACATCTGCCCCATCAAGTGTCTCTTCAGAGACGACTTTGATGGTCATATCAGGCCTGGTCTCAATGGAACCAGGGGGAGGATCATACCTGGGGGAATTGGGCCCCAAACCAAAAATAGTTTCTAACCATTCTACTTTCCCCTCAAAATTAAACCTCTTGAAGATCTCATTTTCAACCACAATTTTCTTCCCATCGGCCCTGAACTCCAACTGCCTTCCACAATCAGGATCTCCCTTACCCACCAGGTATAGACCCCCATAATAACCTCCTGGTTCCACTGAGTGCGTAACAGCCTCTCCAGTATGCTCATTAATTATTACTAGCCGGGTCTTCTCCAGCCTGTATGTGGTATTAATAGATTTGAACTCTGTTACCAGATCTTCCAACACAACAGGTGGAGGCTCTGGATGTTTTTTTTTCCCTTTCTTTTTCCGCCCTTGCTTCCCTGTATCATCAACATCTGGGTAAAAATCATCAAACAGATTTCTTGCAAATAACTCATCGAGACTCCTATAGCCTTCCCCCTTGGATGTTCCCGGGTCACCTTGGGTAAGCAGAATCTCCCCCCCCTCCACTTCCTGCACGAAAGTGGGGGAAACCTGCCCACCCTGACCACCCTCTCCCTTGCCACCTTGACCATCCTCTCCTTCACCACCCTGAGCTCCTGCAGAGGACACGTCAGTCTCCTCCACGCATGTTGGGGCAGAGCTACCTTTGCGTCTCCCACCCCCCTTATCAGCATCCAACTTAAGTGTCTTAAGTTTACTAATTTTATTTTTCCCTTTTTTTTTCTTTTTTTCCTTTTGTTTTAAAGACAAAGAAATTTTTTTCTCACCATCGTCTTCAGTTTCTTCACTATGCTCCTCGGGACCACTGCTGACCTCTGCCTCACTCGACTCCTCAGGGCAGAGCTCTTGGGCCAGCTGCTCAAAACCAATGTCTGTTACATCCATTGGTAAATCAGGCAGATCCACACTGTGGTCTTGAGGAAAGTCCTCTTCAGTGAATTCCTCCACTGACAGATCCATTTTAAGGCAGGGTTGCCCGGTCCCTTGCACAATATCTTCGTTCAAATCTTCCTCCAGAGCAGCGACCGCAAGTCCATGCTCAGTAGGCCCAGAGTTCTCTGGCATCCCCTGCATCACCGCAGATTCCTTTGCTGCCACTGGCCGGCTGTTTCCATGCCCGGATGGATTCTGCTGTACAGCAATTTCTGCCTCCTCCTCGTCTGCATACTCCTCATTAGGCTCCGCCTCTTTTGGTAGAATAGGTGAATTTTCTGCATCCCCTGCATCCCCTTTCCCTTCCAGCAACGGAATTCCTCTTTCAGGCAGATTCTCTGCCTCACTTCCGCCTCCCTCTGCCTTGCTTTCTATGGTGTTTCCGTCTGGATGCGGAATCTGGGTCGCACCATCATTCCCAGCAAATCCGCGTTCAGGCTCACTGTTGCTAATGGGCTTTCCGACTTGCTGCGGAGTTTCAGCCGCTTCCATGCCGCCAGGATTTTCGCATGCAGCATTGCCCCCTACGGAGTTTCCGTACCGATGCGGACTGCCAGCCGCATCAATACCGCTGTGGCGTTCGCATTCAGCGTTGCCGCCTGCGGGGATACCGGATACAGGCGGAACTCCGTTCGCGTGCGTCACTTCCGGGGGGCAGACAGGAAGTTCACTCGGCGTCCTCGCGGTATCACTCCTGAGGCCGGCGCCATCCTGGGGGACCTCGCTGCGATGCGGCGAGCGTTCCCGATAGTCCCTGGCACACGCCCCCTTCCCCTGCCTAACCCAGGACCCCACGTCAGGAGCAGCAAGCGACCCCAACACAGGATCCGAGGCCACAGCAGGGAGAAAAGACATGTGGGCACCCGAAGAGGCCGCCGCAGCTCCAGCCACACTATCCCCTCCAGGTATTTCAGAGGGGAGTGTGGTAGCCACAGCCGCAGCACCCGCACCATCACCTCCCGCCACCTCAAGGGCCCCAGCAGCATCCACCATGCCACTAAGACCCCCGGCAGCGGGGGCAACAGTACAGGCACCGCTGACACCCCCCCGGGCACCCGCCAAGAGACCAGGTACTGGCTCACTCACCACAATATCCTCCTCAGACTCCGGCACCTCCTCCTCCTCCTCCATGGGGTCACCTTGTCCAGGTGGGATCTGGGATTGGGACAGGTTAGCTGGTATCCATGGTGGACGTTCTGGAGGGGTGCATTCGTCCTCCACCACAATACACTCCTCCTCAGTGTCGCTATCCTCGACATCTGTTTCCGGTTTCAGCATGGCTTTGAAGCGTTTTTTGTGGCCTAGCTGTTCCGCAAAAGGCCCTCCAACCGCCAATAGCTCGGTAAGTTTCGCTTTCTGACCTTTTATCCGCCGTCTCAGGTCCAGGAGCTCGTCATCTTGCCACAAGTATTCGGGCTTCCACCTCAGCCCGTACCGAAACTTGGCCTTGGCGAGACTGTACCGCAGCTGTAGAAGTGTTTCCTCACACCTCTTTGCGGCTTTTATCCAGGCTACAGCGTTCAGGGCCACATCCTCCTCCGATAAGGAATCCTCCTCTGCCCCCTGGTAAGTAGTGGAAGCAGTAGGGGGGGAATGAGCTGGCCGCTCCATGGCTGGAGCGGCCAGTTAGTACAGGAACAGTCCCTGCTCGGCAAAGGCCCGAAGCAGGGACCTCAGGTAGAAAAATCTCCGTACTAGCACAATCTTCTAGTTCCAGCTGGTCCCGGCACACTTGCGGATCTGACTACGGATCTGGTTGCTCCCACATATGTGATCGCAACGCCAGACAAAGAGCAAGTGAACAGCCAGCAGTATATATACTCAAGCACCTTTCCAGGACCTCCCTAATTGCTGGACCAATGAGAGTTGTGGAAAATGTGAGCTGACCAGCCTGGTCAGCTGACTCATTTCTGGCTGTTATTTAAACTCAGCCTCTGTGCTCGCGCGCGTGTAAGTCTGAATCTTGGTGGACTATCAGTCCCAGCCACACCAGTACTGTTTTGCAATGTATCTAGTGGACCAAGTGCGGGAGCCGCCTCCAATGCGGATTCCGCCGTTACCGATGCGGATTCCGCCGTTCCCAATGCGGATTCCGCCGTTCCCAATGCGGATTCCGCCGCTCTGCCTGAGCGGCATGCGGCGTTTTTTCCGCGTTGTGGCGTCCTTCTGGACGCGGAAACAGCCGCCTCACCTTGAGAGGCCGCGGCTTTTCCGCGTTTCATTACAGTACCATTGTGATATACCTTGAATCTACATGGTGTGAGGGATCAGCTGCAAATGGTGAGTACTCAGCGGGAGATAGCAGCAGAGCAGTTTATTTTGTGTGAAACGTTCATCTCTGGTTCCCTTTAAACAGCAGTCTTTTGGCAGTTTGTAAAGTACAGTTCAAATGTAAAACAAAAAGGCCAGTGTAATGATCCGCTCAGCTGGATGCACTGGCAGACAGCTGTTTGACCATTCCTCTAGTCTGTGGGCTGCAGGTCTCGGCAAGAGAGACCTGTCTTTCCATTACAAGTTTCTGGTCTGTTCTGCTGCTGAGGAATTTGCATACACTCGTTATGCAAATCCCCTACCTGCCTCCTTTGATGACTGGCAGTATAAAGAGCTATGTTTCCTAGAGTCCTTTGCTGGTCATAAGAGTTAGTCCTGTGGAACACTCCTGAGTGTCAGCCTTGCTCATTGTTTGAAGATTAGCTTAGAGTATTCCTGGAACTGCACTAGGCAGTTTTCCTAGTGCAGTTAGGATTGCATATCTGTTTTTTTTTGTCTGTTGCGATTGTCCTGTCCCAGCGGTGGTCGACAGGAAGTTGTTCTGATCTGTTGTTCTTGGAGTATAGCTGGAGCAGCGGTTGCTACCAGCTATCTCATCTGATCTGTCTTGCCAGGATCGCACTCGCCTTGCGCTAGTGCTGTGGATCCGTCTGATCTCCATCTCTCTTTCTATACTTGGATCGCACTCGCCTTGCGCTAGTGCTGTGGATCCTTCTGGTCTGCTACTCTCTTGCTGTACTTGGATCGCACTCGCCTTGCGCTAGTGCTGTGGATCCTTCTGTTCTGTCTTCCTGGATCGCACTAGCCTCTTGCGCTAGTGCTGTGGATCCTATCTCTCACTTATTCCTGTTTTCGTGTGCCTGTCTTGTCTGCCGCGGGCGCTTGCTGGAGGCTCGGTGAGGTAACCGTTAGGCAAGCGCTCGCGTCCTCTGTTTCATGTTTGTCTGTCGGTGGTTAGTTAGGCGTGTTTGTCTCTGTTGTGCTTATCACGCGGAGAACGCGCATAAATGCGTGCACTGTTGCGAATGAGTGCAGTGTTCGCGTTTATCTAGCGTTTGTTATTTTCCGTATCTTCTCTTTGTATGATTTGCTGTGCCTTTGCTACTCTCGTGCTCTGCCTTGCTGTAGCCTTGTGTCGCCTCTCTCGCGATTGCGTTCCGACTTCATATCTCCTGTTGTGTATGCACTGTCGCGGGTTGGCGACTAGTTTGGTGCACACACATACAATCTGTCCCTTTGCTCAATCTCATTCAGGGCTATCTTGCCCTGCGTTTCTTCCCTTCGTGCAATTCCTGTCTGGCGTGTGTGGTAGGGCAGAGGAGCGGTTCCTCTGCACTCCACAGCTCCACCTGCCGACAGGAATTTCCCTCTACAGGTGCATTGCACCTTTTGTTGGGTTCCCTCAAATTACACGCTTGTGGAGGATTTCTGCAGTGTCAGCGCACGTCTTGTGTGCTGATCACGGAGAGAATTCCACAATCGTTACAGCCAGTCCTGGCCACCAGCTTACATTTAGCTTTCAATGTCAGGAACAAACCATACTCCACGTGCAGCCTGCACTCTCTCTCCAGAGCACAACCAGCTTCCTGAAATCAAACGTGAAGTCTTTTCTCAGAAGCCTGTCAGACCTTGCTGGTTACACCCTCTCTCTTTCCTACTACTCCATCCTTTCAAAGCTGCACTGTTAACCCTTTGTGAGCATGACTCCAGCAGAAGCCCACATACACAGAGCAATCGATCCACCCAGGATCTGGCGACCAGATGTGCCCGCCCTCTCTGCATCTGGTCAGCTTTGGACCCAAGTAAGGTTTTTAACCTCTGTCCATGTGACAGACAGCCAAAACCTTTTATTCCGGAGCTGCTACTGGATGTAGCGTCTGATCCCAGGAGGAATGTACCTCCCATCCAACACAACCTGGGACAAATCGATTACCTCCCGGGAATCGACTTTGTCACAATGGCTATCTGGGGTTCTCTTCAGACAACTGTTGAACAAAAAAGGCAAGGCCATCCCTGGGTGGGCTTGAACCACCAACCTTTTGGTTAACAGCCAAACACACTAACCAACTGCACCACAGAGAATGTGCACACAGCCACTGCTACACTTTCTCTTACAGGGCTATGGAAACCGTTTTGCCCATGCGATAAAGTGAGGTGCAAAAATGAAATCATGCCTAGCAGAGGATGGTTTTGATCCATCAACCTCTGGGTTATGGGCCCAGCACACTTCCGCTGTACCACTCTGCTGCCACATATTGAATGCTTTGCTGTAGGAAAAAGTGGTGTTAACCTTCTTGGAGCAGACTTACCTCCTCCCTCCAAAAGACACGCATACATCCCCATAAAATCATTCAACAGCAACTGTGTGCACAGTCTCTGTGGCACTATTGGTTAGTGCGTTTGGCTGTTAACCGAAAGGTTGGTGGTTCAAGCCCTCCAAGGGATTGCCTTGCCTTTTTTGTTCAACAGTTGTCCGAAGAGAACCCCAGATAGCCATGTAAATTCTTCTCTCTCTAGTACAGAGTGGTGCAGCGGAAGTGTGCTGGGCCCATAACCCAGAGGTTGATGGATCGAAACCATCCTCTGCTAGGCATAATTTCATTTTTGCACCTCGCTTTATCGCATGGGCAAAATGGTTTCCATAGCGCTGTAAGAGAAAGTGTAGCAGTGGCTGTGTGCACATTCTCTGTGGTGCAGTT
The DNA here is from genome assembly GCF_040937935.1 of Hyperolius riggenbachi. Classification (NCBI taxonomy): domain Eukaryota; kingdom Metazoa; phylum Chordata; class Amphibia; order Anura; family Hyperoliidae; genus Hyperolius; species Hyperolius riggenbachi. The sequence goes on from NC_090650.1 coordinate 328,517,959, forward strand.
GGTTAGTGTGTTTGGCTGTTAGCCGAAAGGTTGGTGGTTCAAGCCCACCCAGGGATGGCCTTGCCTTTTTTGTTCAGCAGTTGTCCGAAGAGAACTCCAGATAGCCATGTAGATTAATCTCTCTCTAGTGCAGAGTGGTGCAGTGGAAGTGTGCTGGGCCCATAACCCAGAGGATGATGGATCGAAACCATCCTCTGCTGGGCATGGTTTCATTTTTGCACCTCGCTTTATCGCATGGGCAAAACGGTTTCCATAGCGCTGTAAGAGAAAGTTTTTAACCTCTGTCCATGTGACAGACAGCCAAAACCTTTTATTCTGGAGCTGCTACTGGATGTAGCGTCTGATCCCAGGTAGAATGTACGTCCCATCCAACACAACCTGGGACAAATCGATTACCTCCTGGGTATCGACTTTTTCACAATGGCTATCTAAAGGTTCTCTTCGGACAACTGTTGAACAAAAAAGGCAAGGCCATCCCTGGGTGGGCTTAAACCACCAACCTTTTGGTTAACAGTCAAACACACTAACCAACTGCACCACAGAGAATGTGCACACAGCCACTGCTACACTTTCTCTTACAGGGCTATGGAAACCGTTTTGCCCATGCGATAAAGCGAGGTGCAAGAATGAAATCATGCCTAGCAGAGGATGGTTTCAATCCATCAACCTCTGGGTTATGGGCCCAGCACACTTCCGCTGTACCACTCTGCTGCCACATATTGAATGTTTTGCTGTAGGAAAAAGTGGTGTTAAACTTCTTGGAGCAGACTTACTTCCTCCCTCCAAAAGACACGCATACATCCCCATAAAATCATTCAACAGCAACTGTGTGCACAGTCTCTGTGGCACAATTGGTTAGCGTGTTCGGTTCTTAACCGAAAGGTTGGTGGTTCAAGCCCACCCAGGGATGGCCTTGCCTTTTTTGTTCAGCAGTTGTCCGAAGAGAACCCCAGATAGACATGTAGATTCATCTCTCTCTAGTACAGAGTGGTGCAGCGGAAGTGTGCTGGGCCCATAACCCAGAGGTTGATTGATCGAAACCATCCTCTGCTAGGCATGATTTCATGTTTGCACCTCACTTTATCGCATGGGCAAAACGGTTTCCATAGCCCTGTAAGAGAAAGTGTAGCAGTGGCTGTGCGCACATTCTCTGTGGTGCAGTTGGTTAGTGTGTTTGGCTGTTAGCCGAAAGGTTGGTGGTTCAAGCCTACCCAGGCATGGCCTTGCCTTTTTTGTTCAGCAGTTGTCTGAAGAGAACCCCAGATAGCCATGTAGATTCATCTCTCTCTAGTGCACAGTGGTGCAGTGGAAGTGTGCTGGGCCCATAACCCAGAGGATGATGGATCGAAACCATCCTCTTCTAGGCATGATTTCATTTTTGCACCTCGCTTTATTGCATGGGCAGAACGGTTTCCATAGCGCTGTAAGAGAAAGTGTAGCAGTGGCTGTGTGCACATTCTCTGTGGTGCAGTTGGTTAGTGTGTTTGGCTGTTAACCGAAAGGTTGGTGGTTCAAGCCCACCCAGGGATGGCCTTGCCTTTTTTGTTCAGCAGTTGTCCGAAGAGAACCCCAGATAGCCATGTAGATTCATCTCTCTCTAGTGCAGAGTGGTGCAGTGGAAGTGTGCTGGGCCCATAACCCAGAGGATGATGGATCGAAACCATCCTCTGCTAGGCATAATTTCATTTTTGCACCTCGCTTTATCGCATGGGCAAAATGATTTCCATAGCGCTGTAAGAGAAAGTGTAGCAGTGGCTGTGTGCACATTCTCTGTGGTGCAGTTGGTTAGTGTGTTTGGCTGTTAGCCGAAAGGTTGGTGGTTCAAGCCCACCCAGGGATGGCCTTGCCTTTTTTGTTCAGCAGTTGTCCGAAGAGAACCCCTGATAGCCATGTAGATTCATCTCTCTCTAGTGCAGAGTGGTGCAGTGGAAGTGTGCTGGGCCCATAACCCAGAGGATGATGGATCGAAACCATCCTCTGCTAGGCATAATTTCATTTTTGCACTTCGCTTTATCGCATGGGCAAAATGATTTCCATAGCGCTGTAAGAGAAAGTGTAGCAGTGACTGTGTGCACATTCTCTGTGGTGCAGTTGGTTAGTGTGTTTGGCTGTTAGCCGAAAGGTTGGTGGTTCAAGCCCACCCAGGGATGGCCTTGCTTTTTTTGTTCAGCAGTTGTCCGAAGAGAACCCCAGATAGCCATGTAGATTCATCTCTCTTTAGTGCAGAGTGGTGCAGTGGAAGTGTGCTGGGCCCACAACCCAGAGGATGATAGATCGAAACCATCCTCTTCTAGGCATGATTTCATTTTTGCACCTCGCTTTATCGCATGGGCAAAACGGTTTCCATAGCGCTGTAAAAGAAAGTGTAGCAGTGGCTGTGTGCACATTCTCTGTAGTGCAGTTGGTTAGTGTGTTTGGCTGTTAGCCGAAAGGTGGTGGGTCAAGCTCACCCAGGGATGGCCTTGCCTTTTTTGTTTAGCAGTTGTCCGAAGAGAACCCCAGATAGCCATGTAGATTCATCTCTCTCTAGTGCAGAGTTTTGCAGCGGAAGTGTGCTGGGCCCATAACCCAGAGGATGATGGATCGAAACCATCCTCTGCTAGGCATAATTTCATTTTTGCACCTCGCTTTATCGCATGGGCAAAATGGTTTCCATAGCGCTGTAAGAGAAAGTGTAGCAGTGGCTGTGTGCACATTCTCTGTGGTGCAGTTGGTTAGTGTGTTTGGCTGTTAGCCGAAAGGTTGGTGGTTCAAGCCCACCCAGGGATGGCCTTTTCTTTTTTGTTCAGCAGTTGTCCGAAGAGAACCCCAGATAGCCATGTAGATTCATCTCTCTCTAGTGCAGAGTGGTGCAGTGGAAGTGTGCTGGGCCCATAACCCAGCGGATGATGGATCGAAACCATCCTCTGCTAGGCATGATTTAATTTTTGCACCTTGCTTGATCGCATGGGCAAAACGGTTTCCATAGCCCTGTAAGAGAAAGTGTAGCAGTGGCTGTGTGCACATTCGCTGTGGTGCAGTTGGTTAGTGTGTTTGGCTGTTAGCCGAAAGGTGGTGGGTCAAGCCCACCCAGGGATGGCCTTGCCTTTTTTGTTCAGCAGTTGTCCGAAGAGAACCCCAGATAGCCATGTAGATTCATCTCTCTTTAGTGTAGAGTGGTGCAGTGGAAGTGTGCTGGGCCCATAACCCAGAGGATGATGGATCGAAACCATCCTCTTCTAGGCATGATTTAATTTTTGCACCTTGCTTGATTGCATGGGCAAAACGGTTTCCATAGCCCTGTAAGAGAAAGTGTAGCAGTGGCTGTGTGCACATTCTCTGTGGTGCAGTTGGTTAGTGTGTTTGGCTGTTAGCCGAAAGGTTGGTGGTTCAAGCCCACCCAGGGATGGCCTTGCCTTTTTTGTTCAGCAGTTGTCCGAAGAGAACCCCAGATAGCCATGTAGATTCATCTCTCTCTAGTGCAGAGTGGTGCAGTGGAAGTGTGCTGGGCCCATAACCCAGCGGATGATGGATCGAAACCATCCTCTGCTAGGCATGATTTAATTTTTGCACCTTGCTTGATCGCATGGGCAAAACGGTTTCCATAGCCCTGTAAGAGAAAGTGTAGCAGTGGCTGTGTGCACATTCTCTGTGGTGCAGTTGGTTAGTGTGTTTGGCTGTTAGCCGAAAGGTTGGTGGGTCAAGCCCACCCAGGGATGGCCTTGCCTTTTTTGTTCAGCAGTTGTCCGAAGAGATCCCCAGATAGCCATGTAGATTCATCTCTCTTTAGTGCAGAGTGGTGCAGTGCAAGTGTGCTGGGCCCATAACCCAGAGGATGATGGATCGAAACCATCCTCTGCTAGGCATAATTTCATTTTTGCACTTTGCTTTATTGCATGGGCAAAATGGTTTCCATAGCGCTGTAAGAGAAAGTGTAGCAGTGGCTGTGTGCACATTCTCTGTGGTGCAGTTGGTTAGTGTGTTTGGCTGTTAGCCGAAAGGTTGGTGGTTCAAGCCCACCCAGGGATGGCCTTGCCTTTTTTGTTCAGCAGTTGTCTGAAGAGAACCCCAGATAGCCATGTAGATTCATCTCTCTCTAGTGCACAGTGGTACAGTGGAAGTGTGCTGGGCCCATAACCCAGAGGATGATGGATCGAAACCATCCTCTTCTAGGCATGATTTCATTTTTGCACCTCGCTTTATTGCATGGGCAGAACGGTTTCCATAGCGCTGTAAGAGAAAGTGTAGCAGTGGCTGTGTGCACATTCTCTGTGGTGCAGTTGGTTAGTGTGTTTGGCTGTTAACCGAAAGGTTGGTGGTTCAAGCCCACCCAGGGATGGCCTTGCCTTTTTTGTTCAGCAGTTGTCCGAAGAGAACCCCAGATAGCCATGTAGATTCATCTCTCTCTAGTGCAGAGTGGTGCAGTGGAAGTGTGCTGGGCCCATAACCCAGAGGATGATGGATCGAAACCATCCTCTGCTAGGCATAATTTCATTTTTGCACCTCGCTTTATCGCATGGGCAAAATGATTTCCATAGCGCTGTAAGAGAAAGTGTAGCAGTGGCTGTGTGCACATTCTCTGTGGTGCAGTTGGTTAGTGTGTTTGGCTGTTAGCCGAAAGGTTGGTGGTTCAAGCCCACCCAGGGATGGCCTTGCCTTTTTTGTTCAGCAGTTGTCCGAAGAGAACCCCAGATAGCCATGTAGATTCATCTCTCTTTAGTGCAGAGTGGTGCAGTGGAAGTGTGCTGGGCCCACAACCCAGAGGATGATGGATCGAAACCATCCTCTTCTAGGCATGATTTCATTTTTGCACCTCGCTTTATCGCATGGGCAAAACGGTTTCCATAGCGCTATAAGAGAAAGTGTAGCAGTGGCTGTGTGCACATTCTCTGTAGTGCAGTTGGTTAGTGTGTTTGGCTCTTAACCGAAAGGTTGGTGGTTCAAGCCCACCCAGGGATGGCCTTGCCTTTTTTGTTTAGCAGTTGTCCGAAGAGAACCTCAGATAGCCATGTAGATTCATCTCTCTCTAGTGCAGAGTTTTGCAGCGGAAGTGTGCTGGGCCCATAACCCAGAGGATGATGGATCGAAACCATCCTCTGCTAGGCATAATTTCATTTTTGCACCTCGCTTTATCGCATGGGCAAAATGGTTTCCATAGCGCTGTAAGAGAAAGTGTAGCAGTGGCTGTGTGCACATTCTCTGTGGTGCAGTTGGTTAGTGTGTTTGGCTGTTAACTGAAAGGTTGGTGGTTCAAGCCCACCCAGGGATGGGCTTGCCTTTTTTGTTCAGCAGTTGTCTGAAGAGAACCCCAGATAGCCATGTAGATTTGTCTCTCTCTAGTGCAGAGTGGTGCAGTGGAAGTGTGCTGGGCTCATAATCCAGAGGTTGATGGATCGACACCATCCTCTGCTAGGCATGCTTTCATTTTTGCACCTTGCTTTATCGCATCGGCAAAACGGTTTCCATAGCGCTGTAAGAGAAAGTGTAGCAGTGGCTGTGTGCACATTCTCTGTGGTGCAGTTGGTTAGTGTGTTTGGCTGTTAGCTGAAAGGTTGGTGGTTCAAGCCCACCCAGGGATGGCCTTGCCTTTTTTGTTCAGCAGTTGTCCGAAGAGATCCCCAGATAGCCATGTAGATTCATCTCTCTCTAGTGCAGAGTTTTGCAGCGGAAGTGTGCTGGGCCCATAACCCAGAGGATGATGGATCGAAACCATCCTCTGCTAGGCATAATTTCATTTTTGCACCTCGCTTTATCGCATGGGCAAAATGGTTTCCATAGCGCTGTAAGAGAAAGTGTAGCAGTGGCTGTGTGCACATTCTCTGTGGTGCAGTTGGTTAGTGTGTTTGGCTGTTACCCGAAAGGTTGGTGGTTCAAGCCCACCCAGGGATGGCCTTGCCTTTTTTGTTCAGCAGTTGTCCGAAGAGAACCCCAGATAGCCATGTAGATTCATCTCTCTCTAGTGCAGAGTGATGCAGTGGAAGTGTGCTGGGCCCAAAACCCAGAGGATGATGGATCGACACCATCCTCTGCTAGGCATGATTTCATTTTTGCACCTCGCTTTATCGCATGGGCAAAACGGTTTCCATAGTGCTGTAAGAGAAAGTGTAGCAGTGGCTGTGTGCACATTCTCTGTGGTGCAGTTGGTTAGTGTGTTTGGCTGTTAACCGCAAGGTTGGTGCTTCAAGCCCACCCAGGGATGGCCTTGCCTTTTTTGTTCAGCAGTTGTCCGAAGAGAACCCCAGATAGCCATGTAGATTCATCTCTCTCTAGTGCAGAGTGGTGCAGTGGAAGTGTGCTGGGCCCATAACCCAGAGGATGATGGATCGAAACCATCCTCTTCTAGGCATGATTTCATTTCTGCACCTCGCTTTATTGCATGGGCAGAACGGTTTCCATAGCGCTGTAAGAGAAAGTGTAGCAGTGGCTGTGTGCACAGTCTCTGTGGTGCAATTGGTTAGTGTGTTCGGCTGTTAACCGAAAGGTTGGTGGTTCAAGCCCACCCAGGGATGGCCTTGCCTTTTTTTTTCAGCAGTTGTCCGAAGAGAACCCCAGATAGCCATGTAGATTCATCTCTCTCTAGTGCAGAGTGGTGCAGTGCAAGTGTGCTGGGCCCATAACCCAGAGGATGATGGATCGAAACCATCCTCTGCTAGGCATAATTTCATTTTTGCACTTTGCTTTATTGCATGGGCAAAATGGTTTCCATAGCGCTGTAAGAGAAAGTGTAGCAGTGGCTGTGTGCACATTCTCTGTGGTGCAGTTGGTTAGTGTGTTTGGCTGTTAGCCGAAAGGTTGGTGGTTCAAGCCCACCCAGGGATGGCCTTGCCTTTTTTGTTCAGCAGTTGTCTGAAGAGAACCCCAGGTAGCCATGTAGATTCATCTCTCTCTAGTGCACAGTGGTGCAGTGGAAGTGTGCTGGGCCCATAACCCAGAGGATGATGGATCGAAACCATCCTCTTCTAGGCATGATTTCATTTTTGCACCTCGCTTTATTGCATGGGCAGAACGGTTTCCATAGCGCTGTAAGAGAAAGTGTAGCAGTGGCTGTGTGCACATTCTCTGTGGTGCAGTTGGTTAGTGTGTTTGGCTGTTAACCGAAAGGTTGGTGGTTCAAGCCCACCCAGGGATGGCCTTGCCTTTTTTGTTCAGCAGTTGTCCGAAGAGAACCCCAGATAGCCATGTAGATTCATCTCTCTCTAGTGCAGAGTGGTGCAGTGGAAGTGTGCTGGGCCCATAACCCAGAGGATGATGGATCGAAACCATCCTCTGCTAGGCATAATTTCATTTTTGCACCTCGCTTTATCGCATGGGCAAAATGATTTCCATAGCGCTGTAAGAGAAAGTGTAGCAGTGGCTGTGTGCACATTCTCTGTGGTGCAGTTGGTTAGTGTGTTTGGCTGTTAGCCGAAAGGTTGGTGGTTCAAGCCCACCCAGGGATGGCCTTGCCTTTTTTGTTCAGCAGTTGTCCGAAGAGAACCCCAGATAGCCATGTAGATTCATCTCTCTTTAGTGCAGAGTGGTGCAGTGGAAGTGTGCTGGGCCCACAACCCAGAGGATGATGGATCGAAACCATCCTCTTCTAGGCATGATTTCATTTTTGCACCTCGCTTTATCGCATGGGCAAAACGGTTTCCATAGCGCTATAAGAGAAAGTGTAGCAGTGGCTGTGTGCACATTCTCTGTAGTGCAGTTGGTTAGTGTGTTTGGCTCTTAACCGAAAGGTTGGTGGTTCAAGCCCACCCAGGGATGGCCTTGCCTTTTTTGTTTAGCAGTTGTCCGAAGAGAACCCCAGATAGCCATGTAGATTCATCTCTCTCTAGTGCAGAGTTTTGCAGCGGAAGTGTGCTGGGCCCATAACCCAGAGGATGATGGATCGAAACCATCCTCTGCTAGGCATAATTTCATTTTTGCACCTCGCTTTATCGCATGGGCAAAATGGTTTCCATAGCGCTGTAAGAGAAAGTGTAGCAGTGGCTGTGTGCACATTCTCTGTGGTGCAGTTGGTTAGTGTGTTTGGCTGTTAACTGAAAGGTTGGTGGTTCAAGCCCACCCAGGGATGGGCTTGCCTTTTTTGTTCAGCAGTTGTCTGAAGAGAACCCCAGATAGCCATGTAGATTTGTCTCTCTCTAGTGCAGAGTGGTGCAGTGGAAGTGTGCTGGGCTCATAATCCAGAGGTTGATGGATCGACACCATCCTCTGCTAGGCATGCTTTCATTTTTGCACCTTGCTTTATCGCATCGGCAAAACGGTTTCCATAGCGCTGTAAGAGAAAGTGTAGCAGTGGCTGTGTGCACATTCTCTGTGGTGCAGTTGGTTAGTGTGTTTGGCTGTTAGCTGAAAGGTTGGTGGTTCAAGCCCACCCAGGGATGGCCTTGCCTTTTTTGTTCAGCAGTTGTCCGAAGAGAACCCCAGATAGCCATGTAGATTCATCTCTCTCTAGTGCAGAGTTTTGCAGCGGAAGTGTGCTGGGCCCATAACCCAGAGGATGATGGATCGAAACCATCCTCTGCTAGGCATAATTTCATTTTTGCACCTCGCTTTATCGCATGGGCAAAATGGTTTCCATAGCGCTGTAAGAGAAAGTGTAGCAGTGGCTGTGTGCACATTCTCTGTGGTGCAGTTGGTTAGTGTGTTTGGCTGTTACCCGAAAGGTTGGTGGTTCAAGCCCACCCAGGGATGGCCTTGCCTTTTTTGTTCAGCAGTTGTCCGAAGAGAACCCCAGATAGCCATGTAGATTCATCTCTCTCTAGTGCAGAGTGATGCAGTGGAAGTGTGCTGGGCCCAAAACCCAGAGGATGATGGATCGACACCATCCTCTGCTAGGCATGATTTCATTTTTGCACCTCGCTTTATCGCATGGGCAAAACGGTTTCCATAGTGCTGTAAGAGAAAGTGTAGCAGTGGCTGTGTGCACATTCTCTGTGGTGCAGTTGGTTAGTGTGTTTGGCTGTTAACCGCAAGGTTGGTGCTTCAAGCCCACCCAGGGATGGCCTTGCCTTTTTTGTTCAGCAGTTGTCCGAAGAGAACCCCAAATAGCCATGTAGATTCATCTCTCTCTAGTGCAGAGTGGTGCAGTGGAAGTGTGCTGGGCCCATAACCCAGAGGATGATGGATCGAAACCATCCTCTTCTAGGCATGATTTCATTTCTGCACCTCGCTTTATCGCATGGGCAGAACGGTTTCCATAGCGCTGTAAGAGAAAGTGTAGCAGTGGCTGTGTGCACATTCTCTGTGGTGCAGTTGGTTAGTGTGTTTGGCTGTTAACCGAAAGGTTGGTGGTTCAAGCCCACCCAGGGATGGCCTTGCCTTTTTTTTTCAGCAGTTGTCCGAAGAGAACCCCAGATAGCCATGTAGATTCATCTCTCTCTAGTGCAGAGTGGTGCAGTGGAAGTGTGCTGGGCCCATAACCCAGAGGATGATGGATCGAAACCATCCTCTTCTAGGCATGATTTCATTTTTGCACCTCGCTTTATTGCATGGGCAGAACGGTTTCCATAGCGCTGTAAGAGAAAGTGTAGCAGTGGCTGTGTGCACATTCTCTGTGGTGCAGTTGGTTAGTGTGTTTGGCTGTTAGCTGAAAGGTTGGTGGTTCAAGCCCACCCAGGGATGGCCTTGCCTTTTTTGTTCAGCAGTTGTCCGAAGAGAACCCCAGATAGCCATGTAGATTCATCTCTCTCTAGTGCAGAGTTTTGCAGCGGAAGTGTGCTGGGTCCATAACCCAGAGGATGATGGATCGAAACCATCCTCTGCTAGGCATAATTTCATTTTTGCACCTCGCTTTATCGCATGGGCAAAATGGTTTCCATAGCGCTGTAAGAGAAAGTGTAGCAGTGGCTGTGTGCACATTCTCTGTGGTGCAGTTGGTTAGTGTGTTTGGCTGTTAGCCGAAAGGTTGGTGGTTCAAGCCCACCCAGGGATGGCCTTGCCTTTTTTGTTCAGCAGTTGTCCGAAGAGAACCCCAGATAGCCATGTAGATTCATCTCTCTCTAGTGCAGAGTGGTGCAGTGGAAGTGTGCTGGGCCCATAACCCAGCGGATGATGGATCGAAACCATCCTCTGCTAGGCATGATTTAATTTTTGCACCTTGCTTGATCGCATGGGCAAAACGGTTTCCATAGCCCTGTAAGAGAAAGTGTAGCAGTGGCTGTGTGCACATTCGCTGTGGTGCAGTTGGTTAGTGTGTTTGGCTGTTAGCCGAAAGGTTGGTGGGTCAAGCCCACCCAGGGATGGCCTTGCCTTTTTTGTTCAGCAGTTGTCCGAAGAGAACCCCAGATAGCCATGTAGATTCATCTCTCTTTAGTGCAGAGTGGTGCAGTGGAAGTGTGCTGGGCCCATAACCCAGAGGATGATGGATCGAAACCATCCTCTGCTAGGCATAATTTCATTTTTGCACCTCGCTTTATTGCATGGGCAAAATGGTTTTCATAGCGCTGTAAGAGAAAGTGTAGCAATGGCGGTGTGCACATTCTCTGTGGTGCAGTTGGTTAGTGTGTTTGGCTGTTAGCCGAAAGGTTGGTGGTTCAAGCCCACCCAGGGATGGCCTTGCCTTTTTTGTTCAGCAGTTGCCCGAAGAGAACCCCAGATAGCCATGTAGATTTGTCTCTCTCTAGTGCAGAGTGGTGCAGCGGAAGTGTGCTGGGCTCATAATCCAGAGGTTGATGGATCGAAACCATCCTCTGCTAGGCATGATTTCATTTTTGCACCTTGCTTTATCGCATGGGCAAAACAGTTTCCATAGCCCTGTAAAAGACAGTGTAAGAAGGGCCCAGCCGTAACATAGACATTACAGTAGCTAAGACTACTCCTGGGCCTTTCTTCTCTCTCTCTCTCTCTCTCTCTCTCTCTCTCTCTCTCTCTCTCCTTTCTCTCTCTCTCTCTCTCTCTCTCTCTCTTTGTGGAGGGAAGAAACAGAGTCTATTGAGTAGAAATACTTCTTATTAGGCAGAAATCAGTTAGAGGGGAAAAAAATGTGCATTCCATAAAAGTCCATGGAATTTCATTTTGTTACGCGGCAATTCCAAATTAGGGCTATAGCAATTCCGTCCCGTCAGTTTCGGAATCACCAATTTCCAGCCGGAATTGCGGAATGCAGCGACCATCCCTATGGCAGATACTTGGGGCTCGATTCACAAAGCCGTGCTAACACTTAGCATGGCAGTGAAAAGCTGCTTTGCACGTGCGAACATGCGCGTTAAGGTTCACGCGCAAAGTATCGTGATCTGCAGTGGCTTCACGTGATAATGATACTTATTAATGTATATATTTCATTATGCGAGGCGCATAACACTTTTGCGTGCGCCACGTTACTGTACCGCACATGTTAATGTAAGCACCATTCATAATTTCATTAACAAACTATCTATTGAATGGGCGAAGCGCCATTGATTTCAATGGCATACCACACTTAGCGTGCGACGCGTAATGCTGTTCACACGCTAAAACTAAGCATGCGAACGGCATAAACTTTGCACGTGGAAACTACTTAGCATGCACGTTTGCACATGCAAAGCCTTAACACGTGATAACTGAGTTATCATGGTTTAGTAACCCAAGCCCTTGGTGTTAATTAAGGATTTTTTATCACCTACAAATGGCAGGTGAAAATGTTCTCTTCTCCATTGCTGACTTCTAGGATAGAACCATTTGAGCTATGTTTCATGGCTATTTTACGGAGAAGTAGGCAGAGAAGAAGAGTGTGGGCTTGAATCACTAAACCGTGCTAAGTAGTGTGCTAAGTAGTGTGCACGTGCAAAGTTTATGCCCTTCATGTGCTAAGTTTTAGAGCGAGAACGACGCTACGTGTCGTGCGCTAAGGGAAATCAATGGCGCATTGCCCGCTCAGTAGATAGAGTTTGGTAATGAAATTATGAATGGCGCTTACATTAAAATGTGCAGTACTGTAACACGGTGCGCACAAAAGTCTTACGTGTGTTGCATAATGAAATATATACAGTAATATTTCAAAATATATACATTCCGCTCGTGTGATCTGCAGTGACTTTGCGTGCTATCATCACGCGAAGTCACTGCAGATCACGATACTTTACTTTGTTTTTATTTGATGTTTTGAGAGCTTTTTTTGCGCGTTTTGCTGCATTTTGGTCCGCTTGCGGTTTTTTTTACCGCTGATGCGGTTTCGAAGCGTTCTGCGTGCGTTTTAATGAGTTTGCAGTTTGCATATGCAATTGCGTTTTGCATGTGCAAACTGCAAACTCATTAAAACGCACGCAGAATGCTGTTGCATTTTTCATGCATTTTTATATTTGCATTTATGCAAATCACTAGGAAGACAACACATGTGGAAATACATCACGAGCCAACCGACCACTGGGTCCAACCCAGACGGGACCTTACACATCCACACACCTTACAGCCTCTCGAGCCAACCGACCACTGGGTCCAACCCAGACGGGACCTTACACATCCACACACCTTACAGCCTCTCGAGCCAACCGACCACTGGGTCCAACCCAGACGGGACCTTACACATCCACACACCTTACAGCCTCTCGAGCCAACCGACCACTGGGTCCAACCCAGACGGGACCTTACACATCCACACACCTTACAGCCTCTCGAGCCAACCGACCACTGGGTCCAACCCAGACGGGACCTTACACATCCACACACCTTACAGCCTCTCGAGCCAACCGACCACTGGGTCCAACCCAGACGGGACCTTACACATCCACACACCTTACAGCCTCTCGAGCCAACCGACCACTGGGTCCAACCCAGACGGGACCTTACACATCCACACACCTTACAGCCTCTCGAGCCAACCGACCACTGGGTCCAACCCAGACGGGACCTTACACATCCACACACCTTACAGCCTCTCGAGCCAACCGACCACTGGGTCCAACCCAGACGGGACCTTACACATCCACACACCTTACAGCCTCTCGAGCCAACCGACCACTGGGTCCAACCCAGACGGGACCTTACACATCCACACACCTTACAGCCTCTCGAGCCAACCGACCACTGGGTCCAACCCAGACGGGACCTTACACATCCACACACCTTACAGCCTCTCGAGCCAACCGACCACTGGGTCCAACCCAGACGGGACCTTACACATCCACACACCTTACAGCCTCTCGAGCCAACCGACCACTGGGTCCAACCCAGACGGGACCTTACACATCCACACACCTTACAGCCTCTCGAGCCAACCGACCACTGGGTCCAACCCAGACGGGACCTTACACATCCACACACCTTACAGCCTCTCGAGCCAACCGACCACTGGGTCCAACCCAGACGGGACCTTACACATCCACACACCTTACAGCCTCTCGAGCCAACCGACCACTGGGTCCAACCCAGACGGGACCTTACACATCCACACACCTTACAGCCTCTCGAGCCAACCGACCACTGGGTCCAACCCAGACGGGACCTTACACATCCACACACCTTACAGCCTCTCGAGCCAACCGACCACTGGGTCCAACCCAGACGGGACCTTACACATCCACACACCTTACAGCCTCTCGAGCCAACCGACCACTGGGTCCAACCCAGACGGGACCTTACACATCCACACACCTTACAGCCTCTCGAGCCAACCGACCACTGGGTCCAACCCAGACGGGACCTTACACATCCACACACCTTACAGCCTCTCGAGCCAACCGACCACTGGGTCCAACCCAGACGGGACCTTACACATCCACACACCTTACAGCCTCTCGAGCCAACCGACCACTGGGTCCAACCCAGACGGGACCTTACACATCCACACACCTTACAGCCTCTCGAGCCAACCGACCACTGGGTCCAACCCAGACGGGACCTTACACATCCACACACCTTACAGCCTCTCGAGCCAACCGACCACTGGGTCCAACCCAGACGGGACCTTACACATCCACACACCTTACAGCCTCTCGAGCCAACCGACCACTGGGTCCAACCCAGACGGGACCTTACACATCCACACACCTTACAGCCTCTCGAGCCAACCGACCACTGGGTCCAACCCAGACGGGACCTTACACATCCACACACCTTACAGCCTCTCGAGCCAACCGACCACTGGGTCCAACCCAGACGGGACCTTACACATCCACACACCTTACAGCCTCTCGAGCCAACCGACCACTGGGTCCAACCCAGACGGGACCTTACACATCCACACACCTTACAGCCTCTCGAGCCAACCGACCACTGGGTCCAACCCAGACGGGACCTTACACATCCACACACCTTACAGCCTCTCGAGCCAACCGACCACTGGGTCCAACCCAGACGGGACCTTACACATCCACACACCTTACAGCCTCTCGAGCCAACCGACCACTGGGTCCAACCCAGACGGGACCTTACACATCCACACACCTTACAGCCTCTCGAGCCAACCGACCACTGGGTCCAACCCAGACGGGACCTTACACATCCACACACCTTACAGCCTCTCGAGCCAACCGACCACTGGGTCCAACCCAGACGGGACCTTACACATCCACACACCTTACAGCCTCTCGAGCCAACCGACCACTGGGTCCAACCCAGACGGGACCTTACACATCCACACACCTTACAGCCTCTCGAGCCAACCGACCACTGGGTCCAACCCAGACGGGACCTTACACATCCACACACCTTACAGCCTCTCGAGCCAACCGACCACTGGGTCCAACCCAGACGGGACCTTACACATCCACACACCTTACAGCCTCTCGAGCCAACCGACCACTGGGTCCAACCCAGACGGGACCTTACACATCCACACACCTTACAGCCTCTCGAGCCAACCGACCACTGGGTCCAACCCAGACGGGACCTTACACATCCACACACCTTACAGCCTCTCGAGCCAACCGACCACTGGGTCCAACCCAGACGGGACCTTACACATCCACACACCTTACAGCCTCTCGAGCCAACCGACCACTGGGTCCAACCCAGACGGGACCTTACACATCCACACACCTTACAGCCTCTCGAGCCAACCGACCACTGGGTCCAACCCAGACGGGACCTTACACATCCACACACCTTACAGCCTCTCGAGCCAACCGACCACTGGGTCCAACCCAGACGGGACCTTACACATCCACACACCTTACAGCCTCTCGAGCCAACCGACCACTGGGTCCAACCCAGACGGGACCTTACACATCCACACACCTTACAGCCTCTCGAGCCAACCGACCACTGGGTCCAACCCAGACGGGACCTTACACATCCACACACCTTACAGCCTCTCGAGCCAACCGACCACTGGGTCCAACCCAGACGGGACCTTACACATCCACACACCTTACAGCCTCTCGAGCCAACCGACCACTGGGTCCAACCCAGACGGGACCTTACACATCCACACACCTTACAGCCTCTCGAGCCAACCGACCACTGGGTCCAACCCAGACGGGACCTTACACATCCACACACCTTACAGCCTCTCGAGCCAACCGACCACTGGGTCCAACCCAGACGGGACCTTACACATCCACACACCTTACAGCCTCTCGAGCCAACCGACCACTGGGTCCAACCCAGACGGGACCTTACACATCCACACACCTTACAGCCTCTCGAGCCAACCGACCACTGGGTCCAACCCAGACGGGACCTTACACATCCACACACCTTACAGCCTCTCGAGCCAACCGACCACTGGGTCCAACCCAGACGGGACCTTACACATCCACACACCTTACAGCCTCTCGAGCCAACCGACCACTGGGTCCAACCCAGACGGGACCTTACACATCCACACACCTTACAGCCTCTCGAGCCAACCGACCACTGGGTCCAACCCAGACGGGACCTTACACATCCACACACCTTACAGCCTCTCGAGCCAACCGACCACTGGGTCCAACCCAGACGGGACCTTACACATCCACACACCTTACAGCCTCTCGAGCCAACCGACCACTGGGTCCAACCCAGACGGGACCTTACACATCCACACACCTTACAGCCTCTCGAGCCAACCGACCACTGGGTCCAACCCAGACGGGACCTTACACATCCACACACCTTACAGCCTCTCGAGCCAACCGACCACTGGGTCCAACCCAGACGGGACCTTACACATCCACACACCTTACAGCCTCTCGAGCCAACCGACCACTGGGTCCAACCCAGACGGGACCTTACACATCCACACACCTTACAGCCTCTCGAGCCAACCGACCACTGGGTCCAACCCAGACGGGACCTTACACATCCACACACCTTACAGCCTCTCGAGCCAACCGACCACTGGGTCCAACCCAGACGGGACCTTACACATCCACACACCTTACAGCCTCTCGAGCCAACCGACCACTGGGTCCAACCCAGACGGGACCTTACACATCCACACACCTTACAGCCTCTCGAGCCAACCGACCACTGGGTCCAACCCAGACGGGACCTTACACATCCACACACCTTACAGCCTCTCGAGCCAACCGACCACTGGGTCCAACCCAGACGGGACCTTACACATCCACACACCTTACAGCCTCTCGAGCCAACCGACCACTGGGTCCAACCCAGACGGGACCTTACACATCCACACACCTTACAGCCTCTCGAGCCAACCGACCACTGGGTCCAACCCAGACGGGACCTTACACATCCACACACCTTACAGCCTCTCGAGCCAACCGACCACTGGGTCCAACCCAGACGGGACCTTACACATCCACACACCTTACAGCCTCTCGAGCCAACCGACCACTGGGTCCAACCCAGACGGGACCTTACACATCCACACACCTTACAGCCTCTCGAGCCAACCGACCACTGGGTCCAACCCAGACGGGACCTTACACATCCACACACCTTACAGCCTCTCGAGCCAACCGACCACTGGGTCCAACCCAGACGGGACCTTACACATCCACACACCTTACAGCCTCTCGAGCCAACCGACCACTGGGTCCAACCCAGACGGGACCTTACACATCCACACACCTTACAGCCTCTCGAGCCAACCGACCACTGGGTCCAACCCAGACGGGACCTTACACATCCACACACCTTACAGCCTCTCGAGCCAACCGACCACTGGGTCCAACCCAGACGGGACCTTACACATCCACACACCTTACAGCCTCTCGAGCCAACCGACCACTGGGTCCAACCCAGACGGGACCTTACACATCCACACACCTTACAGCCTCTCGAGCCAACCGACCACTGGGTCCAACCCAGACGGGACCTTACACATCCACACACCTTACAGCCTCTCGAGCCAACCGACCACTGGGTCCAACCCAGACGGGACCTTACACATCCACACACCTTACAGCCTCTCGAGCCAACCGACCACTGGGTCCAACCCAGACGGGACCTTACACATCCACACACCTTACAGCCTCTCGAGCCAACCGACCACTGGGTCCAACCCAGACGGGACCTTACACATCCACACACCTTACAGCCTCTCGAGCCAACCGACCACTGGGTCCAACCCAGACGGGACCTTACACATCCACACACCTTACAGCCTCTCGAGCCAACCGACCACTGGGTCCAACCCAGACGGGACCTTACACATCCACACACCTTACAGCCTCTCGAGCCAACCGACCACTGGGTCCAACCCAGACGGGACCTTACACATCCACACACCTTACAGCCTCTCGAGCCAACCGACCACTGGGTCCAACCCAGACGGGACCTTACACATCCACACACCTTACAGCCTCTCGAGCCAACCGACCACTGGGTCCAACCCAGACGGGACCTTACACATCCACACACCTTACAGCCTCTCGAGCCAACCGACCACTGGGTCCAACCCAGACGGGACCTTACACATCCACACACCTTACAGCCTCTCGAGCCAACCGACCACTGGGTCCAACCCAGACGGGACCTTACACATCCACACACCTTACAGCCTCTCGAGCCAACCGACCACTGGGTCCAACCCAGACGGGACCTTACACATCCACACACCTTACAGCCTCTCGAGCCAACCGACCACTGGGTCCAACCCAGACGGGACCTTACACATCCACACACCTTACAGCCTCTCGAGCCAACCGACCACTGGGTCCAACCCAGACGGGACCTTACACATCCACACACCTTACAGCCTCTCGAGCCAACCGACCACTGGGTCCAACCCAGACGGGACCTTACACATCCACACACCTTACAGCCTCTCGAGCCAACCGACCACTGGGTCCAACCCAGACGGGACCTTACACATCCACACACCTTACAGCCTCTCGAGCCAACCGACCACTGGGTCCAACCCAGACGGGACCTTACACATCCACACACCTTACAGCCTCTCGAGCCAACCGACCACTGGGTCCAACCCAGACGGGACCTTACACATCCACACACCTTACAGCCTCTCGAGCCAACCGACCACTGGGTCCAACCCAGACGGGACCTTACACATCCACACACCTTACAGCCTCTCGAGCCAACCGACCACTGGGTCCAACCCAGACGGGACCTTACACATCCACACACCTTACAGCCTCTCGAGCCAACCGACCACTGGGTCCAACCCAGACGGGACCTTACACATCCACACACCTTACAGCCTCTCGAGCCAACCGACCACTGGGTCCAACCCAGACGGGACCTTACACATCCACACACCTTACAGCCTCTCGAGCCAACCGACCACTGGGTCCAACCCAGACGGGACCTTACACATCCACACACCTTACAGCCTCTCGAGCCAACCGACCACTGGGTCCAACCCAGACGGGACCTTACACATCCACACACCTTACAGCCTCTCGAGCCAACCGACCACTGGGTCCAACCCAGACGGGACCTTACACATCCACACACCTTACAGCCTCTCGAGCCAACCGACCACTGGGTCCAACCCAGACGGGACCTTACACATCCACACACCTTACAGCCTCTCGAGCCAACCGACCACTGGGTCCAACCCAGACGGGACCTTACACATCCACACACCTTACAGCCTCTCGAGCCAACCGACCACTGGGTCCAACCCAGACGGGACCTTACACATCCACACACCTTACAGCCTCTCGAGCCAACCGACCACTGGGTCCAACCCAGACGGGACCTTACACATCCACACACCTTACAGCCTCTCGAGCCAACCGACCACTGGGTCCAACCCAGACGGGACCTTACACATCCACACACCTTACAGCCTCTCGAGCCAACCGACCACTGGGTCCAACCCAGACGGGACCTTACACATCCACACACCTTACAGCCTCTCGAGCCAACCGACCACTGGGTCCAACCCAGACGGGACCTTACACATCCACACACCTTACAGCCTCTCGAGCCAACCGACCACTGGGTCCAACCCAGACGGGACCTTACACATCCACACACCTTACAGCCTCTCGAGCCAACCGACCACTGGGTCCAACCCAGACGGGACCTTACACATCCACACACCTTACAGCCTCTCGAGCCAACCGACCACTGGGTCCAACCCAGACGGGACCTTACACATCCACACACCTTACAGCCTCTCGAGCCAACCGACCACTGGGTCCAACCCAGACGGGACCTTACACATCCACACACCTTACAGCCTCTCGAGCCAACCGACCACTGGGTCCAACCCAGACGGGACCTTACACATCCACACACCTTACAGCCTCTCGAGCCAACCGACCACTGGGTCCAACCCAGACGGGACCTTACACATCCACACACCTTACAGCCTCTCGAGCCAACCGACCACTGGGTCCAACCCAGACGGGACCTTACACATCCACACACCTTACAGCCTCTCGAGCCAACCGACCACTGGGTCCAACCCAGACGGGACCTTACACATCCACACACCTTACAGCCTCTCGAGCCAACCGACCACTGGGTCCAACCCAGACGGGACCTTACACATCCACACACCTTACAGCCTCTCGAGCCAACCGACCACTGGGTCCAACCCAGACGGGACCTTACACATCCACACACCTTACAGCCTCTCGAGCCAACCGACCACTGGGTCCAACCCAGACGGGACCTTACACATCCACACACCTTACAGCCTCTCGAGCCAACCGACCACTGGGTCCAACCCAGACGGGACCTTACACATCCACACACCTTACAGCCTCTCGAGCCAACCGACCACTGGGTCCAACCCAGACGGGACCTTACACATCCACACACCTTACAGCCTCTCGAGCCAACCGACCACTGGGTCCAACCCAGACGGGACCTTACACATCCACACACCTTACAGCCTCTCGAGCCAACCGACCACTGGGTCCAACCCAGACGGGACCTTACACATCCACACACCTTACAGCCTCTCGAGCCAACCGACCACTGGGTCCAACCCAGACGGGACCTTACACATCCACACACCTTACAGCCTCTCGAGCCAACCGACCACTGGGTCCAACCCAGACGGGACCTTACACATCCACACACCTTACAGCCTCTCGAGCCAACCGACCACTGGGTCCAACCCAGACGGGACCTTACACATCCACACACCTTACAGCCTCTCGAGCCAACCGACCACTGGGTCCAACCCAGACGGGACCTTACACATCCACACACCTTACAGCCTCTCGAGCCAACCGACCACTGGGTCCAACCCAGACGGGACCTTACACATCCACACACCTTACAGCCTCTCGAGCCAACCGACCACTGGGTCCAACCCAGACGGGACCTTACACATCCACACACCTTACAGCCTCTCGAGCCAACCGACCACTGGGTCCAACCCAGACGGGACCTTACACATCCACACACCTTACAGCCTCTCGAGCCAACCGACCACTGGGTCCAACCCAGACGGGACCTTACACATCCACACACCTTACAGCCTCTCGAGCCAACCGACCACTGGGTCCAACCCAGACGGGACCTTACACATCCACACACCTTACAGCCTCTCGAGCCAACCGACCACTGGGTCCAACCCAGACGGGACCTTACACATCCACACACCTTACAGCCTCTCGAGCCAACCGACCACTGGGTCCAACCCAGACGGGACCTTACACATCCACACACCTTACAGCCTCTCGAGCCAACCGACCACTGGGTCCAACCCAGACGGGACCTTACACATCCACACACCTTACAGCCTCTCGAGCCAACCGACCACTGGGTCCAACCCAGACGGGACCTTACACATCCACACACCTTACAGCCTCTCGAGCCAACCGACCACTGGGTCCAACCCAGACGGGACCTTACACATCCACACACCTTACAGCCTCTCGAGCCAACCGACCACTGGGTCCAACCCAGACGGGACCTTACACATCCACACACCTTACAGCCTCTCGAGCCAACCGACCACTGGGTCCAACCCAGACGGGACCTTACACATCCACACACCTTACAGCCTCTCGAGCCAACCGACCACTGGGTCCAACCCAGACGGGACCTTACACATCCACACACCTTACAGCCTCTCGAGCCAACCGACCACTGGGTCCAACCCAGACGGGACCTTACACATCCACACACCTTACAGCCTCTCGAGCCAACCGACCACTGGGTCCAACCCAGACGGGACCTTACACATCCACACACCTTACAGCCTCTCGAGCCAACCGACCACTGGGTCCAACCCAGACGGGACCTTACACATCCACACACCTTACAGCCTCTCGAGCCAACCGACCACTGGGTCCAACCCAGACGGGACCTTACACATCCACACACCTTACAGCCTCTCGAGCCAACCGACCACTGGGTCCAACCCAGACGGGACCTTACACATCCACACACCTTACAGCCTCTCGAGCCAACCGACCACTGGGTCCAACCCAGACGGGACCTTACACATCCACACACCTTACAGCCTCTCGAGCCAACCGACCACTGGGTCCAACCCAGACGGGACCTTACACATCCACACACCTTACAGCCTCTCGAGCCAACCGACCACTGGGTCCAACCCAGACGGGACCTTACACATCCACACACCTTACAGCCTCTCGAGCCAACCGACCACTGGGTCCAACCCAGACGGGACCTTACACATCCACACACCTTACAGCCTCTCGAGCCAACCGACCACTGGGTCCAACCCAGACGGGACCTTACACATCCACACACCTTACAGCCTCTCGAGCCAACCGACCACTGGGTCCAACCCAGACGGGACCTTACACATCCACACACCTTACAGCCTCTCGAGCCAACCGACCACTGGGTCCAACCCAGACGGGACCTTACACATCCACACACCTTACAGCCTCTCGAGCCAACCGACCACTGGGTCCAACCCAGACGGGACCTTACACATCCACACACCTTACAGCCTCTCGAGCCAACCGACCACTGGGTCCAACCCAGACGGGACCTTACACATCCACACACCTTACAGCCTCTCGAGCCAACCGACCACTGGGTCCAACCCAGACGGGACCTTACACATCCACACACCTTACAGCCTCTCGAGCCAACCGACCACTGGGTCCAACCCAGACGGGACCTTACACATCCACACACCTTACAGCCTCTCGAGCCAACCGACCACTGGGTCCAACCCAGACGGGACCTTACACATCCACACACCTTACAGCCTCTCGAGCCAACCGACCACTGGGTCCAACCCAGACGGGACCTTACACATCCACACACCTTACAGCCTCTCGAGCCAACCGACCACTGGGTCCAACCCAGACGGGACCTTACACATCCACACACCTTACAGCCTCTCGAGCCAACCGACCACTGGGTCCAACCCAGACGGGACCTTACACATCCACACACCTTACAGCCTCTCGAGCCAACCGACCACTGGGTCCAACCCAGACGGGACCTTACACATCCACACACCTTACAGCCTCTCGAGCCAACCGACCACTGGGTCCAACCCAGACGGGACCTTACACATCCACACACCTTACAGCCTCTCGAGCCAACCGACCACTGGGTCCAACCCAGACGGGACCTTACACATCCACACACCTTACAGCCTCTCGAGCCAACCGACCACTGGGTCCAACCCAGACGGGACCTTACACATCCACACACCTTACAGCCTCTCGAGCCAACCGACCACTGGGTCCAACCCAGACGGGACCTTACACATCCACACACCTTACAGCCTCTCGAGCCAACCGACCACTGGGTCCAACCCAGACGGGACCTTACACATCCACACACCTTACAGCCTCTCGAGCCAACCGACCACTGGGTCCAACCCAGACGGGACCTTACACATCCACACACCTTACAGCCTCTCGAGCCAACCGACCACTGGGTCCAACCCAGACGGGACCTTACACATCCACACACCTTACAGCCTCTCGAGCCAACCGACCACTGGGTCCAACCCAGACGGGACCTTACACATCCACACACCTTACAGCCTCTCGAGCCAACCGACCACTGGGTCCAACCCAGACGGGACCTTACACATCCACACACCTTACAGCCTCTCGAGCCAACCGACCACTGGGTCCAACCCAGACGGGACCTTACACATCCACACACCTTACAGCCTCTCGAGCCAACCGACCACTGGGTCCAACCCAGACGGGACCTTACACATCCACACACCTTACAGCCTCTCGAGCCAACCGACCACTGGGTCCAACCCAGACGGGACCTTACACATCCACACACCTTACAGCCTCTCGAGCCAACCGACCACTGGGTCCAACCCAGACGGGACCTTACACATCCACACACCTTACAGCCTCTCGAGCCAACCGACCACTGGGTCCAACCCAGACGGGACCTTACACATCCACACACCTTACAGCCTCTCGAGCCAACCGACCACTGGGTCCAACCCAGACGGGACCTTACACATCCACACACCTTACAGCCTCTCGAGCCAACCGACCACTGGGTCCAACCCAGACGGGACCTTACACATCCACACACCTTACAGCCTCTCGAGCCAACCGACCACTGGGTCCAACCCAGACGGGACCTTACACATCCACACACCTTACAGCCTCTCGAGCCAACCGACCACTGGGTCCAACCCAGACGGGACCTTACACATCCACACACCTTACAGCCTCTCGAGCCAACCGACCACTGGGTCCAACCCAGACGGGACCTTACACATCCACACACCTTACAGCCTCTCGAGCCAACCGACCACTGGGTCCAACCCAGACGGGACCTTACACATCCACACACCTTACAGCCTCTCGAGCCAACCGACCACTGGGTCCAACCCAGACGGGACCTTACACATCCACACACCTTACAGCCTCTCGAGCCAACCGACCACTGGGTCCAACCCAGACGGGACCTTACACATCCACACACCTTACAGCCTCTCGAGCCAACCGACCACTGGGTCCAACCCAGACGGGACCTTACACATCCACACACCTTACAGCCTCTCGAGCCAACCGACCACTGGGTCCAACCCAGACGGGACCTTACACATCCACACACCTTACAGCCTCTCGAGCCAACCGACCACTGGGTCCAACCCAGACGGGACCTTACACATCCACACACCTTACAGCCTCTCGAGCCAACCGACCACTGGGTCCAACCCAGACGGGACCTTACACATCCACACACCTTACAGCCTCTCGAGCCAACCGACCACTGGGTCCAACCCAGACGGGACCTTACACATCCACACACCTTACAGCCTCTCGAGCCAACCGACCACTGGGTCCAACCCAGACGGGACCTTACACATCCACACACCTTACAGCCTCTCGAGCCAACCGACCACTGGGTCCAACCCAGACGGGACCTTACACATCCACACACCTTACAGCCTCTCGAGCCAACCGACCACTGGGTCCAACCCAGACGGGACCTTACACATCCACACACCTTACAGCCTCTCGAGCCAACCGACCACTGGGTCCAACCCAGACGGGACCTTACACATCCACACACCTTACAGCCTCTCGAGCCAACCGACCACTGGGTCCAACCCAGACGGGACCTTACACATCCACACACCTTACAGCCTCTCGAGCCAACCGACCACTGGGTCCAACCCAGACGGGACCTTACACATCCACACACCTTACAGCCTCTCGAGCCAACCGACCACTGGGTCCAACCCAGACGGGACCTTACACATCCACACACCTTACAGCCTCTCGAGCCAACCGACCACTGGGTCCAACCCAGACGGGACCTTACACATCCACACACCTTACAGCCTCTCGAGCCAACCGACCACTGGGTCCAACCCAGACGGGACCTTACACATCCACACACCTTACAGCCTCTCGAGCCAACCGACCACTGGGTCCAACCCAGACGGGACCTTACACATCCACACACCTTACAGCCTCTCGAGCCAACCGACCACTGGGTCCAACCCAGACGGGACCTTACACATCCACACACCTTACAGCCTCTCGAGCCAACCGACCACTGGGTCCAACCCAGACGGGACCTTACACATCCACACACCTTACAGCCTCTCGAGCCAACCGACCACTGGGTCCAACCCAGACGGGACCTTACACATCCACACACCTTACAGCCTCTCGAGCCAACCGACCACTGGGTCCAACCCAGACGGGACCTTACACATCCACACACCTTACAGCCTCTCGAGCCAACCGACCACTGGGTCCAACCCAGACGGGACCTTACACATCCACACACCTTACAGCCTCTCGAGCCAACCGACCACTGGGTCCAACCCAGACGGGACCTTACACATCCACACACCTTACAGCCTCTCGAGCCAACCGACCACTGGGTCCAACCCAGACGGGACCTTACACATCCACACACCTTACAGCCTCTCGAGCCAACCGACCACTGGGTCCAACCCAGACGGGACCTTACACATCCACACACCTTACAGCCTCTCGAGCCAACCGACCACTGGGTCCAACCCAGACGGGACCTTACACATCCACACACCTTACAGCCTCTCGAGCCAACCGACCACTGGGTCCAACCCAGACGGGACCTTACACATCCACACACCTTACAGCCTCTCGAGCCAACCGACCACTGGGTCCAACCCAGACGGGACCTTACACATCCACACACCTTACAGCCTCTCGAGCCAACCGAC
This sequence comes from Hyperolius riggenbachi, assembly GCF_040937935.1. NCBI lineage: Eukaryota > Metazoa > Chordata > Amphibia > Anura > Hyperoliidae > Hyperolius > Hyperolius riggenbachi. Next base: position 328,543,859 of record NC_090650.1, read on the forward strand.
CACTGGGTCCAACCCAGACGGGACCTTACACATCCACACACCTTACAGCCTCTCGAGCCAACCGACCACTGGGTCCAACCCAGACGGGACCTTACACATCCACACACCTTACAGCCTCTCGAGCCAACCGACCACTGGGTCCAACCCAGACGGGACCTTACACATCCACACACCTTACAGCCTCTCGAGCCAACCGACCACTGGGTCCAACCCAGACGGGACCTTACACATCCACACACCTTACAGCCTCTCGAGCCAACCGACCACTGGGTCCAACCCAGACGGGACCTTACACATCCACACACCTTACAGCCTCTCGAGCCAACCGACCACTGGGTCCAACCCAGACGGGACCTTACACATCCACACACCTTACAGCCTCTCGAGCCAACCGACCACTGGGTCCAACCCAGACGGGACCTTACCCTTACACTTACACTTACACTTACACTTACACTTACACTTACACTTACACTTACACTTACACTTACACTTACACTTACACTTACACTTACACTTACACTTACACTTACACTTACACTTACACTTACACTTACACTTACACTTACACTTACACTTACACTTACACTTACACTTACACTTACACTTACACTTACACTTACACTTACACTTACACTTACACTTACACTTACACTTACACTTACACTTACACTTACACTTACACTTACACTTACACTTACACTTACACTTACACTTACACTTACACTTACACTTACACTTACACTTACACTTACACTTACACTTACACTTACACTTACACTTACACTTACACTTACACTTACACTTACACTTACACTTACACTTACACTTACACTTACACTTACACTTACACTCTTCTTCTCCATCTTTATGTTACATGCTTGGGATTTGAACCCATGGCCTTGTAGCAAGCAGCCCCACACATTAGCACCTTTATTTCAATTTACAGCTTCTGGCAACTGTGGGATTTGAACCCACTACCTTGTGCTCATAAGACCTGCACACTTGCACTATGAGCCACACACTGCCATGCAAACTCCACCATTATAAAGAAAGAAGACTCATAGCTTATATAGGACTATCAATGCTTCATAACTCAGCCTTTAACTAATTGTGCAGCTTGGCCTTTTCAGCTTGAGAGTAGGTTAGTGTGTAAGGCAGCAGACTCATCACATATAAGGTTCTGGGTTTAAATCCACCATCATCCCTATACACAAGAATTATAATTATGAGCAGCATTCAAGGCAGTGACTAGCACACTTACATAGGTAGGTAGGTACAGCTGAGGTGTCATAGGTGTACAGTTGGCACAGAAATCATGGTACACAGTAAGCACCAGTAGCCAATAGGAAGGGATGCATCCACACCAATTCATCATGCTTATATAATGAATTAGGCAGTCATTAAACAACTAGTGGTCAGGGAGAATTTCAACACACATTTACCATAGCTCAGTGGATAACATACATACTACTCATAATTCAGCTGCCAGTACAGGCATCAGGTAAGGCAGGAAGGCTAGCACAACTTCAAAAACATCCATTCAAAAGCAAATTGACTTTTCTATTATAATCTTGGAGATGCTCTTTGCCTTATGCTTTTAAGACCAAAACTCACATTTGCCATTATAAGGTGCCCTGATATGTAAGCACACACAAACTTAAAACAACATATATATTTCCTTTCAACAAACACTAATTACTTGGCTGTTCTGCTGCCTCTAATTCTTTTATTAATGCAGGCCATTTAAAAACAACACACACTGTGCATGTCATGCTGGAGTGAGACAAGTGACAGAGATGGGTGTAGAGGCACCAACAGATAGGCAAAACAGCCATTTCACATACACTAATACTTGGTCACATGCATAACCAAACCATGTCACAGAAACCAAGCACCAGCAGACACAAAACTCACATTGTGCCTACCCATCACCAACTTCACACCAACTTCCTTTAGCCTTCTAACTCCAGGGGCAGGATGCCACCACCCATGCATCCCCACCAGGCGCAAAGCTCAACTATCCCATATTCTTTCACATCATTTATATGTCGCCAAATTACAGAAAATGTAACAACACACACATCCAGCACTCACACACAGTGGCATTACCTGGCAGCAGCATACCACATGACAACATCTATATATGTCTCCCATCAGATGTCCACAATGGAGATAGCACAATGGCATGGTGGATCATGTTGTTCATCTATGGTGCTAACATTACAAGTTCTAATTAGTCCACAGGTGTCTTCAGCACCCATATTCTATTTTCTTTTTTTCTGTCTCAGTTTACTCCCACTTCTCATAAAAATAATAAATTAATTACAGTACCAGTGCAAGTGCAATCAGATAACTGTGATTCCTGCCTAGGGATTGGATTAGATGTCAAGAACAGTTAACTTTGCTAGTGAAAATGTTCCACATTATAGATGGTGTGGTGGCATGGTTGATTGTGCTCTTACTTTATGGCACTAGCATTACAAGTTTGAATCTGGCCCATGGTGTTATCTACAGAGTTTTTGTAGTTTTTTTTATGCCAAAGTTTACTCCCACATCTCACAAAATATATAAATTACTTGGAGTAACAAGACCTCTCTTGTCCAGGCAGCTAAACAATGCTATACAAACAAAAACGTGCATACTGTAAATAAGAAGCTTTCAAAAGCCAGTTTTAAATATGCACATACTTATCACTTGATCCATGTTATAACTGCTGTGTGAGAGCTGTGGCACATCACATTAAGTCAGCCAGCTTATTGTTATCAGGGTTGCAAGTTCAAATCTCCTCACTCTAGTCTACTCAATATTTTTATTTTTAAACATATTAACTAAGTAGTAGCCTTTCAACCATAATTTCACAAGTTTGCATCCTTAACAACTGGCTAGTGCACCACAGTCACCCACAGTGTGAAACAGCCCTCACCAAACTTGAAAACACAGTCTAAAAGAAAGGATGGTTAATGAGATACCAATTATTTTGAGTTGCAAATGTATGCAGCTTGCAAATGCAAATTAACAACCTTATATTATCACATGACATACACACAGTCCTTGTGGCTCAATTGGTTAATGCATTTGGCTGTTAATCAAAAGGTTGGTGGTTCAAGTCCACCCAGGGATAGCATTGCATTTTGTGCTGAACAGCTGTCCAAAGAAAACCCCAGATAGCCATTTAGCAGCCATGACATACACACATTCCTGTTGGCACAATTGGTTAGTGCATTTGGTTGTTTACCAAAAGGTTGGTGGTTCAAGCCCACCCAGGGATAGCATTGCATTTTGTGTTGAACAGTTGTCCAAAGAAAACCTCAGATAGCCATTTAGCAACCATGACATACACGCAGTCCATGTGGCACAATTGGTTAGTGCATTTGGTTGTTTACCAAAAGGTTGGTGGTTCAAGCCCACCCAAGGATGGCATTGCATTTTGTGTTCAACAGTTGTCCGAAGAAAACTCCAGATAGCCATTTAGCAGCCACAACATACACACAGTCCTTGTGGCACAATTGGTTAGTGCATTTGGCTGTTCACCAAAAGGTTGGTGGTTCAAGCCCACCCAGGAATGCCCTTGCTTTTTGTGTTTTGTGAAGGGAACTAATGTACCCTTCTTAAACTTGAAGATAGTATACAAATGTAAGCAGACTGCAGAGTGGTGAAGCAGAAGTGTGCTGGGCCCATAACCCAGAGGTTGATGGATTGAAACCATCCTCTGCTAGGCATGATTTCATTTTTGCACCTCGCTTTATCGCATGGGCAAAATGGTTTCCATAGCCCTGTAAAAGACAGTGTAAGAAGGGCCCTGCCGTAACATAGATATTACAGTAGCTAAGACTACTCCTGTGCCTTTCTTGTAGTTGAAGAGATGAGTGAAATGGCGGCCTTCAGCCTGTAATGTTAGTTGACCTGGGTTTGATTCCTGGCCACTGGTGGTATAGCGGTGAGGAGAGCTGCTTTCTAAGCCGTAGACCTGGGTTTGATTCCTGGCCAAGGTATGTGAGTGTACTTTTGACATCCTGCAAATCCCTGGAAGACAAGATCCTCCTCCTCCAGCTCCTCTGGAGGAAGAAGGTGGGTAAGAGGCTAGAACAGGCATGGGCAAACTTGGCCCTCCAGCTGTTGAGGAACTGCAAGTCCCACAATGCATTGCAGGAGTCTGACAGCCACAGTCATGACTCATAAAGGCAAATGCATTGTGGGATTTGTAGTTCCTTAACAGCTGGAGAGCCAAGTTTGCCCATGTCTGGGCTAGAAGGTGTTTTTAAAGGTTAGAAATGGTTTGAAAGGCACTTACGGTTTCTCTATCCAGATATCCAAATAGGTCGGATATCCACACATAATGCGTTTGCATATCCACATTCATGCAGATATCTCAAAGGTCAGATCCGGATATCTGAAAATACGGATCCAGATCAATTCGGAGTTTAAAAAGTACTATCCAAGCAACATTATGTACTAGTGGCTGGCTATTGTACTAGTACCCAGCTAGTGTACTAGTGCCTGGCTTTGTACTAGTGCCTGGCTAGTTTACTAGTGCCTGGCTTGTGAACTAGTACCTGGCTTGTGTACTAGTGCCTGGCTTGTGTACTAGTGCCTGGCTAGTTTACTAGTGCCTGACTAGTGTACTAGTGCCTGCCTGGTTAGTGTACTAGTGCCTGGTTAATGTACTAGTGCCTGGTTAGTGTACTATGCCTGGTTAGTGTACTAGTGCCTGGTTAGTGTACTAGTGCCTTGCTAGCATACTGGTTAAGGGCTCTGCCACTAACACAACCAACCAAGGTTCTATCCTTAGCTCTTCCTGTTCAGTAAACCAGCACCTATTCAGTGAGGAGACCTTGGTCAAGGCTCTGTTCACATTTAAAATTGCTGACAGCAGCAATGTTCAATTTTTGGACCATTATGTTTTTTCCCTCTCCCGGCACTCCACTGCTCAATACAATTTTGTGCAAAGTGCTTTTATAAGCACTTTTGCAGAGAAACTGCATTTTTTAACTTCCTGTGGTCAGTCAGGAAGTGAGCTCTTTGACCCAGAAAACAATAAATATAAATAAATTTATTCTTACAAACATGAATGCAATCACCACATAAAGCAATTTTGTGAGCGTTTACCACTCTTCCTATACCTTCCATTACAGAAAAAAAACAAAACAAAAATGGTACAGACACTACTTTGCAGATCGCAAAGCGGACACAATGCACTGATATGAACCTTCACATAGAGAATCATTGCACAAGTGTTTTGTGGGCTATTTCAAAAATCACCTGCTCTTGAAAAAAGGCAGAAAATGCACTAGATGTGAACGAACCCTGACACTGCTACTGCCTGTAGAGCACATCCTTGTGGCTGCAGCTCTGGTGCTTTAGGGCAGTAACCCACTAGATCAATTTTCTGAGCATTTAGGGAGCAACTCAAACCACTAGCAATTTCCCTTAACGCTCAGCTAATGTTAATGGATGGGCCAAATTCCGCTGGAGCGATTGCAATTACCACATTGCAACATGCAGGACATGCAGCATTTTTTTGCATTTCGCGTTAGCAGTTAGCATTAGCATTTCTGCAATGTAAACAGGGCCGGATTTCTGGCAAGGCCACATAGGCCATGGCCTAGGGCACCAGAATTTTAGAGGCGGCTCAGTGAGGGGCAGTAAAGCTGTTATATGCAGCCATCCCTATCTACAAAGACAGCTTTAAGCTTTGAACTCTCTGTCCTGTACTTGTGTCGTCCCTGCAAGACCTGTAAGCTCTATCCTGCAGGTACACATCAGCTTAACTCTCATGGTGACACAATGGGTCCATCATTAACGAAATGGCAAACATAACGGTTCTTAAGGAAAATATAATTTATAATCTATACGCGTATTACTAAAATAGTTATTGTCTGTGACATCCAATGATGGAAAGTAAGGAGAATTCTCATTGGGGCACACAGAGATAACAACCATACAGATGGTATAGTTGGCCTTGGGCGGTAAAAAGTACAAATCCAGCCCTGAATGTAAAGTATATAAACACTGCCATAATCACTTATAAAAACCTGCAGAGAGTGATATTGCTAGCATTTTGAAATGATTGCACACTGTAACAACATTAACATTAATTGAAAGGACCAATCAGAAATAAAAACAGTAATCACTAATTGCTACACAATCGCTGGCAATAATCTGACACTTATCTGACACTTATACTCAAACCGCTCATGAATTCACTTACAAAAAGCTAGCGATTGTGATTAGTTGCACATTGGTGTAGTGGGTTAGTGCTCTTGCCTTGCAACACTGGGTTCCTGGTTCAAATCCCAGCCAGTTCAACATCTGCAAGGAGTTTGTATGTTCTCCCCATGTCTGTGTGGGTTTCCTCTGGGCACTCTGGTTTTCTCCCACATCACCAAAACATACAGATAATTTAATTGGCTTCCCCCAATATTATCCCTAGACTATGATACATGCGCTACACGATACATACATAGACATATGACTATGGTAGGGACTAGAATCAGGCATGGGCAAACTTGGCCCTCCAGCTGTTAAGGAACTACAAGTCCCATTATGCATTTGGCTTTATGAGTCGTGACTGCCAGACTTCTGCAATGCTTTGTGAGATTTGTAGTTCCTTAACCTCCCTGGCAGTCTCTTAAAACCGCCAGGGGCAGCGCAGCACTTTTTAAAATAATTTTTTTAATTGTAGCTAGCCTAGCGCCAGGCTACATGATAGCCGCTCTGCAGCAGCATCCACCCACCCCCTCCGATCGCCTCAGGCGATCAGCGCAAACAGGAAATCCCCTTCAGAACGGGATTTCCTGTTTGGCTTTCCCCATCGCCACGGCGACGATCGCCATCAACATCATTGACGTCGTGACATCATCGGGAGTCTCGATCCACCCCTCAGCGCTGCCTGGCGCTGATAGGCCAGGCTGCGCAAGGGGTCGGGTGGGGCGGCACGGCGGGTAGCGGCAAATCGGCGCAGAGCGGCGGCGATCAGGAAGTACACGCAGCAAGCAAAGTGCTAGCTGCGTGTACCAAAAATAAATTATACAAATCAGCCCAGCAGGCCCTGAGAAATCCTCCTGCGCGGCATAGCCCTACCTGAGGTCAGGCTTACCGCCAGGGAGGTTAACAGCTGGCGGGCCAAATTTGCCCATGCTTGACTAGATGGGGCTTGATTCACAAAGCCGTGCCAACTGTTAAACATGGGCGTGCTAAACAGTTAGCACGAGAAGTGCCACTCACGGACGATCACGCAATAACGCAGACTTTTGCACAAAGTTCACATGATCGATTGCAAAAGTCAGCGTTATCACACGCAAATGTCCACGATCACGGCACGTTACACGTGGAAAAGTCTGCAAGCGGCACTTCACATGCTAACTGTTTAGCATGCACGTGCTAAACAGTTAGCACGGCTTTGTGAATCAAGCCCATTGTGAGCCACTCAGAGGGACAGTTAGTGACAAGACAATATACTCTGTACAGAGCTGCAGAAGATGTTGGCGCTACATAAATAATAAATATTCCATATTACAGACACTGTAGCAGTAAAGTGAATTGCATTCTTGCTTTGTACAGCTAGTTATTCCAAGTTCAAGCCTGGCCTAGGACAATATCTGCATGTCATTTTTTCTCCTTATGTTTGCATGGGTTACCTCCCACATCCCGATCGCATATCCAAATCCTCCGGAAAAAAACCTGAGAAATGACTTTGTAGCAAGGATTACATTTTCAGCTGTTCCAAAGGACAGTTAGGCCTCTTTTCCACGAACTGTTGATAGGCAGTGAAATGCCTCTCAAACTCTCACAACTGCTCACTGCTGCCTGGTAACTGCTTGTTGCTGCCTGGTAACTGCACTGCTGCCTGGTAGCTGCTTGCTGAACACACAGCTCAACAGTTCATGGAAAAGAGGCCTAAGTGACTGGAGATGGCCAATGAGACACTAATCATTTTTAACTAATGCTTCATACACACTTGAGATAAAAGTCTTTGGAAAAGGCAAGATCACAGACCAATTTTACCGCCTTCCATGTAGTATGAGAGCCAGACCTACACAGTCTATTCTATGGAGCTGCACTCCCCAACAAATAAAATCTTTGCAGGATGCTGCACACAAAGATGCCCGTACACACTCAAAAGATCATTATCTGCAAAAGATCTGTTCCTGCAAAAGATCCATTCCATGCAAAATGCATTATAGTCTATGAGATCTGCAGATCATCATACACACTTGGTTTCACAGACAATCATCTGCAGATCATCTGCAGATCAGATTCAACAGGGTGGATTTTCAGATCTGCAGATGATTGCCAGATATGCAGATGAAGTCTGTTAAACCAAGTGTGTATGATGATCTGCAGATCTCATAGACTATAATGCATTTTGCATGGAATGGATCTTTTGCAGGAACAGATCTTTTGCAGATAATGATCTTTTGAGTGTGTATGGGCATCTGTGTGTGCAGCATCTTGCAAAGATTTTATCTGATGGGGAGTTCAGCTCCATAGAATAGACTGTGTAGAGTATGGCTCTCATACTGCATGGAATGGGGTAAAATTGGTCTGTGATCTTTCATTTTCCAAAGACTGTTATCTCAAGTGTGTATGCAGCATAAGGTAAACTAAACTTAATGACTATTTCATGCAAATGTATGCAGCTAATTGCACCAAGTGAATGCAGTAGCAAATGATTCTCACTGGGCTGCTTTAAACTTGCATTTCCTTACATATAATTAACATAATATTTGCACCAATTTGACATTATTAGCATCTCACTGGCCAACCCTATTAGTGACATATAAAGTGCTTTCAAAGATGTTAGCACTATATCTAAGGGCTCGTTTCCACTATTGTGGTGCAGAATCGCCTGGATTCCACCGCTGTTGAAATTGCATGGAATAGCATGCGGATGCGAATTTTTTCCGCGAATTCGCATGCGAATTCGCATAGGTGAGGGTATATGCGAATTTAACCATGTCACTGCCTGTTTGAATTACATTGGTACCTATGCGAATTCGCATGCGAATTCGCATGAAAATTCGCATACCATAGCCGCATGCGAATTTCCTATTAAATACATTAGCGGCGATTCACATGCATTCCACTCGCAGGCGAATTCGTTGGCTCTTTTGTGCGTTTTTTTACCGCTGAAAAAAACGCACCTCAACAACGCTACAGTGGAAACAGGCCCATCCACTTGCATTACATGTGCGAATCCGCATGCGTTGGACGCATGCGGATTCGCGATAGTGGAAACGAGCCCTAATAGTACACTATGGGCTTGATTCACAAAGCCGTGATAACTCTTATCACGGTTGTGCATAACACTATGACCTGCGTAACGTTTTTGCCCAAATATTCACGTTTTCGCCCAAAAACAGCCGAGAAAAATTTTAGCGTGTAAAACGCTAGCATGACTGTAATAAGAGTTATCACAGCTTTGTGATTCAATCCCTATATCTATATCTGTTTCCAAGCTGTCTGCTGTGTGTCTGTATGTGTCTGTCTTTCCATTTTCCCCAAAATAGCTTGTCATTTTTAGTTCTCACATTTATCCTGAAAAAGCAATATTTTACTATAATAATTCACAAAAATGTTGAAAAATGTATATTTTTCAAGCAAAAAAGCCCAATATTTTCACAGAATTTTTTTTTTAAATAAATAAATCATTTTTTGAATTCAACATTATTTTTAGGAAACTGAATGCCAAATAATATTGCCATTTTCACTCATCACCATCAAAGAGGACACTGGACCTGCTGCAGTGGAGAGGAGAGATGATGTCATCACCAGAAGCTTTGAGCCAGTGACTCACATTCACTGCTAACCTGTCTGCTATGCAAATGGTGGCTGGATAGTGTAATGGTTAAGGGCTCTGCCTTCGACACAGGAGACCTAAGGTGCGTACACACATGCGACTATAGTCGTTTGTAACGATCGTTCCCCGATCTTTACCAACGACGATCGTTACAAAAAACGAACCACCGACTATTAAGGCAAACGACGAACGAGCCAAATCGCTACAAAAGAAAGTTCTGTCTCGGCGGATTTTAACCAACGACGATCGTTTGCAAAAGTAGTACATCGTTGGAAACGATCGTTCGTACTAGGCTTGACATGCGCATTTCACTATTTCTCCATGGAACTTCTCATTTTTATGCGCAGGCGCAATAGTTGCTTTCTGTGATGTAACGTTCGTTCTAACGATCAGATCGTTACACACATTTTAAAACTACCTTTACTTAGGTCGTTCTTTCATCAATTAAAAGTTCGTTCGTCGTTCTTAACGAACGATCGTTGTCGCATGTGTGTACGTAGCACTAGGTTTGAATCTCAACTCTTCCTGTTCAGTAGGCCAGCACATATACAGCAGAAGACCTTGGGCAAAACTCCCTAGCACTGCTACTGCCTACATAGCATGTCCTAGTGGCTGGTGCTTTGAGGGGCCTGGAGAAAAAAATGATTTTTTTTTTACTACAAAACAATTTTTATTTTTACAGCAAAAAAAACAAAACAAAAACAATATATATATATATATATATATTATACATTTATATATTTTTACCAACAAAATAAATACAAATAAATAAATAAAAACTTATTTTCTATTGCTTTTCACTTGAAAATTAATTTTAAAATTATTTTCACAAAAATAAATGCAACAAGAATATTGGCATTGTCACTCTTCACTACCAAAAAGGACACTGGCCGATGTGCTGCAGAGGAGAGATGACCTCATCACCTGAAGGTTGGAGTCAGTGAGTTTTCTGCTGTTATTAACACTTGTGCACTCCTCTGTGGAGGGAAATAAGCAGGGACACATTAGGCAGCCAGCAAGCCATCTCACGCACGCGGGTGTGCAGTAACTTCGCTGAATGCACTCACAGTGTTGTGCCCAGGAACATATGTACACCCCCTTCCCCCCATAGCTACACCTCTGACTCACAGTGCATATTTAAACAGTGCTAGAAAGTAGGGATGGTTAGAAATGCCACAGAATTTACCATTTCCAAAGATGCCAATAACCAATACCGCCACATACCACCAGTAATACAATCTACTATTCTTCTGGTTTCAAAACTTCAGAATAGTTACTCTAATTGGCTAAAAACATTCAATTCAGGAGCATTGGACCAATCAGAGAATGCTGAGTTTTCCCACAAAAACTCTGCTATACATTTTATTCATCAAGTTACAATTGTCGTAAACACAAATTCAATATTTTGCAACAGTATCCATATTTGATGTTTATCATTGTCTGTTATCATTATGTACCCCATGTGTGTTTTCTTACTTTGTACAGCGCCACAGAAATTATTGGCACTTTATAACTCAATAGTAATAATAACCAGGGATGCTTGGATACCCCTTTTTAAAATCCAAATCGATCCGAATCTGGATAGCTAGAAATCCCGATCCAGGTCGCATATCCAAATCTGAACGTTCCGGTATCCGCATAGAATCAGATATCAGAACCCATTATCTGGGTACATCCGAATAGAAAACCGGAAGTGGCCTTTAAATTGCTTCCAAAACGTTTTTTTAAGTTAAATGATGCATGTAGCATCATGGTTTTTTTTTTAAAGAGAAACGCTAATTGATTATGTGGGGAGTTAAAATGCAAAAAAAAAATGGCTGTAAATTAACATCAGGACTAGGTTTCAGATAGCAGTCGTGCAGCCCACATTGTGGCCATCAAGTCCAACCGCACAACTGGGACCACACAGTTTTCAGCCCAGACACCTCAAAAAAATTACACAGCAATTGCATTTTAGATTAAATATAGGTGGTATCAGCAGCAGTGGCCTGTGGCACCGTGGCGGTGGGAGCAGCACAGGCAGCAGGAGCAGGGCAATGCAGCAGCAGGTGTACCATGTGCCAGGAGCATGCCAGAAATTGTACGGTGTCCATGGCAAAATTGTGAACCAGGCTTACTTAGTCGTAGTTAATAATCAGGAGGAGCCAGGGTGGAGATTGTGGAGGTAAAGGGTGGTAAGGCCGGCATAGTGATTTCCAGCCACTTCATGTCCCCCTCTTGCCAACAGCAGGGAAAGACTCGCCCAACAGGGTCTGGTTGGTGTTTCTTGCTTGCACGGTGTAATGAATAGTGGAGATGCCGCCGCATGGGAGAGCAGCATGGCACCTATCTCTGCGTCCCAGCCGGCGGCTGCTGCCGTGCAGCAACATGATGCTGCCTTGTCTGGTCCTTCTAGTGCACACAGATGGAGAACTACGCGCGCGTGCGCCAGGCGACAGGACCTTTATGCTGCTAGAAGAGGAGTCAGCTGATCATGCCGATCAGCTGACTCCAGCTATGCTCCGGATTGGCTGAGTGACTGGAGCGGTGCTGTGGAGCGCTTTTAGTATATATAGGACTCGCTTGTCACTTGCAAGTTGTCTGCTGTTGCGAACATATACGTGTGAGCGCTCAGAATTGAGTCAGATCCCACAGTGTGTTAGAACAAGCCGGAGCTGGGAATTCACACTGAGTCAGATTCCATTGATAGCTTTAAAGTACTATTGCTTGCTACTGTTTATGTGTTAGACTAGTTCCCAGGTGTTGAGACCAAGGACCTCACACCTAAGACTTAGGAGATTGCTATATTGTTACTATCATCTGTTAGACTAGTTCCCAGGTGTTGAGACCAAGGACCTCACACCTAAGACTAGGATTGATATATATACTGTTACCTGTTATGACCTCTGGCTTTCCTGACTACTCTTCTGTTCTCTGATTCGGAACTTCCTCCCATCTGATTACCTCTTGCCAACTTTGCCTGTACCTGGAAACCGAATCAGTCTTCCGCTTCTGTACTTTGTCTGTCCGTGTGTTGCCGACCTGGCTTGTCTGACCTTTCTGGCTGTCACCTAGCCCCTGGGTGATCAGCCTTACTTTATACCTGTGACGCCTGCTCTTCAGGTGGTTATTAGCTGCTATATCAGGGCTATGGTCGCCAGCTCCACTGGAGACCATCGTGCAGCACAGTCAGTGGGTCTCTACCTATCCAAGGTCCACTGGCTGCAGTACAGTCTGATTCCCTGCCTCTCAGGGAATCCTTGGTTGCAGTACAGTCTGATTCCCTGCTCCTCAGGGAATCCCTAGCTGCAGACCAATCATCATCAATATTACTCCAGTGATTCCTGCTCCTCAGGTATCCACTGGCTGCAGTACAGCCTGGTTCCCTGCCCCTCAGGGAATCCTAGGCAGCAGAAGTGTTTGTATCTCCCGCTTCTCGGGAGATAATCTCTCCAATTACTGTTGCACAAAACACTATATCACATTGGGTGTCCTGTGTCTAGCTATACTAGTATTATTGGTGATTCTGCAGATCACCACATAATCAGGTATAGCATCTGTATTATTGGTGATACTGCAGATCACCAATAATCAGAAAAATCTGTGTTGCTGACACCAATCGTTACACACGGGAAGCAAAGGAGGTAGCAGAGGAGGCCACTGAGGACTGGCTGCCTGAACAGGCCTCAGTTTCGGCAGGAGTGGCAGAGGGGGTTCTGGTGCTCTGAGTCTGACCACTGCCAGCACCAGCTTGCTTCAACCTCTTGAACTCCTCATGCTCAACAAAATGTTTTTGGACAGATTGGGGATGAAGCTGGAGGTGCCATAGTTGGAGGGGTTACAACCTCTGCTCAGCTTCACATGGCACACATTGCATGTGGTAAACTTGCTGTCCACTGAGGGCAGAGTGAACAACCGCCAGATTGGGGATGTGAAGATTCCCCTGCGGCCTGAATGGGATGCTACTGCTTTTCTCCCTGTGGCAGATGGGGGTTGAGTGGTGCGGCTGGTGGTACTAGTGGCAGAAGATGAAGCTGCAGGATGTGGGTCCCGCATTTCATGGCCACTGCTGCTCCTGCCACTGTCTGAAATGCTGATCCTCCATGCCAAACCCACAGATGCATCCTCCTCCTCAGAGTCAGAGCTGACATCCCCCTCCTTGGGATGGTAGTCACGGTCCTTCATCTCATCATCAACATCATACTCCCCCTCCTCAAACAACTGTTGCTGGGATGATGACCCCCAAACTACTCTTCTGCTGCCACATGCAAGGACCCCCCCCCCCCAACAACCACCGTCTGCATCTGTGACTCCTCCACATAGCCCAATGTGCCCAGAATATCCTCCTCAAACTCACTGCAGGCAACAGCCCTGATTTCAATCGCAGTGCCTGGAGTGAAAAGCTCGCTCAGTGAGGTTAGGCTGCCCACTGGGGTCCACGTGATGACCGAGTCCCCAGGAACTGCTGGGCGACTGCTGCTGCTCCTACGAACAGGTGGGGGTGGAGGTCTCAGTTGCCTGCTCATCCACCATCAGCTGGAGAATGGCCGCTACACGCTGCTGCGCCTCTGCAGCGTGACTACCCCTAACAGCTGGATGGCCAGTGGCTAGCGGCGGAATGTACAGTGACGCGTCAGAACTGCTGAATGTGGCCTCAATGTTGCTCCCTCTCCTCTTGGCCTTGGTGCCCCTCCCCCGGCGGCCAGTGCCAGCAGACATAGTACAACTTATATGTGTGATGATGTCACCAGATGGATGTGGGGCATTTGTACTTTATTAAAATCGGGGTTGGACTTTAATGACAATCAGCACTGAGTGACACTGACAGACAGCAGAGTAGAAGACAGTGCACACTAACTGGTCTATCTGTCGCACTGACACTAAGCACAGCAGCACTGCAGTAATTTGTAGTAAGATAACACAGTACTACTCTAACAAACAACTACTAGCACTGCAGTACTAACGACACAATAACACAGTAATCCTATTCTCTAACCTATACTGTAGCTAAGGCTATTAGCAGGCCGGCAGCAGCAGGCAATGGCCTGCACACACACAGGACCTAGCAGCTGCTGGAGCACAGAGCCTGACTGTCACACTGGCTAAAATCAAAATACAAGCTAACTAACTAAAAAACAATAAAATAGAGGTATAGTACAGGTGTTTATGTGCAAAAATGCTACAGAAATACAGCACATGCTTAGCCAACAGCACTGGAGATGTCTCTCAGTGAGCAGTCACAGCAAGGACAATTTTCTCATCATGGCTCCTGCCTTATATACAGGAGGGGCTGGCTAGGGTTCCCCTCTGTGACTGGTTGCTAGGGCCTGGGCTGGGAGCCCTCTGATTGCCTCTGTGAGGTCCTGGAGCCCTCTGATTGGCTCAGGGACATCATCTTGGTAATGCTACCTGGATTCAGATATCCGCTTGGACATCCAATTTTCCCCCGGAAAGTCATAAATGCTCAGTAGTATTAAATCAATTAGAGAATGCAGTGATTTACCATGAAAATTGGAAAACCATGGAAATTTTAGGCCAATCCCAAGGGCTTGATTCACTAAACCGTGATAACTCATATCACGCCTGTTTTCGTACAAAAATTCGCATTTGCGCGCAAAACCGTACAATTGCATGCACAAATTCGCAATCGCGCACAAATGCGAAAATGCGTGCGAAAAGGCCGTGATATGATTTATCATGGTTTAGTGAATCAAGTCCCAAGTCTTTAAAAATATTTGGTAGTGTAAAACACTTATCTGTTATTGGGGCAGATTGCGTCGACAGCCAGGCTGAGACCACTGCTTCCGGGTCTTGGTGCTTGTTCCCCGCTGATGACATGCAGGCTGGGACACAGGCCACAATTCCTGATAGGCGAAAGGGTGCATTCTCAGTATGCCCTCCGCTAAGGTAAACAGTAGTCAGCTGACTGCGGTCAGTTGATAGCACAGTGTCACCTGATCTTACAGGCAGGATTGAACTGCTGTTTGATTGGATGTGCGGAGTGTGGCCAGCCACTGATTGGATGAAAGTTGTATTTAAAAGCTGTGAGTGCGAGTCATCACCGTGATAAGCATAGCTGTGGCTAGTTGCTGGGTGCACACTCTTATTGCTATTGCTGTTATCTGGAATTGACCCTTTGCTTGTGTTATACTCACCAAGCTTCTGTCAGGCCTGTTGCAAATCGGGCTTCTGCTCGCGCACGCGCGCGTAGGAAAGGTGGCCATTTGACCTGTCTGTACCAGGGTTACATAGTTACATAGTTACATTGGTTGAAAAAAGACATACGTCCATCGAGTTCAACCAGTACAAAGTACAACTCCACCCTGCTCCCTCACATATCCCTGTTGATCCAGAGGAAGGCGAAAAAACCCTTACAAGGTAAAAATTCCTTCCCGACTCCAGATGGCAATCAGATAAAATCCCTGGATCAACATCATTGGCATTACCTAGTAATTGTAGCCATGGATGTCATTCAACGCAAGGAAAGCATCTAAGCCCCCTTTAAATGCAGGTATAGAGTTTGCCATAACGACTTCCTGTGGCAATGCATTCCACATCTTAATCACTCTTACTGTAAAGAACCCTTTCCTAAATAAATGGCTAAAACGTTTTTCCTCCATGCGCAGATCATGTCCTCTAGTCCTTTGAGAAGGCCTAGGGACAAAAAGCTCATCCGCCAAGCTATTATATTGCCCTCTGATGTATTTATACATGTTAATTAGATCTCCTCTAAGGCGTCTTTTCTCTAGACTAAATAAACCCAGTTTATCTAACCTTTCTTGGTAAGTGAGACCTTCCATCCCACGTATCAATTTTGTTGCTCGTCTCTGCACCTGCTCTAAAACTGCAATATCTTTTTTGTAATGTGGTGCCCAGAACTGAATTCCATATTCCAGATGTGGCCTTACTAGAGAGTTAAACAGGGGCAATATTATGCTAGCATCTCGAGTTTTTATTTCCCTTTTAATGCATCCCAAAATTTTGTTAGCTTTAGCTGCAGCGGCTTGGCATTGAGTACGATTATTTAACTTGTTGTCGATGAGTACTCCTAAGTCCTTCTCCAAGTTTGATGTCCCCAACTGTATCCCATTTATTTTGTATGGTGTTAGACCATTGGTACGACCAAAATGCATGACTTTACATTTGTCAACATTGAATTTCATCTGCCATGTATGTGCCCATATAGCCATCCTATCCAGATCCTGTTGCAATATAACACTATCTTCCTTAGAGTTGATGATTCTGCACAATTTTGTATCATCTGCAAAAATAGCAACATTGCTCACTACTGTATCCACTAGGTCATTAATAAATAAATTGAAGAGCACTGGACCCAGTACAGACCCCTGTGGGACCCCACTGCTAACAGTCTCCCATTTTGAGTATGATCCATTGACCACAACTCTTTGTTTTCTGTCCATTAGCCAGTTCCCTATCCAAGCACACAGACTCTTCCCCAGTCCTTGCATCCTCATCTTTTGCACCAGACTTCTGTGGGGAACAGTGTCGAATGCCTTAGCAAAGTCTAAGTATATCACATCTACAGCATTCCCAATATCCATATTAGCATTCACTACCTCATAAAAGCTGAGCATGTTAGTCAAACAGGACCTGTCTTTAGTAAACCCATGTTGATGCTGAGAAATAAGATTATTTTCTACTATGAAGTCATGTATAGTATCTCTTAGTAACCCCTCAAATAGTTTGCATACAACTGATGTTAAGCTTACAGGTCTATAATTTCCTGGATCTGATTTTTTGCCCTTCTTAAATAATGGGAAAACGTGGGCTGTACGCCAATCCACTGGGACTCTGCCAGTTGCAAGAGAGTCACAAAAGATAAGATAAAGGGGTTTATCTATAACTGAACTTAATTCCCTTAGGACCCGAGGATGCATGCCATCCGGGCCAGGTGCCTTGTCTATTTTTAATTTATTTAGTCTTGCCTTTACTTCTTCCTGCGTTAAGTATTTAATATTACAGTTAGAAGATTGAGACTCATCCGCCTCTGTAATTTGCAACAGTGCTGTTTCCTTTGTAAAGACAGAAGCAAAGAAAGCATTTAATAACTCTGCCTTACCTTGGTCATCCACCATTAAGTTTCCACCTTCATCCTTTAGGAGTCCTATACAGTCAACCTTTCTTTTTTTAGAGTTGATGTACTTGTAAAACTTTTTTGGGTTAGATTTGATATCCCTAGCGATTTGATTTTCAGCTTCGATCTTTGCTAGCCTAATTTCTTTTTTACAATTTTTATTGCACTCCTTGTAATTGCTGAGTGCAGCCTCGGACCCCTCCTGTTTTAGGACCTTATAGGCATTCTTTTTCCTCTTCATTTTATCTATAACCTTTCTATTCATCCATAGAGGCCTTTTTTTATTCCTAGACATTTTGTTTCCATATGGGATATACATACTACAATATTGATTGAGAATACGTTTAAAAGCTTGCCATTTCCCTTCAGTGTCCTCCCCTTGTAGTACATTATCCCAGTTCACCAAACTTAGTGCCTGCCTAATTTGATTGAACTTTGCTTTTCTAAAATTCATAGTTTTAGTGGTCCCGCTGCCCCGTGGCCTATCAGTCACCAGATCAAACGTTATCATGTTGTGATCACTATTTCCCAAATGTTCTTGAACCTGCACATTTGATACATTATCTGGTCAGGGTGTAACGCTGTACGGCATGACGCATACGTATTCTCGCGCACGCGCATCTCTGGCCGTATCTACGCGTGCGCGGGACATTGGGGACAGTAATACGCATGCGCAATTTAATAGTGTTGCATGTACGCGTGCGCGTACGCATGCGCGTAGTAAGGCGTTCCACTGTACGCATGCGCGATGCGTATCAATTGGCGCCAAAGGCCCTATTTAAACCCCATCTGTTTGTCAGTTCAGTGCTGTCTGTTTGTGCAGCTTGTGGTACCTGTTACTCTGCTCGTCTGATTACTGATTGACTTCCTGTTACCGAACCTTGGCTTATCCTAGCTACGATTGAACTCCGCCTGTCCTGACTCCTTGGCTTGTTACCCGTATTGCTTGAACTCTGCCGGCCTCGACCTCTGCTTGTTAACCGCTTCTGACTGAACTCCATCTGCCCTGATCCCGGACCGTCTGACTACTCTTCTGCCTGCTGATTCTGTACCTCACACTGGTTACTTGCTCTACAATGCAGTATCATCTGTTCTCTGAGTCACTGTTGAATCTTCTTAAGCGCAACCTGGTGGGCACTAGGCAGCGAAGTTCCACTTCCCCCTCCTGGGGTTGTGGTCCTGCTTCCCCCTCAAGGGGTCGTGGGTGAAGACCCATGGTCACTTAGACTCTGTGCTTAGAAGGTTCTGCTCTCAGTGGCAAGGTCAACAGCCTCCAGTAACCGCAACAGAACAGACAGCCAGCATGGATGCTGTCGGAGCACATTCAGACATGGACACTCTATGCAAGATGGTCTCTGAACTCAGTATATCTGTCCAGAATATACAAAGCAACTTTGTGCAACTCCAGTCTCAGGTTCAAAACTTGCCAGTCTCAGGTCCACCTGTTCCTGCAACCAATGTCACGGTTACTTCACCTATCCCAGAGCCCAGGGTCCCGCTTCCAGACCGTTTCTCTGGGGGCCAAAGCAAGTTCAGGACTTTTAAAGGAGCTTGTCTGCTACTCTTCAGTTTGCAGCCCAGAACTTACGCCAGTGAACAGGCTAAAGTGGGTACTGTAATTTCACTCTTACAGGACAAACCGCAGGCTTGCGCCCTACAACTCAGGGAGCAGGATCATCCAGCATTAATTTCAGTTACTGCTCTTTTTGAAGCTCTAGCGGAACTCTATAACGACCCAGCTCGTACAGCCTCAGCTGAATCTGCTCTTCAGTCTCTTCGCCAAGGTCGCAGACCAGTTGAGGAATACATCTCAGATTTCCGCCGTTTGAGCGGAGATACAGAATGGAATGACGCTGCTTTGAAATTTCAATTTCGTTTGGGATTATCAGATCAGTTAAAAGATGAACTGGCCAGAGTTGGCATTCCGGCAACGTTAAAGGAACTCATACAGTTGTCTACTCAGATTGACAGGCATTTACGGGAACGGAGACTTGAGAGAGCAGGAGCTCCCCGTACTGCCTGGAACTTCCCGTCAAGCAATCTTCCTCCTGTTCCTTTGCCTCCTCTAAGTGTTCCTACTCCAGCGAGCTCTGAGGCGCCTGAACACATGCAATTAGGTTTAACCAGGACTCCTTTAACATCTGAGGAACGACAACACCGTAGACAGGCCAATCTGTGCATGTATTGTGGCGCTTCCGGCCATTTCCGCATTAATTGTCCCATCAGACCCAGTGGTAAGATTAATTCCGACATCTTACAAGATCAACTTCATCCATCATCATCATTCGCTCATATATCTCTGTCTTTGTCCTTGCAGGGTCCAAACGGAACAATCTACACTAAAGCCATCATCGACTCTGGAGCCTGCTCCTGTTTTATGTAATTCCAGCTAGTAAAAAACTTGCACTCCCCGTTCGCCAAAAGAACTGTCCACTTCCTATACAGCTTGCCGATGGTACACCTCTCAGTACGGGTCCCATCACCTCCGAGACCTATCCTGTCCTGGTTACCATTGCTGAAGACCATCAAGAATACTTAACTTTCGATCTGATAACCTCTCCTTTGTTTCCTGTTATCCTGGGGATCCCTTGGCTTCAATCTCACAATCCTCTGATTAATTGGAGTTTAGGAACCGTCATCTTCCAGTCTACTTACTGTAAACAATTCTGTTTAACCAGGATCGGGCAATGCCTGAGCATCAGTCCTGTCTCCGAATCACTATTACCCACTCAATATCAAGATTTCAGAGATGTGTTTGATAAAAAAGCTGCAGATACCTTGCCTCCTCATCGCATCTATGATTGCCCTATTGAATTCCACCCTGGTGTTGAAATTCCTTTTGGCAGAGTCTTCCCTCTTTCTGAACCCGAGTCGGAACAATACATTGAAGAAAACCTGGCAAAAGGCTTTATTCGTCATTCTACTTCCCCCGCTGGGGCTGGAATCTTCTTCGTGGAAAAAAAAAGATGGTACTCTTCGACCATGTGTGGACTATCGGGAGCTCAATAAGATCACGATCAAGAATCGCTACCCACTGCCGTTGGTACCCAATCTATTTCAGAGGCTACGCTCTGCCAAGATCTTCACCAAACTTGATCTTCGTGGCGCCTACAATTTAATACGTATACGTGAAGGCGATGAGTGGAAGACCGCGTTCAGATCTTGATATGGACATTTTGAGTATTTAGTGATGCCCTTTGGCCTTTGCAATGCCCCTGCTACTTTCCAGCACTTTGTAAATGATATTTTTCGGGACTTTATAGACATATTCATGGCCGTGTACTTGGATGATATCCTAATCATCTCTTCATCCCTAGAGGAACATCGAGTTCATGTAAGCAAAGTGTTGTACCGCCTCCGAGTTCACAACCTTTATGCTAAACTGGAAAAGTGTTCTTTTGAACAGACCAACGTTCAGTTCCTTGGACTACAGATCTCTGCAGAGGAAATTAAGATGGACTCTCAGAAAGTCTCTGCTATTCTAGACTGGCCAGCTCCTAGGGACAGAAAGGGGGTACAATGCTTCATAGGTTTTGCCAATTTTTATAGACATTTTATAAAAAACTTTTCCGCAGTGGTAGCTCCTATTACCCAGCTCACCAAGGCTCATCAAAGATTTAGCTGGACATCTGAGGCCCAGGCAGCGTTCGATAAACTTAAGCAACTCTTCACGTCAGCACCTATCTTCAAGCATGCAGACCATATGCGTCCGCACATAGAGCCAGGGGGTTGCCGCTGCCTCCCCCTGGCCGCCCGCTGCCCCCCCACCCCCCCCGGCTGCCGCTCACCCTCCTGTAGCCGCCGCTCACTCCCTCCTGGCCGCCGCGTTAGACCTCGATCAGGCGGCGCCGCGGCGACCAATAGTGCGTGCGCTAGGACCTAGCACACCGCACTGATATGCGGAAGTTACATCACTTCCGCATATAGAGCGGGTGCGTCCGGCGCCCGCACTTACTGGTCAGGTCGCCGCTGATCGAGGTCTGAGGTTGCTGCAAGGTGAGGGGGGGAGAGCGGCAGCTAGAGAGAGGGGGCACCTGTCACTCACTGCCTAAATGGGGGTCTGTCACTCGCTAACTAAAGGGCTCCCTATCACCCGCTGCCTAAAGGGGCTCCCTGTCACTCGCTGCCTAAAGGGGCTCCCTGTCACTTGCTGCCTAAAGGGGCTCCCTGTCACTTGCTGCCTAAAGGGGCTCCCTGTCACTCGCTGCCTAAAGGGGCTCCCTGTCACCCGCTGCCTAAAGGGGTCCCTGTCGCCCGCTGCCTAAAGGGGTCCCTGTCACCCGCTGCCTAAAGGGGATCCCTGTCACCCACTACCTAAAGGGGCTCCCTGTCACCTGCTGCCTAAAGGGGCTCCCTGTCACCTGCTGTCTAAAGGGGTCCCTGTCACCCGCTGCCTAAAGGGGTCCCTGTCACTCGCTGCCTAAAGGGGTCCCTGTCACTCGCTGCCTAAAGGGGTCGTTGTCACTCGCTGCCTAAAGGGGCTCCCTTTCACCCGCTGCCTAAAGGGGCTCCCTGTCACCCGCTGCCTAAAGGGGCTCCCTGTCACCTGCTGCTTAAAGGGGCTCCCTGTCACCCGCTGCCTAAAGGGGTCCCTGTCACCCGCTGCCTAAAGGGGCTCCCTGTCACCCACTGCCCAAAGGGGCTCCCTGTCACCCGCTGCCTAAAGGGGCTCCCTGTCACCCGCTGCCTAAAGGGGCTCCCTGTCACCCGCTGCCTAAAGGGGCTCCCTGTCACTCGCTGCCTAAAGGGGTCCCTGTCACTCGCTGCCTAAAGGGGTCCCTGTCACTCACTACCTAACCTGGGTGGTCCCTGTCACTCGCTGCCTAAAGGGGTCCCTGTCACTCGCTGCCTAAAGGGGTCCCCTGTCACTTCCTAACCTGGGGGTCCCCTGTCACTTCCTAACCTGGGGGTCCCTTGTCACTACCTTACTCTGGGGCCCTGTCACTACTTTACTGGGGGGGTCCTTGTCACTTCCTAACCTGGGGATTCCTGGAGCTATCTAAACTAGGGGGCAGCATTTACTTCAACCAGCCAAGCACAGCCCAGCATCACCGCCAGCCAACCCAGCCACAGCATCACCGCCAGCCAACCCAGCCACAGCATCACCGCCAGCCAACCCAGCCACAGCATCCCACAAGGCCTTTCAGCCCGCACGCCATGCCCAATCCAGCCAAAAACAGTATTGCCAGGCACAGCAGCCAATAGAGGACAATTGAGAAGCCAGGTGTGAAGAAACGCGGAAAAGCCGCCGCAAGTGTTCAGGGTGAGGCGGCTGTTTCCGCGTCCAACATGGCGGCACAACGCGAAGAAACCGCCGCATGCTGCATAGGCAGAGCGGTGGAGTCCGCGTTGGACGCGGTGGTTTGTACGCATAGCAATACCCCTGACATGGTGGTTGGAAGCGGGGAGTCCGCCGCTTGCTTGGAAAGCGGTGCGGCGGCTCCCGCGCCCGAATCAGCTGATACTTTGCAAAACATCTCTGGTGTGGCTGGGACTGCTAGTCCACACAGGTTCAGAAAGACGCGCGAGCGCGCTTAGAGGCAGAGCTTATATGACAGCCAGAGAAGAGTCAGCTGACCAAGCTGGTCAGCTGACATTTTCACCATTCCCCATTGGTCCAGCACTTAGGGGTGGCGCTGGAGAGCGCTGTGGTATATATACTGGGTGCTGGTCATTCTCTGGTTGTCTGTCGTTGCGATCACTACGTGGTAGCACTCAGACATTGTCTGTTTCTGTGTTCTAGCATAGTTTCCAAAGGTGTTGACGATCAAGGAACTCACACCTTAGCGTCAGGAATATTGAACTGTATTATTTGTTATGACCTTCTGCCTGCCTGACTATCCCTCTGAACTCTGATTCTGTACCTTGTTACTTCTGATATCCTGTTGCCTAACTCTCCTCGTTCCTGGACTCTGTACCTGCCTCCTGATTCTGTACCTTGCTATTCTGATACTCCGTTGCCAATCCCTGCCTGTGTATTGGATTTCGTATCTGTCTCCTGAATCTGTACCTCATCTGTCTGTCTGTTAACGACCTGGCTTGCCCGACCTCGAGAACTGGCCTTACTGTTAGAGGCAGTTCCCAGACCTGTTAGTGACACCCTCTCACTGGTGACTCACGCTCTGTCCTTCCTACTCTCAGCCTAGCTCCTCCCCCGGGAGAGTCTAGGCCATCGGAAGGAACATTCTTCTGTGCAGTACTCAAAGTATTGCTGTTGCACTTAACACTCACTCATTATCTCAGGTGTCCAGAGGTTAGTAGATATATCTGATTATCGGTGATACTTCAGATCATCGATAATCGGGTATATTCTGTATTCTCGGTGATACTGCAGTTCACCGGTAATCAGACCCTCTCTGTGTTACACCGATTGTTACACCAGGTGAGAGGTGTCTACCATATTAAGGGGGCATTCTGCCTATTTATGTGAAATGCTGTCTATTTATGTGCCTCATGACTGCTGAATTTGTCTTGTTGGGGGACTCATGATTGCTGAATTCGTCTTGTTGAAGGCCTCATGATTTTTTGGGGGCCTCAAGATTGATGAATGTCTTGTTGGGGGCCTCATGATTTGTTGGGGGCCTCATGATTGCTGAATTTGTCTTGTTGGGGGCATCATGATTGCTGAATTTGTCTTGTTGGGGTCCTCAAGATTGCTGAATGTGTCTTGTTGGGAGCCTGATGATTTGTTGGGGCCTCATGATTGCTAAATTTGTCTTGTTGGGGGCCTCATGATTGCTAAATTTGTCTTGTTGGGGGCCTCTGGGAAAAGCTGAATCATCATCCTATGAGACAATAGCATTAAACCTACTTTTTAGCTTTTTAAAATGGAAAATAAAACTGGGAGGTTCTGAAAAAAAAAATACATTTTTCAGGAGTAGGATGAATGAAATTGTTTATCTTCACAGTTTATTTTCAACTTGGATTTTCCATAATGTTCATGTATGAGTTAAAACGTTTGTATGAAGTTTAAATTGCTGTTGCCACTTTGCGATAGATAAAGTGACTTTTGGGTTGCAGTTTGGGCACTCGGCCTCCAAAAGTTTCGCCACCACTGTCCTAATCTAATGTCCCACAATGCTAAGTTAATGTCACCACCCATGGCCACACCCACATTCTGGTCCATGGCCGCACCCATTCTTCGGCGCGGCGCGCTGTGCGCGCCACACAACATAACCCTCAGGTTTTTCGGCACACACATCTTCTCAAACATTTTTCCCTGCCTTTTTGCCCCCCCCCCTGGAAAATTTTCTGCGGACGCCCATGATGTAGACCCATCACAACCTTTCATCCTAGAAATGGATGCCTCCGAAGTAGCAGTGGGAGCTATCCTCTCTCAAAGTTTTGACCCCAAGAATTTATTGCATCCTGTAGCCTTCTTCTCCCGCAAATTGAACACCTCGGAGAGAAATTATGATATCGCTGACCGAGAGCTGCTAGCTATAAAGGCTTCATTTGAAGAGTGGAGATACTTGCTTGAGGGGGCACAAAATTCAATAGTTGTATTCACGGATCACAAGAATCTAGAGTACCTGAAGAATGCTAAACGTCTACGACCTAGACAGGCCCGCTGGTCATTATTCTTCTCTCGATTTGATTTTCATGTTACGTATAGGCCAGGGAGTAAGAATAGCAAACCAGACGTCTTATCACGGATGTTTCCTGAAAATTCTGATGAAGAAATGACACCAGATACCATATTATCTCATAAGAATTTCCTCTTGCTCCAGCCTGATCTGCTTAACCAAGTGAAAGAAGCTTCTTCTTTTTTACCGGAAGAAGTTACTAAGGACCTGCAACTTCAAAACGGGTTCCTGTTCCACAATGACAAGTTATTCGTACCTCCTGAGCTCAGGAAGTCTATTCTACAACTTTGCCATGACAACAAACTTGCGGGTCATTTCGGCACTGCCAAGACTCAAGAACTACTTCAACGAAATTTTTTTTGGCCTGAACTTATCAAAGATTGCAAGAATTTTGTCACTGCATGCGGGGTGTGTGCTCGCTCCAAATCTCCACGTCATCGTCCTTGGGGCCTGTTAACTCCATTTCCGGTTCCTTCACGTCCTTGGGATATGTTATCTATGGATTTTATTACTGACCTGCCACCCTCAAATGGATTCACTACAATTCTGGTTGTCATTGACCGGTCTACCAAGATGGCTCATTTTGTCCCTATGAAATCAATACCCTCTGCTGCTGGTACTGCTGATGCCTTCCTGAATTATGTAGTAAAACTCCATGGACTGCCATCTAATATAGTCTCTAATAGGGGCGTACAATTTACATCAAAATTCTGGAAGTAACTCTGTAACCAACTCAATATATCAGTATCATTATCATCAGGTTATCATCCACAGTCCAATGGACAAACAGAAAGAACAAATCAAACCCTGGAACAAGGTGTTTTTCTTCCATATCGCAAGAGGATTGGTCCACTTTGTTGCCTACTGCCAAATTTGCATACAATAACTCTGTTCATTCTGCCACCCATCAGACACCATTTGCTAATTATGCATTTCATCCAGCACTACTTCCTTCTCTCAGAAATGATTCACAGGTACCCGAAGTACAACATCGTATGGCCTTTCTCGTAGAAAATGTTAAGACACTCCAGAATCAATTAAGACAAGCTCAAGCCAAAACCAAGGTTCAAGCAGATACTAAGAGAACAGAGGCACCTGCTTTCCAGATAGGAGATTCTGTATGGCTTTCTACTAATAATCTGAAACTGAGATGTCCATCCAAGAAATTGGGGCCAAGATTTGTCGGTCCTTTTCAGATTGAAAAAAAGATCAATCCTGTTGTTTTCAAGGTAAAGTTACCTGCGTCCATGAAAATTCATCCAGTTTTTGTAACGATCGGTGAAGCCCAGAGAGGATCTGATTACCGGTGATCTGCAGTATCACAGGAAATACAGATGTATACCAGATTATACGTGATCTGCAGTATCACCGATAATCCGATATACTAACTAACCTCTGTTCACCTAAGTAGAGTGTAGTGTTTGGTGTAACAGTAACACTTGGAGGCCTAGGCCTCAGTGCAGCAAGGAGCACTGCACGGATTCCTTCCGCAGACCTGAGCTCTCCAAGACGAGAGGAGTCAGACTGACAGTAGGAAGGTTGTCTGAGAGTGACACTCAGGAGGAAATGTCACTAACAGGACGGGGAACCGCCTCCAATGGTGAGGTCGGTTCTCAAGGTCGGACAAGCCAGGTCGTAACACACGGATAGATAAAGTACAGATACAGTAGGCAAAGGCGGAGTCTAGGTACAGGCAGGGTTTGGCAACGGGTATCAGAAATATCGAGGTACAAGATCAGAGTTCCGGAGGATAGTCAAACAGGCAAAGGGTCATAACAGATAATCACAATCAAACTAATACTTTAAGCTATCAACAGAATCTAGCTTAGTGTAGGATTACAGCTCCAGCTGGTCCCGGCACACTAACGGATCTGACTACGGATCTGGGTGCTCCCACGTATGTGATCGCAACGCCAGACAAGGAGCAAGTGAACAGCCAGCAGTATATATACACAAGGACCTTTCCAGGACCTCCCTAATTGCTGGTCGAATGAGAGCAGTGGAAATTGTCAGCTGACCCAGCTGGTCAGCTGACTCCCTTCTGACTGTTATTTAAACTCTGCCTCTGTGCACGCGCGCCTGTAACTCTGAATCCAGGTGGACTATGAGTCCCAGCCACACCAGTACTGTTTAGCAAAGTCTCGAGTGTAGGAGCCGCCTCTGATGCGGATTCCGTTGTTACCAATGCGGATTCCGCCGTTACCAATGCGGATTCCGCCGCACTGCCTATGCGGCAAGTGGCGTTTTTTCCGCGTTGTGACGCCATGCTGGACGCGGAAACAGCCGCCTCACCTTGAGAGGTAGCGGCTTTTCCGCGTTTCATTACAGTACCCCCCCCCCCCGAGGAGTGGACTCCGGACAACTCCTTCCGGGCTTTTCTGGATGTAAAGCATGAAACTCCCTCACCAATTCGTCCGCATGCATGCGGCTCCCAGGTACCCATTGTCTCTCTTCAATGCCATACCCTTTCCAATGTACCAAATACTGTATAGAATTTTGTACTACCCGGGAATCTAAAATCTTCTCGACTTCATATTCTGGTTGATCATCTATTATTACAGGCGGAGGAGGAGTGGGACCCACATGAACTGCAGGTTTAAGTAAGGATACATGGAAGGACCTCACGCCACGCATGCTAGCAGGGAGATCAACGACATATGTGACATTGTTGATCTTTCTAGCTACCCGGAATGGACCCACAAATCTGGGTCCCAATTTGGCTGAAAGCTGTCTCAAGTTCAAGTGGCGGGTAGACACCCAAACCAAGTCTCCTGGTTGAAATCTCCACTCTAAAGAGCGTCTCTTGTCCGCTTGACCTTTCTGACTCTGAAATGCTTTCACCAGATTATCCTTAATGGTCCACCACATGTCCTTAAATGACCTTTGCCAAGCCTCCAAGGCTGGAAATGGAGTGGACGCGATCGGCAACGGAGAGAATTTGGGTAGCTTCCCGGTTACTATCTGAAAAGGACAGAAACCCGAGGAAGAACTCTTTAAGTTGTTGTGCGCAAATTCTGCGTAAAGTAAAAACCTAACCCAATCACTCTGCGCTTCAGCGACGTAACATCTTAAAAATTGCTCTAATGCTTGATTGACCCTCTCAGTCTGGCCATTTGTCTGTGGGTGGTAGCCCGATGAAAATGACAGTCTCATGCCCATTTGGTGACAGAATGCCCTCCAAAATTTAGAAACAAACTGGACTCCCCGATCGGATACTATGTCTTCTGGAATGCCATGCAGTCGGAAGACATGGGTGATAAAAAAATCGGCCAGTTCCTGGGCCGAGGGGAGTCACTTCAGGGGCACGAAATGGGCCATTTTACTGAAACGGTCGACTACCACCCAGATGACCGACATGCCCTCAGACCTAGGAAGCTCACCCACAAAATCGATGGACAAGTGGGTCCATGGTTCGCTCGGGGTGGGCAAAGGCTGCAGTGTACCTACAGATGCTAGCCAGGAGGGCTTGCTTTTTGCGCACACCGCACATTCCCTGACAAACTCTTTGCAGTCAGCTGCCAGTGAGGGCCACCATGCACACCTAGCCACGAGATCCTGCGTTCTAGAGACTCCGGGATGTCCCGCGTTCTTATGAGAGTGGACCATCTCCAAGATCTGGAGACAGAATGGTAACAGGATAAACAAAACCCCCTCTGGTTTCCCTTCCGAGACATCCTGCTGGAAAGGACTCAAAGTCTCTTTCCAGTCCTCCCAAGTCTCGGTAGCGGCTAACACCAATTTTCGTGGAACAATGGTCTCGGGAACAGAGGGCTGTTCTGTCTCCGGCTCGAAACACCTCGAGAGTGCATCCGCCTTCGTATTCTTACTACCTGGAGTGTACGTAATCAAGAATGTAAACCTCGAAAAAAATAGAGACCATCGAGCCTGCCGAGGGCTTAACCTTTTAGCTCCCTCGATGTATTCCAGATTCTTGTGGTCAGTATAAACCGTGATAGTGTGCTCTGCTCCTTCTAGCCAATGACGCCATTCTTCGAAGGCCAACTTGATGGCTAGGAGCTCCCTGTTGCCTATATCGTAGTTTCTCTCTGCCGGAGAGAACCTCCGGGAAAAATAGGCACACGGGTGCAATCTACCCTGAAGACCTGAACGCTGAGACAGCACAGCCCCCACCCCGACCTCCGAGGCGTCCACCTCCACAATAAATGGGAAAGAAGTGTCTACGTGTCTCAGTATGGGCGCTGAGCAGAACAACCCCTTTAAGGTAGAAAATGCCTGTAAGGCCTCGGGAGGCCAATGAGCGGTGTCTGCCCCTTTCCTAGTAAGGCTGGTGAGGGGTGCAACCACTGTGGAGTACCCCTTTATAAACCTTCTATAATAGTTCGCAAAACCCAAGAACCGTTGTAGAGATTTTAACCCCACCGGCTGCGGCCACTCCAGGACCGCGGAGACCTTGGCAGGGTCCATAGACAGGCCTGAGGTGGAGACTATATATCCTAGAAAGGCAACCGACGTAACCTCAAAAATACACTTCTCAAGTTTGGCGTATAATATATTCTGCCTCAGTTTGTCTAATACCAATCTGACATGGGTTCTGTGTTCAGAGAGGTTGTTAAAAAAGATAAGAATGTCGTCTAGGTAGACTAAGACGAACTTCCCTAACACCTTCCTAAAGACCTAATTAATAAGTTCCTGGAAGACGGCCGGGGCATTACATAACCCAAAGGGCATCACCCGGTACTCGTAATGCCCGTCCGGTGTATTGAAGGCCATCTTCCATTCGTCGCCCTTTCTTATACGCACCAGATTGTATGCCCCCCGTAAATCTAGTTTTGAAAATATCCTAGCTTCTATGACCTGTGTGAATAAATCGTCTATCAGTGGCAACAGGTAGCGATTCTTCACGGTGATCTTGTTAAGGCCCCGGTAATCGATACAAGGCCTTAAACCTCCGTCTTTTTTCTTAACAAAAAAGAAGCCTGCCCCAGCGGGTGACCGGGACGGCCGAATGAAGCCCTTGGCCAGGTTTTCACGGATATATTCCTGCATGGCTAGTTTTTCGGGGCCAGATAAATTATACAGATGGCCTCGAGGAGGCATACAACCGGAGCGGAGGTCAATGGGGCAGTCAAACGGTCGATGCGGAGGCAATTTATCTGCAGCCTTAGGACAGAACACATCCGCATAGTCCAAGTACTGTTCAGGTACACCTTCCACCTGTACCCTGGTTTGACCTAGCGTCAGCCTCCCCAAACATTGCTGGAAACAATGAGGTGACCATGCTGTTAACTGCCCTGTAGCCCAGTCTATCTGTGGTGAATGGATGTGTAGCCAGGGCATGCCTAAGATGATAGTAGAGGTAGTCATGTGAAATACAAAAAACTGCAATAGTTCCTCATGCAGTACCCCAATAGTGACCCTCACTACTGGAGTCTGTGACAGAGAACGATTCTGTTGCAAGGGAGAATCGTCCACTGCTGTGACTTGGATGGGAGGTTTCACTGGGTTAAGAGGGATACCCATACTTTTAGCGAATTCAGTACTCATAAAATTATCCGCTGAACCGGAATCCACAAAAGCTTCAGTGGCTATAGACTTGTTCTCCCATGTAATCGTACAGGGAAGAAGCAATTTTTTCTCTTTAAGGGGTGAAAATTGTGTGCCTAGGGTGTCACCCCCCACTACTCCTAGGCAAACTCGTTTCCCGACTTGTTAGGGCAGTTCCGCACCCTATGCCCTGCTTCTGCACAGTATAGGCACAGTTGTTCCGTCATTCTCCGCCTTCGCTCCACCTGGGTCAGTTTTGATCGACCAATCTGCATTGGCTCGGGTGGAGGCAAGGTCGGAGAAGGTGAGACAGATGGAGATGGTGTTACTAGGGGTGCAGCGGAAGGTGCCGCATAAGATGTCACCCTGACACGGTGACTACCCCGAGTCTGCCTCTGATGGCGTAACCGACGGTCGATGCGAATGGCCGATGTGATGGCCTCATCGACCGTCTTGGGCTCGGGTAAGGTCAACATTAGGTCGGAGACCTCCTCCGACAACCCAGACAGAAAGTAATCCATCAGAGCGTAGGTGTCAAATCTGGCGGTAACTGACCACCTACGAAACTCTGCCGCATAATCCTCGACTGAGCCTCTGCCTTGTCGCAACAGTTTGAGCTTCCACTCAGAGGTTGCCGCCAGGTCAGGGTCATCGTATATCACTGCCATGGCCTTAAAAAATTCCTCTACCGAGGTCAGAGCTGTATCTGTGGGAGGCAGGTTGTATGCCCAGGACTGGGAATCACCAGTTAACAGGGTTTTAATAAAAATGACCCGTTGGGTCTCAGTCCCCGAGGATCGGGGTCTCAACTCGAAGTATGACAGCACTCTACTCTTAAAATTCCGGAAGTCAGACTTGTGGCTGGAAAATTTGTCTGGTACGGGCATCCGTATGTCATCACTAGGAGGGGATCGCACCGAATCAACTGACGTCTGAAGGGTTTGCACAGAGCCTGTTAGGGCATCAATTAAAGCTTTGTGCTGGCCCAGTGCTTGATGGATAGTATCCACCGAAGTGGCAAGCACAGTCAGAGGGTCAGCGCGTGCGTCCATCAGTTTATTGGTCTGGCGTTCTGTAACGATCGGTGAAGCCCAGAGAGGATCTGATTACCGGTGATCTGCAGTATCACAGGAAATACAGATGTATACCAGATTATACGTGATCTGCAGTATCACCGATAATCCGATATACTAACTAACCTCTGTTCACCTAAGTAGAGTGTAGTGTTTGGTGTAACAGTAACACTTGGAGGCCTAGGCCTCAGTGCAGCAAGGAGCACTGCACGGATTCCTTCTGCAGACCTGAGCTCTCTAAGATGGGAGGAGTCAGACTAACAGTAGGAAGGATTGTCTGAGAGTGACACTCAGGAGGAAATGTCACTAACAGGACGGGGAACCGCCTCCAATGGTGAGGTCGGTTCTCGAGGTCGGACAAGCCAGGTCATAACACACGGACAGATAAAGTACAGATACAGTAGGCAAAGGTGGAGTCTAGGTACAGGCAGGGTTTGGCAACGGGTATCAGAAATATTGAGGTACAAGATCAGAGTTCCGGAGGATAGTCAAACAGGCAAAGGGTCATAACAGATAATCACAATCAAACTAGTACTTTAAGCTATCAACAGAATCTAGCTTAGTGTAGGATTACAGCTCCAGCTGGTCCCGGCACACTAACGGATCTGACTACGGATCTGGGTGCTCCCACGTATTTGATCGCAACGCCAGACAAGGAGCAAGTGAACAGCCAGCAGTATATATACACAAGGACCTTTCCAGGACCTCCCTAATTGCTGGTCCAATGAGAGCAGTGTAAATTGTCAGCTGACCCAGCTGGTCAGCTGACTCCCTTCTGACTGTTATTTAAACTGTTATTTTAACTCTGAATCCAGGTGGACTATGAGTCCCAGCCACACCAGTACTGTTTAGCAAAGTCTCGAGTGTAGGAGCCGCCTCTGATGTGGATTCCGCTGTTACCAATGCGGATTCCGCCGTTACCAATGCAGATTCCGCCGCACTGCCTATGCGGCAAGCGGCGTTTTTTCCGCGTTGTGACGCCATGCTGGACGCGGAAACAGCCGCCTCACCTTGAGAGGTAGCGGCTTTTCCGCGTTTCATTACAGTTTTCCATGTTTCCTGTTTCATGCAAGTTATTCCAGATCCATTCCAGAGAAATTCAGTACCACCACCTTCTCCTGTTTTAGTTGATAATTCTGTAGAGTTCGAGGTAGAAACATTTTTAGATTTTAGGATGAATAGAAAGTCATTGTATTACCTCATAAAATGGATGTAACGATTGGTGTCAGCACGCAGAGAGAATCTGATTATTGGTGATCTGCAGAATCACCAAGAATACAGATATATACCTGATTATTGATGATCTGCAGAATCACCGACAATACAGATATATTGCTAACCTCTGGACACCTGAAGCGTGTAAGTGTTTGGTGTAACAGTAGTAATTGGACCACCGGGGTAGCAGGTGGTCCAATGAGTAGAGACAGACTCTACTGCAGTCAAGGACTCTAGGAGAAGGAGACCCTGACTGATTTTGCAGCAGTGCCCCCTCTGAGGAGCAGGAGGGCTGAGCACCCAAGGGGTGAGTGACAGCCAGAAAGGTCGGGCAGGCCGGGTCGGCAACACACAGACAGATAAAGTACAAAGAAAGGAAGCTGATTCGGTATCCAAGGCAAGCAAGGTTTGGCAACAGGTAATCAGAAATGCAAGGTACCGAATCAGAAAGCAGAGGGAAAGTCAGGAAAGCAATAAGTCATAACAGATATCAAACAATGCCTAGTCTGGGAGTGAGGTCCGTGGTCTCTACACCCTGGAACTAGTCTGATGTATAACAGAATGATAACACACGTTCCCTAGTCTGGGTGTGAGGTCCGTGGTCTCTACACCCTGGAACTAGTCTGATGTATAACAAAATGATAACACAGGTTCCCTAGTCTGGGTGTGAGGTCCGTGGTCTCTACACCCTGGAACTGGTCTAAGGAATAACACAGATGATACACAGTATTCCTAGTCTGGGGTGTGAGGTCCGTGGTCTCTACACCCTGGAACTGGTCTAAGGAATAACACAGATGATACACAGTATTCCTAGTCTGGGGTGTGAGGTCCGTTGTCTCTACACCCTGGAACTGGTCTAAAGAATAACACAGATGATACACAGTAAACTGGCTAAGTGTGGATTCCCAGGTCCACCTGGTTCAACCTCACTGAAGGATCTGACTAAGGTCTGAGTGCTAACACATAGGTATTCGCAACGCCAGACAACCAGCAACTGAACAGCAAGAGATATATATAGTAAAGCGCTCCACAGCGACGCCAAGCACCCATCAACTAATCACCTGCTGAGCTGGGATCAGCTGACCGCCTCGATCAGCTGACCCTTCTCCTATTGTCATAAAGAGCCTGTCTTGCGGCGCGCGTGCACGTAGCTCTCCATCTGTGTGCACTACTAGGTCCAGACAAACCAGAAACATGTTGCTGCGGGGAAACCGCAGCTCTGTGCGTGGATTCCGCCGCCTCACTGTCAGAACGCGCGGCGGTTTCTCCGCAATCCGTCACAAGTTGATAACGAAAATATATTAACGTTAAAAATCGTACCATAATTCAAAAATACAGCTTAACCCAACCCTGGATAAAGGAGGTTCCCCAGTATGCTCCTCTAGTTCAGGGGCCACGGTGCAGTTAAAACTTCTGCGTCCCCTATTGCTATGCCATTGCCTAGAACTACCATAAGACTTTTTTTTTATTTGTTTGTTGTTTTAAACTGTTGCATTTATATTAATTTATTATTGCAATTTAGTTTAATATTTTACCAAACAAAAATTAATTTGGTGAAGGTAATTACCAGCCTTCTAGTTAAGTTAATTATGGTTTTAATTTTGTAGTGTTCAGTACCTTACAATGCTAATGCGTTAGAACATTAAAACCTTGTTAGAATTTCAAAAGTGGCAAAAACAAATATTTCAGAGATGTGGTACTTTTTCTTTGAGGCCTCTTTTCCAAGGACAGATGAACTGTGTGCTCAGTGAGCAGTTACCAACAAAGTCCTCCCGCACCCAAGGCTGCGAACAAACCTACAAGATCCTAACTAAACTCTCCCCAGCAGAGTCTGTCAGCAGCTGTCCCTTAACTAATTACTGGAGGCAGACGAGTGAGTAAAACGACTGCAGAACCTTACCTTTTATAAGAGGGGGTGGGGCTCCAAGAGTGAGTGCAGTCTGATTGGTGACAATGTGCCTGTTGACTGTGATGTAGAGGGTCAAAGTTCTGCTCAATGGAGAATTATGGGGCGAATCGAACTTTCACAAAAGTTTGCCTTCGCAGGCGAACGCGAACCACCTAAAGTTTGCCTGGAACCGTTCACAGGTGAACCGTTCGGGACATCTCTACTTACCATCAGACACGCCTCCTTAGTTTGTGAGAGCCTCTCTGGCTCACGTGCGTGCATCTGGGCATACTGCGAATGCGCGCTTCCTGATTCACCCCTGCTGTGATGCTGGAGATGCCAGGAGGGGAAGATCCCCTACACAAGCGAGTCCCACCAGAGACACCGTGAGGGACATCACGGGACCTGCCATGAGAAGGTAAAGTTGTCACACCATCCCTCCCACCCCAGCCATCACACATTGATTGCTATTAGACTAAGAGGCACCCCAGGGCCCCCAACAACTTAATCTCTAGTTATGTGGCTAGCACTGACTGCCATGTATCTCCTTTTCTTATTTCTCTCTGCTTTAAAAACAATAGGGGAATGATAGCTGAGTGAGTTGTGCGGCCCCTCCTGCACTGAGCCCTTAGGCTGAAGCCTCTCTCGCCTCTGCCTTGGCCCAGCCCTGCTATTAACTGCCTGTGGAAAAGAGGCCTGAGAGCAGAAGATGTAAACTAAAAGAACAAAAGATATTTGCATGATTTCAGATTCCTTCATTGAAGTTTTAGATTCAAGAACATGGTGTTAATAATGCCACTACATGGTATATTTTCAATCCTTGAAAGGCAAATAATTACAAAAAAATGAAACAAAGCAAAACCAAGCACAGTATTCAAAATTTGGATAACTTAGAACAAATTAGCATTGAAAAATATTCAGAGTCTTCTGGCGGGCTCACTAGATTTACAAGCAAATATTCAACCATATTTTTTATATTTTTCATATTGTTCTTGCCTAGCACCTGTCTTATTTGGCTGAAGGCAATGGCTAACTCATATGGCTAACACATACATGGCTGGTCATGCCTTAAAGTGTCGCTAAGAACCTAGGAAATAATAAATGTTGCTTGCACGCTAGAGCAGCCTGAATGAATGTATGGTGATTGCAATCAGGAAGAAAAACATGCACACGGCTGAAGGTTTAATAGTTGAAAAAAAAATTCAGAACAAGTTGATGATATTTAACATTTCTCCCTTCTGTTTTCCTCTTTGACAATTTACGAGTATGCATATACTGACACCACTAACTTTCTGTTTGACCTTAATTTAGTGTCTTAGACATTCCACTAAAATGGTCTGACTAAAAGGATAAATGATCTATTATTTGCAAAATTCATTTATATTGCACTTTTTTCCTGGCAGGCTCAAAGAGCCAGAGCTGCAGCCACTAGGGTGCTCAGTAGGCACTAGCAGTGTTAGGGAGTCTAGCTCAAGGACTCCTTACTGACCAGTAGGGATGATCAATGACTAGAGATGGGCCGAACGGTTCACCCGCGAACGGTTCCAGGCGAACTTTGGGTGGTTTGCATTCGCCGGCAAACTTTTGCAGAAATTCGGTTCGCCCCCATAATGCTCCATTAGGGTCAAATTTGACCCTCTACATCACAGTCAGCAGGCACATTGTCGGCAATCAGACTACACTCACTCCTAGAGTCCCACCCCCCTTATAAAAGGCAAGGTTCTCCGGCCGTTTTACTCACTCGTCTGCCTATAGTAATTAGTGAAGTGACAGCTGCTGACAGAGTCTGCTAGGGAAAGCTTAGTTAGGCCCTTGTAGGCTTGTTAGCTTGCTCCTGGCTGATTGTTATTCCTTAATTAGCACCCCACAACAGCTGCTTCTTCCTCCCTTCCTCCTCCTGGATCTTGTCTTCCAGGGATTTGTAGGATGTCAAAAGCACGCTCACATACATTGGCCAGGAGTTAAACCCAGGTCAACTGCTTGGAGGGCAGCTATGCTCACCACTATACCACCAGATATATAGCTATTTTTTGACGTAATAGCTGGTGGCAGAGTGGCAGCAGAATTTAATTCTGTGTACCCTGGCAGTGGGAAACACAGACAGACAGCAGCAGCAGGAGGAATGGAGGAGTAGTGTGAGTGTGGCAGCAGGCAGGCAGCGTGACATAATAGCCCTGGTACCTAGCGGGTGATACCAGGGCTGTAAATAAACACAACAGGAGGTCCCAGACAGCGGTCGTGCAGCCCACATCGTGTCCAATACACAACTGGGACAACACAGTTTTCAACCCGGGCACCTCTGAAAAATTAAACCTTTTTTTTTTTTATGGTTTTTTGGTTTTGTTTGTAAAACAAATTACACAGATATATAGCTATTTTTTGACGTAGTAGCTGGTGGCAGAGTGGCAGCAGAATGTAATTCTGTGTACCCTGGCAGTGGGAAACACAGACAGACAGCAGCAGCAGCAGGAGGAATGGAGGAGTAGTGTGAGTGTGGCAGCAGGCAGGCAGCGTGACATAATAGCCCTGGTACCTAGCGGGTGATACCAGGGCTGTAAATAAACACAACAGGAGGTCCCAGACAGCGGTCGTGCAGCCCACATCGTGTCCAATACACAACTGGGACAACACAGTTTTCAACCCGGGCACCTCTGAAAAATTAAACCTTTTTTTTTTATGGTTTTTTGGTTTTGTTTGTAAAACAAATTACACAGATATATAGCTATTTTTTGACGTAATAGCTGGTGGCAGAGTGGCAGCAGAATTTAATTCTGTGTACCCTGGCAGTGGGAAACACAGACAGAGAGCAGCAGCAGCAGCAGGAGGAATGGAGGAGTAATGTGAGCAGCTATTGTTTGACGTAATAGCTGGTGGCAGAGTGGCAGCAGAATGTAATTCTGTGTACCCTGGCAGTGGGAAACACAGACAGACAGCAGCAGCAGCAGGAGGAATGGAGGAGTAGTGTGAGTGTGGCAGCAGGCAGGCAGCGTGACATAATAGCCCTGGTACCTAGCGGGTGATACCAGGGCTGTAAATAAACACAACAGGAGGTCCCAGACAGCGGTCGTGCAGCCCACATTGTGTCCAATACACAACTGGGACAACACAGTTTTCAACCCGGGCACCTCTGAAAAATTAAACCTTTTTTTTTTTATGGTTTTTTGGTTTTGTTTGTAAAACAAATTACACAGATATATAGCTATTTTTTGACGTAATAGCTGGTGGCAGAGTGGCAGCAGAATTTAATTCTGTGTACCCTGGCAGTGGGAAACACAGACAGAGAGCAGCAGCAGCAGCAGGAGGAATGGAGGAGTAATGTGAGCAGCTATTGTTTGACGTAATAGCTGGTGGCAGAGTGGCAGCAGAATGTAATTCTGTGTACCCTGGCAGTGGGAAACACAGACAGACAGCAGCAGCAGCAGGAGGAATGGAGGAGTAGTGTGAGTGTGGCAGCAGGCAGGCAGTGTGACATAATAGCCCTGGTACCTAGCGGGTGATACCAGGGCTGTAAATAAACACAACAGGAGGTCCCAGACAGCGGTCGTGCAGCCCACATCGTGTCCAATACACAACTGGGACAACACAGTTTTCAACCCGGGCACCTCTGAAAAATTAAACCTTTTTTTTTTTTTTATGGTTTTTTGGTTTTGTTTGTAAAACAAATTACACAGATATATAGCTATTTTTTGACGTAATAGCTGGTGGCAGAGTGGCAGCAGAATTTAATTCTGTGTACCCTGGCTGTGGGAAACACAGACAGACAGCAGCAGCAGCAGGAGGAATGGAGGAGTAGTGTGAGTGTGGCAGCAGGCAGGCAGCGTGACATAATAGCCCTGGTACCTAGCGGGTGATACCAGGGCTGTAAATAAACACAACAGGAGGTCCCAGACAGCGGTCGTGCAGCCCACATCGTGTCCAATACACAACTGGGACAACACAGTTTTCAACCCGGGCACCTCTGAAAAATTAAACCTTTTTTTTTATGGTTTTTTGGTTTTGTTTGTAAAACAAATTACACAGATATATAGCTATTTTTTGACGTAATAGCTGGTGGCAGAGTGGCAGCAGAATTTAATTCTGTGTACCCTGGCAGTGGGAAACACAGACAGAGAGCAGCAGCAGCAGCAGGAGGAATGGAGGAGTAATGTGAGCAGCTATTGTTTGACGTAATAGCTGGTGGCAGAGTGGCAGCAGAATGTAATTCTGTGTACCCTGGCAGTGGGAAACACAGACAGACAGCAGCAGCAGCAGTAGGGATTGGAGGAGTAGTGTGAGTGTGGCAGCAGGCAGGCAGCGTGACATAATAGCCCTGGTACCTAGCGGGTGATACCAGGGCTGTAAATAAACACAACAGGAGGTCCCAGACAGCGGTCATGCAGCCCACATCGTGTCCAATACACAACTGGGACAACACAGTTTTCAACCCGGGCACCTCTGAAAAATTAAACCTTTTTTTTTTTTATGGTTTTTTGGTTTTGTTTGTAAAACAAATTACACAGATATATAGCTATTTTTTGACGTAATAGCTGGTGGCAGAGTGGCAGCAGAATTTAATTCTGTGTACCCTGGCAGTGGGAAACACAGACCGACAGCAGCAGCAGCAGGAGGAATGGAGGAGTAATGTGAGCAGCTATTGTTTGACGTAATAGCTGGTGGCAGAGTGGCAGCAGAATGTAATTCTGTGTACCCTGGCAGTGGGAAACACAGACAGACAGCAGCAGCAGCAGGAGGAATGGAGGAGTAGTGTGAGTGTGGCAGCAGGCAGGCAGCGTGACATAATAGCCCTGGTACCTAGCGGGTGATACCAGGGCTGTAAATAAACACAACAGGAGGTCCCAGACAGCGGTCGTGCAGCCCACATCGTGTCCAATACACAACTGGGACAACACAGTTTTAAACCCGGGCACCTCTGAAAAATTAAACCTTTTTTTTTTTTATGTTTTTTTTGGTTTTGTTTGTAAAACAAATTACACAGATATATAGCTATTTTTTGACGTAATAGCTGGTGGCAGAGTGGCAGCAGAATTTAATTCTGTGTACCCTGGCAGTGGGAAACACAGACCGACAGCAGCAGCAGCAGGAGGAATGGAGGAGTAATGTGAGCAGCTATTGTTTGACGTAATAGCTGGTGGCAGAGTGGCAGCAGAATGTAATTCTGTGTACCCTGGCAGTGGGAAACACAGACAGACAGCAGCAGCAGCAGGAGGAATGGAGGACTAGTGTGAGTGTGGCAGCAGGCAGACAGCGTGACATAATAGCCCTGGTACCTAGCGGGTGATACCAGGGCTGTAAATAAACACAACAGGAGGTCCCAGACAGCGGTCGTGCAGCCCACATCGTGTCCAATACACAACTGGGACAACACAGTTTTCAACCCGGGCACCTCTGAAAAATTAAACCTTTTTTTTTTTTTTATGGTTTTTTGGTTTTGTTTGTAAAACAAATTACACAGATATATAGCTATTTTTTGACGTAATAGCTGGTGGCAGAGTGGCAGCAGAATTTAATTCTGTGTACCCTGGCAGTGGGAAACACAGACCGACAGCAGCAGCAGGAGGAATGGAGGAGTAGTGTGAGTGTGGCAGCAGGCAGGCAGCGTGACATAATAGCCCTGGTACCTAGCGGGTGATACCAGGGCTGTAAATAAACACAACAGGAGGTCCCAGACAGC
Organism: Hyperolius riggenbachi; assembly: GCF_040937935.1. Classification (NCBI taxonomy): domain Eukaryota; kingdom Metazoa; phylum Chordata; class Amphibia; order Anura; family Hyperoliidae; genus Hyperolius; species Hyperolius riggenbachi. Next base: position 328,584,673 of record NC_090650.1, read on the forward strand.
GGTCGTGCAGCCCACATCGTGTCCAATACACAACTGGGACAACACAGTTTTCAACCCGGGCACCTCTGAAAAATTAAACCTTTTTTTATTTTTTATGGTTTTTTTTGGTTTTGGTTTTACAACCAATTACACAGATATAGCTATTTTTTGACGTAATAGCTGGTGGTAGAGTGGCAGAAGAATGTCATTCTGTGTACCCTGGCAGTGGGAAACAGAGACAGACAGCAGCAGCAGCAGGAGGAATGGAGGAGTAGTGTGAGTGTGGCAGCAGGCAGGCAGCGTGACATAATAGCCCTGGTACCTAGCGGGTGATACCAGGGCTGTAAATAAACACAACAGGAGGTCCCAGACAGCGGTCGTGCAGCCCACATCGTGTCCAATACACAACTGGGACAACACAGTTTTCAACCCGGGCACCTCAGAAAAATTAAACCTTTTTTTTTTTTTTATGGTTTTGTAGTTTTGGTTTTACAACCAATTACACAGATATAGCTATTTTTTGACGTAATAGCTGGTGGCAGAGTGGCAGCAGAATGTAAATCTGTATACCCTGGCAGTGGGAAACACAGACAGACAGCAGAAGGGCAGTACACAGCAGCCCACTGTAGTTGTAAAATGTGTGGCTGCAGGCGACGTAATAGTTAAAGTGAACCAGGCTGGCTTAGTGAGCAGGAGCCAGAAGGTGTTAAGGGGTGGTAAGGCACATTAACGATGGTTCTAAGTTCCGGCAGCCAGTTCATGTCCCCCTCTCGCCGACAACAGGGGCCAGGAACTCGCCTTCCACCCACGCCTGGTTCATCTTGAGAAACGTTAGTCTGTCCACAGACTTGTGAGACAGACGTGAGCGTTTCTCGGTGACCACGCCACCAGCTGCACTGAAGCAGCGCTCGGACAGCACGCTGGAAGGGGGGCAGGACAGCACTTCCAGGGCGTACTGCGCCAGCTCGCTCCAGATCTCCAGGCTCTTGACCCAATACTCCATGGGATCAACAGGGGCATCGCTGTCAAGCCCGCTGTAGGACCCCATGTAGTCAGCCACCATGCGGGTCAGGCGCTGGCTGTGACCGGAGGAGGATGCTGCTGCATGCACCTCCTCTCTAGTCACTGCTGCCGGAGCCTCTACAGTCCTGTAGAGCTCGTGGCTGAGAGACAGCAGGTCTGTGGGGCGCTTGCTGCTGGATGCAGGCACCTGCTGCTGCCTCTGTGCTGGCTGCTGGACAGTGGGGGTGGAAGACAGTGGGGGTGGAAGGCGCTCAACAAGGGCCTGCTGCAAGCTCCTTATTTGTTGCGCTGGGTCTCCTCCTGCAGGCGGCAGGAACTGGCTCAACTTCCCCTTGAGGCGTGGGTCCAACATCATGCTGATCCAGATGTCCTCCCTCTGCTTCATCTGGATCACCCTGGGGTCCTTGCGCAGGCACGCCAGCATGTGCGCTGCCATTGGGAAGAGGCGGGCCACGTGTGCTGGCACATCGATGGCAGTGCTGTCCTCATCCTCCTCCTCTGCCTCGTCAGCCTCATCCTCTCTCCACCCCCGCACCAACTCAGCTGCGCTGTGCTGATCCCCCTCATCAGCAGCAAGGTCAGGGACCTCCACCAAGTCCTCCTCCTCCTCCCTCTCAGAGGTGGACTGTGCAGCTGCTTGCCGCTCCTGCTGGTCCAAGGCTGCCGCTCCCTGTTCCAGCAAAGCATCGAGGGCCCTGTTCAGCAGACAAACCAGGGGCACCCACTCGCAGACCATAGCATGGTCCCTGCTCACCATGTTAGTGGCCTGCAGAAAGGGAGCCAGCACTAAGCACACCTGCTGCATGTGCCTCCAGTCATCATCGGGGACGATGGACGGGATGTTGCTGGTCTTGTCCCTTCTCTGAGTGGCGGAAACAGTGGCCAGGGCAAGGTACTGGTTGACAGCGTGCTTCTGTTCAACCAGACGCTCCAACATCGCCAGGGTGGAGTTCCAGCGAGTCGGAACGTCAAGGATCAGCCCATGGCGTGGCAGCTCCAGCTCCTTTTGCACGTCTTCCAGGCTCGCACAGGCTGCAGCCGAGCGCCGGAAGTGACGCACAACGTTCCTTGCCGTTTCCAGCAGTTCGCCCATCCCCTGGTAGGTGCGCAAGAACTTTTGCACCACCAGGTTCAGCACGTGGGCAAGACAGGGGATGTGGGTCGGGTTTCCCCTGTCTATTGTGGCAACCAGATTGGCCCCATTGTCGGCCACCACCTCTCCGACTCTGAGGCCTCTGGGGGTCAGCCAAATCCTCTCCTGCTCCTGGAGTTTGGCCAACACATGGGTTGCCGTCAGCTTGGTCTTCCCAAGGCTGACCAAGTGCAGCAGCGCTTGGCAGTGGCGGGCCTTCACGCTGCTGCTGAGGCGGGGGGTTTGGCCAGGTGTGCCGGAGGATGGCAGAGGATCGGAGGAACCTGCTGCAGTTCCCCCGACCCTGCGGGGTGGCACCACCCACTGTGTTGCTGCTGCTGCTGTGCCCGCTGCTGCTCTCCCATCCTCACCCCCTTCCACCAAGCTGACCCAGTGGACAGTGAAGGACAGGTAGCGGCCTGTCCCAAAGCGGCTGCTCCAGGATTCCATGGTGACGTGGACCCTTTCACCAACCGCGTTCTCCAGCCCTCGCTCCACATTGGCCATCACAAAGCGGTGCAGTGCAGGAATGGCATTGCGGGCGAAGAAGTGTCTGCTGTGGAGCTGCCAGTCTGGGGCTGCGCAAGCAAGCAGCGCACGAATGTCGCTCCCCTCCTGCACGAGCGTGTACGCCAGGAGTTGGGAGCACATGGCCCGTGCCAGCAAGCCGTTCAGCTGCCGCACGCGACGGCTGCTGGGAGGCAGAGCCCTAACCACCCCCTGGAAGGACTCGCTCAAAAGGCTCTGGCGTGGCCTTTTGCTGGCACGGGAATCAGCAGACACAGCAGAGGAGGCCACTGAGGACTGGCTGCCAGAACAGGCCTCAGTGTCGGCAGCAGGAGTTGCAGAGGGGGAGGAGCAGTGCGTTTCCGCACTCCTGCTGGTGCTGCTGGAGGAGCAGGAGGGCGGGTGGCTGCTGTTGCTGCTGCTGCTGAAGGCTGTGCAGTGATGGGTGTGGTGCCACTGCCAGCACCAGATGCCTTCAGCCTCTGGAACTCCTCATGCTGGTGGAAATGTTTCGCAGCAAGGTGGTTGATGAGCGAGCTGGTGCTGAACTTTAAGGCGTCTGCACCTCTGCTCAACTTCCGCTGACAGTGGTTGCAAGTGGCGTACTTGCTGTCCACAGTGGGCATGGTGAAAAAGCGCCAGATTGGTGACAAAAACAACCCCCTACGGCATGGAACCGCTGCTGCCTGTCTCCCTGTGGTGGTTGGGGGGGGGGGCTTGGGTACGGCTGGTGGTGGTACTGGCAGATGCTGCTGCTGCTGCTGCTGAGCCTGAGACACCAGCAGGCTGGGGGACCTGCCTACTGCTGCCAATGCTTGCAATGATGCGCCTCCTTGCAAGGCCCACAAGCGCATCCTCCTCCTCCTCCTCAGAGCTGCTGATGACGACATCCCCTGGAGCTGGTGGCACCCAGTCTCTGTCTGTCACCGTGTCATCATCATCCTCCCCCTCCTGAAACATGTCCTGATGGGATGATGACCCCCCAAACTCCTCTCCTGATGCATGGATGGGCTGCTTGACTGTCGCCACAGTCTTGCTGTCCAATCCCTCATCCCCCAAAGTGCCCATCAGCATCTCCTCCTCAAGATCGGAAACAACAGCAGACAATTTACTCATGATGCCTGGGGTCAAAAGACTGCTGAATGACAGGTCGGCGAGTGACGGTGAACTGGCCTCCTCCCCAGGCCCTGCTGGGCGGCTGCTGCGAACAGGGGTGGTGGTGGTGGTGAGGGTGGAGGCCTCGGATGCAGAGCTGATGGCGGGCTGCTCATCCTCCGTCATCAGTTGCACCACAGTGTCTGCATCCTTTTCCTCAATGGGACGTTTCCGACCCGGCTGGAGGAAAATCGGAGCAGGTGCTACACGCTGCTGCTGCTGTGTCTCTGCAGCGTGAGTTGCAGATGCTCCTGCTGGGCGGCGCCCAAGGCGTCCACGGCCAGTGGCTATAGGAGGAATGTTAGCCACTGACGCTGCTGCTGCTGCTGCGGAACTGTGCATGGTGGCGCGGCCGCGCCCGCGGCTTGCCACAATGCTGCTCCCTCTCCTCCTGATTCCCTTGCTGCCCTTCCCCTTGCCCAAACCGCGCTGGCTGCCACTTCCAGACATCTTCGATGTTTTGGGCGTAAACACAAAAGTTTTTTAAAAGGGCGGGTGAAAAGTGGGGTACTTTAATGGAGTGGGTTGGTGGGCGAGGTGACTGAGTGAGTGTCTAGTACAGTAAGTAAGTAGTTACAGAGTCAGTAAGTACAACTAGAAGTTACAATAATCAGTAGTAATAATCACAAGGAAATAGAGTGTGTGTACACAGACAGTGAGTGAGTGCACGCACATGCAGGAGCTAGCCTATGAACAGTGACTGAGTGTCCCTACTAGTACAGTAAGTAGTAACAGTAAGTACAACCAGAAATTACAATAATCAATCAGTAATCAGAAGGAAATAGAGTGTGTGTACAGTACACAGACAGTGAGTGCACGCACACGCAGGAGCTTATAGCCTATGAACAGTGACAGTGAGTGTCCTAGTACAGTTACAGTATATAACTATTCAGAAGGAAATAGAGTGTGTGTACAGTACACAGACAGTGAGTGCACGCACACGCAGGAGCTAGTAGCCTATGAACAGTGACAGTGAGTGTCCTAGTACAGTTACAGTATATAACTATTCAGAAGGAAATAGAGTGTGTGTACAGTACACAGACAGTGAGTGCACGCACACGCAGGAGCTAGTAGCCTATGAACAGTGTCAGTGAGTGAGTGTCCTAGTACAGTTACAGAATATAACTATTCAGAAGGAAATAGAGTGTGTGTACAGTACACAGACAGTGAGTGCACGCACACGCAGGAGCTAGTAGCCTATGAACAGTGACAGTGAGTGTCCTAGTACAGTTACAGTATATAACTATTCAGAAGGAAATAGAGTGTGTGTACAGTACACAGACAGTGAGTGCACGCACACGCAGGAGCTAGTAGCCTATGAACAGTGACAGTGAGTGTCCTAGTACAGTTACAGTATATAACTATTCAGAAGGAAATAGAGTGTGTGTACACTACAGTACACAGACAGTGAGTGCACGCACACGCAGGAGCTAGTAGCCTATGAACAGTGTCAGTGAGTGAGTGTCCTAGTACAGTTACAGTATATAACTATTCAGAAGGAAATAGAGTGTGTGTGTACAGTACACAGACAGTGAGTGCACTGCACGCACACGCAGGAGCTAGTAGCCTATGAACAGTGACAGTGAGTGTCCTAGTACAGTTACAGTATATAACTATTCAGAAGGAAATAGAGTGTGTGTACACTACAGTACACAGACAGTGAGTGCACGCACACGCAGGAGCTAGTAGCCTATGAACAGTGTCAGTGAGTGAGTGTCCTAGTACAGTTACAGTATATAACTATTCAGAAGGAAATAGAGTGTGTGTGTACAGTACACAGACAGTGAGTGCACTGCACGCACACGCAGGAGCTAGTAGCCTATGAACAGTGACTGAGTGAGTGTCCTAGTACAGTTACAGTATATAACTACAATACAAAATACAATCAATCAGTACTAAAGGACAGCAGAAATACTGGTATAGATGAGAAATAAACAGAGGACAGGAGAGAACAGCTGCCCACACAGGCAAGGCCCTGAGGCCTAAAGCTGTAAGCCTGCAGCAGCTGTCTGAGTCTCTCTCTATGTAACACAAAAGCTACTAACTAAAATACAATGTCTATCTAACTAACAACAATATAGGTGTATATAGGAGGTGTATGTGAGCAAAAACGCTAGGTAAATGACCACAATAAAGCTCTTGCTAAGCCAACGCACAAAGGAGCAGATCTCTCTCTGTGCAAAGTCAGGCAAGGACGGAGAAACACAACATGGCGGCCGCTATTTATAGGGTAGGGGCTGGCCAGGGTCCCCCTCAGTGATTGGCTGCCGTCAGAGGGCCTGGGAGCCCTCTGATTGGCTCTAAGGACATCAATCTGGGCTATGACGCTATTCGAGCTCGGTATTCGAGCTCGAATAGCGCTGTTAGCTCGAATAGCGCGAATAGTGAATGGGCTATTCGAGTTCACTCGAATAGCCCATTCGAATAGCTCCAGCTATTCGGAGCTCGAATACCGAGCTCGAATAGCTGAAAAAGAGCTCGAATATTCGAGCTACTCGAATATTCGAGCTCTGCTGAGCACCACTGCCTGGAGGCAGACATGATTGAGTGAAATACACATCAGATGTCCCAGGCTAACATCTAGGTTTCACACAGACCCCTATTTTAGGACTCCCTCCACCCGCCTCCTTCCTCCCTTCACCCTCCAACCCTTCTACCGGAGGGAGGAGGGTCTCATCTGCCAGAGAATTATATTATTTCAAAAGCCAGTTTACATACCATAGCTGAGAATTGAACCCAGGTCTCACTGTGTGGTGGGCAAGTACCTTAACCGCTGTACCACAACAGTACTAACTGAAGCTGGCCTAGCATTTACCATTTATGCTCAACCCAAGAGAAAAATTAGACAAGATAGCAGCGTTAGGACGACTTGCCTAAGGTCTCCTACTGAATAGGTGCTGGCTTACTGAACAGACAGAGACGAGATTCAAACTCTGGTCTCCTGTGTCAGCGGCAGAGCCCTTAGCCATTACACCATGCAGCCACTGCTTACAGAGATGTAGCCAGACATGGCCTTGTATTTTGTGTTCAACAGTTGTCAAGAGAAAAATTAGACAAGATAGCAGTGTTAGGAAGACTTGCCTAAGGTCTCCTACTGAATAGGTGCTGGCTTACTGAACAGACAGAGACAAGATTCAAACTCTGGTCTTCTGTGTCAGAGGCAGAGCCATTAAACATTACACCATGCAGCCACTGCTTACAGAGATGTAGCCAGACATTGCCTTGTATTTTGTGTTCAACAGTTGTACAAAGAGAACCCCAAATAGCCAGGTAGATTCATATCTCTCTCTCTCTCTCTAGTAGGGATGGTCACCGCTTTCCGCGGAATTGTATTTTTGAGCATAAATGGATTGAGCATAAATGGTACATGCTAGGCTGGCTTCAGCATGTAGTGTTGGTGAGAGAGAGAGAGAGAGAGAGATGAATTTACCTGGCTATCTGGGGTTCTCTTTGGACAACTGTTGAACACAAAAGACAAGGCCATGCCCGGCTACATCTCTGTAAGCAGTGGCTGCATGGTGTAATGGTTAAGGGCTCTGCCTCTGACACAGGAGACCAGAGTTCGATTCTCTGCTCTGTCTGATCAGTAAGCCAGCACCTATTCAGTAGGAGACCTTAGGCAAGTCTTCCTAACACTGCTATCTTGTCTAATTTTTCTCTTGACAACTGTTGAACACAAAATACAAGGCCATGTCTGGCTACATCTCTGTAAGCAGTGGCTGCATGGTGTAATGGTTACGGGCTCTGCCTCAGACACAGGAGACCAGAGTTCAAATCTCCTCTCTGTCTGTTCAGTAAGCCAGCACCTATTCAGTAGGAGACCTTAGGCAAGTCGTCCTAACACTGCTATCTTGTCAAATTTTTCTCTTGACAACTGTTGAACACAAAATACAAGGCCATGTCTGGCTACATCTCTGTAAGCAGTGGCTGCATGGTGTAATGGCTAAGGGCTCTGACACAGGAGACCAGAGTTCGAATCTTGTCTCTGTCTGTTCAGTAAGCCAGCACCTATTCAGTAGGAGACCTTAGGCAAGTCTTCCTAACACTGCTATCTTGTCTAATTTTTCTCTTGACAACTGTTGAACACAAAATACAAGGCCATGTCTGGCTACATCTCTGTAAGCAGTGGCTGCACGGTGTAATGGTTAAGGGCTCTGCCTCTGACACAGGAGACCAGAGTTTGAATCTCCTCTCTGTCTGTTCAGTAAGCCAGCACCTATTCAGTAGGAGACCTTAGGCAAGTCTTCCTAACACTGCTATCTTTTCTAATTTTTCTCTTGACAACTGTTGAACACAAAATACAAGGCCATGTCTGGCTACATCTCTGTAAGCAGTGGCTGCATGGTGTAATGGTTAAGGGCTCTGCCTCAGACACAGGAGACCAGAGTTCAAATCTCCTCTCTGTCTGTTCAGTAAGCCAGCACCTATTTAGTAGGAGACCTTAGGCAAGTCGTCCTAACACTGCTATCTTGTCTAATTTTTCTCTTGACAACTGTTGAACACAAAATACAAGGCCATGTCTGGCTACATCTCTGTAAGCAGTGGCTGCATGGTGTAATGGCTAAGGGCTCTGCCTCTGACACAGGAGACCAGAGTTTGAATCTCGTCTCTGTCTGTTCAGTAAGCCAGCACCTATTCAGTAGGAGACCTTAGACAAGTCTTCTTAATGCTGCTATCTTGTCTCATTTTTCTCTTGAATTGAGCATAAATGGTAAATGCTAGGCCAGTTTCAGTTAGTACTGTTGTGGTACAGCGGTTAAGGCACTTGCCCACCACACAGTGAGACCTGGGTTCAATTCTCAGCTATGGTGTGTAAACTGGCTTTTGAAATAATATAATTCTCTTGCAGATGAGACCCTCGGGAGGAGGGAAAAGGGAAAAAGGGTGGAGGATGGAGGGAGCTCACAAGAGCCTAATTAAAATCTCCCTGTAACGATTGGTGTCAGCACGCAGAGAGAATCTGATTATTGGTGATCTGCAGTATCACCAAGAATGCAGATATATACCTGATTATTGATGATCTGCAGAATCACCGATAATACAGATATATTGCTAACCTCTGGACACCTTTTGGTATGTGAGTGTTTGGTGCAACAGTAGTACTTTGAGTAATGCACCTGCTGAGCAGGTGATAATAGACAGTAAAGAGACACTGCTCTGAGAGCACTGGAACCTTCCAGCAGCCTGAGACTCCTCAAGGGGTGGAGTCAGGCTGAAGATAGGGAAGGCCAGAGAGTGAGTGACACCTGAAGGTGGATGTCACTATCTGGTCTGGAGACTATATCTTAATAGGAGAGATAGCTCTCGAGGTCGGGCTCGCCAGGTCGGCAACACACTGACAGATAAGTACAAAGACAGAAGGCTGATTCGGTATCCAAGGCAAAGCAGGGTCTGGCAACAGAATATCAGATATGCGAGGTACCAAATCAGAAGACAGAGGAGTAGTCAGAAAAGCAATAAGTCATAACTAGAGTTGGGCCGAACGGTTCGCCTGCGAACGGTTCCATGCGAACTTCAGTGGTTCGCGTTCGCGTCCCGCAGGCAAACCTTTGCGGAAGTTCGGTTCGCCCCATAATGCACATGGAGGGTCAACTTTGACCCTCTACATCACAGTCAGCAGGCCCAGTGTAGCCAATTAGGCTACACTAGCCCCTGGAGCCCCACCCCCCCTTATATAAGGCAGGCAGCGGCGGCCATTACGGTCACTCGTGTGCTGCCTGCGTTAGTGAGAGTAGGGCGAGCTGCTGCAGACTGTCTCTCAGGGAAAGATTAGTTAGGCTTAACTTGTTCCTGTCTGGCTGCATACCTGTTCTGTGAACCCACCACTGCATACCTGTGCTGTGAACCCACCACTGCATACCTGTGCTGTGAACCCACCACTGCATACCTGTGCTGTGAACCCACCACTGCATACCTGTGCTGTGAACCCACCACTGCATACCTGTTCAGTGAACCCACCACTGCATACCTGTGCTGTGAACCCACCACTGCATACCTGTTCAGTGAACCTGCCACTGCATACCTGTTCTGTTCAGTGGACCCGCCACTGTATACCTGTTCATTGAACCCACCACTGCATACCTGTGCTGTGAACCCACCACTGCATACCTGTTCTGTGAACCCACCACTGCATACCTGTTCTGTGAACCCACCACTGCATACCTGTTCAGTGAACCTGCCACTGCATACCTGTTCTGTTCAGTGGACCCGCCACTGTATACCTGTTCATTGAACCCACCACTGCATACCTGTGCTGTGAACCCACCACTGCATACCTGTTCTGTGAACCCACCACTGCATACCTGTTGTGTTCAGTGAACCTGCCACTGCATACCTGTTCTGTGAACCCGCCACTGTATACCTATTCTGTTTAGTGAACCCGCCACTGTATACCTGTTCTGTTTAGTGAACCCACCACTGCATACCTGTTCTTTTCAGTGGACCCGCCACTGTATACCTGTTCAGTGAACCCGCCACTGCATACCTGTTCTGTTCAGTGGACCCGCCACTGTATACCTGTTCAGTGAACCCGCCACTGCATACCTGTTGTGTTCAGTGTACCTGCCACTGCATACCTGTTCTGTGAACCCGCCACTGTATACCTGTTCTGTTTAGTGAACCCGCCACTGTATACCTGTTCTGTTTAGTGAACCCGCCACTGCATACCTGTTCTGTTCAGTGGACCCGCCACTGTATACCTGTTCAGTGAACCCGCCACTGCATACCTGTTCTGTTCAGTGGACCCGCCACTGTATACCTGTTCAGTGAACCCGCCACTGCATACCTGTTGTGTTCAGTGAACCTGCCACTGCATACCTGTTCTGTGAACCCACCACTGTATACCTGTTCTGTTTAGTGAACCCGCCACTGTATACCTGTTCTGTTTAGTGAACCCGCCACTGCATACCTGTTCTGTTCAGTGGACCCGCCACTGTATACCTGTTCAGTGAACCCGCCACTGCATACCTGTTGTGTTCAGTGAACCTGCCACTGTATACCTGTTCAGTGAACCCGCCACTGCATACCTGTTGTGTTCAGTGAACCTGCCACTGCATACCTGTTGTGTTCAGTGAACCTGCCACTGCATACCTGTTCTGTGAACCCGCCACTGTATACCTGTTCTGTTCAGTGAACCCACCGCATCAGTGCGCATACCTGTGCAGTTAAGTGAACCCACCTACCTACGTGAGTGCACGCAGTGTGATATACCACTCCGTGCATACCCGATATGGACAAAACAGGTAGAGGAAGAGGTAGTGCCAGAGCCAGAGGAAGGCCACCCGGCAGGTCTGCGCGAGGTCGTGTAAATGTAATTTCGTGTGGACCTGGCCCACAGTACAGTGCTCGGAAGAAGGCACGTCCCATCACCTCCCAAGATTGTCAGGACGTGGTTGAGTATTTAGCGACACAGAACACCTCATCTTGCTCAGCCACCAGCGCTACTACTAGCACCACTTCCGCTGCATTTGACACTTCGCAAGAATTATTTAGTGTTGAAATCACTGGTGCACAGCCATTGTTGTTACAGCCAGATGAATTTTCACCAGCTCATATATTTGAGTTACCCGGCAACACTATGGATGTAACGTGTAAGGAGGATGAAGGACCTACTGATGGTGCATGTTTGGATTTTTCTGAGGCAAGCGAAGCTGGGCAGGATGATTACGATGATGACGATGATAGGGATCCTCTGTATGTTCCCAATAGAGGAGATGAAGAGGGGGACAGTTCAGAGGGGGAGTCAGAGAGTAGTAGGAGGAGAGAAGTTGCTGAAAGAAGCTGGGGCAGCTCTTCGTCAGAAACAGCTGGTGGCAGTGTCCGGCACCATGTATCGCCACCTATGTACAGCCAGCCAACTTGCCCTTCAGCATCAGCTGCTGAGGTCCCCATAGTGCCCACATCCCAGGGTGGCTCAGCGGTGTGCAAATTTTTTAATGTGTGTGCCTCAGATCGGACCAAAGCCATCTGTTCGCTCTGCCAACAAAAATTGAGCCGTGGAAAGGCCAACACTCACGTAGGGACAAGTGCCTTACGAAGGCACCTGGAGAAAAGGCACAAACAGCAATGGGATGGCCACCTGAGCAAAAGCAGCAGCAGCACACAAAAGCAAAGCCACCCTCCTTCTCCTCTTCCTCCTCCATCAGGTGCATTATCTGCTTGTGCCGCTTTCTCCCTTCCACCTTCACAGGCACCCTCCTCCACTCCGCCTCTGCCCTTGAGCGGTTCCTGCTCCTCTGCCCACAGCAGCAGTCAGGTGTCCGTGAAGGAAATGTTTGAGCGGAAGAAGCCAATTTCGGCCAGTCACCCCCTTTCCCGGCGTCTGACAGCTGGCGTGGCGGAACTGTTAGCTCGGCAGCTGTTACCATACCGGCTGGTGGACTCTGAGGCCTTCCGTAAATTTGTGGCCATCGGAACACCGCAGTGGAAGATGCCAGGCCACACTTATTTTTCGAGAAAGGCCATACCCCAACTGCACCGTGAAGTTGAGAGGCAAGTGGTGTCATCTCTTGCGAAGAGCGTTGGGTCAAGGGTACACCTGACCACGGATGCCTGGTCTGCCAAGCACGGGCAGGGCCGCTACATTACCTACACAGCCCATTGGGTGAACCTGGTGGTGAACGATGGCAAGCAGGGCGCAGCGGACCAAATTGTGACACCTCCACGGCTTGCAGGCAGGCCTCCTGCCACCTCCTCTCCTCCTGCTACATGCTCTTCGCTGTCCTCCTCCTCCTTGGCTGAGTGGCAGTTCTCCTCTCCAGCTACACAGCCCCAGCTCCGCAGGGCCTATGCTGCATGCCAGGTAAGACGGTGTCACGCCATCTTAGACATGTCTTGTCTCAAAGCGGAGAGTCACACTGGAGCAGCTTTCCTGGCTGCTCTTAAGAAACAGGTGGATGAGTGGCTGACCCCGCACCACCTGGAGATAGGCAACGTGGTGTGCGACAACGGCAGCAATCTGCTTGCCGCTTTGCATATGGGGAAGCTGACACACATACCCTGCATGGCACATGTCATGAATCTAGTGGTTCAAAGATTTGTGGCAAAGTACCCTGGCTTAGCGAATGTCCTGAAGCAGGCCAGGAAGTTCTGTGGGCATTTGAGGCGGTCTTACACAGCCATGGCACGCTTTGCGGAAATTCAGCGCAAAAACAACATGCCGGTGAGACGCCTCATTTGCGATAGCCTGACTCGCTGGAACTCGACCCTGCTCATGTTCTCCCGCCTGCTAGAACAGAAGAAAGCCGTGACCCACTACCTCTACAACTACAGTAGAATGAAACAGTCTGGGAAGATGGGGATGTTCTGGCCCGACAACTGGACACTGATGGAAAATGCATGCAGGCTCATGCGGCCATTTGAGGAGGTGACCAACCTGGTGAGCCGCAGTGAGGGCACCATTAGCGACTTAATTCCCTACGCTTACTTCTTGGAGCGTGCTGTGCGTAGAGTGGTGGATGAAGCTGTGAATGAGCGTGACCAGGAATCGTTACGGCAGGAACAGGCATGGGACCAATTTTCATCAGACCCAGCTGTTTCCTCAACACCTGCGGCAGCACAGAGGGGGGAGGAGGAGGAAGAAGAGAAGTCGTGTGCAGAAGACGAGTCAGACTCAGAGGATGATGAGCAAGGTGTTTCTTTGGGGGAGGAGGAGGAGGAGGAGGGGACAGCGGCAGGAGAACAACCTCAGCAGGCATCGCAAGGGGCTTGTGCTGCTCAACCTTCCCGTGGTATTGTTCGCGGCTGGGGGGAGGAGGTTGACTTACCTGACGTCACTGAGGAAGAGCAAGAGGAGATGGAGGGTACTGGATCCGACTTTGTGCAGATGTCGTCTTTTATGCTGTCCTGCCTGTTGAGGGACCCCCGTATAAAAAACCTCAAGGGGAATGACCTGTACTGGGTGGCCACACTACTAGACCCTCGGTACAGGCACAAAGTGGCGGACCTGTTACCAACTCACCGGAAGGTGGAAAGGATGCAGCACATGCAGAACCAGCTGTCAACTATGCTTTACAATGCCTTTAAGGGTGATGTGACGGCACAACGCCAGCAAGGTACCACTGCCACTAATCCTCCTCCCGTGTCCACGCAGTCAAAGACAGGACGCTCCAGCGATCTCATGGTGATGTCGGACATGCGGACGTTCTTTAGTCCAACGCCTCGCCGTAGCCCTTCCGGATCCACCCTCCACCAACGCCTGGAACGGCAGGTAGCTGACTACCTGGCCTTAAGTGTGGATGTAGACACTGCTGTGAACAGCGATGAGGAACCCTTGAACTACTGGGTGCGCAGGCTTGACCTGTGGCCAGAGCTGTCCCAATTTGCCATCCAACTTCTCTCCTGCCCTGCCGCAAGCGTCCTGTCAGAAAGGACCTTCAGCGCAGCTGGAGGCATTGTCACAGAGAAGAGAAGTCGCCTAAGTCACAAAAGTGTTAAGTACCTCACCTTTATCAAAATGAATGAGGCATGGATCCCGGAGGGCTGCTGCCCGCCCCAAGACTAAGTCAGTCCCCGCACACACAGCATCTTTGCCTGCACGCCGTGTGACTGGCTGCCTGGCCTGCCCCAAGAAGACTAAGTCGCTCCCAGTCCCTCCACACAGCATGTCTGCCTGCAGGCCGCTTGACTACCTTCTCCGCCACCACCAACAGGGTCCGGGATTGCTGAATTTTTTAGGCCGCTGCTAGCAGCGGCCGCTGTAATAATTTTTCTGGTGCGTGTACATGACTGCCTAATTATTCTGGCTGCACTGCGGGCAGCTGCAACAACAAAAGAAAAGGCATGTACATGCGCCCATTCCCCTTCGTGATCATTACCTTGCCGTGGTGAAGGGGCTTGCGTATCACAATGAAGCAATGACCGGCGCCTAGATGAGTGTCTCGGGGGGCACACCCACGATAATAAGGTCGTTGCCTCATTGTGGTCAGACCAAATTTGATCAGCTGGACAGTCACTGTTCTATCATTCAGCTACATCAGCCAGGTGACCATATGGGCTGTAAAGCCACCAAAACCTGCACTCTCGCCATGATGCGCACCAGTCCAGCACGGCCGTCACTACACAAACAGCTGTTTGCGGTGCGTTACACGGTGAGTTTGGTGTGTCAGTGTGAAGCAGTACCTTAATTACACTACCTGATTGATGTATACACATGCAAGATGTTTGAAAGCACTTTAGGCCTGTCATTTAGCATTCAATGTGATTTCTGCCCTTAAAACGCTGCTTTGCGTCAAATCCAGATTTTTCCCCGGGACTTTTGGCATGTATCCCACTCCGCCATGCCCCCCTCCAGGTGTTAGACCCCTTGAAACATCTTTTCCATCACTTTTGTGGCCAGCATAATTGTTTTTTTTTCAAAGTTCGCATCCCCATTGAAGTCTATTGCGGTTCGCGAACTTTAACGCGAACCGAACCTTCCGCGGAAGTTCGCGAACCAGGTTCGCGAACCTAAAATCGGAGGTTCGGCCCAACTCTAGTCATAAAAGATATCAAACAATGCCTAGTCTGGGTGCGAGGTCCGTGGTCTCAGCACCCTGGAACTAGTCTGATGAATAACACAGATGGTAATAAAGTTCCCTAGTCTGGGTACGAGTTCCGTGGTCTCAGCACCCTGGAACTAGTCTGAAGAATAACACAGATGGTAATACAGTTCCCTAAGCTGGGTGTGAGGTCCTTGGTCTCTACACCCTGGAACTAGTCTGGAGTATAACACAAATGATAATACAGTTCCCTAATCTGGGTGTGAGGTCCATGGTCTCTACACCCTGGAACTAGTCTGAGCATAAACAGAATAACAGTTCAAGTAATCTGGCTAAGTGTGAATTCCCAGGTCCACCTGGTTCAAACACACTGTAGGATCTGACTGAGGTCTGAGTGCTTCCACGTAGTGATCGCAACGGCAGACAACTAGCAACTGGCCAGCAGAAACTATATATGGAGTAGTGCTCTCCAGCACCACCCCTAATTGCTCAACCAATAGTATCCTGCTCAGGAGTCAGCTGATCGGCGTGGTCAGCTGACTCTCCCTGCCTAGTATAAGAATTCTGCCTCTCAGCGCGCGCGCGTGTATTGCTAAGCCTGTGTGCACTAACAGACCCAGCCACACCAGACACACGCTGCCACGTGCAAACCGCCGCGCTGGTCGCGGAACCAGCCGCCTGACTGTTGTTGCATGCGACGGCTTTTCTGCGTTCTGCCCTGCCACTAGACACACGCTTCCGTGTGCAAACCGCCGCGCTGGACGCAGAATCAGCCGCCTCCTCAGTAGCACACGCGGCGGCTTTTCCCGCATCTCTCACAGTACCCCCCCCAAGGAGTGGACTCTGGACATCTCCTGCCCGGCTTCTCAGGATGTAAGTCATGAAACTCCTTTGTCAACTCCTCTGCGTGCATGCGACATTCTGGCACCCAAGTTCTCTCCTCAATGCCATACCCCTTCCAATGCACGAAATACTGCACGGAATTCTGCACAAGCCGGGAGTCTAGAATCTTCTCACTTTCATATTCAGGTTGGTCATCAATCAACCCAGGGGGGGGGAGCGGAATCCACGTGCAAGGACACATGGAACAATCTCACACCTCGCATGCTGGTGGGGAGATCAATGGCATAAGTGACATCATTGATTTTCCTGCTCACAGGAAACAGACCCACAAATCTGGGACCTAACTTGGGAGACAGTTGCCTCAGAGCCAAATGTCGTGTAGACACCCAGACTAAGTCGCCTGGAAAGAATTCCCATTCTATGGAACGTCTTTTATCAGCTTGTTTCTTCTGACTCTGGAAAACCCTCCTCAGATTTCTTTCTACCATTCCCCAAGTCTGCTTCAAGGACCTCTGCCAATCTTTCAGGGCTGGAAACGGAGCGGCAGCCACTGGTAATGGGGTGAACTTAGGTGACCTTCCTGTTACCACCTGGAATGGAGAAAAACCTGAGGAGGAGCTCTTCAAGTTGTTGTGTGCAAATTCTGCAAATGGCAGGAATTTGACCCAGTCAGTTTGAACATCTGCCACATAACATCTCAGAAACTGTTCCAGAGACTGATTGGTTCTCTCGGTCTGGCCATTGGTCTGTGGGTGGTAGCCTGATGAAAAAGATAACTCCATGTCTAACTGATGGCAGAATGCCCTCCAAAATTTTGAAACAAATTGGACTCCCCGATCTGACACTATATTTTCCGGAGTACCATGCAGCCGGAAAATATGTTGGATGAAGAGATCAGCCAATTCCTGGGCCGAGGGGAGTCCTTTCAGGGGGACAAAATGGGCCATCTTGCTGAAACGATCGACTACCACCCAAATGACCGTCATGCCCTCAGACCTGGGGAGTTCGCCCACAAAATCCATGGACAGATGTGTCCATGGTTCACTCGGGACTGGTAATGATTGCAATGTCCCAACAGGTGCCTGACGGGAGGGTTTGCTTCTGGCACACACTGCACATTCTCTTACATACTCTTTGCAGTCAGTTGCCAATGATGGCCACCAGGCACATCTTGCTATTAGGTCCTGAGTTCTGGTGGCCCCAGGATGCCCAGCATTCTTGTGGGAATGAAACAACTGCAGTATTTGTAGATGAAAAGGCAGTGGTACAAACATGACCCCTTCAGGCTTTCCCTCAGGTACATCCTGTTGGAACGGACTCAATGTTTTTGTCCAGTCCCTCCAGGTCTCAGTGGCGGCCAGAAACACTTTTTGCGGCAGAATGGTTTCTGGGTCTGAGGGCTTTGCTGTCTCGGGCTCAAAACATCTGGACAAAGCATCAGCTTTGATGTTCTTACTACCCGGGGTATACGTGATTACAAATCGGAATCTCGAGAAGAACAATGACCACCGAGCCTGTCGGGGGCTAAGTCTCTTAGCGCCCTCAATGTACTCCAAATTTTTGTGGTCAGTATAGACAGTAATGGTATGTTCTGCACCCTCTAGCCAATGTCGCCATTCCTCAAAGGCCAACTTAATGACTAGAAGTTCCATATTGCCTATATCGTAGTTTTTCCCTGCGGGCAAAAAACCTACGTGAAAAATAGGCACAGGGGTGTAACTTTCCCTGCAACCCAGAACGCTGAGACAGCACAGCCCCTACCCCTACCTCCAAGGCATCTACCTCTACGATAAAGGGGAAGGTGGTGTCGACATGTCTCAAAATGGGTGCAGTACAGAACAATTTCTTGAGAGTGGAGAAAGCAGCATGGGCCTCAGGGGACCAGTGGTGAGTATCTGCCCCTTTCTTTGTGAGACTGGTGAGAGGTGAGATCACCGTTGAGTACCCCTTTATGAACCTTCTATAGTAGTTAGCGAACCCCAGGAACCTCTGGAGAGCCTTCAGTCCCACAGGTTGAGGCCACTCTAAAACAGCTGAAACTTTTCCAGGGTCCATGGAGAGGCCAGAGGTTGAAATTATGTACCCCAGAAAGGCAACAGAGGTTACCTCGAAAATGCATTTCTCCAGCTTGGCGTACAGCATGTTTTGTCTCAACTTCCGTAACACAAACTTAACATGATCTCTGTGCTCTGAGAGGTTGGACGAGAAAATTAGTATGTCGTCTAAGTATACCAGGACGAATTTGCCCAACACCTCTCTAAAGACCTTGTTAATCAGCTCTTGAAAGACGGCCGGGGCACTACACAACCTGAAGGGCATCACCAGGTACTCGTAATGCCCGTCGGGTGTGTTAAAGGCCGTCTTCCATTCATCACCGTCCCTAATTCGCACAAGGTTGTAAGCACCCCTTAAATCCAGTTTTGAAAAAATCTTAGCATCGGTGACTTGAGTAAACAAATCGTCTACTAATGGCAAAGGATAGCAATTCTTTACTGTAATTTTATTAAAGCCCTGATAATCAATGCAAGGCTGGAGGCCTCCATCTTTCTTTTTCACAAAAAAGAATCCTGCCCCGGCCGGAGATCGAGAAGGGCGAATAAAACCTTTAGCTAAGTTTTCTCAGATGTATTCCTGCATGGCCAATTTCTCTGGCCCAGATAAGTTATAGAGATGACCTCTAGGGGGCATACAACCAGACCTGAGATCAATGGGGCAATCAAAGGGATGGTGTGGAGGAAGTTTATCTGCTGACTTGGGACAGAACACGTCTGCAAATTCTGAATATTGATCTGGCAATCCCTCCATGTGAATCTTGGTTTTACCAAAGGTTACTTTCGCAAGACAATGATGATAGCAATGGGCAGACCAGCTTGTTAGCTGACCCGTAGCCCAATTGATCTGAGGCGACTGAATTTGTAACCATGGCATGCCAAGAATGATCGTGGAGGTTGCCATTCGTAACACAAAAAATGATAAACTTTCTTTATGCAACACCCCTATTGTGACCCCCAAGTCTGGGGTCTAAGAAAGAGAGTGATTACTTTGCAGAGGAGAATCATCCACCGCAGTGACCCGAATCTGTTGTTTTAGTGGGAAGATCGGAATCCCCAATCTCTTGGCAAATTCATAATCCATAAAATTAGCTGCTGAGCCAGAATCTATGAAGGCCTCAGTAGTCTCTGTCTTATCTTGCCAGGATATAGTGCAAGGGAGAAGAAAACGTTTGTCATTGAGAGGTAATGACTGCGCGCCTAGGGTATTACCTCCGACTACACCTAGGCGGCAGCGTTTCCCGACTTCTTGGGACAATTCTGTACCTTATGACCCCCTCTGCACAGTAAAGACAGAGCTGCTCTGTTTCCCTGCGTCTCCGTTCCACCTGAGACAATCTCGACCGACCACTCTGCATTGGTTCCGGTGGGGGTGAATCAGGTGGAGATGGAGCAGAAGGAGACGCTGCGTAGGACAAGTACCTCACATTGTTCCTACCCCGGGTCTGTCTTTGGTATCATAAACGACGATCAATTCTGATGGCCGATGAAATGGCTTCATCGATGGATTTGGGCTCAGGATGGCCCAACATTAGATCAGAAACTGCGTCTGACAACCCTGATAAGAAACAGTCTAAAAGAGCAAATGAGTCCCATCGAGCTGACACTGTCCACTTTCTAAACTCCGCAGCATAGTTCTCTACCGGACCTTTACCCTGCCGCAGCAACTTGAGCTTCCGCTCAGCGGTCGAGGCAATGTCCGGGTCATCGTAAATTATAGCCATAGCTTTAAAAAATTCCTCTACCGAGGTCAGGGCCTTATCCCCCGTGGGAAGACTATACGCCCAAGTCTGGGAATCCCCTGACAATAGAGTCTTAATGAAGGTTACTCTCTGTGCCATGGTTCCTGAGGAATTAGGTCTTAACTCAAAGTATGATAACACTCTGTTTCTAAAATTCCGGAAGTCAGATCTGTGACCAGAAAACCTTTCAGGTACAGGCATACGTATGTCTGTGCTAGGAGGAGATCGCACGGTATCCACGGCCGTCTGATAAACTTGTACAGTCCCAGACAAAACGTTGAATTGAGTCTGGTGACTGTCCAGTACTCGGGTGTAATTTTCCACCGTAGTGGTGAGTACATCGAGACGGCTGCGGAGTGCGTCCATTTGGGTTTGGTCTGCCCTTCTGTAACGATTGGTGTCAGCACGCAGAGAGAATCTGATTATTGGTGATCTGCAGTATCACCAAGAATGCAGATATACACCTGATTATTGATGATCTGCAGAATCACCGATAATACAGATATATTGCTAACCTCTGGAAACCTTTTGGTATGTGAGTGTTTGGTGCAACAGTAGTACTTTGAGTAATGCACCTGCTGAGCAGGTGATAATAGACAGTAAAGAGACACTGCTCTGAGAGCACAGGAACCTTCCAGCAGCCTGAGACTCCTCAAGGGGTGGAGTCAGGCTGAAGATAGGGAAGGCCAGAGAGTGAGTGACACCTGAAGGTGGATGTCACTATCTGGTCTGGAGACTATATCTTAATAGGAGAGATAGCTCTCGAGGTCTGGCTCGCCAGGTCGGCAACACACTGACAGATAAGTACAAGGCAAAGCAGGGTCTGGCAACAGAATATCAGATATGCGAGGTACCGAATCAGAAGACAGAGGAGTAGTCAGAAAAGCAATAAGTCATAACAGATATCAAACAATGCCTAGTCTGGGTGCGAGGTCCGTGGTCTCAGCACCCTGGAACTAGTCTGAAGAATAACACAGATGGTAATACAGTTCCCTAAGCTGGGTGTGAGGTCCTTGGTCTCTACACCCTGGAACTAGTCTGAGCATAAACAGAATAACAGTTCAAGTAATCTGGCTAAGTGTGAATTCCCAGGTCCACCTGGTTCAAACACACTGTAGGATCTGACTGAGGTCTGAGTGCTTCCACGTAGTGATCGCAACAGCAGACAACTAGCAACTGGCCAGCAGAAACTATATATGGAGTAGTGCTCTCCAGCACCACCCCTAATTGCTCAACCAATAGTATCCTGCTCAGGAGTCAGCTGATCAGAGTGGTCAGCTGACTCTCCCTGCCTAGTATAAGAATTCTGCCTCTCAGCGCGCCCGCGTGTATTCCTAAGTCTATGTGCACTAACAGACCCAGCCACACCAGACACACGCTGCCATGTGCAAACCACCGCACTGGACCGCCAGCTGCCTGACTTTTGTTGCATGCGGCGGCTTTTCCACATTCCGCCCTGCCACTAGACACACGCTTCCGTGTGCAAACCGCCGCGCTGGACGCGGAATCAGCCGCCTCCTCAGTAGCACACGCGACGGCTTTTTCGCGATCTCTCACACTCCCTACCAGAGTGTGTAGCAGCTGTCCCTTAACTAATTAGTGTAGGCAGACAAGTGAGTCAAATGGTATAAGGCAGGGGCGTCTGAGTCACTAGGCAACTATAAATTTTTGCCTATGGCGCCGTGGGTCTAAGTGGGCGCCTTCTCGCCAAGTCGCCGCTCTGTGCGTTTGTTTAATTTTTTTTTTCTTCTTTCAGCCAGCCAGGTCGGCGCCGGCTGTGACAGGCAGCTCAGCCTGTGCCCGGCGCCGCCTACTGGTCCGCCCCCTTCCTCTCCTGAGTCTCTGAGCAAGCAGCACGCACATTAGTTCATATGTGCGGTGCCGCCGCCTACTGGTCCGCCCCCTCTCCCCGCCCCCTCTCCCTCTCTGTGCAGACTAGCGTGCGGCCTCAGCACGCTAGTTCGTTTACACGTCGGCGCCGCCCCTAACTCCGCCCCCCGCCTGTCACACATGTTGCGACGCAGGGACCAGTCACCAGTGCTACCACCGGCTGGCTACACCTGACTGCGCAGTGTGCGCACAAACTATCAGAGGCAACACACCTCACAGTGAGTGCCAAGATCTGCAGATCTGCTGCTCATGATGATTTTTTTATATGCATCCGGATTCCTGGCTAGCCCTGATTCCGAGGGGCACCTGTCGCTATCTAACCTGGGGGGGTCCCTGTCACTATCTAACCTGGGGGGGTCCCTGTCACTATCTAACCTGGGGGGGTCCCTGTCGCTATCTAACCTGGGGGGGTCCCTGTCACTATCTAACCTGGGGGGGTCCCTGTCACTATCTAACCTGGGGGGGTCCCTGTCACTATCTAACCTGGGGGTCGCTGTCTCTAACCTGGGGGGTCACTGTCTCTATCTAACCTGGGGGTCCCTGTCACTATCTAACCTGGGGGGTCCCTGTCACTATCTAACCTGGGGGTTGCTGTCTCTAACCTGGGGGTCGCTGTCACTATCTAACCTGGGGGTCGCTGTCACTATCTAACCTGGGGGGTCCCTGTCACTATCTAACCTGGGGGTTGCTGTCTCTAACCTGGGGGTCGCTGTCACTATCTAACCTGGGGGTCGCTGTCTCTAACCTGGGGGTCGCTGTCACTATCTAACCTGGGGGTCGCTGTCACTATCTAACCTGGGGGTCGCTGTCTCTATCTAACCTGGGGGTCCCTGTCACTATCTAACCTGGGGGGGTCCCTGTCACTATCTAACCTGGGGGGGTCCCTGTCACTATCTAACCTGGGGGTCGCTGTCTCTAACCTGGGGGTCGCTGTCACTATCTAACCTGGGGGTCGCTGTCACTATCTAACCTGGGGGTCGCTGTCTCTATCTAACCTGGGGGTCCCTGTCACTATCTAACCTGGGGGGGTCCCTGTCACTATCTAACCTGGGGGGGTCCCTGTCACTATCTAACCTGGGGGTCGCTGTCTCTATCTAACCTGGGGGTCCCTGTCACTATCTAACCTGGGGGGTCCCTGTCACTATCTAACCTGGGGGTTGCTGTCTCTAACCTGGGGGTCGCTGTCACTATCTAACCTGGGGGTCGCTGTCACTATCTAACCTGGGGGTCGCTGTCACTATCTAACCTGGGGGTCGCTGTCTCTAACCTGGGGGTCGCTGTCACTATCTAACCTGGGGGTCGCTGTCACTATCTAACCTGGGGGTCGCTGTCTCTATCTAACCTGGGGGTCCCTGTCACTATCTAACCTGGGGTTGTCCCTGTCACTATCTAACCTGGGGGGGTCCCTGTCACTATCTAACCTGGGGGTCGCTGTCTCTAACCTGGGGGGTCCCTGTCACTATCTAACCTGGGGGGTCCCTGTCACTATCTAACCTGGGGGTCGCTGTCATTATCTAACCTGGGGGTCGCTGTCACTATCTAATCTGGGGGTCGCTGTCACTATCTAACCTGGGGGTCTCTGTCTCTAACCTGGGGGTCGCTGTCACTATCTAACCTGGGGGTCGCTGTCACTATCTAACCGGGGGGTCGCTGTCACTATCTAACCGGGGGGTCGCTGTCACTATCTAACCGGGGGGTCCCTGTCACTATCTAAACTGGGGGTCCCTGTCACTATCTAAACTGGGGGTTCATGTCACTACACACACTGGGGGTCGCCAGTCACTAACTGAACTGGGAGCTCCTGTCACTACCTGAACTGGGGGGCACCTGTCACTACCTAAACTGGGGGCTCCTGTCACTACCTAAACTGGGGGGCACCTGTCACTACATACACTGGGGGCTCCTGTCACTACCTAAACTGGGGGGTACCTGTCACTACCTAAACTGGGGGGCTCCTGGCACTACCTAAACTAGGGGGCACCTCTCACTACCTAAACTATCTAGGCCAACCAGCCCAGAATCACTGGCAAAAAGGCCACAGCATCACCACCAGTCAGGCCAGCATTTACTTCAACCAGCCAGCCCAGCCACAGCTTCGCCGCCAGCCAGCCCAGCCACAGCATCACCGCCAGTCAGGCCACAGCAGGCCTTCTAGCCCACACATCATCCCCAATCCAGACAAAAATAGTATTGCCAGCCAGGCACAGCAGCCAGTAGAGGAGAATTCAGAAGCCAGGTGAGAGGTGTCTACCATATTAAGGGGGCATTCTGCCCATTTATGTGAAATGCTGTCTATTTATGTGCCTCATGACTGCTGAATTTGTCTTGTTGGGGGCCTCATGGTTACTGGATTTGTCTTGTTGGTGGCCTCATGATTGCTGAATTTGTCTTGTTGGGGGCCTCATGATTTGTTGGGGGCCTTAAGATTGCTGAATTTGTCTTGCTCGGGGCCTCATGATTGCTGAATTTGTCTTGTTGGGGGCCTCATGATTTATTGGGGGCCTCAAGATTGCTGAATTTGTCTTGTTGGTGGCCTCATGATTGCTGAATTTGTCTTGTTGGGGGCCTCATGACTTGTTGAGGGCCTCAAGATTGCTGAATTTGTCTTGTTGGGGGCCTCATGATTGCTAACTGCGAGACTATGGGAAAAGCAGAATCATCATCATATGAGACAATAGCATTAAACCTACTTTTTTTTAGCTTTTTAAAACAGAAAATAAAACTGGGGGGTTCTAAAAAAAATACATTTTTCAGGAGTAGGATGGATGAAATTGTTTATCTTCACAGTTTATTTTCAACTTGGATTTTCCATAATGTTCATGTATGAGTTAAAATGTTTGTATTTAGTTTAAATTGCTGTTGGCACTTTGCGATTGATAAGTGACTTTTCGCCACCACTGTCCTAATCTAATGTCCCACCATTGCTAAGTTCATGTAAACTTGTCTCCACCCGTGACCACACCCACATTTTGGTCTATGACCACACACATTTTTCGCGCAACGAAGCCCCAATTATTGGGGGGGGGGGGGGTGGTGACTGTGGATAATCAGCACCGGGTGCCAAATACCCTAGGTACGCCACTGCCTCATAGTGAGTGGCGTGCCCCCTCTTGATATTATATGCCCCACTCTCCCCTGGCTGGCCCTAAGATTTGAGTGTGGAGGGGGGGGGGGGGGGGCGCCACAGGTTTTCTTGCCTGGAGTGACAAAGTGGCTAGAAACACCCCTGGTATAAGGACCTTGCTTGGAGGAGGGCGGGCCTCCAGCATTGAGAGCAGTGTGTTTGGCAATACTGTGTCTGCTGACTGTGATGTAGAGGGTCAAAGTTTTGCTTCATAGAGCATTATAGGGCGAATCGAACTTCCGGGAAAGTTCGTGTTTGGTAGGCGAACGCGAACCACCAAAGTTCGCCTGGAACCGTTCGGGACATCTCTAATAGTGAGTCTAGCCAACCTTACAGAAAAGGAAGTGCTGAGATTTGAACCCAGGTTGCATGTGTCAGAGAAAGAGCCCTTAACCAGTACATCCAGCAAGACTACCAGATGCCCTTATCTTGTATTTTCTTTGAGTTTTGTGAAGCTGTAACCTGTGCTATTTCTTAACAAAAGCAGATATTTATACCTTTGTTCTAAAGCTCTCCTCCTACATTTTTTTGCGGTACGCATTGTTTCAACACAGCTAAATTTAAGCATGATTAAAATCACCATAAAGCAGTTTCCTTCAAATTCTTTCAGTTTCCAATTGATCAAGCGGGCTCAAAGAGTCTATGCTACAGTTTTTAAAGTTTGGTTAATCATTCTTCCTGTTGCCAATCTGCACCCACGCAATTTAATAATGATCTCATGTAAAAGACCTTACATTCTTTCAAGAGTGCTAAGGTCTTGGCAACGCTTTTCAAAGAGCAAAGTTTATATCACTGAAAATAGATTAAATGTTTTATAATGTCTGTAGTCTCTGTATATGTCCTTTCTTTCTTCTCCTGCATGGATTTTATTGTAATGCTTACAAGTCCTATTGAAGTTTTTATTATGTTACTAGCCGTTTAAGGCTCCCTGCACACTGCAAATCCGTTTTCCGTTTCCGATTCCGTTTCCGTTTCCGATTCCGTTTCCGATTTTCCCTGAATACATTCAACAGAAAAACGGATCAAAAAACGCAGCATGCAGTAAAGATTAAAAATCTGAATTGGAATCGGATGTAAAAACAGATTAAAAAGCGGAATCGGAATCGGAAATGTATGCAGTGTGCAAGAGGCCTAAAAACGAGCTCTAGTTCCTCCACTGCCGGGCGCCCGCCCGCTCACACGGTCGGCCGTCTCCTGCATAGTCCTTCATCCTGTCTCAACGACTGTGTCGGTGAAGGACATGCATAGTAGCGTAAAAGCATTGACACAGGGACAGGACTCAGGGACACTTGTATTTTATATATAGAGATACGGCAGAATTAATATTTCAGTACAACTTAATTTTATACACAGAAATAAAGCAATTAGTACAATTTTAATCTATTATATACATTTTACATATTTCTCATTCAAAATTCACAGCTTTGAAGTTATCCAAATCTAACAAGTAGACCATGGCCTGATATGCCAATAGGATATTTAAATAGGATTTCTATAGGATAGTTAATGAATCCTACCATACACAACAAACTCAATTTTAAAAGATTTCAGTATAAACCTATTGACCATCAATTAAACATTGTGATACAACACTATTAGTTATGTACCCCCACTGCTTCCATTTATTATTTATCACACAGATATTTATTCTTGTTTGAACAAGACAAGGCCATGATTTGAACCCAGGTCGACCATGTCAGAGGCAAAGCCCTTAAGCCTTACCCTATCCCGAACTCTGACTGATAATTTGCATTAAATGGCAAGTCAACCAATCAGGTATGTCAGAGCAAACAATAACTGGAATATTCAAAAAAGTTGCTGAGTATGCCAGAAATTGATCTGAAAACTTGATGCATGTATAGCCAGCTTTTGTGATCTTTTTCTTTGGTACTGCTGTAGTGAGTGAGTAACAAGTGCACAGGATTCCAAAGCTGGATCCTGCATGAGCCATATATTTCCCCCATACTTGCTTAAAAGACAACTGAAGTGGGAGGGATTTGGAAGCTGCCATATTTATTTCCTTTTAAGCAATACCAGTTGAATGACCATCCTGCTGATCCTCTGCCTCTAATACTTTTAGCCATAGACCCTGAACAAGCATGCAGCAGATCAGTTGATCAGATCAGATGACAAGATTAGCTGCATTCTTGTTTCCTGTGTTATTCAGACACTACTGCAACCAAACAGATCAGCGGGACTGCCAGGCAACTGATATTGTTTAAAAGGAAATAAATACAGCAGCCTCCATATCCTTCTCAGTTACATAGTTACATAGTGTAGTTCATTTGTCATTCAGGTTTAGAACCCAAACCTCCAGTGTCAGAGGTAAAGCAATTTACCACAACACTAGGTGATAGATGGGTAGCCCTTCCCATTCCACCTCAAAGACTTACAGACAGCTCTAGCCAATCAGACCACTGGCTAATCAGAGGTTAACCTCACCTGCAGGCGTGGCTATCCATTTCACTGAGCTCTGGGAAGGAAGAGGAAGTAATTCAGGTGTGTTGCTGCTGAGCTATGGAGACATGCTGCCAGACTGTGTGCAAGGCTTCTGGTTGGATTTCCCAGTATTGCAGGGGAAGGTAACTCTCTCGCTCAAGGGAAAAGCCCTTAGGTGTGTCAGTAGTTGGACTGAGTACAAGATTGTATGCAAAGACCTTAATGTTTTCGCTTGCTGAAGAAAGGCTGGATATTTGTTTGATTTGCAAAGTTGAAAATGCATATTTTTGTTTGCTGAAGGAAGGTGCATTGTTTCTGTTAGTATTCTGGTGGTAGCCTCCTATCTATCTATCTATCTATCTATCTATCTATCTATCTATCTCCATGCTTTTCCCAGCCTTTTGTAAGCACTTGTGATTTGAAAAGCTCTTGCTAATGTAATGCTATGGGCTTGATTCACAAAGCCGTGCTAACCGACTTAGCACCTTTTGGGCGTGATAAGCAGGGTGCTAAGTCGGCTAGCACCGTTTTGTGAATCACATTGCGCGTGATGTGATTCACAAAACTTCTACGTTAAAGTCACACCCCATGCGACCTTATAGACGCATCGGGTGCGCCGTTTCAGTCGCCCTGCGATGCGATGTTTTGCACGCACCGCGCTGTGTGGGACTTTGAGCGCGAGTTCATTTTTACAAGCCTAAACTCAGTTTAGGCGTGAGGAGGGGCTTTTCACAAGCGTGCTAACAGTTTTAGCACTGCTTTGTGAATCGCACCCTATGTGTGTGATGCCACTTGAAGGATGGGAATTTTTAAAAATCCCCCATAGCATTACATTATCAAGAGCTATTCAAATCAGTAGTGCTTACAAAAGACTGCTAGTGGGTCCCTCCCCAGCCTGTCTGATTGCAATCATACAAAATTCAATGTGATTTTACATGCGATTCAGTTTTTGATGTGATTGAAAAAAGTCCTGCATGCTATTTTTTTTTTGTTTGTTTGTTTTTTTGTTCCTTTCTGCATTTTTCTTCTCTTGTTGCCAGCATCCAGTGAAAATTCACATTCTAAATTGGAATTTTAATTTGCAGTGTAAAAGAAGCCTTACTGTGATTTTTTTTATGCAAGGGAGCGTATGTTTAAAAATGCAAACGCATTGCATTTGATCATTGGATCAAAATGTATTTGCAGTGTGTCTCCGGCCGAAGGGCCCATTCACACTAGAGCATTTTTCCGGCAAGTTTGGCAAAATACTCAAGCGCTAGAGCTTTTTAAAGCGCTAGTGCAATAATAACCTATGGGCCCGTTCTCACTTATGCAATTTTCTCAAATCACCGACAATTAACGCAAATCGCCAAACACAAACCTGTACCCTGCACCATTTTCAGGTGATTTCCTGGTGATCGCATTTCAGTGCTATAAAGAAGTGTTAAACACGATCGCTAAAAAATCACCAAATGTGCATACCAATTTTTTTGGCGTTAAATACAAAAAATCACCAGAGCAAAACACTAGCAAAAGCGTTAGTGTTTTGTGATGTGCAAGTGTGAATGGGCCCTTAGTGCTGCTTTACAAATTCAGGTTTAAGCCTTATTTGTTTCGAACATTATAGACTTGAGTGCAGAAATCCAAATATTTGCAAACCTTCCAGTGTAAAGTGATGCACTGACCGCTTTTACCACCTCCATGTAGTATGAGGGCCAGCAGATTTTGAATACTAAAACTCGGTACACACAAGATAAATCTTTAAAAAATGAAAGATCAATGATATTCTGCAGATAATTATTGTTTAAAAAAAAACAAAAAAAAAACAAAAAAAAAACACAAAACTCCTCCAAAGATTGCAATGAAATATATTTGTCTCTCAATCTTTCAGATCCATCACAGTGGATCTGATCTGCAGACGATCGTTCATTAAACAAGGTGTGTATGAGACCCGCAGATGTTTCTTAACTTTTGTGCGCACAGGCATGCATGAAAAAGAGGGAAGTAAATAGACTATGGGCTTGATTCACAAAGCGGCCGATGCTAACCTAGTTACCACACCTAAAAGACTTTGGGCGTGACAAGTAGGGTGCTAACTATGTTAGCACCGTTTTGACAATAAGATCGCGCACAAAGTCCCACTTTAACATTGCATCCGATGCCACTATAAGGTCGCATAGGGTGCGACTTTAAAGTCGCACCCTATGCGACCTTATAGGGGCATTGAATGCGATGTTTATTTTATCATGCCTAAACTGGGTTTAGGTGTGAAGGGGGGCTTTTCACAAGCGTGCTAACAGTTAGCACTGCTTTGTGAATCAAGCCCAATGAAGGCATTTTGCAGACACTGATCTATTGCATGTGTACAGAAGATTTACAAAGATCAGTCTTTCAAGCCTCCCTGACAAACGTATGCAAGGGCCGGAGCGATTTCCTTTTTTCTTTTTTTTTTCTTTTTTTTTTCTTTGTTAATGTTAATGGATAGGACAAATTCCACTGGAGCAATTGCCATTACCAAAATCGCACACAGAGGACATGCAGAATTTTTAGCGTTTAGGCTGGTTTCACAGTGGGACGTTACAGGCGCACGTTAGAGCAGCCTGTAACGCAGCCCACCGCACAGTAATGAAAAATCAATGGGGCTGTTCACAGTGCGGACGTTGCGTTACATTGTAACGCTGCGTCACAAGACAACGTACTGCATGTAGTACTTTGGACGCGGCTGAGCCGCGTTAGACTGCTTGCACATGCTCAGTAATGTTGGGGAGGAGCGGAGAGCGGCCAGGCACATGGCTAATTAATATGCACTGCACGTTATGACGTGCAGTGTTTACTTCCTGGAGCAGCCGCTCTGTGCGGCGATTGGCCGGCGGGACCACGTGATGCCGCATGCGCACAAGAGTGCGCATCACTGACGCCAGAGTGAGCTGCACAACGCGGCTCACTCTGACGTCCAGATCCAGCACCACCAGGCGTTGAGTTAGGGGGACGTTATGCGACCTTAACGCCCCCTCTAACGCAACGTCCTGGTGTGAAATTAGCCTTAATGTTAGCATTTCTGCAATGTAAAGTATATAAACGCTGGCGTTATCGCTCTTCAAAACCTACACAGAGCGATTTGCTAGCATTTTTAAATTACTGCACACTATAAAAAATGACAATTGAAAGGACCAATCAGAATTAAAATCGCAACACAATCGCTGGCAAAAAGCTTACACTTTTTAAAATCGCTACCAAAATCGCCAGAAAACGCTCATGTAATTGCTTACAAAACGCTCATTAAAAACGCTAGAAATTTCGATTAGCGATAGCGCTTTGTAGTGGGTTTCAGGCCTGACAGATTCATTTCTAAGTTAGGCCTGGTGCACACCAAAACCTGCTAGCAGATCCGCAAAATGCTAGCAGATTTTGAAACGCTTTTTCTTATTTTTCTGTATCGTTTCACCTAGCATTTTGCGGTTTTGTGAAGCGTTTTTGATGTAGTAGATTTCATATATTGTTACAGTAAAGCTGTTACTGAACAGCTTCTGTAACAAAAACGCCTGCAAAACCGCTCTGAACTGTTGTCTTTCAGAGAGGTTTGCGTTTTTCCTATACTTTACATTGGAGGCAGAAACGCCTCCGCAATCCAAAAAATGTCTCACCCCGGGAGTATGCGTTTCAGCAAAACGTCTCCCGCTCTGGTGTGAATCACCCCATTGAGATACATTGACCAAGCATATCCGCAGCTGCAAGCGGCTGCAAAAACGCCGAAAAACCCGCTCGGTGTGCACCAGCCCATAGCAAATATTTTTATCTGGTGGGTGTTTTCAGCTTGATAGAATAAACTGAGTAGGTATGCTCTCATACTACATGGAGGTGATTAAAAATGGGCTTAGATCTTAAATTTTCCAAAGACTTTTCACTCATGTGTACCTAGCATCAGGCCTCTTTCACAGTAGGACGTTGCGTTTTGATGCGACTTTAAAGTCTCAACGCAAATTACAATGCAACTTAATGCCTCATTATCGTTGCATACAGTAGAGCGTACAGTCAATGAAAAGTATGCTTCCAAGTCATTACTGAGCATGTGCAAACAGTCCAACGCAGCTAATAACGTGTATAACGCACAGCATGCAGCACTTTCTAATAATGCTACACGTTACACACAAACGCAACGTGTGCACTGTGAATATCGCACCGACTCAGTATTGCTGTGTGTTAGTCTGCATTGAAATATTTTCTAACATGCGACTTCAACGTCGCACTGTGAAAGAGGCCCTATGCTACGTACACACATGCGACAACGATCGTTCGTTATGAACGACGAACGAACTTTTAATTGAAGAAAGAACGACCTAAGTAAAGTTAGTTTTAAAAGGTGTGTAATGATCTGATCGTTAAAACGAACGTTACATCACATAAAGCAACTATTGCGCTTGCGCATAAAAATGAAAAGTTCCATGTAGAAATAGTGAAATGCGCATGTCAAGCCTAGTACGAACGACCGTTTCCAACGATGTGCTACTTTTGCAAACGATCGTCGTTGGGAAAAATCCGCCAAGCTAGATAGTTCGTTTTGAACGATCTAGCTCGTCCGTCCTTAGACTTAATAGTCGTTAGCTGCTTTTTTTCAAACGATCGTCGTTCGAAATGATCGGGGAACGATCGTTTCAAACGACTATAGTCGCATGTGTGTACGCACCTTTAGACTCGTTTGTATTTTTTCCCTCTATAAAAAAATACATCTGTTAGACAATCATGCATGTTTGTATGAGAAGCAGACATTTCAATGATTCACTATTTATTTATTTATTTATTTTACATCTAATTACCACTTCATGATTATAGGTAGCTCTGGTTTATTTTGCATGGCACAACAGGGAGCATGTTGAATGGGAAAGATGCTCTTAATAAAACTGAAATAAGACCCATCTAATTATAATTCCATGAATAATAAAATATGCACTCTTCATAAGATCTACACTAGTCCTATGCAGATCTGTACAGAATGTGAAGCATATTATAGTTAAGATTTTTTTTTTTTTTTTAGAATGAGAAAGGTTACACTTTATTTAAACTTAGATACTTTAAGAAATATGCACTAATGTAAAATATAAAGTTGCTATATACAAACTCTCATTTCTAAGGATTCAGTATAGAAAATGAGACTGAACACTAGCACATACAGTATGAATTGTATGTGATATTTATATTTTACATTTCACTGTTAGTGTGTGAATATCACAAAGGGTTAGATGCAGACTTAAAACCTGAAGACATTAGCATGATGTTTTGCTGCAAGCCAAGTAATAACTCATTTTCAGTAAAATGTCATTTTTCTAGTAGAAAACATTGCTCATACTCACATGCACATAGGCAGAAATGCAATAATCTGGAGGTTTTTTTATTTTTTTATTACGAACAATTGTCTTTATTTTACCGCTCAGTACAGAGTGTTTTGCAAATGTGCTGACTTTCATTGCATTTCAATTTCAATTTTAACTGCAACAATCCTATTATTTACACAATACACACTGCTTCTACTACATATATATTATGAAAACATGAGTTTTCAATCGAATACTTCATTTTATCTGGTACAAATAGTATATTTAGTATTTAGGAATCCATCTAGTGTTTGCTGTTATTACTTTTATAGGTCTGTATTCTTATTCTGCTGAGTGGAAAATGTTTCCATGGTTTGTATTGCTTTTTAATGAAATATTTTAGTGTTCAACAAAGCAGAAGATATGCTTTTATTTCTATATAAGAACTTAATACATGATAGAGATGTCCTGAAATAGAATTTGCATTAAGTACTGTAGTTACATTTAAATGTGTCACTAATATGTCTAAAACAGATAAATAGAGCTGAATAACAAAATGTGGTGCAACCTTAGGAAGGTTGCCGGACTATGCCAAAATGCTCTGGTCCATTCATGGCCGGTTGAAGACTTTTTGCAGCCTGAGGCAAACTTGTGAGGATGCGCACCCCCCACTCCCCCCCCCCCCCCCACCCCCTCGATTTGGTATGTTTGCACAGCACCCGACAATTGCTGTGCAAGTCAAATGAAACACTGCTGCTCTCCTGACTCCTCACACAGCACGACAATCTGCTTTTCCCCAATGATGGCCTCTTCACCTCGCTCTCCTCTTGCCTCCAGTGGTGCTCGGATACCCCTTTTTATTATTCGAGTTTGGTCGAATTTGAATAGTAAATTATTCGAGTTTGGTCGAATATTCGAGTCGAATATTTTTTACTATTCGATTCGACCTCGGACTTCGAGCTCACTATTCGAGTCGGTATTCGAGCTCATTATTCGAGCTGACTATTCGAATTGGCCTTAAATAGCTTCCAACACTTGTTTTGAGGGTGAATGATGCAAGAAACATCTTTTTTTCCAAGTAACAACAGCAAGTGATTATGTGGGGATGTTCCTTTAAAAAAAAAAAAGGGTAGAAAGAGAAGTTGTGTCCAAAATTCTGTTCAGTAGTGTATATACTTTCGTACACTTTTTGTATCTTTTATAGCTTCTTCTTCTTCTTCTTCTTCTTCTTCTTTTTCTTCTTCTCTTTCTTCTCTTTCTTCTCTTTCTTCTCCTTCTTCTTCTTCTTCTTCTTTTTCTTCTTTTTCTTCTTCTCTTTCTTCTCTTTCTTCTCTTTCTTCTCCTTCTTCTTCTTCTTCTTTTTCTTCTTCTCTTTCTTCTCCTTCTTCTTTTTCTTCTTCTCTTTCTTCTCTTTCTTCTCTTTCTTCTCTTTCTTCTCTTTCTTCTCTTTCTTCTCTTTCTTCTCTTTCTTCTCTTTCTTCTCTTTCTTCTCTTTCTTCTCTTTCTTCTCTCTCTTCTCTCTCTTCTCTTTCTTCTCTCTCTTCTCTTTCTTCTCTCTCTTCTCTTTCTTCTCTCTCTTCTCTTTCTTCTCTCTCTTCTCTCTCTTCTCTTTCTTCTCTCTCTTCTCTCTCTTCTCTTTCTTCTCTTTCTTCTCTTCTCTCTCTTCTCTTTCTTCTCTTCTCTCTCTTCTCTTTCTTCTCTTCTCTTTCTTCTCTTTCTTCTCTTTCTTCTCTCTCTTCTCTTTCTTCTCTTCTCTTTCTTCTCTTTCTTCTCTCTCTTCTCTTTCTTCTCTTCTCTTTCTTCTCTTTCTTCTCTCTCTTTCTTCTCTCTCTTCTCTTTCTTCTCTTCTCTCTCTTCTCTTTCTTCTCTTCTCTTTCTTCTCTTTCTTCTCTTTCTTCTCTTTCTTCTCTTTCTTCTCTTTCTTCTCTTTCTTCTCTTTCTTCTCTTTCTTCTCTTTCTTCTCTTTCTTCTCTTTCTTCTCTTTCTTCTCTTTCTTCTCTTTCTTCTCTTTCTTCTCTTTCTTCTCTTTCTTCTCTTTCTTCTCTTTCTTCTCTTTCTTCTCTTTCTTCTCTTTCTTCTCTTTCTTCTCTTTCTTCTCTTTCTTCTCTTTCTTCTCTTTCTTCCTTCTTTTTCTATATCTTCTTTTTCTATATCTTCTTTTTCTATATCTTTTTTTCTATATCTTCTTTTTCTTCTTCTTTTTTCTATATCGTCTTTTTCTTCTTCTTTTTTCTATATCGTCTTTTTCTTCTTCTTTTTTCTATATCGTCTTTTTCTTCTTCTTTTTTCTATATCGTCTTTTTCTTCTTCACTTATTTCTCTTTTATTTTTTTTAAAGAAATGCAGCTATTTTTGAGCGTAATAAATAGCTGGTGGAGCACGCATGTTGGAAGCGCCATTGTATGTGCTCCCTGGCAGTGGAAACACACAGACAGCAGGAGGTAAATTCAGCAGCAGGAGGAGGAGGATGAGTGTGTGGCAGCAGGCAGTCAATGAGGCAGGCAGCGTGACCTAATAGCCCTGGTACCTAGCGGTGATACCAGGGCGTAAATAAACACAACAGGAGGTCCCAGACAGCGGTCGTGCAGCCCACATCATGTCCAATACACAACTGGGACAACACCGTTTTCAACCCGGGCACCTCAGAAAAATTAAACCTTTTTTTTTTTAATGTTTTTTTTTGTTTTGTTTTTATAGCAAATTACACAGATATAGCTATTGTTTGACGTAATAGCTGGTGGCAGAGTGGCAGCAGAAGGTAAAATCTGTGTACCCTGGCAGTGGGAAACACAGACAGCAGCAGCAGCAGGCGGAATGGAGGAGTAGTGTGAGTGTGGCAGCAGGTAGGTAGGCAGCGTGACATAATAGCCCTGGTACCTAGCGTTGATACCAGGGCTGTAAATAAACACAACAGGAGGTCCCAGACAGCGGTCGTGCAGCCCACATCGTGTCCAATACACAACTGGGACAACACAGTTTTCAACCCGGGCACCTCAAAAAAATTAAAAATTGTTTATTTTTTTAATGGTTTACTTTTTTTTTTTTTTTTTTTTTTTTACAGCAAATTACACAGATATAGCTAGCTATTGTTGGACGTAATAGCTGGTGGCAGAGCGGCAGCAGAAGGTAAATCTGTGTACCCTGGCAGTGGGAAACACAGACAGACAGACAGCAGAAGGGCAGTACACAGCAGCCCACTGTAGATGTAAAATGTGTGGCTGCAGGCGACGTAATAGTCAAAGTGAACCAGGCTGGCTTAGTGAGCAGGAGCCAGGAGGTGGTAAAGGGTGGTAAGGCACATTAACCATGGTTCTTCCGGCAGCCAGTTCATGTCCCCCTCTCGCCGACAACAGGGGCCAGGAACTCGCCTGCCACCCCCGCCTGGTTCATCTTGAGAAACGTCAGTCTGTCCACAGACTTGTGAGACAGACGTGAGCGTTTCTCGGTGACCACGCCACCAGCTGCACTGAAGCAGCGCTCGGACAGCATGCTGGAAGGGGGGCAGGACAGCACTTCCAGGGCGTACTGCGCCAGCTCGCTCCAGATCTCCAGGCGCTTGACCCAATACTTCTTGGGATCAACAGGGGCATCGCTGTCAAGCCCGCTGTAGGACCCCATGTAGTCAGCCACCATGCGGGTCAGGCGCTGGCTGTGACCGGAGGAGGATGCTGCTGCATGCACCTCCTCTCTAGTCACTGCTGCCAGAGCCTCTACAGTCCTGTAGAGCTCGTTGCTGAGAGACAGCAGGTCTGTGGGGCGCTTGCTGCTGGATGCAGGCACCTGCTGCTGCCTCTGTGCTGGCTGGACAGTGGGGGTGGAAGGCTGGGGAAAGGCTTCCTCCAAGCGCTCAACAAGGGCATACTGCAAGCTCCTTATTTGTTGTGCTGGCTCTCCTCCTGCAGGCAGCAGGAACTGGCTCAACTTCCCCTTGAGGCGCGGGTCCAACATCATGCTGATCCAGATGTCCTCCCTCTGCTTCATCTGGATCACCCTGGGGTCCTTGCGCAGGCACGTCAGCATGTGCGCTGCCATTGGGAAGAGGCGGGCCACGTGTGCTGGCACATCGACGGCAGTGCTGTCCTCATCCTCCTCCTCTGCCTCCTCAGCCTCATCCTCTCTCCACCCCCGCACCAACTCAGCTGCGCTGTGCTGATCCCCCTCATCAGCAGCAAGGTCAGGGACCTCCACCAAGTCCTCCTCCTCCTCCCCCTCGGAGGTGGACTGTGCAGCTGCATGCCGCTCCTGCTGGGCCAAGGCTGCCGCTCCCTGTTCCAGCAAAGCATCGAGGGCCCTGTTCAGCAGACAAACCAGGGGCACCCACTCGCAGACCATAGCATGGTCCCTGCTCACCATGTTAGTGGCCTGCATAAAGGGAGCCAGCACTAAGCACACCTGCTGCATGTGCCTCCAGTCGTCATCGGGGATGATGGACAGGATGTTGCTGGTCTTGTCCCTTTTCTGAGCGGCGGAAACAGTGGCCAGGGCAAGGTACTGGTTGACAGCGTGCTTCTGTTCAACCAGACGCTCCAACATCGCCAGGGTGGAGTTCCAGCGAGTTGGAACATCAAGGATCAGCCGATGGCGTGGCAGCTCCAGCTCCTTTTGCACATCTTCCAGGCTCGCACAGGCTGCAGCCGAGCGCCGGAAGTGACGCACAACATTCCTTGCCGTTTCCAGCAGTTCGCCCATCCCCTGGTAGGTGCACAAGAACTTCTGCACCACCAGGTTCAGCACATGGGCAAGACAGGGGATGTGGGTCAGGTTTCCCCTGTCAATTGCGGCAACCAGATTGGCCCCATTGTCGGCCACCACCTCTCCGACTCTGAGGCCTCTGGGGGTCAGCCAAATCCTCTCTTGCTCCTGGAGTTTGGCCAACACATGGGTTGCCGTCAGTTTGGTCTTCCCAAGGCTGACCAACTGCAGCAGCGCTTGGCAGTGGCGGGCCTTCACGCTGCTGCTGAGGCGGGGGGTTTGGCCAGGTGTGCCGGAGGATGGCAGAGGATCGGAAGAACCTGCTGCAGTTCCCCTGACCCTGCGGGGTGGCACCACCCACTGTGTTGCTGCTGCTGCTGTGCCCGCTGCTGCTCTCCCACCCTCACCCCCTTCCACCAAGCTGACCCAGTGGACAGTGAAGGACAGGTAGCGGCCTGTCCCGAAGCGGCTGCTCCAGGAGTCTATGGTGACGTGGACCCTTTCACCAACCGCGTGCTCCAGCCCTCGCTCCACTTTGGACATCACAAAGCGGTGCAGTGCAGGAATGGCCTTGCGGGCAAAGTAGTGTCTGCTGGGGAGCTGCCAGTCTGGGGCTGCACAAGCAAGCAACGCACGCATGTTGCTCCCCTCCTGCACGAGCATGTACAGCAGGAGTTGGGAGCACATGGCCCGTGCCAGCAAGCCGTTCAGCTGACGCACGCGATGGCTGTTGGGAGGCAGAGCCCTAACCACCCCCTGAAAGGACTCGCTCAAAAGGCTCTGGCGTGGCCTTTTGCTAGCACGGGAATCAGCGGACACAGCAGAGGAGGCCACTGAGGACTGGCTGCCAGAACAGGCCTCAGTGTCGGTGGCAGGAGTTGCAGAGGGGGGAGGAGCAGTGCGTTTCCGCACTCCTGCTGGTGCTGCTGGAGGAGCAGGAGGGCGGGTGGCTGCTGTTGCTGCTGCTGCTGCTGCTGAAGGCTGTGCAGTGATGGGTGTGGTGCCACTGCCAGCACCAGATGCCTTCAGCCTCTGGAACTCCTCATGCTGGTGGAAATGTTTAGCAGCAAGGTGGTTGATGAGCGAGCTGGTGCTGAACTTTAAGGCGTCTGCACCTCTGCTCAACTTCCGCTGACAGTGGTTGCAAGTGGCGTACTTGCTAAAAACTGTGGGCATTGTGAAAAATCGCCAGATTGGTGACAAGAACAACCCCCTACGGCCTGGAGCCGCTGCTGCCTGTCTCCCTGTGGTGGTTGGGGGGGGCTTGGGTGCGGCTGGTGGTGGTACTGGCAGATGCTGCTGCTGCTGAGCCTGAGACACCAGCAGGCTGTGGGACCTGCCTACTGCTGCCAATGCTTGCAATGATGCGCCTCCTTGCAAGGCCCACAAGTGCATCCTCCTCCTCCTCAGAGCTGCTGATGATGACATCCCCAGGTGCTGGTGGTGGCGGCACCCAGTCTTTGTCTGTCACCACGTCATCATCATCATCCTCCCCCCTCCTGAAACATGTCCTGCTGGGATGATGACCCCTCAAACTCCTCTCCTGATGCATGGATGGGCTGCTTGACTGTCGCCACAGTCTTGCTGTCCAATCCCTCCTCCCCCATAGTGCCCATCAGCATCTCCTCCTCAAGATCGCCAACAACAGCAGACAATTTACTCATGATGCTTCGGGTCAAAAGACTGCTGAATGACAGGTCAGCGAGTGACGGTGAACTGGCCTCCTCCCCAGGCCCTGCTGGGCGGCTGCTGCGAACAGGGGTGGTGGTGGTGGTGAGGGTGGAGGCCTCGGATGCAGAGCTGATGGCGGGCTGCTCATCCTCCGTCATCAGTTGCACCACAGTGGCTGCATCCTTTTCCTCAATGGGACGTTTCTGACCCGGCTGGAGGAAAATAGAAGCAGGTACTACACGCTGCTGCTGCTGTGTCTCTGCAGCGTGAGTTGCTCCTGCTGGGCGGCGCCCAAGGCGTCCACGGCCAGTGGCTATAGGAGGAATGTTAGCCACTGACGCAGCTGCTGCGGAACTGTGCATGGTGGCGCGGCCGCGGCTTGCCACAATGCTGCTCCCTCTCCTCTTGATTCCCTTGCTGCCCTTCCCCTTGCCCAAACCGCACTGGCTGCCACTTCCAGACATCTTAGATGTTTTGGGCATAAACAAAATTTTTTAAAAGGGCGGGTGAAAAAGTGGGGTACTTTAATGGAGTGGGTTGGTGGGTGAGGTGACACTAATCACTAAGTGATTAGATCGCTAAGTGATTACTAATACAAAATACAATAATTCAGTAATCAGTAAGTGTGAACAGTGAGTGTGTCCTCTAGTACACTAACTAGAAAATACAATAATCAGTAGTAATCAGATTAAGTAGAAGGAAATTGTGTGTACTGAGTGCACGCACACACACACGCAGGAGCTAGCCTATGAACAGTGACTGAGTGTCCCTCCCTAGTAGTAAGTAGTAAGTAAGTACAACTAGGAAATTACAATAATCAGTAGTAATCAAAAGGAAATAGAGTGTGTGTACTGCACGCACACACGCAGGAGCTATGAACAAACAGTGACAGTGAGTGTCCTAGTACAGTTACTACAAAATACAATCACTCAGTAGTAAAGGACAGCAGAAACACTGGTATAATAAACTAACAGAGGACAGGAGGACAGCTGCCCACACAGGCAAGGCCCTGAGGCCTAAAGCTGTGAGCTTGCCTGCAGCAGCTGCCTGTCTCTATGTAACACACAAGCTACTAACTAAAATACAATGTCTATCTAACTAACAACAATATAGGTGTGTATAGGAGGTGTATGTGAGCAAAAACGCTAGGTAATTGACCACAATAGAGCACTTGCTAAGCCAAAGCACAAAGGAGCAGATCTCTCTCTGTACAAAGTCAGGCAAGGACGGAAAAACGGAACATGGCGGCCGCTATTTATAGGGTAGGGGCTGGCCAGGGTCCCCCTCTGTGATTGGCTGCCGTCAGAGGGCCTGGGAGCCCTCTGATTGGCTCTAAGGACATCAATCTGGGCTATGACGCTATTCGAGCTCGGTATTCGAGCTCGAATAGCGCTGTTTTGCTCGAATAGCTCGAATAGTGAATGGGCTATTCGAGTTCACTCGAATAGCCCATTCGAATAGCTGCAGCTATTCGAGCTCGGTATTCGAGCTCGAATAGCTGAAAAAGAGCTTGAGTATTCGAGCTACTCGAATATTCGAGCTCTGCTGAGCACCACTGCTTGCCTCTTCTACTCATATTGCATGCTGTTAGTGTAAAAACAGTACAAAAATGCTGCCCCTGTAATCTCTGCCACCGGATGCAAATGTTCCACCTTGCTTCATGAGAGAACCGGCCCTGGATCCATTTATCAGTAGCCAGGGAGAATCAATAAGAGAAATCAAATCAGCTAAGCAGTCAATTCAGTCTTCTGTAGTTAGCTGATCAAGGAGCAGTTAAAAGGGGTGTATTTGTTATTTATTGTAAATTGATAGCTGTTACGCTATTTAGTGGGTGGTTGCAATTATTTATCATATTGTTGTTTGCCAGGATCAGTGGGTCTTAAGATTGGGCACCACCAAGGGGGGTTTTGGGGTTAGGTACCACCAGGGGGGAGTCTTAGGGCTCGTTTCCATATAGCGCACTTTCAGGCACGCTTATGGAAACGTGATTGCAGGGACAGCACACAGTGCATAGTGCACTGTCTGCCATTTCCATACATGAGCAATTAAGAAAATGTCAATTCATCAAGGCTGTTACCGCATGGAAAGCTGAAATTAACGAGCAGTTAGAAATGGCCCGAACGGTTCGCCAGCGAACGGTTCCCGGCACACTTCGGGAACCGTTCGCTGGAGCCCCCCCCCCTCCCCCCCCGCCTTATAAAAGGCAGGCAGTGTCAGGCATTGGACTCACTCGTGTGCCTGCAGTAATTAGAGAAGGGATAGCTGCTGTGCAGAGACCTATAGGGAAAGCTTAGTTAGGCTCTTGTAGGCTTCTTAGCTTGCTGCTTGCTGATTCTTATTGCTAAAAAAGCACCCCTCAACAACTCTTTTGAGAGCTAATCTTGTTTGTGTGATTAACTTTTTTTTTTTTTGTGCGACCCACTTGCATTATATACAGCCCTGTCAGTCAGTGTCACTGTGCCTGCCCGGTGTGTGTGTGTGTGTGTGTGTGTGTGTGTGACAGGTGCACATGTAATACCCATCACTGCATATACCTACCTGTTGTTCACAGTGCACCTACCTACGTGGGGGTACGCAGTGTCACTGTGCCTGTCCAGTACCTGTCTGTGTGTGACAGGTGCACATTATAATACCCATCACTGCATATACCTACCTGTTGTTCACAGTGCACCCACCTACCTACGTGAGTGCACGCAGTGTGATATACCAATCCGTGCATACCTGATAACTGGACCTGTGTGACTGCACATTGTATTAGTCAAATCAGTGCATACCTTTCACTTCATGCCCCCCAATATGGACAAAACAAAAGGCAGAGGCAGGCCACCTGGCAGGGCTGTTCGAGGTCGTGCTGTCGTAATTTTGTGCGGCCCTCGACCAAAGTACAATGTTCAGAAGAAGGCACGTGCCATCAACCCCCAATATTGTCAGGACGTAGTTGACTATTTAACCACTTGAGGACCTAGGGCTTTCTACCCCTTAAGGACCGGCCACTTTTTTTCCATTCAGACCACTGCAGCTTTCACGGTTTATTGCTCGCTCATACAACCTACCACCTAAATGAATTTTGGCTCCTTTTCTTGTCACTAATAAAGCTTTCTTTTGGTGCTATTTGATTGCTCCTGCGATTTTTACTTTTTATTATATTCATCAAAAAAGACATGAATTTTGGCAAAAAAATGATTTTTTTAACTTTCTGTGCTGACATTTTTCAAATAAAGTAAAATTTCTGTATACATGCAGCGCGAAAAATGTGGACAAACATGTTTTTTATAAAAAAAACCCATTCAGTGTATATTTATTGGTTTGGGTAAAAGTTATAGCGTTTACAAACTATGGTGCAAAAAGTGAATTTTCCCATTTTCAAGCATCTCTGACTTTTCTGACCCCCCTGTCATGTTTCATGAGGGGCTAGAATTCCAGGATAGTATAAATACCCCCCAAATGACCCCATTTTGGAAAGAAGACATCCCAAAGTATTCACTGAGAGGCATAGTGAGTTCATAGAAGATATTATTTTTTGTCACAAGTAAGCGGAAAATGACACTTTGTGAGAAAAAAAAAAAAAAAAAAAAAGTTTCCATTTCTTCTAACTTGCGACAAAAAAAAAAATGAAATCTGCCACGGACTCACCATGCCCCTCTCTGAATACCTTGAAGGGTCTACTTTCCAAAATGGGGTCATTTGTGGGGTGTGTTTACTGTCCTGACATTTTGGGGGGTGCTAAATTGTAAGCACCCCTGTAAAGCCTAAAGGTGCTCATTGGACTTTGGACCCCTTAGCGCAGTTAGGCTGCAAAAAAGTGCCACACATGTGGTATTGCCGTACTCAGGAGAAGTAGTATAATGTGTTTTGGGGTGTATTTTTACACATACCCATGCTGGGTGGGAGTAATATCTCTGTAAATGACAATTTGTTAATTTTTTTTACACACAATTGTCCATTTACAGAGATATTTCTCCCACTCAGCATGGGTATGTGTAAAAATACACCACAAAACACATTATACTACTTCTCCTGAGTACGGCGATACCACGTGTGGCACTTTTTTGCACCCTAACTGCGCTAAAGGGCCCAAAGTC
This sequence comes from Hyperolius riggenbachi, assembly GCF_040937935.1. Taxonomy (NCBI): domain Eukaryota; kingdom Metazoa; phylum Chordata; class Amphibia; order Anura; family Hyperoliidae; genus Hyperolius; species Hyperolius riggenbachi. Next base: position 328,627,768 of record NC_090650.1, read on the forward strand.
CAATGAGTACCTTTAGGATTTCACAGGTCATTTTGAGAAATTTCGTTTCAAGACTACTCCTCACGGTTTAGGGCCCCTAAAATGCCAGGGCAGTATAGGAGCCCCACAAATGACCCCATTTTAGAAAGAAGACACCCCAAGGTATTCCGTTAGGAGTATGGTGAGTTCATAGAAGATTTTATTTTTTGTCAAAAGTTAGCGGAAAATGACACTTTGTGAAAAAACACAATTAAAATCAATTTCCGCTAACTTTTGACAAAAAATAAAATCTTCTATGAACTCACCATACTCCTAACGGAATACCTTGGGGTGTCTTCTTTCTAGAATGGGGTCATTTGTGGGGTTCCTATACTGCCCTGGCATTTTGGGTGCCCTAAACCGTGAGGAGTAGTCTTGAAACCAAATGTCGCAAAATGACCTGTGAAATCCTAAAGGTACTCATTGGACTTTGGGCCCTTTAGCGCAGTTAGGGTGCAAAAAAAGTGCCACACATGTGGTATCGCCATACTCGGGAGAAGTAGTACAATGCGTTTTGGGGTGTATTTTTACACATACCCATGCTAAGTGGGAGAAATATCTCTGTAAATGACAATTGTTTGAATTTTTTACACACAATTGTCCATTTACATAGAAATTTCTCCCACCCAGCATGGGTATGTGTAAAAATACACCCCAAAACACATTATACTACTTTTCCTGAGTACGGCGGTACCACATGTGTGACACTTTTTTGCAGCCTAGGTGCGCTAAGGGGCCCAACGTCCAGGGCCGGCCCGCTCATGAGGCGGGGTGAAACTTTTTGCCTCAGGCGGCAAAATTCCAGGGGCGGCACCCGCCCGTCCGTGGGTGCGGGGAGCCGGCCGCCGAGCTGGAGGGGTAGCTGGCAGGACGGGGGTATTGGGCCTAGCGGCAGGGAGGGGGTTCAGACCCCCCCCTCCCTCGCCTGGGTCCCCCGTGCTCCGCTCCCCTCCAGCCTTAAATACAAGCAGCCGCTATGTGTAAGAGGCACGGGCGGGTAGGACTCACCTCTTCCTCGTTCCAAGCGTGCGCTCCACTGACGTCACTTCCTGCAGCGTTGCATTTTTTTGCCTCAGGCGGCAAATAGTCTAGGGCCGGCCCTGCCAACGTCCTATTCACAGATCATTTTGAAGCATTTGTTTTCTAGACTACTCCTCGCGGTTTAGGGCCCCTAAAATGCCAGGGCAGTATAGGAACCCCACAAGTGACCCCATTTTAGAAAGAAGACACCCCAAGGTATTCCGTTAGGTGTATGGCGAGTTCATAGAAGATTTTATTTTTTGTCACAAGTTAGTGAAAAATGACACTTTGTGAAAAAAAACAATAAAAATTAATTTCCGCTAACTTTTGACAAAAAATAAAATCTTCTATGAACTCGTCATACACCTAACAGAATACCTTGGGGTGTCTTTTTTTCTAAAATGGGGTCACTTGTGGGGTTCCTATACCGCCCTGGCATTTTACAGGCCCAAAACCATGAGTAGTCTGGAAACCAAATGTCTCAAAATGACTGTTCAGGGGTATAAGCATCTGCAAATTTTGATGACAGGTGGTCTATGAGGGGGCGAATTTTGTGGAACCGGTCATAAGCAGGGTGGCCTTTTAGATGACAGGTTGTATTGGGCCTGATCTGATGGATAGGAGTGCTAGGGGGGGTGACAGGAGGTGATTGATGGGTGTCTCAGGGGGTGGTTAGAGGGGAAAATAGATGCAATCAATGCACTGGGGAGGTGATCGGAAGGGGGTCTGAGGGTTTGGCCGAGTGATCAGGAGCCCACACGGGGCAAATTGGGGCCTGATCTGATGGGTAGGTGTGCTAGGGGGTGACAGGAGGTGATTGATGGGTGTCTCAAGGTGTGATTAGAGGGGGGAATAGATGCAAGCAATGCACTGGCGAGGTGATCAGGGCTGGGGTCTGAGGGCATTCTGAGGGTGTGGGCGGGTGATTGAGTGCCCTAGGGGCAGATAGGGGTCTAATCTGATAGGTAGCAGTGACAGGGGGTGATTGATGGGTAATTAGTGGGTGTTTAGGGTAGAGAATAGATGGAAACACTGCGCTTGGGTGGTGATCTGATGTCGGATCTGCGGGCGATCTATTGGTGTGGGTGGGTGATCAGTTTGCCCGCAAGGGGCAGGTTAGGGGCTGATTGTTGGGTGGCAGTGACAGGGGGTGATTGATGGGTGATAGGTGATTGGCAGGTGATTGACAGGTGATCAGTGGGTTATTACAGGGAAGGACAGATGTAAATATTGCACTGGTGAATTGATAAAGGGGGGTCTGAGGGCAATCTGAGCGTGTAGGCGGGTGATTGGGTGCCCGCAAGGGGCAGATTAGGGTCTGATCTGATAGGTAACAGTGACAGGTGGTGATAGGGAGTGATTGATGGGTGATTGATGGGTAATTAGTGGGTGTTTAGAGGAGAGAATAGATGTAAATGCTGCGCTTGGGTGGTGATCTGATGTCGGATCTGCGGGCGATCTATTGGTGTGGGTGGGTGATCAGATTGCCCGCAAGGGGCAGGTTAGGGGCTGATTGTTGGGTGGCAGTGACAGGGGGTGATTTATGGGTGATAGGTGATTGGCAGGTGATTGACAGGTGATCAGTGGGTTATTACAGGGAAGGACAGATGTAATTAATGCACTGGCGAATTGATAAGGGGGGGGGTCTGAGGGCAATCTGAGCGTGTGGGTGGGTGATTGGGTGCCCGCAAGGGGCAGATTAGGGTCTGATCTGATAGGTAACAGTGACAGGTGGTGATAGGGGGTGATTGATGGGTGATTGATGGGTAATTAGTGGGTGTTTAGAGAAGATAACAGATGTAAACGATACATTTGGGAGGTAATCTGACGGCGGGTTTGCGGGCGATCTAATGGTGTGGGTGGGTGATCAGATTGCCCGCAAGGGGCAGGTTAGGGGCTGATTGATGGGTGGCAGTGACAGGGGGTGATTGATGGGTGATAGGTGATTGGCAGGTGATTGACAGGTGATCAGTGGGTTATTACAGGGAAGAACAGATGTAATTAATGCACTGGTGAATTGATAAGGGGGGTCAGAGGGCAATCTGAGCGTGTGGGCGGGTGATTGGGTGCCCGCAAGGGGCAGATTAGGGTCTGATCTGATAGGTAAAAGTGACAGGTGGTGATAGGGGGTGATTGATGGGTGATTGATGGGTAATTAGTGGGTGTTTAGAGGAGAGAATAGATGTAAACAATGGATTTGGGAGGTGATCTGATGTCGGATCTGTGGGCGATCTATTGGTGTGGGGGGGTGATCAGATTGCCCGCAAGGGGCAGGTTAGGGGCTGATTGATGGGTGGCAGTGACAGGGGGTGATTGACGGGTGATTGACAGGTGATCAGGGGGATAGATGCATACAGTAAACAGGGGGGGGGTGGTCTGGGGAGAATCTGAGGGGTGGGGGGTGATCAGGAGGGGGCAGGGAGCAGGGGGGGGGGATAAAAAAAAAATAGCGTTGACAGATAGTGACAGGGAGTGATTGATGGGTGATTAGGGGGGTGATTGGGTGCAAACAGGGGTCTGGGGGTGGGCAGGGGGGGGTCTGATGGGTGCTGTGGGCGATTTGGGGCAGGGGGGGAGAAATCAGTGTGCTTGGGTGCAGACTAGCAGGGGCGTAGCAATAGGGGGTGCAGAGGTAGCGACCGCATCGGGGCCCTTGGGCCAGAGGGGCCCCGAAGGGCCCTCCCTCAACTACAGTATTAGCTCTCTTTTGGTCCTGTGCTCATAATAATCACTTCTATTGATGCTATGTATAATGGTAATCAGTAACAAGCTGCTCCCCAGCCCCTTCTTGCACCTCTGACACTGTAGTTGCCATTGGCAGGTTTTGGTGCGCGTATTAATTTTTTATGTATAGAGTGCTTGGGGGGCCCCATTGTAAAACTTGCATCGGGGCCCACAGCTCCTTAGCTACGCCACTGCAGACTAGGGTGGCTGCAGCCTGCCCTGGTGGTCCCTCGGACACTGGGACCACCAGGGCAGGAGGCAGCCTGTATAATACACTTTGTAAACATTACAAAGTGTATTATACACTTTGTATGCGGCGATCGCGGGGTTAACATCCCGCCGGCGCTTCCGTATAGCCGGCGGGATGTTGCGGCGAGCGAGCGGTGACAGGCGCCGGCGGAGGATCGCGTCACGGATGACGCGATCGCTCCGCCCAGGCCCTTAGAAGGACCGCCGCCTCTGTGGGTGAGCCGGTCCTTCAGGGCTCCACTTCCCGGCCGCCTCTGTGCGTTAGGCGGTCGGGAAGTGGTTAACACAGAACACCTCATCTTTCTCTGCTTCCGCACAGAAGCGTGACATATCTTCCTCCTCCTGCTCTGATTCTGGCACCCCACTTAATACTCAGTCGGCTGCCACCACCAAAGTGCCATCACCCCAGGGCTTAGCGGTGTGGAAATTTTTTTTACGTGTTTGCCTCAGATGAGAGCAATGCCATCTGTACTCTCTACCGAAAATTGAGCCGTGGAAAGACCAAGACCCGCATAGGGACAACTACCTTACGAAGGCACATGATTACAAAGCACAAACTGCAATGGGATGACCACCTGAGGAAAAGCAGCACACAAAAGCAAAGCCACACACCGCAGTGGAAGATACCAGGCTGCAATTTTTGTTCTAAAAAAAGGCGATACCTAAACTGTATCGTGATGTTGAAAGGCAAGTGGTGACATCTCTGGCACACAGCGTTGGGTCAAGGGTCCATCTGACCATGGAT